>NC_080088.1:85625803-86284553 GCF_950005125.1 Chionomys nivalis | reverse complement strand
ACAGACGCAGGTTAAGATCTTTCCTGGTAAGCCAGCTCGTGGTACTACACAGAATATTAAAAATGGGTTAGATCAATATGTAAGAGCTAGCCAATAAGAGTCTGGAACTAATGGGCCAGGCAGTGATTAAAAAAATACAGTTTCCGTATAATTATTTCGGGGCATAAGCTAGCCATGTGGGCGGCTGGGTGCCGGGGACGCAGCCCGCCGCTCCTATTACAACAAGGTAAACTGGGTGGGGGAGGAGGGGGGAGGGAGACGTGGGAACATGAGGGATCAGGTTGTGGGGGGTGGAGTGGGAGAGAAACGAAAGAGCTGCCTTAATGGGGAGAGGGGAGCATCTTGGGAGAAACCCAAGGCCAGGGAAACTCCCAGGAAGCCACAAGGATGACCCCAGCTAAGATGCCTAGCTGTGGTGGAGAGGGGGCCTGAACTGGCCTGCCCCGTAATTAGATTGGTAACTACCCCGATTGTCATCATAGAACCTTCACCCAGTAACTGATGGAAGCAGATGCAGTGACCCACAGCCAAGGACTGGCCTGAGCTCTGGGAGCTCTACTAAAGTGAGGGAGGAGAGATTGTTCTGAGCTAGGGAGGTCAAGACCATGATGGGGGAACCCCTGAGACAGCTGACCTGAGTTTGTGAGAGTTCAGACTCTGGATGGACAGCTAGGGAGCCTGCATGGGACCCACCCAGGCCATCTACATGTGTATGACAGTTGTCTAGCTTGGTTTGTTTGTAGGGTCCCAGCAGTGGGATCAGGACCTGTCACACCCCCCACCCCGCACTTGAGCTGGCTTTTGGGCCTATTCCCCATGCTAGGTTACCTTATCTGGCCTTGATGCAGAGGTCCTGCCTCAACTTGGTGTGCCATGCTTTGCCCGTGGGAGGCCCCTTTCTGAATGAAGACAGAGAAGTGGATGGGGGAGGGATTGAAGAGAGGCAGGGGAGTGGGAGGAGAGAGGAAACTGGTCTACGGTATATAAAAAAATTGAAAATTTTTAATAAAAAAAAGAAAAGAAAAGAAACAGGCGGAGTGTCTAATTTCAAGCTGGTAGAATGTTTAGGGAAGAGGCAGGACAGGCCTCCAAAAATAATATTGTTGGTTTTACCATAAAAATAATCTCAGAGGCGCTGGCGTCCGCCTTTATTCCCAGCGCTCGGAAGGCAGAGGCAGGGGATCTCTGTGAGTTCGAGGCCAGCCTGGTCTATAGAATGAGTTCCAGGACAGCCAGGGTTACACAGGGAAATCCTGTCTGGAAAAGGCAGAAAAAAATCTCTTGGGGCTTGAGAGATGGCTCAGGAGATAACGGCACTGGCTGCTCTTCCCAAGGACCTGGGTTCAGTTCCCATCACCCACATGGTGGCTCACAACCATCTGTAACTTGATACCCTTTTCTCACCTCCGTGGGTATGCACACACATGGTACATGGACATACGTACATACAGATAAACCACTCGTACACATAAAATAATTTTTTAAAGAAAAATCTCTTATAGATGTCTCCACAAAAAATTTTCTTTATACCTAGGTGTGTTCTGCCCAACATGGCAGCTAGCAGTCAGGTGTGGCTTTTAAATGTAAGCGGGCTAAAAGTAAGGGCAACTACAGGTTAAGTTTCTCACCTGTGCTCCTCCTTTAAACACTCAAGAACCACAGAAGGTGAGGTGTAAGGACACGGGCAAGTTTCAAACCAGAAACTTCCATCAGGAAGTCCTTCTGTTTCCTCGGTAATTAACAAGCAGAAACTGTGGCTGACTAGGCTTTTCTTTTAACCTAATTTATTGATTCTTCAGGAATTTCACATCATGCACCCCAATCCCACTCAGCCCCCAGTCTCTCCATATCCACCCCTTACCCTGCAGCATACCTCCAAAAAATAATTAAAAACAAACCAATAACAACTCCATCTTTCCAACACCTCTTCATTCATCCCAGTGGCATCAAGAGCGTCCGTGTGTCATGCAGTCTGCCCCTTTTGTCCAATCAGCCCCACCCGCAAAACGTTCATCACAGCGAGTCATTGGTCTGGTCCTCTGGCACAGCAGCATCTCTGGACCCACACAGAAACTCCTCTTGGATATCCTGCTGTTGCCCCGCGTCATGGAGATCCTCCAGTTATTGTTCCACAGGACCAGTCCCTTCACGCACTCCAGCAGATGGGGTAGATGCTAGGTTGGGCCAACCCAAGACTCAGGATGTGGGTCTGAATGGAAGCTGAGCTGGTTGGTCAGGGACACTGGAATTGCCCCCTCAGGCAAAGGACAGAACTAGATCTCCTGGGCCCATGCTATTGGGGCCAGCTCTCCCACGCCTATGGTGAGAGGAGGGACCATCTCTCCCGAGTATTCATCAACAGGCAGGGCCAGCTAGTCCAGGGCCAGTGAGGTGCAAGGCTGGCTTAGTATGGCTCTCAGATCTCAACACATAAGGTTCCTGTTACCCATGGGCCATGAACATCATCATAGAACCTAGCTGTAGCAGGAACACGGACCCAGATATGTCCTTGGTAGTAGCTCAGTCACCATGGCCTCGTAACAGCACAGGCAACTCAGATCAGTATGGCCCTGTTGGCAGTAAGGCCCTCTGACACCAACATGATCTCAGGTGGCAACCCAGACCCTGGGCATCTGCTCACCACATCCAACCCCCATGGCAACAGGTTTGGTGGACATCAACCCAGACTCTGGCTGCTGATGGGTCACAGAGACCCAGATATGACCCATGATAGCAGGCAGGACCTGGAGGACACCATGATCCTGTGTGACAGTGTAGGCCACCCAGATCATCATGGCACCAGCATGGTTCTCAAGACACCAACATAGCCACAGGTTGCAGCGCAGACCCTGGACATCCATGTGACCGTTGGTGGTATCATGGACCATAGACATCAACGTAGAACCCAGTTATGGTTGGACCATGGAGCCAGGTCCTCAGTAGCAGCCCGGGACTGGATGTCACCATGGCCCCAGGTGGCAGCACAGGCCACTCAGACTGGCTTAGCTCCCACGGCAGCCTGACCCTCCAACACCAACATGGCCCCAGTTGGCAGCCCAGACCCCTGGCACTGGCATGGCCTTTGATGGTATCAGGAGACCCTGGCCGTGGTCCTGGACCATTGTGGCACCTTGTGGCAGTGCAGACCACTCAGATCAATATGGCCCCATGGTCCCAGTGGTAGCACAGGTCTTGGGGACACCAAAATGGCCACAGGTGGCAGCCTGGCATTCCCGTGACCTTGGTGGCAACATGGGTCATGGTCAACACAGACCCCAACTGTGGTAGGACCACAGACTCAGACATGGCCCTAGGTAGCAGCCCATGCCATGATGCCACCCTGGCTGCAGGTGGCAAGCAGGTGTCCATACCAACTCATTCCCTATCACCCTCTCTTCTTCAGAGCTGCCTCTTTTCACAACACATGAACCATTCAGTGCCTCTTTCTCTCCACATCTCCAACACACTTGTTTGTCATAAGGCACCCATCTGGCTGGTGCCTCGTGGATACTGCAAACAGGCCAGACCATGAGGACCCATGCTGCCCTGTAGACACCTTTTGTCCTATCTCCTGGTCAAGCTTTTCAAACAAGTCATCTGTCTTTGACCATTCTAGACTATTTTCCAGTTGAAGTTAAAGATCCAAAATAAGCATGACACATTACCATGAAAAATCACTAATTGTTAAGTGGTCTATTTTGAAAAATATAGAATTTAAAAATATAAGTTGGGATAAACTGAGCATGTACTGCTGGAACTCTGTAGTCTGACACTATCCTCTTTACCATATTTCATTTTTCTTACAGAAAAAAGCTATCTTTATTTTACACATCCTCAATAGTTTTTCATTTCAAAACCTAATGAGAGTGCACATACATGCACACATGCATGCATACACATGTTGGTGGAGTTTCTGTCCCTCCTGGTCCTGCAGCCATCAGTTTTAAAGAAACACACAGAAACTATATTGATTTCAAATTGTTTGACCTATTGGCTCAGGCTTATTATTATCTAACTCTTACAACTTAAATTAACCCATAATTCTTGTCTATGTTAGTCACATGCCTTGGTACCTTTTATCAGTGAGACATTCTCATCTTGCTTCCTCTGTGTCTGGGGGGCCACTCTAGACTGAGACTTTCCTCTTCCCAGAATTCTCCTAGTGTGGTCACTCTGCCTATACTTACTGCCTGGTTACTGGCCAATCAGCATTTTATTAAACAAATACAAGTGACAAATATTACAGTGTACAAAAGCATTGGCCCACAGCACTTTCTTTTTAAAGCAAGACCCTGAGTCTTATCTCCTTTGTTTAGTTTTTTTCCTGACCATTATCCATAACAACTTGCAAATAGCACACTAAACAAAGATAAACATCCATTATTCATTTTTTTGTAGTTTTCTAGGCTACTTCCTGCTCATTTGGAGGCACTGATATTCTTATGGGCACCCAAAGAAAATGTAGAATTATTGTCAATTTCTGACTGGGTATTCTGTGAGGCTGGATCATCTCAGCCAGTAGTCTTGACAAAACAAAACCTCTTCTCCAAACTAACATTATCTTTTGACTTAAATTTTTAAACTAAGCCATTTTCAAAATATATAAGTTGGATTAATCTAGTAGCATTTATAATCAAATGTCTTTTAGCAGCTTTTGCTCCTTCCTCAGCAGTCAAACAATTCAAAGACAACACAATAGCATACAATATCCAGTTCCTTGAGTGTTTTCCATCTTTACGTGGATTTATTTTAACTCTATATCTTTTACTTTTATTTTTTATTTTTTGGTTTTATTGAGACAGGGTTACTTGGTGTACCTCTGGCTGTCCTCACTCTGTCTGAACTCACTCTGTAGACCAGGCTGGCCTTGAATTTACAGAGATTCACCTGCCTTTGCCTCTGCCTCCCAAGTGCTGAGATTAAAGGTGTGTGCTTTCACATCTGACTATATTTCTTTTTTTAAAGGACTTTATCTACAAGGCTGGTCAGTGTGGCTGTCTTACTTTTCTGATTCTCAGGCAAGTTTTATTTATTAAAATACACGTGAAATGCCACTACACATGCAGACAGGTGGGCGAGATGGTACAGACCCAGACCTTCCAGGACTCAGTGCAAAATACCAAAGGTGTTCTTCTGACCCAGGCTTGCCAAGGTGCCCCCATCCCTAAAATTACTATCAAGCTAGACTGAAGGCAAAGTGTGAGTATGTCTACACACTCATGCATGCATGTGAACTCATGTGTACACCAGCACAGGACTGGAGAGACCAGGTGTGGATGGAGAGATGATGGATGGATGGATGGATGGATGGATGGATGGATGGAGCCCAGCTAGACTATTCAGTCACTCACATTGTGCTCATGATCAGGAACAGAAAAAGACTCCGCAATGTCCATGTCTCATTGCCAAGTTGCTCTCTATGTGAGGGACATCAGATACAGGGTGACCGTGACACAGAGCTCATGTCAGCTGGAGTTTAGTTGAGCTTGAGAAATTAGCAATGCCTTGAAAACAGTAACCAGAAACCTACAGGCTGATTGCACTATCATCTCTAAGGGCTACTTGGCACCTATTGGCGGAACGACTCCAGAGGGATGCAGAGACATCAGTGTCTTATCTGATGCTAGAGCACAGCAAACTCTGCACATCAGGAACACCTGGAGGGCTAACCCTGGACCCTGGACCACGGGGCCCCACTCCCGGAGTTCTAAGTAGTAAATGGGGTCAGGCTGGAAAATCTATTGGAATACGTTCCCATGAGGTACTGCTGGTGGTGATGGCGATGGACCACTCTCTAAACACCTGCATTCTGCAGAACAGAGGGTCCAATACTGCTCTCTCTAACCAGTAAGTATTCTGTTAGTGAATGATAGTCCCCACTTTGATGACTTGATGCCAGAAAATGTTTGTTCAGAGGAAGAAAAACTGGCAACGAATCGGGAAAATAACCAGAAATACACAAAATAAAAATAAAAATAAGTGATTTAGATAATTGGGGTGATTTTACTTGAAGGAGAAAGTCATTAGTAGTCAACAATTTTTTCCAAAGATTTGTTTTATTTTTAACTTTGTGTATGTGTGAGGTCTCCCTGTGGCTTTGTGAACATGACTGCAGTACCGACAGAGGCCAGAAGAGGGCACCCAATCCCCTGGCGCTGGGGCTAACAGGTGGTTGTGAGCCAACTGACAGGCTCTGGGAATAAACTCCGGTCCTCTGGAAGAACAGAATACCACCATAACCACTGAGCCATCTTCCCAGGCAACCACAAACACATCTTTTTCAACACAAAACTGTGATCATAACTCCTGGGATTGGGAAAGTGTCTCTGTACCTCTGGATGCTAGGTCCAGACAAAACCGAATTCTAAGGCAATGGGGAAAACCTGGGCGTAAGGATACTAACATATTGCTGCTCATTATTACTGCAGCGTTCACAGCTTCTGTTTACAAAATTACCTGGACCCAGATGATTCATGTTTGACCTAGAAAAGACATCTTTATTGGTTTCCTTCCAAGTACTAGATGATGTAGAAAACAAGAATCAATTTATTGTGGTTCAAATGGCCCCAGAAGGAAGATACGGTCGAATCAGAAGCAACTCTCTCTCTCAGGGTTTACCACAATGGCTTCATGACATTTGTAGAAGAGTGGCCACAGCCTCTCCCTGGGGAAAAGCTCACATTTTCAGTCACCCAAGCAAGACTCCCCGGACTCAAAATAAGTTGCTTGTGTTGAGAAATGCAACTCCGAACCTTACTGAAAATTCTGTAGTCTTATTATTTTTTGGTTTAGTGTTTAAAATGTTCTACTAAATGATCTATCCAAATAACCAAACACCAACATAATCTGTGTCCAAGTAAGTATTTTCATTTCGCCTCTAAACTTACTTTCAAGTGAAAAGTCTTTCACTGGTGCCCAACTTTAGACTCCTATAAAGAGAGAAGAGGAGGAAGAGGAGGAGGAGAATGAGGAGGAGGAAGAAGAGGAGGAGGAGAATGAGGAGGAGGAGGAGGAGGAGGAGGAGGAGGAGGAGGAGGAGGAGGAGGAGGAGAATGAGGAGGAAGAAGCCGGGCGGTGGTGGCGCACGCCTTTAATCCCAGCACTCGGGAGGCAGAGGCAGGTGGATCTCTGTGAGTTCGAGGCCAGCCTGGTCTAGAAGAGCTAGTTCCAGGACAGGAACCAAAAAGCTACGGAGAAACCCTGTCTCGAAAATCCAAAACAAAAAAAAAAAAAAAGAGGAGGAGGAGAATGAGGAGGAGGAAGAGAAGGAGGAGGAGAAGGAGAAGAGGAAGGAGAAGAGGAGGAGAAAGAAGAGGAAGAGGAAAATTCTTAGATTCTCAGGCTAGCTTTAGACTCCAGACCCTCTTGCCTGTGTCCCAGACCTGCTCTTTCATACTAGACTTGGAATCTAGGGGAAAAAAAAATCAGATTCTAACCTAGGTTACATAAAAAGATGCTGTCTCAAAAACAAAACAAACCTAAATCACTTTTAAAACTACTTTCTACAAAGGAGATATTTAAGTTGTGTGCTGGTATTCACCGCAACTGTTTACTTTAACCTACTTCTGTCTGAGAAAACAAATGCAAAATTCTTGTCTCTTTGGACAGAACGAAAGCACAGGAGATGGAGGTTTGGGGTTAAGGTTAATAGAATTTTTAATGCTACAAAAGAAAACAGTTACAGATAAATGTCAAATGGAAGTGAGATCGCTTCACAGGCCTTTGATGTCCCTATGGAGAATGATTGCTTTGTGGTGAACTTAGCTGCAGCGCTGAGCCTGAAGAACAAAGGTTTTTGTCTGAATTACCCCGAGGTGAGCCCGTGCACACACACAAACCACTCACGCCATGAGGAGCCTCTGCCCTTGGAAACCTTTGCTGCTGGGAGGGGCATCGGCAGATGGGGCACTACATAGAGTTTCTGGAAATTACTACCTTCAGATCATGACAGTTAGATCTAGGACAGCGAGACCATGACGTGGAACCCGTACAGTCCTAGGTATTCATAGCTACATACTGGGAAACTCTAGGAAAGGGTTAAGGTTCATGGCCTTTGGACACGCTCTGTTTAGTCACCAGCACTCAGGAGGATAAACACTTTAAATACGTGTATTTATTGGGTTGATATTTATGTATTACATTAATTAATATTTTGCGTATGTTGGAAATTTGACATTTTTTTTGTGAGACTTCAAAGTGTTACTTACAGACACTCAATATCAGAGTCCCTTAGGAGTTAGTGAGACACTCAGCCATGCCCAGGACCCAGGAGCCTGAATCTGAACTTTTAACAAGGTTTTTGAGGGATTCATATGCTCTTAAATACAGAACATTCTAGAGACCTTTATGCAAGTGACTATAATCTTTTCCTTCATTGTTTTCAAGAAGGCAGATACGTCTCCAAATTTAATTACAATGTATGAAACTATTACAAAAATCCTTAATTGAATGATTTTTTTATTATTTTATTTTTATTTTATATGCGTTGCTGTTTTGCCTGCGTGTATATCTGTGTGAAGGCATCCTATTCCCTGGAACTGGAGTTACAGACAGTATTGAGCTATCATGTGGGTGCTGGGAATCGAACACAGGTCCTCTGGAAGAGCAGCCAGTACTCTTAACTACTGAGCCATCTCTCCAGCCACAAGTTAAATGATTCCTAAAAGTTCAAGAGAGATCTAAAGGTCCTAAGTGAACACCAAAACCACCCCAATACGCACTACCGCTTTCAGACAGGACAAGAAAGCAGCATGTTCCAGTATCCACCTTGTGAGAATCACCGTGGTAGAAATGAGTGTGAACATGGCTCAAAATCACACCAGAGTGGTCCCTGATGCAGTGTGCTCTTCCAGCGTGGGATGGTGTCTACTCCCCTCCACAGGATGCTTCCTGAGACTGTGAAGCAAAGGTAACCAGTATTTTAGTAACCGATGAGTATTTTTTTTTTTTTTTAACTTTAAGGAATCTCTGTTCTGCTTTTTAGGGTCTGAAATATCTCTGACCCCTGTCTCTATCGTCTTTCCATCCTGCTCCAAATCCTGGGGAAGTCTATGACTGTTTCTGGCCCCCAACTTGGTTCTTTGATTTAGGCATCTAAGTGAGGAAGACCGTGGCCCCCATCTCAGCTACCAGGAAGGGAGTAACGAACTTGATAGGAGCTGGGTATGTAGCTAAGTGACCGCGAACTTGCCTAGCGGGAGCAAAGAGCTGAGTTTCAACCCCAGCAAGGGGAAAGAAAAGATGGAAAACCAAGTGGACTTGACTGAAATAAAGAAAGGCAAGAAATAAAATGAGACAGAACTCAGCCACCATCTGGGTAAATACTCTGGACTAATGAAGGAGTCTGGTAAAATAATTAAATTGTCTCACAGATACAACTATTACTACTGACAAGACTATAAATTACTTGGTAAGTAGGAATTGCAATTGTTCTCTGCTGTCCTAAAGGGGCCCAAAATATGACTAATATATGCTTTTAGCCTTGTACACATATATTGAGATAGGTGCCCATTTCTTAGTGGCATTCCTATCAAAATATAGAAAAATCTTGTAGGAAATAAGAGTGAAGAAAAACCTCTCAGGTAAAAAAAAATCAGGGTTTTTTGTTTTTTCAAAAACATGGGTCAGTAGCAACCACTGGGCTAGTAAGATGGCTCAGCAGGTAAAAGGCACCTACCACCAAGCCTAATGTCTCAAGTTCAATACCAGAACCCACATGTAGAAAGAAAGACCTGAGAAATAACTTTCAGATTGTCCTCTGACTTCCATACCTGTACCATGGTAAACACACACACACACACACACATATATATACACACACATACATACACAAG
This sequence comes from Chionomys nivalis, assembly GCF_950005125.1. Taxonomy (NCBI): domain Eukaryota; kingdom Metazoa; phylum Chordata; class Mammalia; order Rodentia; family Cricetidae; genus Chionomys; species Chionomys nivalis. The sequence continues at coordinate 86,274,720 of NC_080088.1, read as the reverse complement.
CACATACATACACACATATACACACAAATGCATACGCATGTACACACATATACACACACATACACACACACACTCCCATACACGTGTACACATACACTCATATACAAATTAATGCAAAAACCTTTAAACAACCACTTAATAAATTTTTATAAAACGGTTTCACACAACTCACTATGTACAAAAGCATTTACCCACAGTGGCTATTGGTCCCCATGTAATCTTAAATTGGAAGCTTTCTCTTAATTCTAGAACCCAGGTTTTGTGACAGGGACTTGTTAAAGAGCAGCTTTCTGTGGAGTGAGGGATCAAAGACAACATTTTGCAGGGAAGGGACCCAATCTACGCTGAGGAAAGCCTGTCGTCAGTTCGAGCCCCCCACTCCAGCTCTGTAGCCTTGCTCTGTTTCTTTGCCCCTTTCTGCACCTGCAGTTTTCTCACCACCAGCGTGTTTTCGCAGCCACAGTTTCTTTAAAAAAGCTGGTAAGACACCACATGTGGGGCTGAGAACACACGTCGTCCAGGCGAAGATACTGCTCTCCTGTAATTCCTACCAGAGACACACACATGAGAGCTTCCATTTCCACGAAACATTGTCTGTCGCTTTAAGAACTCATTGTGAAGGTTCCCATGCCAACGTCTAAACTAATTTATTGGAGAGATGGCTCAGTGGTTAAGAGCACCGGCTGCTCTTGCAGAAGACCCAGGTTCTTTTCCACCATCTACATGTGGCTCACAACCATCTGTAACTCCAACTCCAGGCCGGCTGGATATTCCTGGCCTCTCTGGGCACCTGCACCCACTTGCGCACACACAGATGCACACATATGCATCTACATGTAAGTAAAATAAATCAAATATTTAGGTAAATAAATAGACAGACTCCACTTGTTCATTCTACCAAGCCTATCAGAGATTCCAAAGAGATGTTTTAAAGCTGTCATCTGGATTGGGTGTGAATACACAGTACTGAAAATTCCTCTCCACTTCTTGACTCTTTCATCCCTCATGTGCTTTTGCAAAGAGCCTCAAAGAGGAGTTGCAGATTCAGGTAGAGGATTTATCCTCACTTGTGCAACTTGAGAAGCAGCTTTGGAGGATTGGCTTTGGCATGCAGACTTTGTAGACTGGTCCTAAAACTACCATGGGCATACTGACTGGGACAGATCTTTGAGGGGGACCCGTTACAAATGATCCCTCTAAGGATACTGGTCTTGACGCACCATCCAGGAATTCTTACACTTCCTGTAGAGACATAGCAATGAGCCCATTACAAACAGAGGGATGGTGTCTGTGTTTGCATCTTTGAGGGGGACCCATTACAAATGATTCCCCCAAGGATACTGGTCTTGACGCACCATCCAGGAATTCTTACACTTCCTGTAGAGACATAGCAATGAGCCCATTACAAACAGAGGGATGGTGCCTGTGTCTGCATCTGTCTGCTCTCATGGAAAATGACATTCAGGCACATTGACATTCAGACCTTGTTGAGCGTTTCAAGTCCATTCTTGTAATAATTTTCTCTCTGAAAACAGGTAACAGAGCCCTTGTTGCATTCACAGTATCTTTTGGTGAAAATAAGTTAAACTTTCCATCAGCAAACACATGGTCATTGTCCTCATGAGCCCGCAGGACACAGATCACAGATGGCACACACCAGTCATGTTAGCTGGGCATTTCACAGACCTGGTCATTAAGACAGGAGACCACCTGCTTCAGATGCACTTTGCACTACCAACAATATGAACCAGAAAAATTTGGCTTATAATACTTAATTCTACCCATTTTAAGCAAGAAAAACAATATATTCATAGACAAAGATGAAAGGTGATGTTTATATATTAACAGCATCAGACTCGTTTATTTTTCAGAATATATTAAAAATAAATATAATCTACTTTCAATAGATACTATTAATGCTTTCTCTTTTGTTTTCTGAAAACCACCAGACTGAAGTTTTAAAAATTACAATGGCATATCTAGTCAGAGCTACCTCACATGTAATTCAAAATGTTTTTTTGAGACTCATTTTGGAAAGAATCTATTAAAACTGTTTTGAAAAATGACTCTTTTAATTCTGGGTTTCACGTGGCAATGTTGCAATTAGTGGTCTAACTACCACAAGTAACCATGCATACCAAACTGTAACACAGAGAAACTGCAAGGAAATTCTCATGAGCAGTGGCTGTTTGGGGTTTTGTTATTTATAACTTACTACTGAGTTCATGTTCCTGAAAACAAGTCTTTCCAAACGTAATTATGTAAACTATTTTGGTCATGTGAATGAAAAAGTTCGTATCCTGTTAGATACATACAGAATGGAAGATCTACCTTGATTTTTTTTTAAGAAAAAAAGTCCAAAAAAAGTAATCCCTTCTCCAGGTTCCTAAAAAACTCTGATTTATTTTCAAGTCTAGGTTAAAAATCCTGGGACTTGTGCATAATATCATGGCCACATGGGACCTCACTACACCCTCCAAACAAACAAAACTTGTTAAATAAAATATTTTAAAAATAATAATAAACGTAACTTCCAAACCAAGCAACATAATGCTGAGCAGAGAAGTCATTTTTTTTTTTAACACTGGTGACATGATTTCCACTGTCATCGCCTATCTGACTGATGTCATCACTTCTGCTTGTGAGAATCCAGTGCAAAGAATTGAAGCAGAGGAACGCACTGGCTGTCCTGGACAGTGGGGGTGCTTGGTAGAGCAGTGTCCTGCGGGTGGAAGGCTCCTACACGTCGCTGGGAGACCGTGCTCTCTGGGACAGCGTGGAAGGGATGCACCCGCAGCAAATGAGGCAGAGGGCTTTCTGGATCTCTTGGTTTCTGAAAGCATATATAACAGGGTTGATGATGGAATTGTAGGTGGCGGGCAGGAGGGTGGCATAGGTATAGATGGAGGGGTAGGTGTAATCCGCGATCAAGGAGTAGAGAGTGAAAGGCATCCAACAGGCAGCAAAGGTCCCCAGGATAAGAGCCAGGGTTGAGACCCCTTTCCGAGTAGTCACGTAGTGCGACGTGGCCAGGAAGTGGTGCTGCAGGGCTATCTGGTGGGCATGCCTCATCACAATCTTACAGATCTGGATGTAGAGCTGAAGCATCAGTGCAAACATAAAGAGGAAAGAGATGGAGAGGATCGCAGCGTTGTTCTTAGTGAGAGGTCTGACCACGCTGCAGGTGGACTCGTCCCTCAGGCAGTTCCAGCCCATGACAGGCAGCAGCCCCAGGCAGATGGAGGTCCCCCAGAGCATAACCAGCATGACATAGGTAAATGTGACGGTCCTCTCGGAGTGGTACGTCAGGGCATAATACAGCGAGAGGTAGCGGTCCACAGTGATAGCCAGCAAACTGCAGACAGAGGCAGAGAAAGAGGCGACAATGAGTCCAATTGTGACCAGCTTGGTGGCTTCTGACTGAAGCAGGTATGCAAAAATAAAATTGATGATGAGTCCCAGGCCAGCCAGCAAGTCTGCCAGAGCCAGGCTGCCTATCAGCAAAAACATGGGTGCTCGCAGGCTGGGGCTGTGGAAGATGATAAGGACCACAACGGCATTTTCACAGCAGATGAGGGTTCCTGAGCTGCACAAGACAATGTCCCAGGGGTTGACAACGAGCTCGGGTTCTGACTCCGCCACAGGGCCCTGGGAGGGGACAGCGGCTGATATGTTCTCCGGAGCACTGGCATCTATACAATCCCGAGGCAGCCCGCTTAAATTGACCTTCGGGTCTTCGTTCATTTTAACCCCTTCCTCTTCAACGGAAAGACAGGCTTTTTAATGTTTGGGTACGGTAGGGTGCCAGTCCAAGATCATGCAAAACACACAGAAACAGACAGTCCTGGGCTCAGATAACCAGTGTCAAAACTGCCACGAGCTTCAGGAATTAGAAACAAAAGCTGAAGTCTGCATGGATTAAACCCCACAACCGAACCGCCGTTTGTCATCTAGGACTCCCGAGGCGGCACAAGCGTCCTCGCCAAAAAGCTGAGAACCGATATTGTCTAATTGCATCTCGTATGCCAAAAAGCAACAACTGTTTGACATCTGGGCAGCTGAGAGCACCGCCCAACAGCTACAAGTCTGCAGGAAGGTAGAATATTTTAAGGGCCTCGAACTCCTACCCTTCCCAAATATCCCCCACGCGCGTGCACACCCCCAAACACACCTCCGGACCCAAACAAAGAGGTGGGGGGTGTCCCAGCCTCTCCCCGTGTGCACGGCTCAGAGAGCAAGGGCCACAAAAGGTAGGTGTGTACCACCAAGGTGCCCGGACAGACAGACAGACAGACAGAGAGAAGGATGTGCATGCATTTGGCCGCTTCCCTAGCGGTGGGGATGCGCAGCCTGCGGGGCAGGGGTTCATCGGGGGTCACCTTGGCACGCCCAGGCCGAGGGGAGTTCCACCGGTGCTGCCGAAGAGCGCGGGCCACCCGCGTGGCACGTCCGCGGTGGCGCCCGCGGCAGGTGAGCGGCGGCGCTCGCGCCCGGCTCTCCGCCCTGCGCGCTCCCGGCCCGGCGCGTATCCGCGGGAACCCCAGGAGGCCGCGCGCGCCCCCACAGGTCTCAGCCGCGCGCGGGGCTGGAGCCCGCTACCGAGGACGCCCGCCTGCAGCAGTTATGCGGAGACCCGCTCTGCACCCGCTCCCGGAGGAAAGCCTGGAGTCCTACTTGGTTCCTGTGACTTTCCTGAGGAGTCCTAGCCACCAGGGCTCGGCCTCATCATGCTTTTCCCTAAACTACCGGATTCAGGACCAAAAGAATTGCAAAGAGCGGTAGGGTTTTCGGGATGTGCAGGAGGGATGCGCGATGAGCAGCTTGTGGCGAAGGAGCCTTACAGTAGCAAGCTGCAGCTGGCCACTCTGCAAACTCGGTGTTATTGTTCCCTGGGGATGGTCACTTAACCGGATGGAAACTGCTGCTGTTGGATCGCCGCTATCATCGCCCAGTTTACTTATTAAGCACTCCTGGAACTGTTTGCCAGTGGAAATCATTTAGGGCATTCTTGCAAAAGCTTCCTGCAGGCACTGGCCCAAACCCAATATTCATTTAAGTACCAAAGTGACACTGTTAATTTATTATTTCCATTACCACATCCGTGGAGTCTAGGACTAAGATCCTGAAGGTTGTCTTCCTTACAAGGGTGGACCCGCGACTCTCATCCCGGAACGGGATCAAATCTTAAATTTAAACATGATCTCCAGCTTAAAGGTGGGAGATGTCACATTTCTGTGTGACCTAAATGTGCAGTGCAAAGGATCCTGAGGACCCTTCGTATAGGGCATCACCTGGTTCCTCTGCCTCCCCTGATTCTCACGGAAATTCCTGCTCCCAGCTTTAGCCCTTTCATCCCCTAAATTCTTTTATTCACATCCATCAGCTGCTGGCTCTGCAGGGTGGCTCCAGCTCTCCTGCCGCCAAGACCCTCCACTTCAAGTCCTCATCTCTCACCTGCGCTTCTGGTACCCGTCCGCTTCCCTCTGCCTCACCAGGGCCAAGGTGTGGCACTGTTCCATCTAGTCTGAGACCTCACACTGCTTCGGAACTCTCCCTGGACAGATTTATTCTGCCTTGGGCCACAGTGGAGTTGTTTTGTTTGAGTTGTATCTCGTCATGTCCCCTAGAAAGCTCCCAGACTTTTTCTGGGTCCTATATTCTCTGCAGAAACACTTTTGAAACTTAACTTAGAAAGCATCAGTTCCAGGGAGGGTTCCCAGCATCAGTTCCCGATGCTGCTACTGCTGCTGACATCACACTTTGAGAAGTGAGGTCCCCCTGTGGAGTTTAGTCATTTGTATAAGGACACATCAGGTGCCTGTTGTGCCAAGGATTGTGTTAAAGCCTGCTTGGAGAAATTCGGTAAGATGTAGTCTTTGCACTCAAGGGCACAGCATAGTCCAGCGATCAGATAAAAATCAATAGCATCCCAGGTAGCAAGTGCTACAGTAAAGGGCTTCTCATCTCTCCTTTAATCTCTGTGTGATGAGCAGAAGCATGATAAGCAGAGCAATGTGGGGTTGGAGAGGTGCCTCACTGACAGCTCTTGCAGAGGAACATGGCTCAGTTCTAGACATGTATAAGGTGCCCCATAACCATCTGTAGCCCCAGTTCCAGGGAATATGGCGCCCTCTTTTGGCCTCCTCCAGCATTACATGCCCAAGGTACACATTCTACTTGTAGACGAACACTTGTAAAATAAACACATTTTTTATTTTTAAAAATGGAAAATGGTGCCGGATGGTGGTGGTACACACCTTTAATCCCAGCACTCGAGAGGCAGAGGCAGGTGGATCTCTGTGAGTTTGAGGCCAGCCTGGTCTATAAGAGCCAGTTCCAGGACAGGCTCCAAAGCTACAGAGAAACACTGTCTCAAAAAATCAAAAATAAATAAATAAATAAACAAATAGGTAGATAAATAAACAATTGCATATTGTATCCAAAAAAAAGCAGTTTAAAAAAAAAGACAGATGACAAACTTCAGGAGCCTCCCATTGCTTGTGCAGTTCAGGATAAGTGAATTTATAGGACTAGCTGGACGCTCTTCAAGCCAACAACAACAACATGGACCTTGACCAAGCTCCCTCAATTTACTCAGCATTAGAGTTTGCCTACACGTGTCCCAGAGCTAAGGATCAAACCTGAAACCACAACCTGTCACTGCTGTGGGAGTGTCCTGCCCCTGAGCTGTTCCTCGGACCTGGAATTCACTCTCGGTGGCATGTTTGGGAAACGTGGACAAGGAACCAAGTGCACAGTGCCGGGTGATCTAGCAGAGGTATGCAGGGTCTTGCGCGGAAACCCGAGAAGAGTGGAAGGGGGGAAATCACGTAGACACACACCTGGAGCTGAGTCCTGTCATGTGGCGGAGCCTGGGAGCTGAGAGCTGGCAGCTGTGTTTGCTCAGTGACTCCAGGTGACTGGTGTCAGCTGACTCCCCGTCATTCCCCCGTCATTTAAAAAATTTGTTTTATTGTCTCAAAGAACTTTCCGATAAATAAAAACATCCTGCCCCCAGACTAACCAGACTCTAAGTCACTCGACTAAGAGAGCATCTATACTGTTAGAAACGGCATTCAGAATGGGGCTGTGGAGCTTCAAAGGAAGTTTCACATTTTCAGTATTGAATGGTTTTATGCACTTATCCACCGGCAGGCAAAAAGCCCACGAAGAATTAGAACTAGAGGAACAATTAGCTTTACATCCTCTTTCGTCACTTCCGTTCATGGCACGCAGTCCTTTCTTGTCCCCTTATATTTAGCTTTTCTAAATGTACATATATTTATTTATTTTTAAATATTTATTTATTTATTTATTTATTAAGTATATAATATTCTGTCTGTGTGTATGCCTGAAGGAAGGCCAGAAGAGGGTACCAGACCCCATTACAGATGGTTGTGAGCCACCATATGGTTGCTGGGAATTGAACTCAGGACCTTTGGAAGAGCAGGCAATGCTCTTAACCTCTGAGCCATCTCTCCAGCCTCCTGTACATATATTTAATACAGTCTAAATATTATATGTGGTACAGTATAAGACAAAGAAGAGAGGACTCCTCACCCTTTGAATGACTGTTGTAACTTTACTTCAAATTTCCTATTCATTGGTGTGCTTAAGACTTTTGTTGCCACAAAGCAGAAATCCAGTTCAAACTAGACTAACGCCTTTTTTTTTTTTTTACTGTCTGACTGAGAAGACTCTGGAGTAACTCATGGGAAAGAAGTTGAAGCTACAGGAAGCATTTCCCTGGCATTGGGCAGTCAGTTCCTCGCTGGTTTAGTTCTGCTTGTCTTTGCTTCTCTGCTTGCCAGGATCTTGCTTTTCGACCTCAGGAAAAGGATGCAGGGGGGCAGGGGGGCAGGGGGATCAGGGGTTCAAGGTCATCTTTGGTTTACCAATTAAGATTTCTATTGCTGTAACAAAACACCATAACCAAGGTGGTTTATAAAAAAAAAAAAAAAGGCATTGCATTAGGATTACAGTTCCAGAGGATTAGAGTCCAAGATGGTGGGGCTGAAAGCTCACATATCTCATAAAACAGCCAGCAGGGAGCAGAGCACTGGGGTGGCGAGAGCCCACCTCTAGCGACAGGTTTTTCTCAACTAGGCCACACCTCCTAATCCGTCCCTGACAGTTTACCAGTGGGGGTGGGGGGTGGGGGGAACCAAGTATTCAAGCATTTGAGCCTATTATGGGTCTCATCGTCCTTCAAACCACAGCTTGGCTGGGCTACGAGAGAGAGAGAGAGAGAGAGAGAGAGAGAGAGAGAGAGAGAATGAATTTATAAGGGCGTGGTTCCCCAGAGTGGCATTATTGGTGGGTAGGGTAACCTGCAGGAGGGAGGGCCTTGTAGGAGATGCTTAGGCCATTAGGCTCTGTCCTCTGCCTTTGCTTCGCCCCACGCATTCTCTGAAATGTGCTAGCACACCTCAGGCTCAAGTCAATGGGGCCAAATAAACATGCTCTTAAGCTTCCAAAACTGCAGCCCCAAGTCAACCTCTTTTCTTTGTGACTTGATTGTCTCGGGTAGATTGTTATTAGGACAAAAAGTTGACTAATATAATGTTCCCAAACTTCCCCAAATGGGCACTTTCCTGGAGGAGTGGAGAGGTGGAGACCCGTGGGTGCCCTCTATAACTTGGGATGGATGGGCCGATTGGAGAGTTTTGCAGAGCCTTCAGTAATGACGGTCAGAAGAGACCTGCCTGTGACTCTGTCTCCTTGATTAATCCTCCATGCATTATAGGACACTGCTAGTGACGTGTGTGCGACATTTATAGACTCTTCAATATTTAGCTTCTGACCGCTTACTCTATAACTTTGCTAAGCAATTTTAAATCTTCCAGTTTGGTTAGAGCCTACATCGAAACTCCCATACCATATGTGTGGAGGGTTCTGGTGTCTGCTTTAACCAGCGTGATATTGATTTTCACATGACGAGGCAGTCAGGAGCCCTCCTGTGAAGCTTGGTGTTTGCCACCTAGCCTGACACTGTGCTTCCGCAGCCGAGTGGACTTCCCTGGAGACCCATCCTTAAGGCACCTGGAAAGCAGCTGCCAGCTCTCTCTTTCCTTGTTTAACAGCACCCAGTGGCCTACTCTGCGTGGTTTGAGGGAAGCAGATATTGCGAGCCCAGAAATGCCCTTTCTTCTGAGGTTGGTAAATGCTGGCGCCTTGGTGTTAACTGTGACTTTTTTTTCTTTTTTAACTTTGCAATCAGAAAACGGATTGCAATCAGCGGCAGCTTGACATGGGGAAATGGAGCATTTTGTGGATGCGATGTTTGGCTTATACTAGGGTACTTCAGAAGCCAACCATACTTGATATGTTTCAGCCAAAGTGTGTGTTAGCATGGCCTGCCACACTTCCCATCCTGGCTTTAGGTGCTGGCAAATGAAGTGGGAGCAGGAAGAGGTGGGGCAGCAAATGCATTATCCCTTGTATTTAATTCCTTCAGCAATGCAAAGAAGCCTGGCGTATTAAATGTATACCCCGTTTCTGCGGAGTGCACCTGGAAGAGCTCCAGCTGTGTTCTTGCCAACAGTGAAGGAAGGTGTGTGTGTGGGGGGGGACTCTGTGTGTGTGTGTGTGTGTGTGTGTGTTTCTTCGAGACAGGGTTTCTCTGTAGCTTTGGAGCCTGTCCTGGAGAGCACTGTCGCATGCCTTGCCTGACAAGAAGAGTGGCCCAGTTTAATGGTGGATTGTTTCACATGTGTGTTCCTGCCCACATGTGAGACTTACGCATGTCTGAGTTTACACTGATCACGTAGCATTTATGATACCAGGAAAATGGGTTCATAGCTACTGTATTTTACTGTCAGTAAAGTGACAGCTAAGGAAAGGAGACACTAACATGGATTCTCCAAACTATCATTTTGCTGAATATGCTCATTTAGACCAGCCTGTGTCTGGAGATTTTTATGATCACTTTGCAGTAAAAATTAATCTTAAAAACGGTTATATTTATTTTATATGTGTGGATGTTTGGCCTGTATGTTTACCTGTGCACCATGCGCCTGCCTGGTGCCACCCAGAGGAGGGAATCAGACCCCCACTTGGAGCAGGGTTTACAGGTGGTACCGAGCTTCCCTGTGGGTTCTGGGACTCAAATCCAGGTCTTCTGCAGGAGCAGCAAGTGTGCTTAACTGCTAAGCCATCTTTCTAGCCTCCTAAGGTAAATGTTTTTATAATCATAAGCATACATAAGCACACAGAGACCTCAGGTAAGAGGAGGGTGCATTGAGTTAAACACATCTGGTTCCACGAAAACTTGTGGCATTGCTGATTTTTCTTATGTCCCTCAAACCGAGAGAAAATGCCATGTCTCCTGAGAGCTGCTGATGGGTGTGGTTGTGTGATGTGGACTTTGTACATATTCAAAGGACTCACAGAAGAATTTCTTGTAGTTGAATCAGTAGGGAAAGTGTTCAGGAAATTTCAGATTCCAAGCAGCTTTTCTCTAAGCAATTCGAGGGTGTTAGGCACCTTCCAGACTTGTGGCTGTGTGGATGGAACACCCACTGCGCACCTGGCATTTCCTGGGAATAAGAACACACACATGGGGGCTGGAGAGATGGCTCAGAGGTTAAGAGCATTGCCTGCTCTTCCAAAGGTCCTGAGTTCAATTCCCAGCAACCACATGGTGGCTCACAACCATCTGTAATGGGGTCTGGTGCCCTCTTCCGACCTGCAGGCATACACACAGACAGAATATTGTATACATAATAAGTAAATAAATAAATATTAAAAAAAAAGAACACACACATGCTGTCAACAGCACCAGCTAAATGGCCAGCTGACTGCAGTCTCCTATTATTAATAGGAAGGGGATATTAATTCATCCTTAGCAGCAACTCACTTTGGAGCCTGATTTTAGGCCTTATATACCCTCAAACATTAGTTCTGCCAGCATGGTGAATGCCTCATGTTTGAGGAGTTGACTCATGCAAACCCGGTTTCTGTATAATATTTATGCTCTCAGGAGCCAGGCATGAACAGATTCACATGGCCTTGAGCAAGTGGGCAACTCACCTTGTTGTCTGTTTGTAAAATGAGAATGTTCACAGCACCAGCCGTCGGGGCTGTACCCATAGCACATGCGCCCTGCCTGGCACACAGCTGAGACTCTTACAGTGACGGCTGCTGCTCCAAGGTTGTGCTGCTCCCCCCACTGCCCTCGTACGAGAGGAAACAAGAGTTCCACTCTTCAGTTGCACTGACCAAATACTTTGGGCAAAGGAAACACCCAAATCTGGGGAAAATGATCAACTTTACCTTCAAAGAATATCCAGAATCTTAACTTGCCCAAACACTGAAGCTACCGACATATCCTTCAGTAGGGAGATGGGTAAATAAGTCATAGCATGTACAGGCAGTAGAATATTATTTAGCGGAATAAGAAATGAACCATGAAAGCACAAACAAGCGTATGAGAATCTTACATGAAGTCAATCTAAAAAGGCAAGGCCCCATACTATGCTACTGTTATGAATCGTAATGTAGACATTTGTGTTTTCCAGTGGTCTTAGGCAACACCTGTGAAAGGGTCATTCCACTCGCGACTATGGGACTCCAACTATTTAGCATTCAGGAAAAGTCCAAGCTGTAGCGGGAATGTGATAAAAATGACAGATGGCTTCCTGGGGCAAGGAAGGTGGCAAGCAGAGGATTTTAGCGCAATGGCATCCTAACGGCGGACATGTGTTGGGGTGCATTGCTCCACACTCACTGAGCTTTGAACTGTGGACTCAGAGTGATAAACCTGCCAAGGCAAGTTCATCAAGTATAGCAAACGCACCACTCCGGTGGCAGACAGTGACAGTCTGGGAGGCTGTGCAAGCCTTGGTGAAGGGGGGCTGATGGGAACGCTTTGTACCCTTCTGCTCAACTTTTGCTGCGAATCTGAAATTGCTCTAAAATTAGCCTATTAAATAAAGACTAACAGCGTAGGAAATAAATTCAAACAACTACTAAATGCTCAAATACAAATATTAGCAAGAAACATATTAAAAAAAGAAATGAAAACACTGCTTCCAGATTCCCCTGCCTCTCAGGATGTCCATCCACTCTGTCATCTTGGTCCAAATCTCTCTCTCTCTCTCTCTCTCTCTCTGTCTCTTTCTCTCTCTTTCTCACACACACACACACACAGAGAGAGAGAGAGAGAGAGAGAGAGAGAGAGAGAGAGAGAGAGAGAGAGAGCCTGCTCTGCTCACCTAGCTCACTCCATGGACTTTCCTGCTGGTTCCCTCCTATGTCCAGCTTATTTTTCTTGTATATAAACCACATGATTTCTATTGGCCAAAGGGTCCTAATCCCCACACAGGAAAGCCCAATTCCTTATGCCTTCTTAGGCAATCTGTGTCCCTAATTCTCCATCTCCCCTTACCCTGTATCCCACTTGGAGTCAGCCCTTACCCTGGTTGTCTCTTCTAAAAGAGCATCTATGCTTGACCATGACTGGCACCCACCTTCCTCTGGGCTTTCTCCAATAGTCTGTTTTCTCCTAGGGCGGCGGTTCTCAGCCTACGGGTTGCGACCCCTCTTGGGGGTGGAATGACCTTTTCACAGGCGTCACCTAAGACCATTGGAAACCACAGATATTTACATAATGATTCATAGTAGTAGAGAAATTACAGCTAGGAAGTAGCAATGTCATAATTTTATGGTTGGGGGTCACCACAGCATGAGGAACTGTTTTAAAGGGAAGGTTGAGAACCACTGCCCTAGGGAGTCTTATCATGACTGCTAGCATGTCCCCAACACACAAACCTTGTCTCCACTCTGCCCTTCTTCCATAGTCTCGCTAGCACTCATTCGGTTTTGTCTTCCTGCCTACCAGCCCAACAAACGCAGGAGCCCGACTTTCACTCCAAAGCCTGAGACACTGGCTTCTGTATAGAAGACAGCTGAGCTGTATGCAGTGTGCTTCTCAGCAGAACCAAGCTTTCAGGGAACTTGGTACTTCCAGCGTCTGGTGGTCATAAGAGGCTGGGCCTGACCCCTCTGAACTTGAGCAGGTGCCTGAGGACTCTGTGTCAGAGTTAGCCATGGTGTTGGCAGCACCTGGTTTGAAGCAACCCTTCTCACTTCAGCCTTCTGTCTTCTTCAAGTAACATGTCTTGATGCAGAAGGAGGAGCCGATACAATAACATTATTCCATGAAGTGCGTATGTCTTAAACCTCTTTGTCACTCAAACACGTTGAGCCAGATGGAGCGACAAAAGCCCCAAAGAGCTCAACTCCTGCCTCCCCGAGCCCGTGAACTGGTGAGGGACAGAGTGAAATGCTAGAAATCACAGTGGGGCAGTCCGTGTGTGGTCCGCAACAGTGGGGCAGTCCGTGTGTGGTCCGCAACAGCGGGGCAGTCCGTGTGTGGTCCGCAACAGTGGGGCAGTCCGTGTGTGGTCTGCATCATATTATCTGCTCTGGCTCCGGGGGCATTAATGGGGGATAAAGGGAAACATTAATACCTGTGATGGCAGAACTTTCACCTGCTGCCTCCGAGATGCTGGCAATGTGGCCACCATTTAATAGGGAGGAGTTCCACCTTCCCAGACCCAATGTGGGGGTTTGAAGAACAATGATCCCACAAGCTCACATAGTCGCGTGCTTGGTCCCCAGTTGATGAGCTGTTTGGAAGGCCTTGTTGGAGTGGATTTATCACTGGAGGAGATGTGTCACTAGTAGTGGGCTTTGAGGTTTCTATAGCCCACACCAGGCCCAATCTCTCTGTCTCCCTGTCTCTTTCTCTCTTGACTCTGTGTCTGTCTGTCTGTCAATCTCTCTATCTGGCTGTTTGGCAGCTCTCTCTCTGTGTGTGTGTGTGTGTGTGTGTGTGTGTGTGTGTGTGTGTGTGTGTATGTGAGAGAGAGAGAGACAGAGAGAGAGACAGAGAGAGAGAGACAGAGAGAGAGAGAGCGAGTTTGTCTTTTTGTCTGTCTCCCCCACCCCAGCATCTGTGGGTCAGGATGTAACACTCTCAGCTACTACTCCAGTACCAGGCCTGCCTGTGTGCCTCCGTGCTCCCCTCCATAATAATGTACTAACTCTCTGAAACTGCAAGCCAGCCCCAGCTACACGCTTTCTGTTATAAAAGTTGCCTTGTTCATGGTGTCTCTTCACAGTGATGGAACACTGATTAAGACACCCGGTTTGTTAGAATTCCAATCAGCTGCCTTGATGGTCACTAAAAATACCTTCTCTATTCTCCTTGAGATGAATCAGATTAAATGATGTTGAAATAATGGCTTCGGTTCAATGTTGGCTCTCACACATCTGTATCTCAAGTCATTAAAAGTCTTATTTATGAGCTAATCATCTCCTATTAAAATTAAATGGCATAAAACTTGAGTTAGCTCAATTGAATTCACAGCCTTCCCTAATATATTTATCTGGTTCTCAGAGCAGTCCCGAGGGGCCCATCTTGGTCTCATTAGATAAGACACATTCAGCACCAGTCTCCCATGCACAGCTGTAAAGTGACCACAGGCATGGAGCAAGTGATGGCCCCAGGCTCTCACCCTGCATCTGTGAACTGAGAAAGAGATGCATGGTGGGGGGGGGGGCACCAGCTTCACAAGATGTAATTTAAGATGAAATTAATGGATGCAGGACTGAGGCGATAGCTCAGCTGATGAAGTGCTTGCCACAGGATCAAGACGACCTAAATTCACTGGCTGCCCCCTAGGGAGGGATGCCAAGACCCTATTGCTGAAGACACCACACACTCTGGTTACAGAGTATAGAGAACTCACATTCCAGCAGGAAACCCCCTCTCTGCTGGCTGTATTTATAGTGGTGGAAGCTGTGTAGGTTGCTTTAGGCTATGTCACAGTCTGGGATGAGTTCCACAGGACTTTGTGTGGGGTACTAAGTGGGACCAATACCTGTGAGGACCTGGAGAGGCACCCCTGGCCTGAGAAGAGGCCAGCCGAGGGCTGGTAGTTTCAAAGCCTCTGCCACTCCCTGAGAAGTTCTGGGGTGGTTTGGAATCACCCTAAACTGAGGTGAGAAGAAAAGGGCTTGGCGTCTCATTTCCTATCCACCATCTTTTGGATGTGTGCCCCCTACCCCATCCCTGGAGAAGGAATCCAGAGAGGGACTTAAGTAGGAAGTACTGGTGGCCCACTGCTGGAACAGCTGGCTGGGTACATCCTGCCCCAGAGGGTACGTGCTTTCTGCTCCAGAAAGCTGAGCTTTCAAGAAGGCTGACATGCTACCATGTCCACTCGCATGTTCCCAGAGCCTGGGACAGTGGGTGCTTTGTGCTACTCAATCAAAGACAGTTTAGACTGCAGTTAATTAGATCATTTTCAGAAGTAAGCAGGTGGGCTTGAGATGCAAACTCTCACTGGGCTATTGCTGTACTTTTAAGGAACGGAACATAAAAAAGAACAGAAAATTTGAGATATACATACACATTAACTTATTTGGAGACAGTATCTCACCATGTGTATTCACCAGTGAAGACTGCTCAGACATGGGTTTAAGCCAATAGAAAGTCTTTATTAGCTGGTGTTCAGGATCCCAGTGTAGCCCGAGCCTTTCTCAGCATGAGCTTTTAAGCACATGTTCCGGGTTGACATATTTCAATCAACAAGAATGGTAGCAGAACCAGAAGCAGAACTAAAGCACATTAAATTAAAGCAAGGTTAGCACATTTAGAGACTTTTCCAGAACTGTATGGACTTTGATGGATCATGTGTTTATTTTCATTTTGGCAGGTAGTACTGTCTATGTGCTGAGTTTTACGGCCTGAATGGAACTTCCATCATGGAGTCAGTTGTGCTAAGATTTGGGGGTCTGTTACATGTAGCCCTGGCTGGGATGGAGCTTGCTTTGTAAACAAGGCTGGCCTCAAACCCAAAAAGATCTGCCTGCCTCTGCCTCCCAAGTGCTAGAATTAAAGGTGTCCACCACCACCACTCTGTGTGTGTATGTGTGTGTGTGTACACACAAAATTTTAATGTATTTAAATTGTACTTTAACACATGAAACATAAAATTGTACATATGTGTAGTGCTCCATATGATCTTTCAATATGTTTAACTAGGGTAAACTCATCTACTAAAATATTTTAAATTTCTATGTTGAAACATTCAAAATCTCTCTTGAAACATTATATATATATATGTGCACTTTTTGAGACAAGGTCTTACTCTGTGACTCTGGCTAACCTAAAGCTCACTATGTAGACCAGGTTGGCCTCGAACTCACACAGATCCACTTCCCTGTGCCTCGTGAGTACTGATTAAAGATAAAGACTATGTATACAGCCACTTCCTGTTAAAGATACATGGTTTTCATTTTTAAAAAAGTTATGATTTTATCTTATGTATATGAGTGTTTACCTGCATGAATGTTGACATTCTACTTGAATGCCTGGTACCCACAGAGGCTAAGAGATAGCATCATATCCCCTGGGACTGGAATTGCAGGTGGTTGTGAGGCATCACCTAAGTGCAGAGAACTGAACCTGGTTCCTCTTCAAGAGCAGTGAGAACCCTTAACTGATGAGCCATCTCTCCAGTCCCTGAAGATGCGTTCTTAATGACAGTATTTTGATAGTTTTTGTTATTCTCAAAGATTTTGTGTAAGGGATTGCACTGTTTTAGGACAGTGGCTCTCACCCAGATGCCCAGGGCCACAGACCCTGATTTTTTTGTACTGGGGTACAGCTGAAATTAAGAATCTCCATAGTCAAAGCTGGCAGGGTTGTGGTGACTTGCTTTGATACAGCAAGGATATATCTGGCAAATGGTTTCCCACACTGCAAGGCATCATGACTTGCCTCCCACACTGTGGAAGCAGGTGCTGTGGCAAGCATCATCCACGGGACTGAGAAACCAGTGCACGTGGCCCGTGGAGATAAGTTTGGTGGTCATGAAACAGCCATTTGGCAACATCTGTGAGCAAAGTTTATTTGACATGGTGTCTGCTTTTATTTATCAACAAGATAGAGGAGAAAGCATTCACATAAAACTCATTGCGCCTGCTTCTCTAAAAGATTCCATGCCCTGCTTTCCCGAGCTGAGACTCACTCGTCTTCCCTCTGTCAAAGTTGTCACCATTGCAAGTTCAGAAGGTTCACGCGTGAAAACAACGGTGCCAGAACGGACTGAAGGTTTACTTAGCTGAGGTAATGGATTCCATTTTTCTTCCTATCTGGGCTTCTCAGCTTAAGTTATATTCTGATGTTCCATTGTTATGTTCTATTGTTAGAACTTAGAACACTCTTGAAAGCTACAAGTCAAAAAGTCACTCTTCCTACGTGGGAATTTGGTGGCTGAAATAGACACGGCATAAAACTTCCCACTGTGGCGTTTTTGTTTGATGCCTGTGCGTGTTTGTTGGGGGAGGGGGTGAGCACGCGCACGTATGGAGGAGTGCATGTATGGAGGTCAGAGGTCAACCCCGGGTGCATTTCATCAGATGTTGTGCACCTTTTTCCTTTGAGGTGGGGCCTCTCACTTTGCCTCGAACTCACCTATCAGGAGAGGCTAGATAGACAGGAAACTCCAGAGACCCGCTTGTCTCTGCCTCCCAGCACCAAGATCTCAAGCAAATGGTACTATATCCAGCATTTTTTAAAGTGAGTGTCAGGATTGAACTTGGGTCCTCTGGTTTGCACAGTAGACACTTTGCCAGCTCCTGTGATGGGTGGTTCAGGCTGGTGAGCAACTGTGACCATCACCCACCTCCAAAGCCCTTTTACGTTTCCAATTGCAATGCCATGCTCATTTACCCAGAAGCCCACACTTCCTCCTTCCTCATTCTCAGGCCTCCTGCAACCAGCAGTCTCCTTCTGCTCTTTGAATTTGGCTGCTATAGCACCCTCACGTAAAGGTCACAAGACAAGCTGTCCTTTTGTGCTTGCGTATTTCATTTAGCTTGATGTCCTTTACAGACTGTGTCGATTCTTTACTTTTTATGAGTAGATATATATCATGCACACATGTATAACACATTTATTGTGTTTAAACTTTTTTATTTTTTTATTTCATTTTATGTGTACGGATGTTTTGCCTTCGTATATGTATGTTCCCCATGTACACCTCTAATACATGTCTGATGCCCAAGGATGTCAGAAGAGGTTATCAGCTTCCCTGGAACTAGAGTTACTGATGGTCATGAGCCACCATGTGGGTGCTGGGAACTGAACTCGGCTCCTCTGCAACAGCAGCCAGCACTCTTAACCCCTGAGCCGTCTTTCCAGCCCCACAATCACCATCTTAACTGTTACGAGGTCTACGCCCCAGTTGTGTTGAGGACATTCATTCTGTCTTGCCATCATCACCACCTCCCACCTCTGGAACCCATTTCTTTTTCCCACACCGAGAATTTGCACGGAATAAATGCTAACTTCTCATTCTCACTTTCTTCCCTGGTCCCCCACTAACCTCCATCCTTCTTTCTGCCCTGTGATGGTGACTCATCTGGATGCTTATGGGAGTGGAATCTTGTTGTATTCTCCTACTGGGGCAGGCTTATCTCACTTAGAGTGAAGTCCTCTTGGCTCGTGCACAGTATAGCACATGCCAGGATTTCCTTCTTCTACAAAGCATATTAACATTTAGTTAGCTGTCTCTACAGCCACTTTGCTTTTCTGTTCATTCCTCAGTGGACACTGGGTTTCTTCTACATTTTAGCTATTACAGACACTGCTGTTATGTGTAAAGAAGACAGATGTGTAAATAAAAACAACCATTCTTGAGTAAAGTCCATGAGACACGGAGCAATGGCCACAACCTGGGCCCCGGGAGAGCCGCGAGGTCAGCACGCCCAGGGCATAAAGTACCCTCAGATCCCTGTTTGAAGCATCTATTAGATTCTGCTGGATTCTGTTCTTAAGATTTTATTTCTTGATGTAACCAACTGCATGTAATGCCATGCTATTTCAGAATGTCATCTGCCACTAGAGAGCATTTCTTGGATCATTCTTGTGAGATTCGTTGCCTGGGAACCATTTGATAATCCTCATTGATTTAGCTGATGAAGGAAGGATGAGGGAGTCACTTGTTGCTTAAAACATCCATTTGTGTTCTCGAAACTCAAGAGGCCCACCTCCCCCTCCCCCACATAGATTGCTCAGATTTGGAGAGTCTGCAGAGCTGTGCAAGGCACTAATTCGTTTTAAGAAATTGAAAACATGAGTTTAGACCAGGTTTCTCTATGCCTGTTTGTTCTCTTTGCATGGAGGGAATTGTAGCTTTGTGACCTGAGAATAATTATTCTGACAGTTATACTAGAGATGTGTAAGGATAGCATTTGAGTCAGAATTGGGACATGGCTCTGATCTCAGACCAATAATGTGAACAAAGGAAGAAAGAGGTAGTGTTGGCTGGCATTGGATGGGTTAAGGAAGCGACAGAACCAGCCCACACCCCGGGAGCTATGATTCCAGGGTCTAAGACCTGGTGAGGTATTTGCCTTCTTTCTGATGTCGTGGCAAATTAGGATCTTAATTCATTGCACTTGGGGTGTCTATTCATACCCCTTGCTACAGAAAAGACAGTGAGTTTAATTATAGACTACTGTCTTAGACTGTCCCCAAGGAGAGGGTTAATAAAACGCACCTGTGCTGCCCTGTCTTGTGAATTCTCTGGAATCTGAAATACAACTAGCCTCGAGGTTGTGCAGATGACTGTAGATCTGTTCACTTAAGAGGCTGAGAAAAATAACCCTTGCCAATGCCTAGTGATGGAGGGGCCTGGTTGCCTCTGTACGGTCTGCATGGCTCTTTCCCGGGAGATGAAGCAGCTTAGTCCTAATTAGCTATCTGGTGCACTTGCTCTCCAGATGGATGGGGGCACAGGACACGGTCATTAGAAGGAAAGGAAATCAGGCTGTAAATGTGCTGAGAAAGAAGATTTAAAAACAGCAGTTTCTCAACCTGTGGTTGCGGTCCCTTTGGCAAATCTCTCGCTCCAAAAAATATTTACATTACAGTTCAAACCAGCAGCGAAATGGCAGTTATGAGGTCGCAATGAAAATAATTTTATGGTTGGTGATCAAGACAACATGCGGAACTGTATTAAAGGGTCTCGGTGTTAGGAAGGTTGAGAACCACTGGTTTAAGACAATTTGTTGGCTCACGGTTTTGGAGGTCTCCATCTACGACTGCCTGACTCCATTGTTCCCTGGGCCGTGATAAGGCAGACTGTTTTGGCATGGAGAAACAGAGTGGCATAAATCACGGTGACCAGAAAGTGGGGGATGGGTGGGAACAGGGTCGATCTTTCCAGGGTACAACTCCAGTGACCTACTCCATCCATCTGGGTCCCACCAACTGTTCTCCACTACCTCTCAAGAATGCTGCTGCATTGTGAGTCCCTCAGAGGATTAACCCAGTGATGAAGTCAGAGTCACTTCTCCAAAACCTCACCCTAAACACGCTGTGCTGGGAACTAAGCCTTCAGCTCGTGAGCCCTTGGTGGGACACTTCATAATCAAATGATGGCAATACATTTGTTTTCTCCCCACGCTGTAATTCTAGGAATGTTTGTTTATCTTTAGGGCCCAAATTTTTCATATCTCGGGCAGCAGATAGCAGGTGCCCAACTTGTGCTTGTTAAATGTGAGGAGCCATACGTCCCTTTGAAAGACCCGGATGCAGCAATATCATTTTCCATAATTAAATTAGATTTTAATCAATAACTGCTTGTAGTCAGTTTTTAACTGCTTTAGCAACCTGCATAGTTGTGTTAACCTGCCATCCTGCTCCACGAATCTGGATGTGAGACTTGAAAGCCTTGTAACAGCTTTCAGGGGTGGGGAAATGTCCGTGGCTCTGTGCTTCTTCTCTGGTGGTGACATGAGCAAACATCTCTCGTCCTAGATAGGGCACAGGTGACAGACCAAAGAAGCCATTCAGCCCATGCCTAGCTTGGGGAACAGGGAGTTTACTGGGATTACTTACAGGAGCGTGGGTGCAGGGTTCCTTACCGGGACACAAGTAGCCCGGCATAAAGGTGCCTTTGATCCTAGCACTTGGGAGACAGAGGCAGATGGGCTGCTATAGTGAGCTCCAGGACAGCCAGGGATATAAAGAGACAGCCTGTCTCAAAACAAGCAAACAAGCTTGTTTTTTTTTTTTTAAAAAAAAAAATATCTTTTTATGGCTTATTTAACTTTTTTTTTTAATTTTATGTGCATTGGTGTAAAGGTGCCAGATCCCTTACAACTGGATCTTCAGACAGCTGTGAGCTGCCATGTGGGAATGGAACCTGGGTCCTCTGGAAGAGCAGTCAGTGCTCTTAACTACTGAGCCATCTCTCCAGCTCTGCAAACAAGCTGATAAAGAAGATGGCAAGTGGCTCAGCTGCCGATGCTAGGGTGACGGCTCATGAAAGTTGCATCCTAGGAGTTCGCTGCATGCCTTTCGGGCAGCTCAGCCAGCCCAGACTCCTCTCCTCGGCAAGGGCTCCTGTTTCTGGAGCCTCCCTCTGGGAGGGAGCTGGTCATAGTCACTGTTCTACTGCTGTAAAGTGACCTCCACCAAGGCAACTCTTATAAAGGAAAGCATCTCATTGGGGCTGGCTTATGCTTCGTTATCAGTGGGGAGCACGGCAGCACACAGGCTGATACGGTGCTGCAAAAGTAGCCAAGAGCTCTATATTCAGACATGCAAGCAGTAGGAAGAGAGTGACACTGGGCCTGGCATGGGCTTTTGAAGCCTCAAAGCCCACCCCCAGTAACACACTTCCTCCAACAAGGCCACACCTACTCCAACAAGGCCACCCCTCCTAATCCTTCTCAAGTAGTGCCACTCCCTGATGGCTAAACACTTAAATATATAAGCCTATGGGAGGCCATTCTTACACAAACTACCACAGGGCTTAAGATTCTTGTGAGTTTCAGGAACTTCCTGAGCCACCTAAGCTTTGTTTACTCCCCCAAAACTTGTGAGTTTGTTTTGCTTCTCTAATCCTTTAAGCCTCCTCCTTCCTGGAGGAAATATTTAAATTCAGAGAAAGTTACTTGGCCCCTGGCCTCAGTTGCATTGCTTTCTTTTGTGGTTTTACACTTCTACACAACCTGCCTGACCTGTTATTTCAAACTCTTGCTGCTAGGCTCTGGCCCATCTCAGCCCCAGAGCTGATTCCGGTAACACATGCAATTGCCAGATTACAGCGAAACTGCGCTTTGGAAGCTTCCAGCTCTGCCTCTGTTTAGCCCATTTAATCTGGGCTCTAATTTGTTCCATTTTTTAATCCAGAAATTTGTCTTTGTGGGTGATCCTTTGAATCACCCACAGTGATTCAAAATCCAGTACTGCCCATGCAATGGACTTGTTACCCCGAGACCCCAGGCAAGCGGTCAAAATGTACAACCTCGCAGTGTGGGCTTTTAGTTGGACACCAACAGCTTAGTCATAGAAAGTGTTGTGCCAGGCTATGGACCCTGCAATAACTCCTTCCTGGTACACACACATTTTCTGGTCCTTCACACCTGGTTCAACTCAGCTTATCCCTGTGCTCAGTTCCAACTATGTTTCCTTCTGGAAACATGGGCTCCATCAGCCTGAGCAAGTCTCCACCCTTCTGATCTCCCAGCATCCTTCAGGTGATGAGGTCAGGAGCTAAACTACAGGAACAGTATCGATTCCTGCCGCATGCCCAGGACCTCTGATAATGTCTGAGATGGAAGAAATGTCATCTTTTAACATCAAGAATGCTGACAATGTATATCTGGGCTTTGTTTCCACATCAATTCCAATACAACCTGTAAAAGCTTTGACTCTGTTGCTGTTGAAAATTAGGGATCATGTCTCTTCCAGGCATCCAAACAAAAGGCAAGCATCGCCAGGTGTGCAGGAATACAACGGCAATTCTATTCCTCCTGCCTCTGGGGAGCAAGCTCGGGCGTCTGCTCTCCAGAACCCAGCTTCTGTTTCACATGAAGCTGTGCTTTTGTTTCAGGTACGATGCTGTGTCTGGGCCGCAGGCGTCTAATCTATCTCACCACTTGTGAGACAGCAGGTACCGAACACGAGGCTGTGTGTAGAGATGGGGAGGTCCCAGGTGACTAAGGTCTGGAACAGCCACCTTCGCCCTCCAGGTCACTGCGTGAATAATGTAATGAAACAGAAAGAGGGACTGGAAAAGACACAAATATGAAGGAGGAGGCACTGGGCACAGGAAGTGAAGCCAGGGTGTAGCTCGCTGTTCTGGGGCTGACTCTCGGTTCCAACCCGTCTCATCCCGGCACCTGGCTAGTGACTTCTTCTCCATCTTAACCTATAAACACCTCTCCTTTCTTGTGGCATTCCTGTGGCCCGTGTGACTTACCCACACCCGTCCTCCCGCAATCTACCTAACTCCCATCTTAGAGGCCTCCACCCTGAACTCTAAATGACACTCTTTTGTGGAGGTTTCACTAACACCTGTTGTGCCCCACCCCCACCCCATGCATCGCACATGCTCCTGTTAAAAGAGAAAACGACAACGAATAACTATAAGGCAGGAATTGATTGAATTAGTTTGCAACTCCAGAAGCCAGTAAGAATTCAGGCGGAAATGGATTTGAATGCTCACCTGGGTAAGTTATAATGTGGAGCCAGGGGAAAGGGGGTGACATGCAGAAGTTGGGGATGGGATAGGCATAGTCAGGTTGCTTAGACCTTGCGTCTGTCACAGCAGATTGTAAACAGTTGGGTGCTTTCTCTACAAGGGCAGGTTCCACTGTTCTTGCCCGCCGTACTTAAACTTTCAGCTCCAGCTTCAGACACTGGCTCTGTGTACGCATAGAAGCCCCTGACAAACACCCATACACCTCATCTTTATGATCCCAAACCTCCCCAGAGTAGGCTTTCCTATATTCCCGGGTAAACGTCATTGTTCGTGTAAATCCTGTAGGACTAAATGAGACAACCAAGTAGGAGGACATCTTGACTATGGCCACACAGTCAGCTTGTCACTGATGGGACTCAGGATGTGTCATCCCAAATAGGACATGGGCATGGAGGCAGCCTCAGGCATGGGGAGGGGTTCACTCTCACCTTCGTTCCGCCCATGAAGGGGTCCTCTTAGATGAGCTGCCCTCTCTTTACCAGGGGAAAGGGTCAGGCTTGGGCTTGAAGATACAGCGCTGCAGAGGAGACAGAACAAGACGAGTGTGCCGTGTCCCCAAGTGTAACGAGCAGCATACCAGGACCCCCTTTGTTCCATAGTACCTCTCTATACCTATCCACTCTTCATCCAACAGGGTGTGAAGACACACAAGTCCCATTTCCTCTCCACCCCCACCCCCACCAGTGAGTCCCCAGGATCTACCTTTCTGTGCCACTCCAGTGTCAGGGTTAGTTGGATCTGAACTCTGGTCCTCATGTGTGCACAGCAAGCATTTGGCTCGGCTCACCATCTCCCCCTCCCACGCCACTGTTAGGGTTCAGAAAATAATACACCCAAATTAAGGTGCACTGCCAGGCTTAGCTGAAGTAGCCTCAAGGACATCCCTTTCCCTTTTCCCAGTCCTCTTTCTCTCCACTTCCCTTGTCTACCTAAAGAACACATCCACCAAAAAGCAACTCAACTGTCTTTACTCTTTTGACTGAAAGTTCATCAATCCAGGAAGACAGAGCCAATATCACAGAGAAACTCAAAATGCAGCACTTCAGAGCCTGGGGACCTTTGTCCCAGGACACTCAAGTCTCATTGGTTACCTCCTCTCCCAATTACACACACACACACACACACAATTAAATATATATGCAAATATAATTTATATTTATTTATATAAATATATGTATATATACATATACGTATATATATACATACACATATATGTTATTTATTACTCTTCCAAACTTATTCATAGGATCCACTCAACCCATCCCCTCTTCCTCCCAGGGTCTCTAAGCCACACCCACCCAGCTCTCCAGGTACTGTTTTTTTTCTGCCTTTGCCTTTATCCGTCTCTTGACACTTGATTTTGGCAGCCTGCTAAAGGAAAATCTGAACTTACCCACACTACCTCAAACCTATAGTAAACAAAGACGCCTGTGTCTGTCCTGTCAGCCGTTCGTTAGGGGCCTTCCTCTGCCAGCCAGTGAGGACCGAGAGACAAATCTCTCCTTACCTAGGTAGCTGAGGGGAAAGCAGAAGCCACAGCTCTCAGGCGCTGTGTCCGCGCCTCTTTGAAAGTTAGTGCATTTCTGTCTAAAGAAGACTGACTAGAAAGAAATGTAAGCCACCTAAAATTTGTCCGAATGAAAATTATGTGGCCTGCTTAGTTTTTTGTCAGCTTGACATAGAGGTGCCAGAGAGGACGGAACCTCAACTGAGAAAATACCTCCAGAAGATTGGCCTGTGGGCAAGTCTGTGGGACTTTCTCTTGATAAAAGATGGATGTGGGAGGGCCCAGTTCATTGCAGGTGGTGCCATCCATGGACGGATGGTACTGGGCACTCTAACAAAACAGGAGGAGTGAGCCATGGGGAGCAAGCCAGTGAGAAGAGGCCTCAGTTCCTGCCTCCGGGTTCCTGACCCTACTTCCCTCAGTGATGGCCTACAACTGTAGGCTAAAGCAAACCTCTCCCTCCCCATGTTTCTTTTGGTCATGGTGTTCCTTACAGCGGCAGAAAGCAAAATAAAACAGGCACCAAATCATTGCATCTGTGGTCGGAATGAGGCAGTGCAGGTCTGTAACATAATTTGTGCGACTTTGTCCTGCACCTGAAGAGGGGATTAAGACATTGACTGCAGGTCTAGTTTCCACTCAATTTGCCCCAACATCTCACTCATTGTTGATCATGTGACCCTCATGTGGATGTCTGGGACCCAGTTCTCCAGCTCAGGAGATGCCAATGTGTGTCCTTTATCACGCACACAAATGGTTTTGGAGGACTGGGTGATGTCACCTTCACCCGAAGGTCTCTTTTTCTACCTAAGAATAAATCAGAGAGCCATTCAGGTTCAGGGAAGAAATATAACAAGTTAGCTAATCCCTTCTCGGGAGCAGCAGTATGGCCTGATAACAGCCCGTGTTTGTCAGGAGTCTTGGGCAAGTCTGGTCTCGTGCAACTATTTATAGAAGAAGCTGCCAGGTGTGTATCTGATGCCCAAGGGGTCTGCCGGGCTAGAGCAAGCCCAAGAAAAAGAGGTCTACAGGGACAGTGGTTGCCAGTGGACAGTTGGGGCTGCAGCTGGGCCCCTGGCTCCACCTTGTCCCTCACCCTGGTTCTGTGAACCTGCTTGCTCCACAATGAGCCTTGGGAATATTAAAAATCAAACAGGGAAGATCTGTTTTCCCAACTGTAGTCAGCTGGAGAAGGACAGGATGGCGACTCTGCATTGGCCTAAAGCCCTGGGACCCTACCCAGTGCTGAGACCCTGTCCATCACTGAGGCCCTATCCAGTGTTGAGGTGCTATGCAGTGCTGAGGCCCTAGCCACCTCCTACCCTTCAACAGGACATTGGTTCCTGGCCCCTTCTCAAGCCTTCTGCTCCCTGGCGGCTATGAGGAGAGCAGCTGTGCTCTGCCCCATACCCCATGCCACAGCACTGGGCTGTGCTCTAGGCCCCAAGGCAACAGAGCAAAATGATCACAGCTGACAGCCAGGATAAGTCCGACCCATTTACAAGTTGACCATCTTAGAAGGGCCCAGCTCACTGAGGGTGGGGCCACCACTGGGCAGGAGGTCGTGAAGGGTGTACGGAAACAGTCATGGGGAGCAGCCAGCAAACAGAACTCTTCCATGGTCTCTGCTTCAGTTGCTGCCTTGGTTTCTCTCAGTGAGGGACTGTGATGAAGTGGAAGCCTTTCCTCTCCAAGTTGCTCTTATCATGGTATTTATGCCAGCAACAGAGAGTAAGCTAGCACAGCCGTGAACTGATATCAAGAATCTGATTTGTGAAGCTGGAGTTCCCCTTGGGGTTGGGGGAGCAGAACAAAAAAGTTAGAATAATTTTTTAAATGGCCCAAATAAGCATTTAAACACAAAAGAAACTCAAAATTTCACACATAAAAAAAATCTTAACATATTCCAAGAGAGAAAAGAAGGAAGAAAGAAAAAGAAAATGACGGCAAGGCACATCTTCGTCCAGATGCTTAAAACAAAGGATCAAGGCAAAATCTTGGAACTGCTGGGAAAAAAAGCCATTGGCTACAGAGGAACTAAAGCTGCGAGTCTCTCAATAGAAGCCACGCATCTGAAGACCACAGAGTGACATCGTTATCTGAAGACCACCGAGTGCCATCGTTATCCGAAGACCATGGAGTGACATCATTAAAAAACCACAAAGAAAGTGATCAGGTGAAATCCTGTATTCAACAAAACCACTTTCAAACAGTGAAAGCAGAACAAAGATTCCCACACACACACACTCACAAGTTAAAGAACGCAACAGCAGCAGTTTGGCATTGCCATAGTGAAGGACATTTGTGGGGACAGGTTTCTATTTTTCAGCCCAGAAGTTTCCACAAGAGAACACAGAAGAGAGGAAATACAGGTGTTGAGCAAATGGCAAATACCTTTTTCCTTCAATTTTCAAATACCAAATGTCTTTTTGTTTTCTAGTTGCTTTTGTTTATGGGTTGTTTATGGGTACATTTGTACCCATATGAGTGTGAGCCCGCAAATGTGCCATATAGAGGCCATTTTTGCTGGAGTTAGTTCTCTCCTTCCATTATGTAGAACTTGGTGATCAAACTGTAAGGTCAGACTTGGTGGTTATGCCTTTACCTGCTCAGTTATTTCTCTAGCCATCAAATATCTCTTTGAGAAACTGGAAAACAATTGACAGTTTCAAGTGAAGTACTAGCAATGTATTGTGGGGTTTATATCATAAATAGAATTAAAGTTTATGTCAATAATAGGACAAAAACCAGGACAGATAAAATGCAAAAACACTATCATAATATTCTGAAATAATACCAAAAATTATATAGCCTTACTTGAAGCTGGACTGAGATAAATTTTAAAAATGTGTATTGTAAAGCCTGGATCGACTGTTAAAACATAGCCAAGAGCTCTAGGTATAAACCAAAAGCAGAGATAGACTGATTAGGATGTAGACAGGTTTGCAACATCAGTACCCAGAATCCAATTTTTTATTAAATAAAGTAGGGAAGATGCAGACATTGGGCCTAGCCAGTCATAGCCCAGTAATGGACTGGACCTGAATATTATGTGAATATACAATAACAACCCATAATGAACAATTTTAAAAGGCTTACTGCTATTCCATTTGTGCATTACTGTCTTCATCTCCCACAAATTGTGAGACCATTTTTAAAAGCTAAAGCATGCACTTTAAAATTAAAAGCAGGGTGGTAACAGCCAATGGCTTAACAAAGTAGTCAAGTTCACCATAAGTTTCTGAAATCAAAGCAAAAACATTGGTTCTGTTTCCAAACCCAAAGAAAAATAAGAAATGCCCAGAATAAAGAAGGCAATCATTGCCTGGTATGTGGAAGGCACTGGGTCTAAAACAGAAAAAAGAAAAGAAAGGAAGGGGGAAGAAGAGGGAAAGGAGAGCAAAGACAAGGGCTGTTAGCATCCAGCTCAACCCCTGCCTTTTGCGGAGTCAACTTTCTTCTGTCAATCAAAGCAAGTTCAGTAACCAGAATAGAGGTGCCATTCCCTCCTTCCCCCGACCCAGGTCCATTACTTAAGCAATCACCCTTTTGTCCTAATCTCTGTGCTTCTGTCCTAGGGGTTGAACCAATCAAAGGCTGACTGAGTTTCTCCTGGATTGCCAGGATGTTGAGCATTAGGCAAACTTCCCTGCTCCCTCTACTGACCAAAGACCCTGACAGACAGGTAACCTGCAGCTCCTCTCTGCTGCTCTGGACAATTCCACAGGTGGTGCTGGGCCCTAGCACAGGTATTATTCACAGATGGTGGGTATCAATGGTGGTAATTTCTTGGTTTACAGCAGTGTAACTTGAATTTCACACCGTGTTCTCCCTGTGTGGGGGCCTACTTTTGCTTGTGGCCTTCTTCCATGGGAGCTGAGGATCTGAATCCAGTTTACCCACTGAGCCCCCTTCCCTGTTTTACATAAAAAGAAACAGCAGCTGCCAGGTTTGTGGGTGTCCTGGCTGCAGGGTTGTAATCTTGCTGGAGATTTACAACAGAACTTTCCTGCTCAAGGCTACCCACAGAGGCAATCCCCCCCCCCCTTTTTTTAACCCAGACTGATGGCTTGAAAGACAGTTTCAAGACCCTTTACTCGGGCAGCTTAGATTTTTCCTGTGTCAACAAGGTCTGTCTGGAAACAGATGACTCAGCAAAACAGAGTGTTCCAGAATTGTGGAAGAAAGAGGTGTTATGAGCAGGCCTGTCCTAGATTACCCGATATTGTATAAAGCCATGTTTTCTAGACCATACCTTGTCCTGAGAGACTCCATGTCGCAAGTAGTTTTGGACTCCATTTTGAGGATGAAGGAGGACTCTCGGCCTTACTGGATATGGGTAAGACTCTGTCCAGAGTCACCAGCACAACACAGACTGACAAATGATTTCTTCCTGGGAGTAGAAAGTCACCTTGTAGTACCATCAGGAAACCCAGGACACATTAAAAGTTAGCAGACACACTAGACAAGGGAAAGGTGCAACTCCCCCATCTGGACCCTAATACCTAATGGCAGTCGGCAGTCGCTTCGCCAACCTGACATCTGGACCCCATGTGTGTCAAGGCAGAGAGCTCCTCACTGTCCTTGGGACCTCAGCTCAGTCCTGTGTCCACTGAGCTGTGGTCCCAAGGACAGTGGAGCAACTGACTCAAACAGTCGTCTCCCCATCCTCCTATTCACACATCTGGACCAGCCAGCCAGGCAGCCAGCCACCTGGACTTGGGCATGCCCATAGCCTCTACAGCCTTCAGTGCACCTTACTCCTTTGGCTCAACTCTGACCTTGCTGCCTGACTCAAAGCAACCACCAGCCACAGCAGCCTCTCGACTCGATGAGGTTTGTCAGCTTATCCCAGAGACTTCCCTGCCTCTCAGACTTCCCTGACCTTTAACCCTTCATAGTTCTGTACTCTACATGCATACATACATACATGCATACATACATGTATACATACATACATTGATGTGTAATGTATGATCCAAGAGTTATTATTAGTGACAAGTGAAATGTGAGCACGGTTGTTCCCCTGCAGCACCTTTTGCTTTATTTTTCTTCTCAGAAGATTCTAACATTGTGGGAAGACACAGACAGATCATTTATGTTTCTGACGTGGTGAGCCCATGACAAGAGGTCACGATAATCTAGGGCAGATGGGAAATGACCTTGGAAGAAGAACAGCGGGAAACCACCAGTCCTCTCCGCTCTAATGGGACAAGACATGACAAGCTCACCTCCATCCCTGGACAGGTGACATAGGCGGATGAAACATCTGGAATGAGCAAATAACTCCTCACCCCAGCTTCTTCCCCGGTTGAACAGAATTTGGAGGGAAGGCACGAAGAGGCCTATAAATAGCTGAGCAAATGATTTAAGGACAAATTAAAGACATGAGCCTTCCTGACCAGCAGACACTCAGACAGTTAAAGCAATTTCCTTCAGCTGGCTTTTCCCTAAGGTCAAATTTGTTTATGGATAATTCCAGAATCC
Source organism: Chionomys nivalis (assembly GCF_950005125.1). Taxonomy (NCBI): domain Eukaryota; kingdom Metazoa; phylum Chordata; class Mammalia; order Rodentia; family Cricetidae; genus Chionomys; species Chionomys nivalis. The sequence goes on along the minus strand of NC_080088.1, from coordinate 86,244,153 downwards.
CTCCCAAAGACATCTGCTAAACCTCTCGGCCCTCGGAGTCCTGCCTGTCTTTTCACTGTAGAAGATGTCTGAGTCCGGGGCAGTGGACGTGCGGAGAGCCTTTTCCCTAGCCTCCAGTAGGTACCACTTCGCAGAAGGGGCTGGGTAGGACCCAGGTAGCATACATAAGGCCTTAGGGCCCCAGTCTTCCAGGAAAAGCAGTCAGCAATTTTCCAGAACAGGGCAAAAGTGACCCTGTTGTGAGTGATGCCAGGGCCTGTAGGTCACAAATAGGCAAAAGGAAAATCAAAGATCAACCCCTCGCTAAAGAACACAAATGCCTCAATCCCTCAGCAGCCCACACCCTGTGCTGGTCGCTGGCACTCTAATCCTAAATGTTTACTCCCAGAGCTAATAATAGCCCCTCGGGCCTGAGGAAGGCAAGCTCTCCGATTGGAGGGCTATGTCACCACTGTAAACATCAGTGACTCTGGAAAAGCTCCTTCAGAGCTTGGGCCGGACTGAGCTGCGGATGCTTCTAGACAAAAGAAATTAATTAACTTGTCAAGTCCCTTCCTCCCAGCGTAAATGCAGTCAATTCTTGCCCCACAAACCTCATTTCCTAGGGGACAGACACCTGTCTCCTGGGCCTGAGGTTTCTGCAGCAGCTGCTCGTGGAGGGGGGTGGGACGTGCCCACACATGTGCGTGTGCGCAGGCTGAAACACCTACAGAGGTGAAGCTAGACTCCCCCTCAGCCCCTCTGGATGGATATCCAGTCCTGGAGGCTTAAATGGCTTTCTGTTCAGGAGAGCATTTAACAAGATGTATTCGCTCCCTCAGCAATGTAAATTAAATCCAAAGCCTTATTTAACTAGCTTTGACTTGTGGTTTTCATATTCATGAACTGTAACCTAGTTTGAATCTTTATAGGATACCCTGTGTATTTTAGGAGAAAAAAAATAGCCTTTTTGAAAACCTAAATGCTTTGTAGTTTATATTTCTGATGGAAATACAAAAAGGTTGTACACTTTGACTATAATTGCATGTTTTTCAACCCTTTCAATGATGTTTGAGGGACCCCAGAGCTGTTACACAGAGAAGATGTATGAACACAAGACTCAAAAAAGAATTAAAAGGGAGATACGGAGATGGCTTGGGTTAGGAGCACACATTACTCTTCTAGAGGACTTAAGGCCAGTTCCCAACACCCACACTGGGCAGTTCATAACTGCAGCTCCAGGGACCTCTGTAGAAACCTGCATTCATGTGCACATGCCCCCATACAGACACAAAGACACAGACATAATTCAAAATAGAGAGGGCATAGAAAATACCATCCTTGGGGCTTACATTTTGAAAAACTTGAATCAGTGGAATTCAGGACACATCTGGGGATTCTGGGCCACTTAGCAATCGCAGGTAGCTATAGCCAATCAGTCACTGTATGTTTGATGACCAATAAGCAAGACAACCAGTACAGCAGATCATCCAGTCAGCGAGAGCCTGGAAATCAACCTCATATTGTTTCTCTGTAGCATGATGGGCTTTTGTTTCTGCCCTTGTGGGGGTCCCATAGCTATTAGGGGTTGTCCAGGACTTTCAGGGTCTGCAACCTGCTTTGCATGAGCTCCGTGGGGACAGACTATCAAGGTCTGTCTCTACCATGAGGTCCTAAGGTCACAAATCTCTGGAGCAGATCCTGTTTCAAAAATTTCCAACTCAAGACATAACGGCAATAGAGATCAGTTGACCAGTAACCAAATCCGGTAAAAAGAAAGGGTCCCCCATAATCTCAGGGTTCCTAGCAATGTCTTCTGTGTCAGTGTGACCAAAATACCCGAGAGGAACAGTGGGTTTACAGTTTCACAAAGTTCAGTCTATGGGCCGTGGGAGAGATCATGAATGAAGAGATTATCTGCAGGAATGGCAGAGGAATATCACACACCATGACAGACGGCTGATGGAGTGACAGAAAGGGGCTACATTACTGCCCTGGTAGGAATGAAGATCCTCCTAACACACACATACTCACAATCACACGCACGCACACACACACACACACACACACGCACATGCACACACACCCTGACCACCAAACCTTCAAAGCAATGGTCCCATATCCATCCTTTCTGTTGCCGTGATAAAGCACCATGACCAAAAGCGACTCATAGAAGAAAAAGTCCACTTTGGCTTATGATTCTGGATGGATAAGAGTTCATCATGGCAGCAGGTGGCTGGGACAAAAAGCTGAGAGATTACATTTACAGTCACACGTGGGCAGCAGAGAAAGGGTGGGAGGGAAAAAGAGAGATGGGGATAAGGCTTCAAACCTTGAAAGTCCATTTCCAGTGATGTGCTGCCTCCAACGAGGCTGCACCACTGCCCCAAACAGCGCCACCAACTGGAGAACAAGTGTTAAAATGCGTGAGCCTGTGGGGGACATTTTTCGCTCAAACTACAATAGTCTCCAAGAAACTGAAAATTTCCCAGGAGTCTTGTGCTGGGAGAAGGAAAATGTTGGGTTGCTAGGGCAGCAGGAGGGAGTGCTTGTCTCTTAGGAAGAGATCTACAGTTCTGATGACTTGCCAGAGCACCTTGCAGGAGAGATTTGGCTGAGGAACTGATGGGTCGATGATGGGCAGGACCACATAGTAACCAAATTAGGAACACTTCTCTATAAACCTAAAGCTCAGGTCTGAGCCTAGAAAATAAACTTGGTGTGTGCTGTGGTGGAGTCCTTTGTTTGTTCTTCTTCTAAGCCACGTGGACACACTGAGAAAATCTTTCTCTGCCTTTCCCTATGATTTGTTTGTGTGGCTGTTAAGAACATGTGATTTGCTGGGTGGTGGTGGTGGCACATTAATCTCAGCACTCAGGAGGGAGAGGCAGGTGGATCTCTCTGAGTTCAAGGCCAGCCTGGTCTACAGAGAGAGTTCCAGGACAGCCAGAGCTGTTACACAGAGAAACCCTGTCTTGAAAAAAACAAACAAACAAAAAAAAAAAACAGAACATATGATCCACACTAGCTTGCTAGGGTTGCCAGACCCTGACCCTAGCAACTTTGGAAACACAAAGATAGCACAGTCTACAAAGATAACCTGCTCTACCTTGACCTCACATCTTCTCAAAACAGCGCCCCCTCCTGGAGACAACCCTCTGAGTACAGGAGCTTTGAAGGGAGGCATTTGGCATCTAAACTGGTAACAGGGTCCCAAACAAACTTTAATAGTTTTAAAATGTGAACTGCAAGTCATCAGCTGGCCACACCCCCTTGACAGGAGGAGCCTGTGACACCCCAGGGACAGGAAAGCCACCTTGTGTTTGAACACACAGTGTCAAGGAGTTCTCAAAAGTGACTGAAGATGGGACGTTGGGCAGGTGTGACTGGAAGTTGCACACCGGGTGACCTGACTTGCAAGGAGACAGTCCTGTTCAGCCCAGGACTGACTTCCCAGCCAGCTGGAGGAAGCAGATCTGACTCCCCCAAGTCTGGAGCTGGATCATAATCCTGGGGGTGGTTCCCTCTCTGTTTGTTCCTGCTAACCAGGTGTCTTAAGCCTGCCTTCCTCTCCTACTGCCCCCTCCCTCCCCTCTCTCACTGCCCCTCCTCCTCTTCTGTCACTGTCCCCTCCCCCTTCTCTCTCCTTTTCTGTAAGTAACTCTGGTATTGTGTGAGTTTAACTGAGAGTCTGATTTGAAAGTGGCAGTATTTGGATGAAAAGAAATTCAAAGAAGAAAGAAATTTTGTGTGTGTGTGTATGTGTATGTGTGTGTATGAGTGTGTATGCGTGCAAGCATTTATATGTGTGTGTATGTGTGTTTAAATTATGACGAATGTCATCTTTCTGGGGGAAATGAGCTAGTGTTGGAGAGAGCTGAGAAATGACTGCCTGAAGCATCTGGGGTGTAAATGTGATTTCCTGAAATTATAGTGGAGTAAAATAATTTAAAATATAAAATGTTTAAAAAGAAGAAGCCAAAGTCAGAGATGCATGGCAGCCTCACTGACTTATACAGAAATAGAGCGTTTATAATTAGCTTAGCATAAAAATAGTCAGGGATAAGGGGTTAGTTTGCTGTCTATGTATCTCAAAGCTTGACTCAGTTTCTAGCTGGGAAAATGGATCATGTAACCAGCCTCCTCCAAAGTCTAAGCTCTCAGTATTTGACACTCAGATGTTTGACCCAGCCACCAACCTTGACTTATCGGCCTTCAGGGGCTTTGGGGCTTCAGCCTGTGTGTTGTGTCCAGGCAAGTTTCTTAGGGTCCTCCTTCATAGCTCCTGTTACCTTCCTTTATCAGTCCAGAATCCCTTGAAGCTTTACATTTTATTGTTCTTTGTGATGGTCAGTGTTGTCAGCTTAACTGAATCCAGAATCCTCTGGGAGAAAGGCCCTTGTCACGCCTGAGGGGTTTGTGTTGACTGAATTCTTGAGGTGGGAGGAACCCTGTCAGAAGAGAAAGGAGGCTGAGCGCAGCATGCCTCCACCACCACTGGGCAGGGTTCACTGTCCTAACCAAGAGATTGCCAGTGTTCCATCATTTCCTTGCAAGGAGACGGAGGCAATGATACAGGTAGTTCTCAAACCTAATCAGAGGCTGGGTCTCAGCCTTGCAAAGGGACTGCTGCCCACTGTCTATAGTGTTCACATGATGCCACCTTCCCCAGGTTGGCAGCCTTGAGCTCCCAGGAGTATGTTTGCTCTGACCTTGGTAGTCCTTGACCAAGAAGCCTGGCTCGTCTATTGCACTCCATATACAATGCTTTGAAATTTGCTTTTGAGTTATTTCTGTGCATTTGAAATCTTCCCTGTCTGTGTGTGCTACTCCGCAGGACACACTGCAGACTTCTGTATGCACACATTCCTTTCCCACTGTGCATCAGAAAAGGGTCCTAGAAGCCTCAGTCTCAGCACCTTCTGTGACCTGGAGCTCTTATTCACGCTGCTCTGAACATAGCATGAGAAGGCTGACTCGCCATAGCGATGGGGGAGGAGCCTACTGTCGGAGACCCCAGACCTCAAGCCCTGGTTTTCACTGCATCATAACCAGGAAAGTCAGAGAACTCAGTTCCCATCAGAACACAAGCTGAGAGTAGAGCTGGGGTGGTCTTTTGTTTCATTGTTTATCTTTTTTTTAATATTTATTTATTTATTATGCATACAGTATTCTTCCTGCAGGCCTCATTCCAGATGGTTGTGAGTCACCATGTGGTTGCTGGGATTTGAACTCAGGACCTTTGGAAGAGCAGGCAATGCTCTTAACCACTGAGCCATCTCTCCAGCCCCCATTGTTTATCTTTGAGATACTCTGTAGCCAAGGCTGGCCCCAAACTCACTTTTAGCTCAGGCTAGCCTCAAACTCACAATCCTCCTGCCTCTACATCCCAAGTGCTGGGATTACAAGCATGAGTCTGTGATGGACAGGGTACTCAGGACAACAAGCATGCATCGTCGCCCCAGCCTTTGGTCTGCGCCCACTCCTTCAGACATTCCATTCAGGATGCTATCGATTAAGAATGATAGACTAGAACTAGATGAGGTCTTTGAATTTTTCTAGTCACTGCTACAGAAGAAAAAAATTGAAATGACCTTTCTGGTATTTTGGGCAGGATTTTATTTTTATACTATCTTAGAACTTATTTTCCATCAAAAGATTTCTGTTCAGCTTATCTTTGTGTGTCAGAAAAGCTGACTTCCATCCGAGATGCACTCTCTCGTTTGCTGGCCTTAATGCATACTGGAGTGTGAGGCTGTTCATTTAGTGATCTTGGACTGACTTTTGGGCAGACCCAGTTCTACACACACACACACACACACACACACCACACATACTCACATAGATTCTCACATGTTCACATACACATATACTTTCATACACACACATACACACCCACACATACTCACACAAACGTGCACACACATACATACACATATTCACACATATTATACACATGCACATGCTCACATGAATATACACACATGCACACACATACTCTCATGTACACTTACATACACATATACACATATTCACACACATACATACACACAAATACATACACATATTTACACACATACATTTACACACACACACATACTCACACACATACATATACAATTTTCTTATTTGTACTCCTTAAACAATAGACTGACTATTTCACTGTTAGGAGCTGTCTGATTCTGAGGTGGAAGAGGGTTGGCTAGGACTGTCAATCCTGCCTAGAAACAGGGCACCTTCAGTACTGCAGCTCAGCACATCGCACTGCTCCTGAGGAACACACCACGGTGTATAAGCAAGGGTACGCTGTCTTTGGAGCTTGTCCGGCTTAGTTTTTATCAACTTGACACAACCTACAGTCTCTTGGAAACTGCAAAACTGCTTCCATCATCCTGGACTATAGGCAAATCTGTGAGGCATATTCTTAATTAGTGATTTATGTGGGAGGGCCCAAGCCCAACCCACCTCTGAATTGGTGGTTCAGGGTCTTATAAAAAAGCATGAACAAGCCATGGAGAGCAAGCCAGTAAGCAGCACTCCTCCGTGGCCTCTGCTTCAGTTCCTGCCTCCAGGATCTTACCTTGAGTTCCTGCCCTGACTTCCCTCAGTGATGGAGTGTGACCTGGGCATTACAAGCTGAAATAAACCCTTTCCTCCCCAAATTGCTTTAGTCATGGTGTTTATCACAGCAATGGGAAAATAATCAACATAGGGTCCACCCACTGAAGTGCAAGGGAGATAGTCTCCACAAGTCTAGTTTACGTTGCTGTGCTGAGACGCATGAAGCTGGGTAATTCGTAAAGAACAGATTTGGAGACAGAAAGTTCTGGCCCTTCACTGTATCACTCCACAGTGGATTGTACTGTGGTGTAAAATGCATGAGAGAGGGAGAGAGACAGAGAGAATTAGGTGATAAAACAATCCAGGCGCAGAGGGACTGGCTTGGTTTTAAACAGCTCACATTTGCCAAAACCAACTTGTGGTCCCATGGGAGCTGTGTCAATTCCTGCAAGAGCAGAGTCCTCAGTGACCTAATTAACTTCCACCATTCCTCACTGTTAAAGATTCCACCATCTCTCAGTATCAGCACACTGGAGACCAAGCTCCTAGTACTTGAGTTTTTGTGTGATGCTCAACCTATAGAAGAACTGTAGCACACAAACAGCCAAGATTCTGTGCACCCTGGAATCTTCCCTGCACCCCAAGGGACTAGCTTGCATGCATCCAGGCTTCTGTTGCTTCCTGCAACCAATTTTAAGGAATAGGTCAGTTTCACAATAAGCTCTGTGTCACAGGACTCAGACGCATTGGTCACTAGTGCACAGTGGACCTGCTCACAATCACAAGCCCTGGGTACATCCATGACTAAAGGGGGCAGTAGCTGCTGCTGGGGAATTTCAGTGCACTTAAGAGGGGTGGGTCAAAGGTGTCTAGATGAAGCTTCAAGAACACTCTGCCAAAGAGAGCCCAGGGAGGGAGGGTCTGAGCCACTGTGAGAGACAGGCATGGAAGAAAGGACCTAGGGAGTTGACTGAATCTTCAAAGGGCAGTGTGTACTCAATTTATCTTTGGTGTGGCCTCTAGATCAGGGCTCAGAGACTCATTCTAAAATCATGAGAAAGTCAAGGAAGTCTGGATTTTTACAAATCAGGAATTATAAATTTTGAAAGATGAAAAGTACACGTTTTAAAACTGTCATTAGTCTAGTATGAATGTTACTTGAGCATCTAGAAAAACTATGAAGAGCGATTTGGGATGCAAGGTTGCAGGATGCAGGGTGCAGGGATGAGGGTGCATGGATGCAGGATGCAGGGATGCAAGGTGAAAGGATGAGGGTGCAGAAATGAGGATACAGGGTGCAGAGATGCAGGGTGAAGGGATGCAGGGTGAAGGAATGCAGGGTCAGGGATGAGGGTGCAGGGATGAGGGTACAGGGTGCAGGGATGAGGGCACAGAAATGAGGGTACAGGGTGCAGGGATGAGGGTGCAGGGATGCAAGGTGCAGGGATGCAAGGTGAAGGGATGCAGGGTGAAGGGATGCAGGGTGAAGGGATGCAGGGTGCAGGGATGAGGGTGCAGGGATGCAGGGTGCAGTGATGCAGGATTCAAGGTGCAGAGATGAGGGTGCAGGGATGCAGGGTGCAGGGAAGAGGATGCAGGATGCAAGGTGCAGGGATGAGGGTGTAGGAATGCAGAATGCAGGGTACAGGGATGCAGGGATGCAGGTGCAGGGACACAGATAATGCAGTGAGCACGAGACCGTCTGCTTCTCTACCTGTTCTTGAGTGGCACGTGGCTTGGTTTTGCTGTCTTCAAGCCAGGGATTTAATATATGCCTCAAGGAGCCATTGTGAGGATGCCCTGAAAAAGTCAAGTGTTTCTCATGGTGCCTTGTGCAGAGTGGATTTTCAGCAAATACACTGCTCTCGTGTCTGAGACACTGTAATGAGTACTGAGGAAATGGTATGATTTGACCCTTGTCGGTCATTTACTAATTTACGCTTTAATCAAAATACATGATCTAGACTAAAAATAAAGAAATGGTATGATTCACTAAAGATCTTATACTAATTTAATTAGTTGGTGTTTTTGTTTGTTTGTTTGTTGTTTTCTTGCTTTGAGACATGGTCTCACTCTGTAGCCCAGGCTGGCCTGAACTTGGCAGCAATCCTCCTGCCTCAGCTTCCTGAGTGCCGGGACTACAGGTGTATGTGGTATCATAGATATAGTCACTGTGTACACAGATTTTATCTAAGACTTTGACTAAATCACTAGCAATATCTTTATGTTAGTAGTGGGAATTCTAGATATCGTTTAATTATCTTTAGGGAGGAGTGGGTTTGGATGAATGAAGAATAAAGACCTAGGGGACTGTGTATCTGCTATGTGTTATTAGTTAATTCTGAGCACAATGTTTAGGGGAAGGAAAGCCTTTTCTAATCACTGGCTTGTATGCTTTTCCTTTGAAAACTCTTCATTAGTCTGTAGACCTGCGAAGTTGCTCTGAAGTTCTGGGAACTGTCCCCTGAACAACCCTGACTCTTTAGTGACGGATCCCTGACTTTTGAACAATGTCTTCAAATTGAAAACGAGGGTGATTCAGCCGCCACCGAGCAAGCCTTTGGTGTAGAAATGAAAGTGGCAATGAAACTCACCATCGCTCAGCAACCCTGTGCCCCAGATTCCTGGCAGGAAAATGCAATTCTGAGACGCTCTCAAGAAGCACCGAGCACACGAAGACAGCGGGCTCGCCGTGACAATGCCACTTGAGGTGCCTGTGGGCAATGTTTTTCCTGGGAAGGCAGCTTCAGACAGTGCTCTTCTGACAATTTAACTCTGACATTTTTAAGTACTACCTGGACAGTGAAGTCAATTTATTCTAGTGAGTGTTTGTGTTGTAGCAGCCATGGTAAGCTGACTCATAGGTTTTTTTTTCTTTATGGCAAATACCATGCGAGTTAAATCAATCCAAATTATATGAAATATAACACTACCGAGCAAGACACTAGGGTATTGTTTTACTGTAAATCTAACTTATACTTGCTCTGATTTGATGCAGCTGAATTATTGCTTTCAAAAGAGTTTGCAGTGGTTTAGATATTGATTTAGATAATGTCCTCCTAAGGCACATGCATGCAAGCCTTGGCCCCCAGGCTGGCATTATTAGGACGTTGTGAGCTTTTGTGGAGGTGGGGCCTAATGAGAGGCCATCAAGTCACTGGAAACATGTCCTGGAAGGGGATTTGTGGGAACCCGGTATCTCCCTCTTCTGCTTTCCTACTGTGAAATGAGTATATGCACCTACCACAGTGCCTTCCTTAACACACACAGGTCTGAACCAATGGGGCCAACCAATCAGTTGTGAGCTGAAACCTCCAAGGCCACAATAAACCGGTCTCTTTGTGAGTTTGTCATCTTTGGCTTTCAGAAACAATGGTGGAACACTCAACTCACTGAGGTCCGCTATGGAGGATGATGCCGTGTCCGTGGGTTCCAGTGAGGTGGGACTGAGTGACTTTCTGGAACTGGAGAGATGCCTCAGCGGTTAAGATCACTGGCCGCTCTTCTGGAGGACTCAAGTTCCGTACCCCGCACCCAGATGGTGCATCATAACCATCTGTATCTCCAGTTCCAGGGGATCTGATGCCCTTTTCTGACCTCTGTAGACACCAGGCACATACATGCAGGCAAAACATTCATAGGGATAGATAAGTAACATTTAATAAACCTTAGAAACTCAGTAGCTTTAAAAGTATTAAAATATTTCATATAAGTATAATTTTATTAAAAATGTTAATTCTCGTCCACGAAGTCTGACTTCCTCTACTCTTACCAGGCTGTGCCTCCTCTTTTCTGTTAACTGGATACTGAGCTGGAACAGCCATTTGGGCAGGGACAACAATCCTTCCTATGACCAGTGGTTGTTTGGCAGTTGGCTGACAAACAGGGATACATGAGGTCACTAGTTTCACCCAGCAGGCTGGTCTGAGCTTGCTCTCCTCCTTGTAGCCCAGAAAGGGCCTGAGGATGAGGGTGAACAAGACTCTGTAGGACTAGGTTCACAGCTAGCTGGCACACCGAGACAGCTTCTCTCTAGTAAGCACTGTGTCTAGGCAGAGTGTAGAGTCCAGGAGGAGAAACACGAGTCCTTCTGTGCCATGGGAGCAGTGCCTTGCAGGAGAATGTTTTTGATCTGTTTGTCTTCATCTAGGACACGACATTTCTAAACGGCCTCAGAACGTTTTGTTAGTGACATTTCCTAGATGCTGAGAGTCCAGCAGTCCTGGGATCACTTTTCCTTCACCACTGATTTTCATAAGACTGAAGTTACAAATAAGCAATGTCACAGAGCCTTCCTGGGGTGGACTTTTGCCTGCCCTCAACCAGCTAGTCCCCTCAGAAAACTGGTGGTAAAATGGAAGGGCCGGCATCATGGCCCTCACCATGTTCATGGAGGGACCCTCAAATCAGATATCAGAATCAGAAGAGTCACCCCACGTCGTGGACGTAGTACACGAGTGAGAGCACACGTGTATGTGAATGCATGTGCATGCACGCATGCACACACACACAGTGCCCAGGATGTCCGTGTGGTGCCGGCTCTGCCACTAAGCAGGTGCACTGAGAGCTGTGAGTACACAGCAGATTGGGGGTTATTTTTAAACATCCTTGCTGGGAGGCAGCGGCGACCTTAAAGTAGGTTGTTTCTCTTTTTCTGGCACTTCAGTTTCATTATAACGAGCATTTATTTGCAGAAACAGAAAATTCTAAGCTGTAAAAACACACACGCTATGCAAATGGCAGATGCTGGATGCTTCCCATCTCGGCAAAGACAAGTCGGAGACTAGCTATGACACACTGGGGTGCAGGAGATCATTGGTTTGGTAAGGACAGTTCTCATGAAGTGTGCCCCTCCAGTCCAGGGACCCCAAAAGGACAGGTAGACTCCCAAAGGCAGGAAAAGACCTTCTAATCCTTTCCAGGAAATAGCAGTGAGTTTAGCTGGTGGGATGGCACTATTCATTTTCCGTCAACACTTCCATGGTTGCTGTGGTTACAGGAGAAAGCCAGTGGGTCTCCTGCCTCCCTTAGCTAAAGTGTATCCTAGTATCTACCACTTCGCTCTGACCCATCCAGAGAGAAGAAACGATCCTCAAAGGAGCCAATATCCACTCAGAAAGCCAAGATGTTATGGTTTGTTACGGTTTTCTCAGAGATGAACCTCTGAAATAACAGCGATGGTCATGGTGTGTATACGGTATACATATGCATTATTAATATAGTGATTACCCAGCAGATGGCTTAAAATGCTAGCAAAATACATTATTATACTTATATTGTTCCAATGATCATTTCTGCAACTGTCTATATCTTATGTGTAGCAACCCAGTGGGAGACACTGGGGGCTCAAAGCCTTCAGGTTCTTACAGTTCAGGAAAGAAAGCACAGCAGACCAGTTCAATAAAAGCACAGCTTAAGAATGTAAATGAGCAACACAGAGGAGCAAAGCTCGGCACAGCTAGAGTTGGAGGCGGGCAGCAGACCTCAGTGTCCTGCCCCCTGCATAAAGGAGTAGGAACTGCTGTGGTTTCCGGCTTAGACATATAGCACCCTTGGGTGCTAAGGTTTGACTGTCAGCCTATAGTGCTAATGGAGACGGTGAAACCTTGAGGATGCAGGACCCAATGGAAGGAAAATAGGTCATTGGTGGTGGCACACATCTTTAATACCAGCACTTGGGAGGCAGAAGCAAGAAGCTTTCCAGGAGTTTCAGGCCAGCCTGGTCTTCATAGTGAGTTACAGGATAACCAAGACTACACAGTAAGATTCTATCTCAAAAAAAAGGGGGAAAGAAAAGAAAGGGAGAAAGAAAGAAAGAAAAAAAGAGAGAGAAAGAAATTTAGGTCATTGGAGGAGTATTCTAGATGTGGACATTAGGACTCTGGAAACTCGGTCTCTGTCTCTCTCTTATTTTGCTTTCCAGACACCATAAGGTGGGCAGACTTTCTCTTCCACATGCTCCCACCGTGAGGTACTGTGTTGGCCAACTGGCCAGACTAATAACTCTGAAATCATGAGCCTAAATGAACTTCTTCCTTCATTTTATATTCTCAGATCCTTTGTCAGAGCAGTGGAAGCTAGGCAAGACAGGAGTTGTGTCAACTAGACGCTAAGTGTCCAGGACATGGAGAATCCTCTAAGATCGTCAGGAGAGACGGACTACACAGAGACCTGCACTGGAGATGGCCCTCGAGTCTCCTCCTGGAAGCTGTGAGGTCACAGAATGGCACCCCTGCAGACCTGTTGCTGAGTCACCCATTTCTCCTTCTTCCATTAAAGTCACAATAGTGTCTGGGTCACCTCAGTGTCCCCAAGGCATGGCAAGATGCTGGGCACATAGCTGACATCAAGATAAGTTACTCAAATAAAAGAGAAGGCAATCTTATTGGAAAAGGATAAACTGCTTTTTAACCCAACCTGCCGAGGAGCCTTGGGTTCTTTCAGGCTTAGTCAGACGAACACCATGATTATTCCCCTTCGTGTTTCAGATTCATGCCTGGGTTATTAGACGTTTTCAGGAGCAAATTAAAGTGCCCAAGCCATCAGGTGATTTGTGGTGTAAGAGTAGCAGCCTCCCTCAAGTGGGAGGTTTGTGGTTAAGAGGACCTTGTCGGCCTCAGCCTTCCAGTGCAGGAGAGTTGTGAAAACAAAGACAGATTCCATTCCAGGCACCAACCATCCCTGAACTTTGAATGAGCCTTTCTGTACTTTTGTGTTTTACGTTTTCAGTAAATAAGAGTTGGGGGTGGGGCACTGTACCAAGATGGCTTTTAGATCCAGCCATGAAACCCGAACTGCAGTCCAGTTATCTAGTATTTCATTTGGCCTGCAGAAGTCAGAAGAGGGCATCAGATCCCTTGGAACTGGAGTTACAGGTGGTTGTGAGCCACCATGTGGGTGCTGGGAACTGAACACGGGTCCTCTGCAAGAGCAGCCCGTGCTCTTAACTGCTGAGTCATCTCTCCCTTGTATATTAATTTAAAAGAAGGCAGGAAAACACTTTTATTATTTTGCAATAAATTGTTGCAAAATAAATTTTAAGTTGCAGAGTATGATGGTCACAACTTTAACCCAGCACTGAGGAGGCAGAGGTAGCTGGATATCTGTGAGATTGTGGCTAGCCTGGTCTACATAGCAAGTTCCAGGTTAGCCAGAGTTACATGGGAATTCATATTCAGTAGATTCCTATGGAAGAGGAGTCTAGCGCTAATCTCTCTTAGCCGTCCACTGCCACACAATTGTTTGCTTTTTGCTGTTGCTTTTACTTGGTCAGAATGTTTCTGCAGGGACATGGTTGGCCTGTGTCCCAGAAATAGCAATTCTCCAAGTCATTTTCAAGCAATTGGACTGTTCTGAAACAACAATGCCCGACACCCTTGGAATTGGTTCTTACTTGTGAATTGCCACCAACTTAATAACCAAGCCGAGTCCGAGCTTGACAGTAGAGGGAGGAATCCTCCCAAGGTCTCCTCCAAAGAATAGCTGCGCTTCTGAATCACAAAAATTACATTGCTTGCTTGCTTTTTTATGCATCCCTTTGAGCTGTCAACCGTGATAAGAATGGCTTGTTCCTTTCTCAGGGTGCTGCTAGAGAGCCGCCACCAAGACTTGCTAAGCAAACGGATGTGCAGCTGGAAACTGCCGTGGAACTGCTGTGGACGTGGGCTGTAATGCGTGTCCCCAAAGCAAAGCCTAGAGCACTGGGGAAGGTCTGGGTTGGGGGATGGGCATCTGTTTCACACTCAGATCTACCCTCTGCTGGGATTTCTTCCTTTACTCTCTCGTGACTCATATATCTGATAAGATGAAGAGATGTCACCCCAGGGCTGGCACCTGAGATTGGTCTATTCTCTGACTTTGTGCAGTCAGCATCCACTCAGTAGATTCCCTGAAAAGAAAATGGATATTCCGTTACAGATCAAGAGCCCTAGCCCATCACTTAGATTCTAATTTTTGTTAAGTAGGAGCCAATGGCTAGGACACCCATCTTTGGCTTCACATAAAATATTCTAAAGCACCCCAGCAGTGACCCACCAGCTTGCACAGAAGCGCAAAGGTCATCTCCCTGGGTCTGTTATCCTCTGAACTATGTGCTAGGAGCTAGCGTCATGCCACTGAAAGAATCAGTTTCCAAAAATGGGTTTCTGCGTTGGAACAGTGAATCAGGGGTTAAGAGTGTTTGCTATGCAAACACCTGAGTTTGACTCTCTGGTACCTCTGTGAAAAGTGGGGCACGACAGTGTGTATTTCTGTAATTCCAGTACTGGGGGTGTCTGGGGGACAGGAGAATCTCTGGGGCTTGCAGGTTGTCTGCCTAGCTGGGGGAGGGAAAGTCTTGAACTCCTGTCTCAAAGTAATAAGGTAGAGAGGGATAAAGAAGAGTGATATGGTAAAGCCGTGTCCTCCTCTGGCCTCTGCAGGAGCATGTGTGACAGGCCTGAGACTCTGGAGTGTGGTCACCTCTTCCAGTGACTCTGTCTGCAACCTGGTTAAGGGAGCCCTGTTTTTGGTCTCTTGTCCCAGAAGCGTCACACTCCCAACACTTTCTGCGCGGTGTCATGCAAAGGGAAGGCCATTCCTAATAGCTCAGAAAATAAATTCGGTCCCCATTAGAGAATTCTTACACGTATGAATCAGAAGTCCCAAACAGGAAAATCTCCTGAGAGCTGTGGAATGCCTTGATCTGATGACACCAAACTGTGGCTGCCTGGACTGTGACCCAAACCTCTGCCCAGGTCTAACCTTTGGTCAAAAGAACTTCTGTGGCCCAGAACTGCACAGTGGCCAGTTGGGACTGCCGTCCATCATGCGGTGTGACCTCCATGCCAGCAAATTGCACGCTGGCAAATCCTAATCAAACACACTCCAAAATGAAAGCATCCCTCCGCCACCGCCAGCTGCTAATGCTGCAAGCCATACTGTAGCTGTTGCCCAGTCTACCGCCCTCTAGTGGCGCATTCAAACAACTATTCTCCCTATTCTGGCCAAAGGATAAATTCACTTACCACCCACGGATCCTTCCTAGCTACTATTCTACATACTTTGGAACCAATCCAGATGCCTTCGAGGTAGGCGTTCGATGGCATGTCATGATCTACACTGTCTTTGCTCTAGGGTACCATTGCTTTCTCTCTCCCCGGCAGGCTGTGACTACTTTGTCCCCGCAGTACATCTGTCTTTGTTGTGGTCTCTTAGGACTCAAGGTAGAGCCGAACCTGAGAGAAAGGTTTGCCTACCTTAAATTGTCTCTGCTTGGGGAAGAATATGGGATTCTCTCAGAACTGCAATCTACTCCAGCCTCTTAAGGTGAAACCAGGGCCTGAGGGGATTTTGTAACCCAGGACCTAAGGAGGTGGGTGGATCTGAGCCAGGGGTTCACAGAAATCCATTTAATGTTTTCTCTACTATAATGCTCTTTTCCCATTATAGTAGAGAAACCGCAGAAATAGCAGCAGAGATGAGAGATGGGCGATAGGAGTTAGGTAAGATGCTTTGGGGTGTTCTGGACGGATCTGCCTATAACAGGGTACTGTTACAGAACCAGGAAATCCCAGTGTATTCCCCTTTAAACATCTGGAGCTTTATGGTCCAGTTCTCAGTGTGGGTTTATGGACTTCAGAACACAACGGGAGTGGTCGTCATGATGATACCTTCCACAGAGCCCTGGGACCACAGAATTAACTAGTCCTTGATGCCCCTTTGGTAGTTTTTTTATTGCTCAGAGAAAACTCATGAAAAACTTGTGTGCTTGTTTCTATGTTTATGCGGCTCCATCTGGGTGTGTCTGACAGTTATGTACAGACCTTGTTCATACTCCGTTTTTTAATTATGCTTATGTTGGAGGTGGGCACATGAGTACAGTGCTCAAGGAGGCCAGAAAAGGGTGTCATGTCTCCTGGAGATGAAGTTACAGGGAGCTGTGAACTGCCCAACATGGGTGCCGGGATCCAAACTCAGGTCCTCTCAAAGAGCAATATTCTCTCTTAACTGCTGAGCCATTTCTCCAGCCCATTGCTCTTCCTTTCAGACAGAGAGTGAAGTGAACTGATGTAGAAAGACATCCCAGTGATTTGGTTGTTAAGCGTGATTTTCTGCCTTCTTTTTCAGGCAAGCTGCTCTCCACTCTGCTGGAGGCCTATATAATTTGTATATCCATTCAGTTCTCCCTAATTTACAATCCCCAAATAGCCATTTCACCTTGACTGTGGTATTTGCCCCAAGAGGAACCAGAAAAAGTATGGAATGGGAAGAGAAGACTATTGTCAGCCCACCCTACGTGGAGAGAAAACCAAAAGATTTTTTAAAAGCCATATAAATAAAGATGACAGTCTCCATTTTAGTCTCAGGGCAGGAGTAGCTTATTAGTGAGGCTTGAATCCACATGGAGGAACAGATAAAAATTATGATTAAAACTCCAGGAGACTGGTACATCTATAGAACAGGGAAATCACAATAATAATAAACAATGCTTTTTTTTTCATCTTTAGAAATCCAAAAAGCTATATGTCACCCATTTCTGAGGACTCAAGAAAGAAATAGGATTTCGTTTTCCTTAAAGAGTTAATTATTGTGCAAAGCAGTCTGAATGACAGGAGCTGTGTTCTGGCTACCAGGGCTGACCACTGGCCATGAGAGCTTCAGTCTTGGAGTCCCTGCACAGGAAATTTGATCCACCATCGTTATGCAGGCTGAATGACTCCAAGATAGTCCATGAGGCATGCTGAGGGCTCAGGTAGACCCAGGCAGGGACAGTACAGGGCCTACAGGGTGGACCTGGCCTTACCCTTAGGTGACAATGGAAAAATCACTGGACATCTCTCTAGGTTCAACACTGCCATCTGCAGTGGGTGGCATCCTCCCTTGGAAAGGAAAATGGGTTAAACAAGGCTCCAGGCAGCAGGTACCAGGCACCAGGCTAGCAGGCTGGCCACCATCGTGGACGTTAGGCTCCCATTCAGGGACTGGTCCTTCCCACTCAGAGGAGTTTTCTCTAAAGATTTGGAGTTTTCTACACAACACCTTGACTGCCTTACCTTTATCCACTGATTGGAAAAGATATGCTTTAATGACCTATTACTTTTCTTTCTTGAATGAAGTAGGAAGTGAGAAGAATAGAAAGAAGAGTAGCAAGGAAGAGAAGTGGAGAGCAAAGGAGAGAAGTCTAGGATTGTTGGGTGACACCATTTCTGGGGAGATATAAGCAAACGTCTACTCACCCCAGATAAGGAACCTGTGACAGACCAAAGCAGAGACATCACCCAAGTCTGACTAGTAAACAATGAGTTTATCAGGGTTACTGACAGAAATATGGGGGAGGGGTGAGTTACAGGAGCAGAAATGACTCAAAGACAACTACATCACCAAGTCCCACCCCAGCATGGGTGACAGCCCATGAAGGCTAGAAACCTGGAGCACACTGCACAGCCTGCAGGCAGCTCCACAGGTTGGAAGGTGTCATTTCCAGGTATCAGTTGTTCTGAGTCTCTTCCAGGTGTCTAGTCTGGCCTGAGAATCTCTAGGCAGCTCAGCTGGTCTCTGCTTCTGCCAAGCAGTTTGGCTGGCCTGAGTCTTCTTGGCAGCTGAGCAGTTCGGAAACCATATTTCAGAAACCTTTACTGCTTATGTATACTTGGGGAAAGAAGGACCTAATGAATCTGATAAGTTTCAGGGACTTCCTGAAGCCTTTGAGTTGTGTCCTTTCCTGAGCATCCTGCAGGAATTTCCCTCAGGATAGAGTATCCCATTGCCTTTTAGAATGTCTTAGGAGCTGGAAGGTTTTATCTGAGAAGAAATCGCTGTAACCTCTGTAGCTGTTTGACTAAGTAAGACAGCTTTGAGTTATTTTTCTCATCCATCAAAATGTGAGTTTTATGGTATCTACCACATCCATGGAGCTTGGTGCACTCAGCCCAGGGACTGGCTTCCAGAAATGGTCTTTGTTACAACTTTGTATACCTGTGACCACAATAAAGACTTACTAAAGACTGGGTTCCTGAGTACAGGTATATATGGCATACCAGTGAGGGTGCATCCTGAGAACAGTGTTGTCAGGTGATCTTGTCATTGTCTAAACATAATGACTGTGCTTGCACAAGCCAAAATGTTTATAATGTTGCTAGGCAACATACTCTTATGATACCACCATCACATACACTGTCCACCCTTGACCAAAACATCCTACTGCACTCTAGGAGAGCAGTAATAACCCAAATGAAAGAAATCTAAAGGGAATCCTCCCACGAATGTCTGAGTTCCGATCATGTAAATATTCAGGGATGTATAACCTGTGTATGGGAATGATATATAGAAAGAGGAAGTGACCAGGACCATACCATCTCCTTGAAGGCATGACCCCAGTGGCCTACAACTAGGGTCCATCCCTTAAAGACTCCCAATATCCGTAGCACCACTCTGCTCTTCAACCTTAAAGACTCCCAATATCCGTAGCAACACTCTGCTCTTCACATTGGCCACGCATGGCTTGAACCAGCCTCAGATGGCCTCTCTTGTCCCATTTACTTCATCTCACCATCCACCCTGTCCAACATGACTTACAGGATGCTTTTCAAGAACTCTGTGCCTCTCTGTGATTTACGATTCTGGCTTCCAACACTATACTCCTTCATTCACGGACTGGAATCCTGATTCATCCAGGTACATTCCTATCTGTGAACCTCTCTCAGTTCATCTCCAATGTAACTGATGAGCTATTTTAGGCAGGGAAAATTATATCTCTTGTGTGCTGGACATTGGCATCTCTTGTTGACCTTTGTTCTTCAGTCATCCAGTGCGTAAAACCCAGGTTGGGGGCATCAGGGGCACCACATGAACATCAGGTCCTCTAACCCTAGAGAAGCACATCCGCTTTTGCTGACGATGACTCTGTGGTGATGTTGAGCGTCACCACTGACCATGGTGTCCATTTGCCTATGTGGAATGAGGGATTCAGACCAACTGTGCCAAGGCTTATCCAGCTTCAGGCTTTTGCTGTTGCTGGGCTACACGATGCTTCTGCGCAAACTAGTTGTGGCCAGTCTTCACAAGCCCAGCCCACCAGCTCTATAGACAAATGTTTCTTCTATCGTTCTCAACATGCACACGAAGTCCACAGCTCCTCTTCGAAGTAGATACTTCATCACCTCCAGTGCTTCCTGAAGAGGAACTCCGCCACCATGCTTTAAGGCATGTGGAAGTGTTTGTTCTGATAGGGGAGTAGAGGGAGAAAAATCCATCTCCTGGCAGCTCCCTTTAGCTCCATTCTCTAGAAACAAAGTATTGGAATTTTTTCAGTCTTAGGAAGCATATTTTAATGCACTCCTTCCCAGGCTCAGGTATTACTGTGGAAGAGAGTGAAGAAGAGCCAGAAGCAATGGACAATCACGAGAAGACTGGCTTCTGGCACAGCCAGGCAGCGGCATATATGAGCTCACTGTGGTTGTGACAGCTTGCACACAACCTATGTGAGCCCAGCTGTACTAAATCCCAGCACAAAGACAGGAGTGGGGCATTAAATCTCACATCTAACAAAGGGGACCATTTTCTCTAAGAGTGTAGCCCTGGTAAGTTTATCACACCCCAGTGGAAGAATAGACACCCAAGAATATATAGAGAAGATAATTGGTTTTGAAGAGAGAGAGAGAGAGAGAGAGAGAGACTATGACACAAAGGTGATGAGTAGGGAAGGGAAAGGGTGAATATGAGAATAACTGGGGGAGAGGAGTGAATATGGTCAAAACATATTGTACAAAACTCTCCAAGACTTAAGAGAAATGCATGGTAAATCCTTTTGTAGACAGAGTGATCATGGCCAAGTTCATTTTCACTCAGTAGTTTTTCCTCAGATAAAATGTCACTTCATTAGACCAGGGTAGTGGTTCTGGTTTTATGGAGCACAGAGGAAGAAGTGACAATTGAGATACAAGTTAAAATCCAGCCTTATCGCTGTGGTGAGCATCCCGACTCTAGGACCCAGGGATGTCGTTGGGCTTTCAGCTTGGCATTCTATAACCGTTGCTTTGGACTAATTATAATTCGCTCAGCTAATTCGAGTGGCCTGATTTTAGCATTCTGTAATTAAGCTTCTTTGGGCAGTGTGATATTTAGCCATAGAAGAAAAATACTCCCTTTCCCATTTTGAGAATCAGTTGAGCAAGACAAAGAAAGGTAGATACATTTAACTCTAAAGATCTAATGCCTGGTTATATTTATTATAATTTTTCTTGTTTGGGGACTATATATATATATATATATATATATATATATATATATATATGAGTGTGTTTCCTACATATGTATGTGTACAGCATGTGTGTGCAGTGCTCACAGAAGCCAGAAGCGATGGATCCCTGGAATTGAAGTTATAGATGGTTATGAGCAACCATGTGGAGGCTGGGAGATGGATATATGTAAGTTGAATATAGGTTTTCAACTTCCAGAATGGTAAGCCAAACAAACAACAACAACTTTTTCTTCTTTTTCTTCTTTCTTCTTCTTCTTCTTCTTCTTCTTCTTCTTCTTCTTCTTCTTCTTCTTCTTCTTCTTCTTCTTCTTCTTCTTCTTCTTCTTCTTCTCCTCCTCCTCGTCCTCCTCCTCCTCCTCCTCTTCCTCCTCCTTCTTCTTCTTCTTTTGTTAAATATGTAGTCTTGGGTAATTTGTTATAGCAACAGGAAATGAAGTAAGATTATAACAATGTTGTTTGACTGATCAACATATCTCCCTTGCTTGTTTCTGTTTAAATGAATGAATAAAGCTATTTTCTACTCAGAAGGATCCTCCCTACCCCCACCCCTCACCCTGGCTCAATACTGCTATAACTAAATTCCATTGTATTCATTAAAAATGAATAAAGATTGAAGAAGGCCCAGAAAGTGTTGCTAGAACAAGTCCCATGTGGTCTGGGGGTGGGGAGGATCTAGTTCTAGAGTTCTAGGAACCAGATGTTCCTCCATGTTACTTCTAGATGTTTCTGGAAGGTTTGCTCTGCTGCTTTCATAGCAGTCCAACAGAGAGTGACTCCACATCTGGATGTTGGAAGTAAGGAAAACAGACCTGCACACCATGTGACAGCATCTGGACAGAGAGCCCTGGGGAGGTCCATGAGGTGTTTCTGTAGATAGCGTCATTGCTCCTGCAGTTGTCACCATGCAACAGAGAAAGAAGTCACTATGTGCAAGAAACTGGAGAGAGGGCTCAGCGGTTAAGAGTTCCAGCCGCAGAGGATCCAGTTTCAATTCCCAGCACCCATGTGGTGGCTCACAACCACCTGTAAATTCCATTCCAAGGGACCTGACACCCTCTTCTGAACTCCTTGAGATTGTACTCCTGAGCACTGGGCATGTAGAAGGTGCACTAACTACATAATACAAAACAGCCATACACATAAAATAATAATAATAATAATAATAATAAATTCAAAGAACACCTTCAATTTAATAGCCACAGCTTTCTTTCTTTTTTATTTTATTTTATTTTTTTTTATTTTTCCAGACAGAGTTTCTCCGTAGCTTTTGGTTCCTGTCCTGGAACTAGCTCTTGTAGACCAGGCTAGCCTCGAACTCACAGAGATCCGCCTGTCTCTGCCTCCAGAGTGCTGGGATTAAAGGCGTGCGCCACCACTGCTCAGCTCTATTTTTTGATAAGCAGTCAATGTGAGCACGGGCAACAGGCCTGTATCTCAGTCTACTTTGTAAGTTTCCAATGCACCTTCAGAGGCCCTCTCCTTGCTATTCATGTGTGCATCTCAGTTTACTGGCCCATGAATTGGTCCAGGACTGCCATAGCTGTGTTCTGAGGGGCATATAAAACCCAGGGCCTAGCACGTGACAGGGGTTAGTAAAACCTCAGTAGGTCCTCAGCATCCTGATGTCACCATGTGTTTCCTCCGTGTCCTCTCCAGGACCTTGCCTACTAAGCAGACTCCCCTGTTGCTCTACGAAGGAGACTTCCCTCCTTGTAGGAGCCTTCCCTGGTTATCCCCAGACAACAGTTTCCCCAGGCATTCTCTGGGGAAGGTAAGCTTCCAGGCTCAGGTTCTTCCTGCTGGGTATTTAATCTCAGGCACCTGGTGAGCCTCAACTCCCTCCGTGGGCAGCAGTCATTGTTGTGATCTGCTGGCCTGCCTGTCACCTGGTACCCTGTCCCTTTAAGAGACAAGCCCTGCTCACTCCCTTCCCATCAAGGTAAGGGGTCTCCTCTCTAGCCCGGGCTCTCTCTCTGTCCCTCACTCTTCTGAAGAGGTAACTATTGCCTCCCCGCCACCTCTCTCCTCTCTCTTTTCTCTTTCTGTGTCGCCTCTTCTCTCTCTCCCCTTCTCCCCTCCCCTCCATAACCCCTTACTCATACCATTCAATATCCACTAAATAAATTCTATACCCGAGCTCTCTCTGCATGGCGTATCTGTCTGTCTCCCACCCACCAGGGTACCCACGCTGGCTCTGGTGGGACTGGCCTTGGGTGACCCCATTTTATGAATGATAATAGTCATCCTCACAGCTGCCCTCACTCACTGCACTGTGCTGTGTGGCTCACATCCTCACCCAGCTGAGCCCTGCTGAACTCTTGGTTTTTCTGACACACCACTTCTCACTTCCTGCCTCTACTGTCCTTGGTTTCTTAGCAACCCTGAGCTTCCAGACCACCCGTCAGCACTTTCCTGACAGCTCATACTTTACCCCACCCTGCTACACCTATGCTGGTCTTCCTAGGAAGTTGCCCAACTCGGGAGGGCAGCAACTTCATGTCGTCATGCCCAATCCATGTCTTGAGCCTCACTTCAAATCACTGAAAGTATTTTTCACTTGGCCCCTTTAGGAGTCTGGTGCCTGGATAGCAACATCTCCATATTGTGTGTTTGATCAAGACTGGCCCTGCGTAGGATCCTATTTGCATTCTCAGCACCCTAAGGACTGGCTGATCACCCCCACATCACAGGCAAGGTTTCTGAAGGCAAGCTCTCAGCTCTATTCACAGCCCACGGTGCTTGCTGCCTGCCCCTCAGCCGCTCTCTAGGCTGAACGGAAGAGGATGAGGGCAGTAGCCAAGGCTCTTGGGCTGAGAACTCAGTCAAGGCTAGCTCAGTGACAGGCACAGAATATTGTCCAAAAATAACAAGTAAATGGTTTAAATTTGTGCTGCCTGTACTTGTAGGATTTATCCTGGTCACCAGGTTTTTGTTCAGAGCAAAAGGCTAATTCCCAACCCTTTTCCTGAGAAGTGAGCCGTATGTAGTGGCACAAGTATTTGTCTTGGACGAGGAATGGGCTCGCACCCTGCCTCTGTCACATCTGAGTTGTGTCGCTATGGACACATTTCTTATTACTCTGAGTTTTAGTGTTTTTAATTTCTTTAAGTTTTTTTCTCTTAGGTATATGAGGGTATGTAAGTGCACCATATGCATGCCTGGTGCCCACAAAGGTCAGAAGAGCACCCTGGATCCCCAGGAACTGGATTTACAAATCGTTGTCGTCCACCATGTGGGTGGTGATGATCAAACCTGGGTCCTCGCAAGAGCAGCCAGTCCTCTTAATCACTGAGCCATCTTTCCAAGCCCAGATTTTGGTTTTGTTTTCAAATAAGGATGCTGGGTCAGACACTAAAATGTCTCCTGCTATTCAGTGCTAGAATTCTAAGAATGTTGACAGGAAATGCTTGGGGTTCCCAGCTTCCCTAGCGTCTGTCCCACTCTTCATCCATACAGAGTGAGTTTTGCTTCCTACTGAACTCCAGCCATCATTCAGTCTGTGGGCTGGAGGGGTTAGTTGATGTTAAAAGTTTTGCTAGCCTGGGGCAGGGTTCTACTTCCTAAAATGAGGAGGTTGCGGGGCTCAGAGTAGCCCAGACTGATCCACTCCGGTGGAAGAGACACCTGAGGTTGAAAGTAGTCCTCACCCAGCACTACCTTCTCCCTACACAGGGGTCCTGAGCTGAGTTCCACAGGTTGTCATCTGGGCTCAAAGGGAAGTGAGCACAATCCATCACCACAAATCAGTGCAGCATGATGGTTAATCCACGCCAGCAAATCTTACCGTCTCTATCTCATCCTGGATCTCGGCTCCTTGAGAGCGGGGAGCTCTGTGCATACGGAAGAGATTCGTTACTAAACACATTTACCATTATCTAGGCCTGACTCTCTGAGGAGTAAATGACAAGGGGCCTTGAACTGGGCTGCTTGCTATAGAATCTGCAGCCCTCCCTCCTGCAAAGCCAGACTCTATTCCTCCATACTCTCCCATAGCTGATGGGAACATAGAATGGACAGGAACATAGAGTTGGGACTATCTTTCAGGTGTGTGTGAAAGGCTGACAATACAGTGGCTATCTCAGGAACATCAGGGTGTGGCATGGTGACAGACAACAAGGCGAAGACCAGGAAAGTCAGCTAGGAAAGCTAGCAAGCATAAGGTCATGCGGTATAAAGTGACGTTTTATAAAACCTTATCTGAGAAAGACCAGATGTCTTCTTCTCCCGGCTTTCTACTTGCTAATGTTTCTTCTAGACCATGTAGCTTCTACTTGAATTAGCTTTATAGATCTGGGCTTTATAAGTCCATCCCCATCCAGTCCCTGAAATGGGCCCAGCCTGGCTTGGAAACTGAATGTTTAGTGTTATTCAATTTTAATTTAAAGATGTATTTATTTTTATGTTAGGTGTATTAGTTGTTTGCCTATGTGTCTATGTGTACTTGGTGTTCATAGAGGTCAGAAGAGGGTATCAGATCCCTTGGAGTCACAGACAGTTGTGAGCCATGATGTGGGTACTGAGAACTGAACCTGGGTCTTCCGCAAGAGCCACAGTGCAGTTTTTTGAGGGTTTAAGACAGGGCTTCTCTGTGTGGCCTTGGCTGTCCTGGAACTCACTCTGTAGACCAGGCTGGGCTTAAACTCACAGAAATTGGACAGTCTCTGCCTCCCAAGTTCTGGGATTAAAGGTGTGCATCACCTCCACCTGGCTAATTTATTAAATTTAATTAGTGACCATATTTGACACATCAAAGCTCTGACCGAATGTTCTCCAGTCTTGCCTCCTCCCCCAACTCCCATAGTCATTTAGAAATCTCCAGTGCACCAAAGAAAGGTTAGAATGTTACTACTCCGTGTCAACTCAAGTACACTCCTGAGAGTGTTCATTCCAAAGTTGTGTTCTCCTTGTCCTTTTTCAAACCTGTATCCACACCTGCTCTTCTTTGGAACCTTCTTTTCCTTACACTTGAACTATACGCAACACTCAAGGTGAGTCAGGTCCTTCTGCCACTGCAAATGTTTTTGTTGCTGCTGCTGCTAATATGCTAATTCTGATTCCCCTCCCCTGACTGCCAACTGCCTTCATGATTGAGGCTCCACTATTCTGTAGTGTTTTCCTCAATACTAATTCAGAACTCTTCTTTCTAAGACTCCCACCAGTGTTCTATATATACACGACAGCTCTCAACAGAGTAGCCTGTGTCACTCACTGCTGTGAGTCCCACTGGAGACAGGGTTGGTTGCTATTTGAGCAGCGCACATAACCCTACACATAGTAATGTGGGTTAAATGAGCGAGATGCAGCTAATCGGGCGTGAGGACGCTGTCCATGGTCCTGAAACGGCACCCCAGGGCTGAGCACAGACTACAGACTATCCTGAAACCAAACCCTCTGGGCAATGAAGGCACCAGGTTATAGGGTATGTTGTGGTGAAAGTGGAGAATATCTGGTGAGAGAAAAGTGGGGCGAGTCAGCATGGGGGAGCAGAGAGGGGAGGAGAGGAGAGGAGGGAAGACTCCCTAGGATAAGTTTTGGGTTCCTATCTAACCAGTACAATCAGAAAATATGATGGAAAGAGATCCCATGGAGAGGAATGAGCAGGTGTGTGTGTCGACTTGAACAACACATTCACACAGTCTAGAGTGCAGCTGGGCAGCAGGTGTGGTGGCCGTGACATTCACAGCTATCCTCAGTGTTAATACTTCGTCCTCGTTTTTATCTTCCCTGTCTTAAAATATCAGTTCCTCACTCCTCCCATAACAAATTAGAATTTGTCTCCCTTATGTTCCATGTACCAGGCTGCTGACTTCCTGTGGTGGCATGTTGTGTTTCTCTTGCCACTTTTACCATACCAATTTTAGATAATTCAATGAAAATTTAGTCACTCTCATCTCTGGGAAGCTCAACTTCTCTTTTCTCAAAATTTTAGCACTTTTCAGCATTTTTATCCTGACTAACTCTTTGCTTTTAGATGAAGACTTCCTTCTTCCCTTCCTTCCTTCTGAAACAGGCTCTCAAGTATCCTTGGTTGGTCTCAAACTTGCAACAGTATGACCTTGAGCATCTGTCCTCCTGCCTTCACCTCCTGGATACTAGGGTTACAAGAATATTCCCATCAAGCTGGGTAGTTTGATTACATTCTAATTTTCCTAAGAAATTAATATCAAGCTCCCTTTTCCCAGCCTGCAGAGGTCTTCTGTGGGGTCTTCCCAAATCTTGCATACCACAAATTTGCCTGTTTGTATTTACAAACTCTATGTGTTGGGGTTGACATTGTTTTTGCTGTTTTCCAGTTCTGTTTTTCTTCAGTGCCAGTTTT
Organism: Chionomys nivalis; assembly: GCF_950005125.1. Lineage (NCBI taxonomy): Eukaryota > Metazoa > Chordata > Mammalia > Rodentia > Cricetidae > Chionomys > Chionomys nivalis. Next base: position 86,217,055 of record NC_080088.1, on the reverse strand, counting down.
TCCCCCCAGGTCATTTTACTTTGATAACAAAGGCAATTGTTTTTGAATAATCAATCTTCACCTCTTTCTGGTCTTTGTGCATCATGATTCAGTACTCATGAGAAGTGCATTGCTCCTGTATTGGTGAGCACGTGCCTCTAATACTCCCAGCCCTTGGGAGGTGGAGTTAAGAGAATAGAGTTCAAGGCTAGCCTTGGCTGCATGGCAAGTTCAAGGAAAGAGAAGAACTTCCGCTCATCCATAAAGGGCAAAGAGAAGAAGACCAAAATCATCTTTCTTCACCCCTTCCTTTCCCCTACTTGTCCATTAGAACCACTTTTGTCAGCCAGGCAGTGATGGTGTACACCTTTGACCCCAGCACTTGAGAGGCAGAGGCAGGAGGCTCTCTGAGTTTGAGGCCAGCCTGGTCTACAGAGTGAGTTCCAGGACAGCCAGGGTGACACAGAAGAACCCTTTCTTGGAAAAGCAAACCAACCATCCAACCAACAAAACAAACAAACAAAAATACCTTTTGCCTCTGCTCTGGACACCATCTCTTCTCATTGGTTCAAGGCTTTTGCTCTAGCAACTACACACTGTCTCTGTGCACCGAGGTTTTTCCTGACTTTGAATCACTTGCTAGTCTCATGAATGTTCTAGCATCTCCCATCTTTTGCATCCCTTTCCTAAACTTCCATCTTCCCTGTATCTGTCAGCTGGCTGTTACTGTAAGACACACGTGGGGGCAGCTGATCTCTAAAGAGGAAGTTGTTGCCCTGATTCACTGTTTTCAAGGGTCCAGTTCATGATTGGATGGTTCTGGAGGGGAAGTAGGATGGCAAAACTACTTTGCCTGTCCAAAAAAAAAGAGAAAAAGAAAAGGGGCTGGAGTCCCACAGTCACCTCCAAGGCCACACCTCTAGTGACAAAAAGATTCTCACTAGACTTAAACGATCTACTATCTTCCAACAGCACCTAACATTTGGACTTTGAGGACATTTCCCCAAAACTCTGACCACCCCATTATTTTATTCTGAGTTAGAGCAAAGTTTGAAAAAGCTACACATTCCTTCCTGACTTCATCCGACCCTTCCTTTCAGACTTTGGTCCACTCCCCAATCGTGTAAGGTCCCCATGGATAGTCACCCCATCATAAGCTCAATGACCTGTTCTTATCCTTCTTTCTTTACCTGTCCCCACCACTGATGGAGATGCTCACCCCTGCCTCCTTACCTGTGTCCCTGCCACTGATGCAGATGCTCGCCCCTGCCTCCTTACCTGTCCCCACCATTGATGCAGATGCTCACTCCTGCCTCCTTGAACAGCTCTCCCTCCTCCCTGTTTCTCCTTTTCCTAGTTTCCTTGTACCCAGATAGCTGTGCCCTCTTAATTTTCTCTACTGAATGTTCCTCTTCTCCCAACAGGGACAAGATTATCACACAGGTCTTTGCCTCCTGGTACCTGTAGTCACAGTGGTACTCCTGTCCTATTTGCTCTGTGCTCTGACTGTTAATATTTGCATGAGCCCCTGATGCCTGGTGACAGGTCCCCTTCTCTTGGATGGATTATCCCAATTGACTAAAAGAGAAGACCTTCAAGAGTGGTGCCTTTGACTCTCAAATCCCACAATATGTGCACCCTGCTGGCCCAGGGTAAAAAAGTCACCATGATCAGTATGTATTAGGCAAACAAAGCAGAGGGATGGGGGGAAGGGGGAGAAAGTCCAGTATCTGGTGAGAACATCTAAGAATGTCAAGTTCTTTGTATTTAATTTTTCTCATACCCAAGAACAAAATGCTATTCAGTCCTAGCTCTTTTTTTTTGTTTCTGGGCTTTGTATAATAAACCACAAGCCACCCAGTGGGGCAATTCTGTGCCTGAGCTTCAGAGAGCGCTAAAGCCTGGCAATAAGAAGGTTTAATAATAGCCTATGCTGTAGACCCAGGGGATCCCTGGCAGCCTCAATTACTGGAGCTCCTATTTTTCTTTTGCCCCGTGTCGTCTGCAGTCGCCCTTGAATGCAGGGACATTTTTAACTAGAGACTTTCGATTTCCTATCTCAAACTTGCCACGGAGCCCCCACACCCTCTTCTGCCATGCATATGGGTATGCATACTGTGCATACTGTATCTCATCTTCCACGGTTCTGTTTGCTTAATTATTGTTTTCCTCTCGTAATTGCTAGCAGTAATCTAGCTGTAATGTGCTTGCTAATGAGCGCAGCTTTGAAACTCCACGTGTAAAGATCTGGTAAAGGTGTTCTTTCATCACTGCCTCCGAGTGGGGCCATATATACCATCACCTGACATGCACGAAGGCCAAAGTAGACGCATGAACATGGTGCACAGACAGATATGCAGACAACATATTCACACACATGCACATGGTGCACAGACAGATATGCAGACAACATATTCACACACATGCACATGGTGCACAGACAGATATGCAGACAACATATTCACACACATGCACATGGTGCACAGACAGATATGCAGACAACATATTCACACACATGCACATGGTGCACAGACAGATATGCAGACAATATATTCACACACATAAAAGTAAATAGATAAAAACTTAAACACACAGTAGGTGTTTCTACACTGGCAAATTGATGGATTTCCATGTTGAATAGTTTACAAGATAATGTTTTTTTAGGAAATTTGGAAAGAAGCACGCCATCACGTGTCAACATAATTGAGTAGACTCACTTGCACAATTTACTAAGTGGCTTTCCGAGAGCCTAAACAACACACAATAAACTGGCCCATCGCAAACAAACTCAATGAAGCATCCACAGTTACTGCATGAGGAGAGGCGGTGACATTCCTTGACAAAGGAGGGTGTCACTTGTTGGAACTGTGACACCACTGAGCAGGATGTGGTCAGCAGTGAGAGCTACTGAGTGTCCCAGATCCTGGGACCGTTTGGTAGCCCTCAGGGTGGGATCCTTCCGAAAAAAGAGATTTTTCTTTTATTGTGCCGTCCTAGGAAGACGAGACACAACTCAAAAATGGTTTGAAGTGTGACTCACAGTGACTTCCTCCACACAGAGTGAGGGCACAGGGCTCTCCTCCCAGGAGACACACTCCCTGACATTTGTCAGGCTGATTCACCACTGCACAGCAAGGAGGAAAGATGGGTGGTGAAGGGCCTGTTTGGCATTTTTCTCCCTTTTCCTTTTGGTTTTGAAGTGTGCGCGAGCCATGTGAGCACAGTGTTCTGAGGTCACCAGGCAGAGCCAAGCCACAGAGGAGGGAGATTTGCTTGTCGCAGAGTCAAAGCTGAGCTCACGGGGACCGTTTATATAACTGGAGGCTCTTCCCCCACTCAGCTAACCCTGGCTGGGACAGCCCATACATAGGGCCCTCTGGGTCTTTTGCTGACCTCTAACATCCCAGGAAGACCATTCTCTGCTCCCCCAGGTTCTGGGCTGTGACTTCAGCCTATAGGAACTGCCAATTCCTCCGACTCTCCACAGCGCAGTTTCTGAGCCTCTGTTACAAAAGCGAGGGACAGCACACTTGCCTGGGCTTGTCAGATGGGATTCTGACAGCGTGAATTTCTTTGATCTTCTGTTGTCATGGAGCTGTGTAACAGGAATCTTCCCCCGGGGAAGGCTCAGGTTGAAACTATCCCAAAGCTGGGCACTGTTTGGAGGAAAATTTGTCCTAGGGTTCCTCTGATATGACAGTATACACTCAATGGCTGGGTGCAGCTTGGAGATAGAGTGTGTGCCTAGCATACTCCAGGCCCTACGTTCCTCCGTCAGTTCCTAAGAAAGAAAAATCAGCTCATACCCCCACAGAAACAACATTCCCAGGAGGACTTCAGACATGTCAAGCCCTCTCCAGAATGGTACCAGCCAGAGCAGGCCCCTCTAATGCTATCAATAATCATCTGGGCTCTCCCCATGCTCGTGTCCTTCTAACACACCCTGATGCATTTAATCTGATTTTAATAAAGTTTTTTTTAATACAATCTTTTTAAATACCATTCCTGAAGAGGTGTGGGACCCTAGTGTTAAAGGGTTTGAATTCCTAACCTTTCTCAAATAAAAGATAAGTGCAAATTCTAAGCAGAACTAGCCTGTTTGTATAGCTGAAATAATTAAAAATAATATTCATAGGAGGGAGTGGAGGGGAGTCTGGCATTCTTTGGGCACCATGTTCTGGCTGGCACACAGCAGGAGTACCATAATATGTTGGGCCTGAGGTGTAGCGGAGCTGGTAGGGTCCTTAATAGCACATGTAAGACCCTGGGCTTGATCCTCGACACCTCAGAACACAGTAAGGTAGTGCACAGTTGTAAGCCCACCACTGTGGGTGGACGCAAGAGGACTAGAAATTCAAGAGAATCTTTCCTTGGCTGCACATTGAGTTCAAGACCAACCTGGACTACACAAAACACTATTGTAAAATATCGGCAATAACTCTTCTAGCTTGCTTCCGATTGTTCCGATAAACACCATGAATAAAGCAATGTGACTAGGAAAAAGTTTATTTGGCTTGTGTGTCCCACGTCGTATCCATCACTGAGGGAAGTCAGGACAGGAACTTGAAGAGTGAATCTGGAGGCAGGAGCTGATGCCAAAGTCGTGGAAGAGCACGGATTACTGGCTTGGTACCCATGGCTCACTCAGCTTGAATTCTTTCCTTTCTTTCCTCCTTTATTGTTTTGTTTTGTTTGTTTGATTGATTCGCTTTTGGATTTTTGTTTTTGTATTTATTTTTGTTTTTTTTTTTGAGGCAAGGTTTCTTTGTGTCCTAGCTGTCCTAGAACTTTCTTTGTAGACTAAGCTGGCCTCAAATTCACAGAGATCTACCTGTCTCTGCCTCCTGAGTGCTGGTTGCTTTCTTATAGAACTCAGGACCACCAGCCCAGGGATGGCACCACCTACGATGAACTGGGCCCTCCCACATGATCATTAATCAAGAAAATATTCTACACTCTTGCCTACAGGGTCACCTGATGGAGACATTTTCTCAACTGTTCCTATCTTTCCAGATGACCCAGATTGTATTAAGTTGACAAAACCCAACAAGTCCAATAGGACCGGTTTGCTCAAAGACAAGGAAGAGGCGAACCCTCTGGTCAGAAAAGAGCCACAAGAGTCTGCCAAGGGTTGGCCAGCCTCAAGCACAGGGAGGACTAGCCTCAGCACAGGGGATGCCCTGACAGTGGAGGTGCAATAAAGCAAACTGACTCTTCATTTCAAGTCTAGCTTTGCTCTTATCAGCAAAAGAGCCATGGGGCAGAATGGAAGCTGTGGGTGGTCCTGTCATTCCTTGTCTCGTTGCGCTAGTGATGGGACAGCCCCTGGTGTCGTAAGTGACATGAAGATACGGCTTCTGATCTCGCAGGAATATATGACTTCCTGGGGTGGGTATGGTCTGAGTGGTGAGCAGGGGGAAAGGAAAGCCTTCGGGGCTTCAGGCATGAGAAGTGGGCCTGAAACTCACAGAACCTATTTTTAGTCTCAGGGATTTTTGCCCCGGTTAATTTTTTTTTTTTCAGAGTTACAGAAAGCTAGAAAGACTAATTGAAAAAAATACCTGGGCATCTTTTCACAAAATTTAGCATTTTGGTGATGGACTGGTTTTTAATACACATTTTCCCTGGATTTCCTGCTAATTTTGGTGAACAGCCAGTGCCAAAAACAAAGAAGAGATTCATGGTATCCACTTAAAAGTAACAATTCAGTTACTTTTAAGTGAGAATTTACTGTCTACCAATGGAGGATGCACAGGACCTAAGCAAGGAAACATAGCCTTGGACACAACATTGTATGTTATGTATTTTAGTCAACTTTCTCCTGATGTAACGGAATGCCAGAGGTGATCAACTTATCAAGAGAAAAGTGCTGAGTCAGCTCTCAGTCTTGGAGGTTGCTTGACAAGCCAGCTCTACATCTCCTAATCAAAGTCTCCGGTGACCTACAGACCTCTCACTAGATCCTACCTCAGAGAGGTACCACCATCTCCCAACAGCGCCACTACAAGGACCAAACCATCAGTATACAGGCCATGTGGGGGAGGGGACAACAATCATCCAAATTATGGCTATTGAAAGTGTTAATTCTCACTCTGCATTCATGTTGGCCGTGTTATGAAGCATCTCCTTCCGGAAGGGCGGGCGGTAAGCTAGGGCCCTTGTCGGTAAACTATGACCCTTGCAGGTAAGCTAGGACCCTTGAAAGTAAGCTAGGGCCCTTGAAGGTAAGCTAAGACCCTTGCAGGTAAGCTAAGGTCCTTGAAGGTAACCTAGGATCCTTGTAGGTAAGCTAGGACCCTTGCAGGTAAGCTAGGACCCTTGCAGGTAAGCTAGGACCCTTGCAGGTAAGCTAGGACCCTTGCAGGTAAGCTAGGGTCCTTGAATGAGCCACTGGGTACTGAGTCACACTTAAATTCATTACTGCAACAGCAGTAGAGAAGCTAATCAGGGCACAGGAGCATAGAGTGGAGCCATCCAGACCAGGCCCCAAAAGGCACCAGAGGCCAGAGTCAGCCAGGGACATCAGCCTTAGCATGAAAGGACTCCACGCCTCCTCTCTCGAGGCCGAGAGCTGAAAGTGGGAACAGTCGAGGCAGGTTGCTTACCCCATGGCCTTAGGGATGTGGGGCATCAGCTCCGAGTAAGATGGGGTAGCAGGCTGTCCAGGGAGACCTCGGTTATTTATTCCTCTCAGGGAACTCGGGAGTGCGATGGAGAGATTGCTGGAGCGACACTCAGAACCTTCACATGTGTCATTTTGGAAACTCCCACCTGCATTGTAAGAGAAGGCACTGAAAATAGAAAGCCAGGTGCCACCCCTCTGCCACCAGCCCCTCCGCCAGCCTCCTTCAGAAGTTGGAATGAAAGTCACTGTTCTAGTTAGAAACCGAAGGTTGGTGTAGCCCAGGCAGGCCTCTCTTTCTGGAGGTTCTGTGGCCACCGAGGGAAGAGGATCAGGTGGCCCTGTTCACCACTGACAAGTCAGTGCAGGTCCCCTTCACGGGCTGCAAACACAGGGCCTGGGCAATAGCTCCTGTTTTTATTACAGAATGATGGGAGCCCCATAGCCTTTGGCCAGCAGAAATTTAAATTGAAACTTGTTAGAAAGGAAAAGAGCGGGATGAATATTGAGTAGATTGGGTCAGTGCTCAGCTGCGGAGAGCTTTGAAGTTCTTCTGTGGCCTTGGCAAGCAAGCCTGTATTTATCTCTCCCTCCAGAGCCAGCTTACTCACGGGGGGGGGGGGGGGGTAGAAAGAAAGAAAGATAGAAAGAGAGAAAGAGAGAAAGAAAGAGAGAGAGAAAAAGAAAGAAAGAAAGGTTCTAAAGCTTAATAGCCTTCCCTTCAGCCACATCTGCAGATTGACTGCTCAAAGCGTTCCCATTTACTGTACAACAAGGTCTTTCCTAACAACCACGAGGAAAGAAAGACTGACCGGGGCCGATGGCTATCAGCTTCTGTGGGTGATGCTGGGAGAAAGGGAAAGGAGCGAGACAGTTTGCTCATGAGCTCTGACTGACATCTTAATTTCCCATCCCACTTCATCCTCACAACTATAGGTGTCTCTCCTATGCCCCTCCCTCAGAATTCACGAAGACGGAACAGTTACGGAAATTGCTTGAAGATTCAGTTAACAAGGGAGGAGGGGCCTGTACTCCCCAAGTCGATTTCCAGCCAATTATATCTGAGGAATTTCCAGGATGAAAAGATGCTTTTAAGAAAATCTGGATAGATATGATTTCCTGGTTCAGCTGGATGGGAAGCACTCCCAGTCAGTAAAGTCACATTCAGCACCACAACGTCCCTGTCCCTCCCTGCGGGAACCCAAGAATCCCACTAGATCTGCCTCATACCTCTTAGTTCTGCTGTAATCTGGCCATCATGGCTACTGCTGTGTTTCTAAAACCTGCCATACAAGCTGCTTTGCTGGGTACAGGTGCAGACCTTGAATGTCAAGCTGGTCCAAAAGTCTCCCGAGGAGCTAGAGAAACAGAGTAGAGAGGACCTTGCCAAACTCCATTAGAGAGACCGGGACCACCACGGAAGTTGTGGGCTCTTTAATGATGGTACCAGTTTACCTTCGGCAACAGCACCCAAGTTTCTAGCACCCATCCTGCCGGCCTTCTAACTGGGGTGAGCTAGCATCTCGTCATAATCTTGACTTGCATGTCCCCAATACGCTAGACCTTCTTTTCTATAGATGACCTCCAAAAAAAAAATCTCATGCGAAGTGAAAATCCAGCTTCCCCTGCAGAGTTTGCATGCATGCATGTGTGTGTGCGTGCGTGTGTGTGTGTGTTGTTTTTCAGGTGGGAAGGAACTGAATGGAGATGCTGGCCAAGCTCAGACTCCAATGAGAAGTAAAGGAATGAGACCTTGTCTCAAGGTCACACCCCAGGGAAAAGCCCCTCCTGGTCCTTCAGACCTAAGAGAGCAGGCTCTTGGCCACGGGTCTGGAGGGGACCCTCCGTGAGGGTGATGTTCACACTGTGCCCTGTTGCTAGACTGTGGTTCTCAGGCTCCAAGCCACCCTGTCACGCTGTGTGAGCCTCTGCTATTTTAAAACGCTTATTTTCTGTGCCTTTTCCATCTGACAGGTAAAGAACTGCCAAAATTTTGTCTCTAAATAACTCTCATTATTCAGCATCTGCGATGAAAGACCTTATTTACTACCTGGGGGCTCCTTCAAAGCCATCCAAGGCGACCATTTTCACACCAGGAGGGCATCAGTCCTGATGTGTACCCAGAGGAACCGCGTATAAGTGGAGAGCAGGCCTCCGTGCTCCGCTGTGGATGAACTCATGCAGATGAGGACCTGAGGTGGTGCACGAGCAAGAACTGACTTCCAGAACTGTCTGAGGTTGCCATGGTGTCATCAGCATCTTGAAGACAGTCACCAGATATGAGCATGATGACTTCACAGGCTAACTGAGGCTATTTTGATTAGGAGGCAATGTTTATTAAATGGCGAGAAAAACATCTGCCGGTCACGAATGTTGTCACCGTTTTATATTTGAGTCATGTCCCTTTGCTAAGATGCCACAAACCCAGCTGTGATCCAGGAAGTGTGTGCAAACCTCAAGAGCCCACCGGACCAGAAGAGAGGGGTGATGCCCTCAAGGAACCCACAGACCTCTGTGGCCACCACGACCACTCCAAAAGAGCTCTGATTTTAGTCACTTGGGAGCGGTATATCTTAATTTGAGGCCCCACTTCTAAAGAGAGTTCTTTAGTTTTGTGTTCTCCGCACCAAGTCTGTCTCCTGCCTAGGATCCACTCACACACCAATTTTATCAGCTCTTTTTCTCTTTACTGTGAAAATGCCTAACTAAAGGCAACTCAAGGGAGGGATGATTTATCTCAGTTTAAGAGGATGCTATCCATCTTGGCAGGGAAGGCACAACAGCATGCAGCTTCGTGACAGCAGGCATGTGTGACTGGGGTCCCTTACATCCCCAAAGATCAGAAAGCAGAGAGATAAACCTTCAAGACCCACACCCAGGGACCCACTTTCTCAAGTGAGGCCTCACCCTCGAAAGGTCCCACAACCCCAAATAACAAAGCTTTTAGGGGACAGTGCTACGATCTGGGGACCAAGTATTCAAACACATGAGCATATGGGGGCATTTCATACGCAAACCGTACCACCAGTTAACAAGGCTGGCACGGGCTTTCATTCCTTCAGAGGCCAGGAGCATGGGCATAGCACTTTAGACTGTGTCTCAAAGCCCCAAGTGCAACCCTAGGCATAGGGTACCCAGCAGCCTTTTCAGTTATGAAGAAGGCTTCAGACAAGAAAAAAGGGGTTCCAGGACCCAAATCTGGGGCTGCTCCAACCCAGCCTCCTCTCCCACCCCATCTCTCATTGTGGCTTCACGAGCAGACCTGATTCTGAGTTTCACTCACTGCTTGAGAAAAGGGACCCGGGGCAAGCCCTGAAAATACAGCCCGCTCCCCGTTCCAGATCTGTCTTTAGTCTCTGCTTCCCGACTGGCCTGAGACACTGAGGATGGGTGTGGCTGCTTACATTACCCTATGTGCTGGGTGTCATGGTACTTGAGAAGGACAGAGAAAGCTTGGCACAGAGGATGGTGCTGCCAGCTTAACCCAGTCAACGGTGGAGAGCAGAGAGAAGAGGCTGCCCTGCAGACGCTCTTAGAAATCTACCCCAGGCAGAGGAGCCTATTGCGGGACTGCAAGCACATCACTCCGTGGGTGGGTAATGGGAGAAGGCAGTCCCAAAGCATACCGGAAGTGACCCCTAAAGCATGGAGTCTGTCCATCGTTTGCTTTTCTGCTGGTTTAATGAAACACGATGAAAACTAACCTGGGGAGGAAAGGGTTTATTTGGCTTCCGGTTTACAATCCATCTTCCAGCAGTGCCAAGGCAGGAACCTGGAGGCAGGAACTGAAGCAGGGACCACGGGGAACTCTGTTTACTGACTGTTCACTTTGGCTTCTCAGCCTGCTTTCTTATATAATCCAGGACCACCTACCTGCCCAGGGGTAGGCAGTGATCTATAGTGGGCGGGGCCCTCACCTGTCAGTTAGCAATAAAGAAAATGTCCCACAGACATAGTCACGGGCCAAACTGATGGAGGCGGTTCCTCCACTGAGGGTCCCTCTTCCCAGGTATATCAACTAGACAACCAAAGCTAACAATGACAGGGTCATTCCTCTTAGCACAATAGCCAAACCTGTGTAGATCCCAGGGGGACCCAGAACAGGCTATCACAGGGAAATCAGCAGTGGACACTGTTCTATATACAGGCAAATGTTTGTCTAACATAAAAAAGGAGCCGTTTGGGGCTGAAGAGATGGCTCAGTCAGTAAATTGCCTGAGTTCAAGTCCCCAAACCCAAGTATAAAAAGCACACAGTAACCCCATCTCTCGGAGGAGTTAACAGATGGGGGTCTAGGACTCACTGCCAACCAGCCTGGCCTACATGGCAAGTCCAGGAAAGATGAGTCTGTCTTCATAAAGCAAAGCAGAACGCTTCTAAAGAACGGCACTGAGGTTGTCATCTGGTCTCCCCACACACACACGTGTACCCACCTACAAATGTATATCACCTACACCCACAAACACACACGTATACAGACAGACGGATATATACACACACATGTGTGCACACACACACCAAAAAGTGAATTGTTTGTGCCCACAATGTAAACCACCAATGTGATTATATTTATCCAGAATAACTCATATCCAAAAGTAAAAGCCAAATATTAAGAAACATGTCTTTACTACGCCGTGTTTTCTTCTAGATGCACAACCCTCTGGTCTAATTTGCTGGCTTCTGACATCCCTCTACAAACATGCATTCCTGACCATGAGGCCCACACAGCATGGCAGCTACGCTGAGTGCTCTCCCGCTGTCGGCATGTGCCACTTCTAGCACATGGAAGGAGTCTCGGGATGCTGGTCTCCTAGGGGCATCCAACAGTCTGTTAGGGCGGGATGCAAGGCTGCTGAGTCCTACAGGATCCCCGGGGCTCTCTGGCAGCGATTCTAGACTAAACAATGGGCCAATATAATTAGAGCCCTGTCTCTACGGAGATTGATGGTGCTTCTGAGGATGACACTCGGTGTTGTCCTCAACCTCCACATGTATGTGCGTACACACGCACATGCACCTTCACACATGGGTACCCACATACATGTGCACCTTATCATGCCTGTGCACCTCCACATGCATGTGCACACATATGCACCTCCACACACATGCATGCACACCTTCACATACATGTGCACACATAGGTAGGTATGTGTTTTCTCCGCATGCATGTGTACCTTCACACACATGTACACACACGCATGTGCACACACATATACACTAGAAGAAAAATTAATACCTTAGCCTAGGACTTTTTTCAGTTCTAGAAATGTGATGCCAACTGTCCCTGAGGCAGACTAGCACCAACTTTTACCTAACAGATACCTCGGATAGGATGGTAGCTATCGAACGGTCCCCCATAGTTCGTGGCATTTGAACACGTGGTCCCAAGTTGGTGGTGCCACTAGGGGAGGTTCGGGCGGTGCAGTTTTGCGGGAGGAAGTGCATCACGGAGGTTGGGGAGGGTGCGGCTTTGATAAAGGTTCACATCACTTCGGTTCTCTTTCTGCTTCCTGCTTGCCATTGAGGATGCCAGCGCTCAGCTGTTCCTGCCACCCCACCATGCCTGCCATATGCCGCCATGCTTCTCATCATAATGGACTCTTATCCTTCTGAAACATAAGCCAAAATTCTTTCTTCCATAATTTGCCTTGGTTGTTAGGAAAAATCCTAAGAGGAGCCGCTCTGCCGGCGCAAAGAAATCCAATCAGGTCAAATCAAACAAAATTAAAATGCCCATATTTTAATAAATACAGCACACTCGGGAGGCCGAGAGCATGGCAGAGGAGACAGAAAACCAGGGAGCACATGTAAAACCTGGGACTACATGTTCCGCCTCTGGGCACCCACTTAAATGCCCTGTGGGAGTGGCCCTGACCACTCCAGTGGTTCTGACCCCTCCCTGGGGAAGGGTCAGAATCTGGCATGCTGGGATTTGGAGTCCAGACCAATGCAACTCCCAGGCCAGGGGTCTGGGATGGATGCCAGGGACTGGGGTGATGCTCCCAACTTAACATCACATTGGTCATGGGGCTTCTTCACAGAAACAAAACAGTAATTGGTACAGTGGCTCATTGACCTCTACGATCTCTGTTGTTCGTCCCATTCTATCTGAGAAGCAGGAGCTCCCAGCAGCACAGCGCTGCCAGGAGAGAGCATTCATGTCATTCAGGTCCTAAGACCTGCCAGCAGCCTCCCAGTATCAAAAATGACACAGGCCTTTCTTCTCATGGAACATCAGTAACCTCAGCCTGGCACCCCCGAGATCAGTCTGTCAGGGAGACTTCAATTCCAGCTGGGATGAATACCTGGGTCCTCTCAGACCTCATGGGTTGAAACCCTGGCTCCGGATGTGACAGTCTGGGAAGGAGGCCTTTGTGATTTGGTCACAATGGTGGAACTCTGGAAAATAGGATTGGTGACCTTTTGAAAGAGGCCCAAGAAGGCCTCAGGAGAGGATGCGACGGTTAAGAGCACTGGCCACTCTGACAGAGGACTTGGGTTCCATTTCCTGCACCCAGGCTCACAACCATCCACTTCCAGGGAGCCTGACACCTTCTACTCTCCTGAAGACACCAAGCACGTACACGATGCACATAGATACACATAAGCAAAGCACTCGTACACGAAAAATAAAATAAATCTAAAAATAATTAAAAGAGAGACCCGAGATAGCGACGGTGCTCCCTGCACCTTGTTGAGGGTGTGGTGAGGGAACTGTTTACGAATCATATCCTCTAGAGACAACAGATCTGCCTGCACCTTCACTCGGAACTTCTCAGCCTCCGGAACTCTGAGCAGTCCGTTTCTGTTGCTCAAACCACCCAGTCTGGGAGATTCGCTCCTGCAGTCTGAATAGACTAAGATATGGCTGTACCACACATTCTCAAGAGACGGGTGGCTGCGCTGCGTCCCAGCCGCTTGTTTCTTTCCTCCAGTCGGCCAGTAAAATACAGTGGAAGGCTCTTGGGTCACAGAAGCCTCGTGGACCAGATTGGGAGGGACAGGGCAAGGCAGGAATACATGCCCCCCTTCCCCGTTTTATGGAGAAAGCACGGGAGTGTGTTGAGGAACACTGCTAAGGCACAAACAAATGTCAGTAAATAGGAATTAAGCTACTGCCCAGCTCGCGAGCCTCTCGGAAGTGCCATGATATAATGACTTTAAAGCGGAGTTAGCAGGCTGCCACAAAGATTACTCTCTAGTAATTTGGCTTTATATTTCAGAATAATGTGTAGAGAATGTAATACAGACCTGGACTCCTCTTCATTGTTTCAACCAATCTCTGGGGCCTGCGGAGGTCTACAGGTGTACCAGAACCAAAGCGCCATCTTCTGGTTCGTTCCTGAGCCTGTGGCTCGGTGATCTCTGCTTGCTGTTATAATATCTAGGTGGTGATCTTGGGTACAGCAAACCCTTCCCTCGGGCATCATTTCTTACGACTGTCATGATCTTTTATGAAGGAAAAACCGTAAGGTCACTTGCTGGAGGTGGCTGGTTCACTGGTTGGTGGAGAGCGGGTGAATCTTTAAGCGAATGGGTGTTGATGTCACGACACTTCAGGGACCCCATTACCTCAGACTCGAGGCAGATGCTGTAGGCGGTGTGCACAGAAAGTACAGAACACAGCTTCCTGCCCGGATATTTACAGCCTGCAACTTCTGCAGAGATGGCCCAGCAAGGTCAGCTGAACCTGCCTCCTTGTTCAGCCACACACAGTAACCTGCTCCTCGATTTGGATGTATAAAATAAAGGTACTCGGTTCCACAGTGGTCGCCGGTGTGTCTCCGCCAGAGTGCACACCCCGCCTGATCCCAGCTTTCCTGTCCATGTGTGTGGTCTGTCCTATACTCACTCACTCACTCCTCACTCCCAGGCCAGTGTCCAGGACTAAGCTGCAAGGATCACAGCACGGTCACCGTGAAGTTTCCCCAAGAAGCAGAATTGAAGCCTGGAAGGCATCACGGACTGAACTTAGGAACAGTACATTTAGATCTCGGCTGAATAGTACTTCTTGCCTCTTTCCCCCAAACTCAAGCTGGGTGAGCAGACAGTGAGTCAAGACACTTTTATCCACAAGGGCTGATTCTCTTTTAACTACTTTCCTGCCTGAGAACCAAAGTGAGCCTGTTAGAAACCTCTTATCAGTCTGGGATTCTGATTAAGACTTCTTTCTTTCTTTCTTTCTTTCTTTCTTTCTTTCTTTCTTTCTTTCTTTCTTTCTTCCTTCCTTCCTTCCTTCCTTTCCCTTCCTACCTTTCTTCCTTCCTTCCTTCCTTCCTTTCTTCATGTGTATGAGTGTTTGCTGTGTTTCTGTATGCGCTCCAGATGCATGTAATACCTGTGGCAACCCGAAGAGTAAGCTGGATTCCCCTGGAACTGGAATTACAGGTATTTGTGAGCCAGAAATTAAACCTGGGGTCCTTTGCAAGAGTAGCTGGTGCACTCTGGCCATGTGCCTCTTTTCGGAATACCTGAACCCGGGTAGTTTATTTTTATTAACAAGGTTATTTGGACCCACAGTTATAGAAGGTGGAAGACCAGGATCAAAAGCTGGGGAGAACCTCCGGCTGCTTTGACTCCTGACAGAAAGCACAGGGCACATGACTATGTGCATAAGAGACAAGGTGAGGGACCGTGCTGCATAACCAGCTCCTCTCAGAGCGACTGATCTAATCCTGTCATGTGCCAGCTCTCAGCAGGGAAGGCACTGATCCATCCATGAAAGCCCCACCCCATCTCTAACTAGCCTCACGTTCTGACACTGAGGGGATTAAAGTCCTGATCCATGAATTTTGGGGGGACACCATCAAACAAGAGTAGAAGACCAGGAGAGTGTTAAGAATTATAAGGGGTCTAAGATAATTTTTTTAAATTGAAAATATATTTTTTCTCTGCTCCCCTCCCTTCTTCTCCCCTCCCTTTCTTCCCTCTTTCATGGTCCCCATTCTCCCAATTTACTCAGGAGATCTTGTCTTTTTCTAATTCCCATGTAGTTGAAACCCATGTATATCTCTCCTAGGGTCCTCATTGTTGTCTAGGTTCTCTGGAATTGTGAATTATAGGCTGGCTTTTCTTTGCTTTATGTTTAAAAGCCACTTATGAGTGAGTACATGTGATATTTGTCTTTCTGGGTCTGGGGTACCTCACTCAATATGATGTTTTCTAGATCCATCCATTTGCCTGCAAATTTCAAGATGTCATTTTTTTCTGCTATATAGTACTCCATTGTGTAATTGTACCACATTTTCCTTATTCATTCTTCACTTGAGGGCCATTTAGGTTGTTTACAGGTTCTGGCTATGACAAACAAAGCTGCTACGAACGTAATTGAACACATGTCCTTGTGGTACAATTGAGCATCCTTTGGATATATACCCAAAAGTGGTATTGCTGGGTCTTGAGGTAGGCTGTTTCCTAATTTTCTGAGAAATCAACATACTGACATCCAAAGTGGCCGTACCAGTTTTCACTCCCACCTCTCCATCATAAGTTGTCATCAGTGTTTTTTGTTTGTTTGTTTTTAATCTTCATCATTCTTATAAATGTAAGACAGAATCTCAGAGTTGTTTTGATTTGCATTTCTCTGATGGCTAAGGATGTTGAGCACTTCCTTAAGTGTCTTTCAGCCATTTTAGATTCCTCTGTTGAGAGTTCTCTGTTTAGGTCTGTAGCCCATTTTTTTTTATTGGATTATTTGTTCTTTTGATGACCGATTTCCTGAGTTCTTTGTATATTTAGAAATCAGCCCTCTGTTCAATATGGGGTTGGTGAAGATCTTTTCCCATTGTGTAGACTGCCGTTTTGTCTTGTTGACCATGTCTTTGCTTTACAGAAACTTCTCAGATTCAGGACGTCCCACTTGTTAACTGTTTCTCTCAGTGTCTGCTGGGGTTCTATTTAGGAAGTGGTCTCCTGTGCCAATGTGTTCAAGTGTACTTCCCACTTTCTCTTCTGTGAGGTTCATTGTGATTGATTTTATGTTGAGGTCTTGACTTGAGTCCATTTGGACTTGAGTTTTATGCACGGTGATAATCATGGATCTACTTCCATTCTTCCACATGTTGACATCCAGCTGTGTCAGCACCATTTGTTGAATGTGCTTTCTTTTTCCCATTTTATATTTTTTATCTTCTTTGTTAAAAATCAGGTGTTCATAGGTGTATGGATTTATATCTGGGTCTTCGATTCAGTTCCATTGGTCCTCCTGTCTGTTTTTAATGCCAATACCAGGCTGTTTTCAGTACTCTGTAGTAGAGTTTGAAGTCAGAGATTGTGATGACTCCAGAAGTTCCTTTATTGTACAGGATTGTTTTGGTTATACTATTTTTTTTTTTACTTTTTCATATGAAATTGAGTATTGTTATTTCAAGGTCTGTGAAAAATTTTGCTGGGATTTTGATGGGCATTGCATTGAATCTGTAGATTACTTTTGGTAAGATTGACATTTTTACTATGTTAATTCTACCTACCCAAGAGCAAGGGAGATCTTTCCACTTTTTGGTGTCTTCTTCAATTTCTTTCTTCAAAGATTCAAAGTTCTTGTTATACAAGTCTTCCACTTGTTTGGTCAGAATTACTCTGAGATATTTTATGTTATTTGTGGATATTGTGAAAGATGATGTTTCTCTGTTTTCTTTCTCAGTCCATTTATCATCTGTGTAAAGGTGGATTACTGATTTTTTTTTTTTAGTTACTCTTTATCCCGCCACATTACTGAAGGTGTTTATTAGTTATAGAAGTTCCTTGGTAGAATTTTTGGGATTGCTTATGTAAACTATCATGTCAGCCAATAGTGAGAGTGTGACTTCTTCTTTTCCAATTTGTATCCCCTAGATCTCCTTTTGTTGTCTTATTGCTCTAGCTAAGACCTCAAGAACTATATGGAATAGATATGGAGAGAGTGGACAATCTTGTCTTGTTCCTGATTTCAGTGGAATCACTGGGAGTTTCTCTCCATTTAGTTTGATGTTGGCTGTTGGCTTGCTCTATATTGCCATTATTATGTTTAGGTATGTTTCTTATATCCCTGCTCTCTCCAAGACCTTTATCATGAAGGGATGTTGTATTTTGTTAAAGGCTTTTTCAGCATCTAATAAGATGATCATGTATTTTTTTTCAGTTTGTTTATATGGTGGGTTACATTGACAGATTTCCATCTGTTGAACCATCCCTGCATTTCTGGGATGAAGCTGACTTGATCATGGTGGATGATTTTTCTGATGTGTTCTTGGATTCTGTTTGCCAGTATTTTATTGAGTATTTTTGCATCGATGTTCATAAGTGAAATTGATCTGTAAATCTCTTTCTTAGAGAAATTGATCTGTAATTTCTCTTTATGTGGTTTGGGTATCAGGGTAATTGTAGCTTCATAGAAAGAGTTTTTCAATATTCCTTCTGTTTCTATTGTTCGGAACAATTTGAGGAGTATTGGTATTAGTTCTTTGAAAGTCTTGTAGAATTCTGTGCTGAAACCATCTAGTCCTGGGCTTTTGTTGATTGGGATACTTTTGATGACTGTTTCTATTTCTTTAGCAGTTATAGGTCTATTTAATTTGCTTATCTGGTCTGTTTTTATTTTATTGATTTTTTTTATTGCGCTCCCCCCTGTTTATCTGGTCTTAATTTAATTTTGGTAAGTGATATTTATCCAGAAAATTATCCATTTCCTTCAAGTTTTCTATCTTTGTGGAGCACAGGTTTTTGAAATATGACCTAATGATTCCCTGGGATTTCCTCCATGTCTATTGTCATGTTCCCCCTTTCATTTCTGATTTTGTTAGTTTGGATATGCTCTCTCTGCCTTTTGCTTAGTTTGGATAAAGGTTTGTCTATTTCATTGATTTTCTTGAAGAACCAACTCTTTGTCTCATTGATTCTTTGTATTGTTTTCTTTGTTTCTATTTTGTTGATTTCAGCTTTCAATTTAATTATTTCCTGCTGTCTAGTCCTCCTGGGTGAGTTTGCTTCTTTTTGTTCTAAAGTTTTCAAATGTTCTGTTAATTCACTAGTGTGGGATTTTTTCCAGCTTCTTTATGTAGGCGTTTAGTGCTATGAACTTTCCTTTTATCATTGCTTTCATTGTGTCTCACAAATTTGGGTATGTTGTGTGGTCATTTTTATTGAATTTTAGGATGTCTTTAATTTCTTCCTTGACCTGAATTGATGATTCGGGTGAGATTGTTTAATTTCCATGTGTTTGTGGGCTTTCTGGAATCAGTGTTGCTGTTGAACTCTAATATTAAGCCATGGTGATCCGATAAGATACATGGGGTTATCCAATTTTTTTTATCTCTTGAGGTTTGCTTTGTTACCTAGTATGTGGTCAATTTTTGAAAAGGTTCCATGAGGTGCTGAGAAGAAGGTATGTATATTCTTTTATGTTTGGATAGAATGTTCTATAGATGTCAGTTAAGTCCATTTGAGTCATAACATCTGTTAGTTCTCTTATTTCTCTGTTCATTTTTTGACTGATTGACCTGTCCAGTGGTGAGAGGGGAGTGTTGAAGTCTCCCACTATTAGTGTGTGGTATTTAATGTATGATTTAAGCTTTAGAAGTGTTTCTTTTATATATGAGGGTGCCCTTGTATTTGGGGCATAGATGTTCAGTATTGAGATTTCTTCTTAATGGATTTTTCCTGTGACTAATTTGAAATGGCCTTCTTTGTCTCTTTTGATTGATTTTAGTTTGAAGTCTATTTTGTTAGATATTAGGATAGCTACACCAGTTTGTTTCTTAGGCCCATTTGATTGGAAAATTTTTCCCCAACCCTTTACTCTGAAGCGATGTCTGTCTTTGAGGTTGAGGTGTGTTTCTTGAATGCAGCAGATGGATGGATTCTGTTTTCATACCCAATATGTTAGCCTGTGTTTTTTTATAGGTGACATGAATCCATTTATATTAAGGGATATTAATGACCAGTGGTTGCTATCTCCTATTATTTTAGTTTTTGTTGTTTATGATGTTATTGTGTGTGTTTTTCCCTTCTTTGGGGTTTGCTGCTATGAGATGATCTATTGTCTGCGTTTTTGTGAATGTAACCAACTTCCTTAGGTTGTAGTTTTCCTTCCACTACTTTGTGTAGGGCTGTGTTTGTGGCTAGGTATTTGTTAAATCTGGTTCTGTCATGGAATATCTTGTTTTGTTCATCTATGGTGATTGAAAGTTTTGCTGGGTATAGTAGTCTGGACTGGCATTCATGGTCTCTTAATAAGTCTGCATAGCGCTTGACTAGGACCTTCTGGCTTTCATTGTTTCCACTGAGAAGTCAGGTGTAATTCTGATAGGTCTGCCTTTGTATGTTACTTGGCCTTTTTCCTTTGCAGCTCTTAATATTTGTTCTTTATTCTGTATGTTTAGTGTTTTAAGTATTATGTGGCGAGGGGACTTTTTTTTTTTTGATCCAGTCTATTTGGTGTTCTGTAAGCTTCTTGTATCTTCATAAGCATATCTTTCTTTAGGTTGGAAAATTTTTCTTCTATGATTGTGTTGAATATATTTTCTGTGCCTTTGAGCTAGAATTCTTCTCCTTCTTCTATACCTATTATTCTTAGGTTTGGTCTTTTCATGGTGTCCCATATTTCCTGGATATTTTGTGTTAAGCTTTTGTTAGATTTAATGTTTTTTTGACCGATGAGTCTATTTCCTCTATTGTATATTTAGCACTTGAGATTCTTTCTTCTATCTCTCGTATTCTGCTGTCTATGCTTGCATTTGTCATTCCTGATTGTTTTCTCATAATTTCCATTTCTATAATTCCCTTGGTTTGTATTTTCTTCCTTGTCTCTATTTTGGTTTTCAAGTGTTTAATCATTTATTTCACGTGTTTGGTTGCTTTTCATTGGTTCTCTTTAAGGGATTTGTTGCTTTCTTCCATTTTTTTTTTTTTGTTTGTCTTTCCCTTCATTTCTTTGAGGAAGTTTTCCATTTTTTCTTTAAAGGCCTCAAACATTCTCCTAAAGTTATTTTTAAGTCATTTTCCTCTGCCTGATCTGTATTTGGTTGTTCAAGTCTTGCTGTTGTAAGGCCACTAGTTTTTATTGGTGTTGTGCTGTTCTTTGTGGTGTTGAGTGTGTTCTTACCTTGTCTTTCCCATCTTTTCCTCTGGTGTAGTTGGGGCTGTCTGTGTCTCTGGTGATCAATCTTCCAGGTGCCAGTGAATCCAAGGCTTAGATGATTGCTTCTCATGGTGCAGTCACGGTCACGGTTCCAGTCACCCCAGAGGTCACTCGGTGTTCCTGGAGGTCACTTAGTGCTCCCTGGGGTTGCTCTGCAGTACAGGGGGTCGTTTGGGCCTGCTCCAACAGAGGTTGATGGCTCGGGCCTACTCCAGTGGATATCGCTGGTTCAGGCCTGCTTTGGTGGACGTTGCTGGCCTAGTCCTACTCTGGCTCGGGCCTTCTCCCTCAGCAGTCACTCTCTTGTTTCTGCTCCTGTGGAGGTCGCTGCCTCAAGCCCAGTCTGGCAGAGATCCCTAAGATAAATTTTTGAAGGTTTTTTTGTTTGTTTTAGTTACAAGTGTGGGGAAAGTTGAACAAATGAGTGCAGCACCTACAGAGGTCACAAGAAGGTGTCAGATTCCCCTGGAGCTGGAGCTACAAGTGCTTGTGAGTTATCTGGCATAGATGCTGGGAATTGAAATCTGGTCCCTGCAAGAGCAGTACATGCTCTTAAAAGTCGAACCATCGGGCGGTGGTGGCGCACGCCTTTAATCCCAGCACTTGGGAGGCAGAGGCAGGTGAATCTCTGTGAGTTCGAGACCAGCCTGGTCTACAAAAGTCGAACCATCTCTCCAAACCCACAAAGTATTTTGACCCTGCTTGCCCAGCTAACAAATTAACTTGCCGTGGCTTCCTGGGTATCAGAAGACAGAGGACAACAAAGTACAGTACGAAAAGATGACCATCACCTTCTCATCAGGTCCCTTTGGCCCTTCACCAAGTTCCTGGAGGCTGCGCACACCGTGAGTGCCTGCTGTAGCTGGGGAAGCTTGTCCTTTGGGAACTCCCAACTTTTGTGCTGCGGAGATTATACTGGTCAAGGTGCAAATATGCCTTGCCTCCTAGAAAGAAACACTTGGTTTTTTGTTTTGTTTATCTCCAGTGTGTTTGCAAGGGTTTCATCTGTGCCCATGCTCACAAAGTCCCTCGGGAGAACTGAAGAATAGGAACCATGGAGACGAGAGAATTTCGGCGTTTTCTTTCAGAGAGACGCAAAAATCTGTAAGCAGGAAGCTGTACTGTGAAGAAGGTGGGCATTGCCTGAATGGCAGGGGAGGGGCGTTGCCAGATGATGGACACAGCTGTAGTCCTCTTCTTGTTACTTTCCTGGAGGATGCTTTCACACTGTGCTCTGTGTAAGTTCCTGAGGGCACAGAGGGGTGGGGGTGCTGCCCAAAGCCATTAGGCGAAGGCGGACATCAACCCTGTGGTGCTCTTAAAAGTGAGTCAAACACTGAGTTGCTAATGCAGGGTTAGAAATACAGCATGATACTAACCTGGCAGAAATGAAGATATTCCAACTCTGTCTCCTGATCTGATTGACACCCGAAGGAAAAGGGAGAAGGAAAAGGACCAGCCAGAGGAGACCTTGTCTCTGGAGAGACATTCCACGGGGTTCTAACAGCTTGTCAGACTACCTGACAGCATGAGAATGAAGCCCAGACAAAGCCGGGTCAGTGGAGGGTGGGACCACACCTTGCCAGGGGCTGCTTAGATATGCATACCCTGGACCCTCTAGTTAACGTTCACCCTGAAAACAAACTTGAGGCATTCTCTGGATTTCTTTGTCCCTCTTCCCAACGTGGCCACCCCTTTTTCTAGTTCCTGCTTTTGATTTGGCTTTTTTGATTGGTTTATTAGAAATAAACCAATTTATTTTGTTGTTTTGGGCTACAAGCTGTGTGACCCCAAGTTCAATAACAAGCAGAAACCACTAGGTGGCTGCCTTCTGACTTGCTCTTCCAAGAAGAGCAGGAGAGACTGAGCCAGGAATGCTCCTTCAGGACAGGAAGTCTGCTCCCTCTAAGCAGGAGAGCCTGGGCTGGGGAGGCTGATGATTGGGATGTCCAGATGTGAGCCATCTGAGTCGAGAGAGGACTGTGGACCCCCAGCAGAGAGCAGCCTGGAGCCTCACTTCTTGGAGGACACTCTGTGACTCTATGCTCCTTCTGTCTTCCCCATAAGGAGGAGAGAGGCTGACAGAGCATCGTGTTCCCTGCAGATCCACAGGACTGTGTTCTCTGGGGCCTGTGCACCCCATACTGTGCCAGAAAGCACAAGATGCCTGAGGATAAAATTGGAGCATTCCCTGAGATCACCAACTCTTCATCGCTCATTCATTCCCGAAATAGTGAATTTATCCATTCGTGTAAATTAACTTCCAATGTGTTAAGGTAACTTATAGTTTTATAGTACATGAACAGAAATATTTTGAGATATGATACAAATTTAATTTTTTTCAAATATACCCACAAACACAAAAGTTTTGCTTACTAGCTCATGTCTCTTTATTCTGCAAAACTTTATTCAGTAACTGCCGTGCAGAAGGCATGGGTCTATAAAGAAATAAGAGAATTAAGAAATGACATGCCCTGCCCAGCGTGGTGGAGCAAGCTTGTAATCCTGGTGCTCAGGGGTCAAAGGAAAGATGATTATGAGTTTGAAGTCAGCCTGATCAACAAAGCAAAGACTCTGTCTCAGGGGGAGGAAGGGGAGGAAGGGGAAGAGAAAGGGGAGGGGGAGGAAGGAGAGGAGGGGAAGGAAGGGCAGAAGGGGGGGAAGGGAAGGAGAAGGGGGAGGAGGGAGGGAAGGGAAGGAAGGAGGAGAAGAGGTTGGAGGGGAGAGGGGAAGGAGGAGGAGGATGGAGAAAACACCGAACAAAAAATAGTCAGTTCGAAGGAAACAGACAGAAAAGGTGCGACATTTGAATTGAGACCTCAAAGGCAAGAAGGAACAAAATGTAAGATGATCCGAGGGTAGCATTCCAGGAAAAGATAAATCTGGCACCATGGTCCTGTGTGGGAAGGGACAAGCTCCTTGTGCTCAGAGTGCTGTGAACAAGGAGATGAAAGACAAGAAACAGAAAACCAGAAGGAGCCAGCTGGCAGCCTGGCATGAGCACAGGGCCACGGGAAGTCTTGGAGAGCTGAATACCAACCTGGGTGGGCGTGTGGGGGGGAGGCAGGTTAGGAAGCCAGTATTGAAGGAATGAGGTCGCTTCTTCCGTACTTGCTCAGGTCGCAGCCCCAGAGTCAAGGCCAGCCACATCAAGTGAAGAAGTGGGCCTGCATCTAGGACAATAAAATGTATGTTTTCTCCTACTCTTGTTTCTCATTGCTCCCAGTGAGCTTTTTTTTTTTTTTTTAATTTTCGAGACAGGGTTTCTCCGTAGCTTTTGGTTCCTGTCCTGGAACTAGCTCTTGTAGACCAGGCTGGCCTCAAACTCACAGAGATCCACCTGCCTCTTGCCTCACGAGTGCTGGGATTAAAGGCGTGCGCCACCACTGTCCGGCTCCAGTGAGATTTTTGAAGTCATCAAGGGATCCAAAGTATTAATTGACTTCCGTAGGAAAATTACACACAAGTCAGTAAATACACCGGGTCGTGTTCCACATTCCCTGGTAACATCCCGGACAAGGAGGCAAACCATGGAGGTTTCTGGGTCTGAATCTCCAGCTCCCTCAGCTGAGACTCCTGCCGGGTGAAGCAGCCATATGCCATGCCTGGACTCTCAATGGCTTTGTTACTGCACCAGGCATTGTGGGTGTCATAACAGCAACCCACTGAGTAGCTTGTACAGAACAGCAAGGGCTCCTCACAAAATCAAAAGGAAAGCTCAGAGGGCCAGAGCCAAAGGAGGCCAAGGCGCTGCCATGATAGTCAAGTTCACACCCGGGGCAAAGGGAAAAGGCCGAGAGCCATTTGTGAGGTCAGGCGTTTGCCGAGGACAGAACACCAGGACCTGATGCTTCAGGGTGAAATTCTCATTCTTGAGCCTCCCCTGACAGACTTGCTGCCAATACCATCATGGCATTTGTGGTCACCAACCTGGCACATACATCCTGGGATAATTCTGTGATGGGAGGAGCCCTCATACCAGGCCCTTTCTTTCAGGTGCTCAGAACATGAAAGTTTTCCGAGCTCAAAAGAGACACAGACTGCAACGTCAAAGAATAGGGTGGTAAGGCCGATACCATATGACTGTGGGGAATAGCACAACCCTGTCTCAAAGCCAACAACAAAAATGGATTCACTTATGCCAGCCTTTTCCAAAACTAAGGTCAAGAGGTTATGAAGGTATTTTTAAAGATATTTTATTTATTTTTATTTTATGTGAGTGTTTACCTGTATATGTGTGTGTATGTGTGTGTGTGTGCGTATACCACTTGCACGCAGAAGCCAGAAGAGGGCATTGGATCCCCTGGAACCAAAGTTATAGGTGGTTGTGAGACCCCATGTGGGTGCTGGAAACAAACCTCGGTCCCCAGCAAGGGCAGCCAATGTTCTTAACTGCTAGGTTGGCACTCCAGTCCACGGTGT
This sequence comes from Chionomys nivalis, assembly GCF_950005125.1. Classification (NCBI taxonomy): domain Eukaryota; kingdom Metazoa; phylum Chordata; class Mammalia; order Rodentia; family Cricetidae; genus Chionomys; species Chionomys nivalis. Next base: position 86,191,916 of record NC_080088.1, on the reverse strand, counting down.
GGTTCTTGGGGTTCCTGACACTAACTGAATACATTCCAATCACATCTCCTTCTTGTATTCTGTTAGGGTTTTGTGGGGAGGTGTTTTGTTTTGTTTTTCATTTTTTGTTTTTTCCAAACACAGGCAAAGTTCACCTCAAGACTGAGATATAAAAACAGAGTGGAGAATTATAAACACTTGGCAGGAATGAAAAGCTTCTGAAGAGGTAAATGCCCCTCCCTTTGACTGTCAGACTATTAAAACAGCAGACCCCTCACACACACCAAAAAATGAATGTCACTGGACTCTCATGCTAGGGGAAAAAACTGTAGCTGGTTGCCAGCCAGAGGAGGAAGCCGCCCCTAAGAAAGAGACTTCCCACAATCCTGACAAGTGAGGGACTGTCAGCAGGTGGTAAGAACAGAGGCACACATCCTGGAGGTCTTTTCCTGAGGGCTTCTTTCCAGAGGCTTCCATTCCAGCAAGCCCAGGATTCTTGGATTCATCTGGGGGAGAGGGGAATGTTGGGACACAGCAGTAGGGAGTTGGAATTTATTAAAATGGATTGCGATGCCTTCCCAAGCAAGGGTGTGGACTTCTCAAAGAGGAAATGTATCTTACCATCTTCACAGTAGACACATGCATCTGATCCCATGACTAAGTCACATTGCTTTGTGTAGGTTACAAAAGAGTTGAAATGAATTCCCGTTTGTAAGCCCAGTCAGTGTCCGCCTTCCACCATGTGGGTTCTGTGGATCAAACTCGGGGTGTCAGGCTTGGCAGCAAGCGCCCTCACCCTCAGAGCCATCTGAGCAGCCCGAAGCCATTTTTAAAACAAAGGGTGGTAGAGGCCTCCATTTCAAAGAAATGTCTAAGAGTGGCTCTTGTTAGGATTCTGGTTGAAAAAAAAAACTAATTATAAGAGACATTTTGGGGCAGGCAAATCCCCGCTTACGGAGGGTACTGAGGCAGGGGCTGTCGGGCCAAGTGCGCGGGCTGCCGTCCACGCCATCCCCTCCCCTCCAAAGCCATGGCTTCCAAACTCCTGCGCGCGGTTATCCCCGGGCCGCCAGGCTCGGGTAAGGGCACCATATGCCAGAGGATCGCCCAGAACTTTGGCCTCCAGCATCTCTCCAGCGGCCACTTCTTGCGGGAGAACCTCAAGGCCAGCACGGAAGTTGGCGACACAGCAAAGCAGTACCTAGAAAAAGGTCTTTTGGTTCCAGATCATGTGATCACACGCCTCATGGTGTCAGAACTGGAGACCCGGAGCACCGAACACTGGCTGTTAGATGGGTTCCCGAGGACGTTAGTACAGACAGAAACCTTGGACAGAATTTGTGATGTGGACCTAGTGATTAGTCTGAATATCCCTTTTGAGACACTTAAAGATCGTCTGAGCCGAAGATGGATTCACCCTTCTAGCGGGAGAGTCTATAACTTGGACTTCAACCCTCCACAAGTGCTGGGGGTTGATGACATCACTGGTGAGCCACTTGTCCAACAAGAAGATGATAAACCCGAAGCAGTTGCTGCCAAACTACGACGGTACAAGGATGCAGTAAAACCCGTCATCGAACTGTACAAGAGCCGCGGAGTGCTCCACCAGTTCTCCGGGACGGAGACGAACAAAATATGGCCCTACGTTTACACACTTTTCCCAAACAAGATCGCACCTATTCAGTCCAAAGAAGCAAACTGAGCCTGCCCTTGAAGAGCCAAGAAGACGTGGCCGTTCACTCAATCATGCGTGTAGTCCTGGTGCCCTGGCCAAATTAGGAGCTAGCTAAGATAGCTTGCAGCATCTTCTCTAGTTTAAGTGAATGAAGTAATGAGGAAAACCTAGTGGGTAGAAAGCATCCATGAAGATACCCTCCTCCTGCCTTTGAAAAGAACGCAGAGCTCTGCAGAGGCAGAAGCCCAAACTGGATCTCCACCAGTGTGGAGCCCATACTCTAGATGGGTTGCAGCCATGCGCTGCTATCGGAATCTTTTTACACGCGATGGTGGTGGAATCTCTGGTCCGTGCCACCTTCCACAGGCTGTTGAACCATAGCACTGCCAGCCTGAGAACTTGGAGAGCTGTGGTCCTGGCTTGTCCTCCGCCAAGCCCTCCTTGATGATAATTGAATTGATGCTAATTGCGCTCAGCCACTGCTTCTCCACGGCGACTGTTCCACCCTCTGATCTCAGACATCCTAGTTTCTGTTGACGTGTCCTGTCTCATCTGCTCGCTCTCCTCATAAGCTGTTCGGTAACACCATAGTCTCTGCCTGTATCCCTCTAACCTCCTCTCTCTACAGACTGAGAACCAGGGGAACTGAGCCAGGCAGAGAGCTCACTTTGTGAAACGGCTGCTCTGACTGTCTTGAACCCACTCTGTACCTTCTGTTGTTTAAAAACGATTAAAAAGGATTCCCTAAAGTTTTTGGGAATTCTCAAGGAAAAAACAAACCAAAAAAAAAAAACAAGGGAAATGTTCACTTAAGGAAGTGTGAGATGATCGTCTCTTCTGCATAGAAGTAGTGATCATGTGGAAATCACTGGACCAATGAGATGGTTTCGGCTTCTTTATTCAAGGCGAGGTGAATATTGAATGTGCTGCTAAATATTAATGTTGACAATGTTTTTTGTGAGTGATCCAAGCAGATGGCGAGAAGTCAGTAAAGGGAGCGAGCCTGTGGGCTTAGAGCATCTTGCCCTAGCTGTACATTGCACCCTCACTGAGTAAGACAGCTTTACCGCTGTGGGGACGCAGAATCTTTGTTTTCTTCCTCTTCCAAAGATGCAGTCTATAGGTGGCCACAAAGTTCAGAAATGAAGGTGCTAATATTTTGTCAATCATCATGTCAATAAAACATTTGTTAAAAGACTAAAAAAAGAGAGAGAGAGACATTTTGGGCAGAGCAGTGGAGTGAAACGACTCAGCTGGTTAAAATACCTACTATGCTATCCTGAAAGTCTGAGTGTGAGTTCAGCCCCTGAAACCCAGGTAAAACGGAAGGAGAGTATGGACTCCACAAAGATGCTCTCTGATCTACACACACGCCACACACATGCTCACACACCCTCATATGCTCACTCTCACACACAGACATATGAATATATACATACTCACATGCACATACACAGTACTTTTTTGTTTGTTTGTTTGGTTTGGTTTTTGGTTTTTCTAGACAGGGTTTCTCTGTAGCTTTGGAGCCTGTCCTGGAATTAGCTCTTGAAGACCAAGCTGGCCTCGAACTCACAGAGATGCACCTGCCTCTACTTTCTGAGTGCTGGGATTAAAGGTGTGCACTACCCTCGCCCAGCCACAGTACTATTATTTTTTAAGAAGGACGTTTGAGGGACAACTTGAGTCTATACTTTGAGTACAGATGTTACAAGATTCTCGCTCATTTCACTCATTACAATATTACGGTGTCTTTATCGGAAATGCCATTTTCTAAGATAACAACCAAGTGATGATGGCCAATAATGATGATGATGATGATGTCAAACGCGGCCACAGGTGACAGAGTAAGAAATCAAATGATGAACTTGAGGGTCTGCATTCTACTCTCTCTGGTCCCCCGCCCCGGTGCATTTACAACCTGCTCTTAAAGTTAAGAATATCAGCGAGCATGTGGCAATATCTTGTAATTGGGTTGTCACGAGCCTTAGAAGCAATGAATCAAATCACTTAGCTCCCTACTCCATATGCAATCACCAATTATTTATTGGCCATTAATTATCACCTCTTGAGGTTGGTGAGACAGCTCACTGCTTAAGGGCACTCCCTCTCCCAGAGGAACCCAGTTCAGATCCCAGCACCCAAATCTGGTAACTCACAACCACCTATATAACTCCAGTTCCAGGGGACCTGACACCCACTCTGGTCTCTGTGGGCAGCATCTGTCTACCCAGTCAGCCCTCTGTACTCACGGGGCTTCCTGTTAGCCACAGCAGGGGAGGAAATCCCACAACAGACTTCTGTGCACATCAGGGGCTCTGTGCTTGCGTTTCCATGAAAGATTCCAAGAATAGGATGACTAATGTACTAATAGGACTGCTGGGAGAACTCAATGGAAGATCCATAGAAGGCTGAATACAAGGCCAAGAATACAGTAGCCAATCAATCATTGCGATTACTGTTATTTTTCAGTAGCTTCTAGAGCTGTGCTTCAGCTCCCTCTAGTGGTAATGGTTGGTAACTTCATCATTTTCCAGAATTGGCTGTGCTTAATAAATTTCTTTCTGAAGAACCACGGGCAGCCATTCTGATGCATCACACAGAATTCAGGGCAGCAAAAGTGCTGCCTCAGTAACAAAGGTCACTGTATGGCTGAGAAGAAGAAGGCATTTGGGGATTTATGAAGGGAAGTTTCTAGAGAAATTGCATTTATTAGAAATGCGGCATTAAGGAGATCTTTGTCATTAGCTCATGGGAATGGGTCTGTCTCTCACAGACAAGCAAGCCGGCCATCATCCCCTGTCTCAGTTAGGGTTTCTATTGCTGTTATGAAATGCCGTGGCCAAAGCAGCTTGGAGAGGAAAGGATTTATTTCACTACGCCTCCACATCACAGTCCATCACCAAAGGAAGACAGGGCAGGAACCCAAACAGACCAGGAACCTAGAGGCAGGAGCTGATGCAGAGGCCATGGAGGGGTGCTGCTTACTGGCTTGCTCCACACGGCTTGCTCAGCCTGCTTTCGTATAGAATCCAGGACCACCAGCCCAGGGATGGCACCACCCAAAATGGGCTGGGTCCTCCCCCATCAATCACCAACTAAAAATGTCCAATAGAGCTTACAGCCCAATCTTATGGAGACGTTTTCTCTATGAGGGTCCCTCCTCTCTGATGACTCTAACTTGTGTCAAGTTGACATAAAGGGGATATAGGAGTTGGGAGTACAAATCGGGGCTGGCCCTTTGCTCAGAATTTCTAAGCCTGGGTCTTGGGGCATAGAACAAATGGTTAAGATTTTCTGAACCTCAGTTTACTTACAAATAAGCAGACCCTCCTTTGAAGGATTGGTGTGAGCTCCACCAGCTGGTGGGACCAGATTAGACGGGTTCTAACCTCAATCCCGTGTCCTGGGAAGCTCACAGCGCTCAAGGTTTCTGTAGACCCCAGAAAGAGGTTTTCCTTTTTAATATTTTATGCATTTTAGTTTACTTTATGTAGATGGGTATTTTGTTTGCAAATATGGCTGTGCACCATGTGCATTCCTGGTACCTGTAGAGGCCTGAAGAGGGTGTCAGATCCCTTGGAATGGGAGTCACAGGCAGTTGGGAGCCACCCAGTATGGGTGCTGGTTCCTCTGCAAAAGCAACAAAAGTTCTTAACTGCTGAGCTGTCTCCCCAACCCTGGGGATGTTTGTTTTGAAAACTGCCCATTTTCTCTACAGCCCCCTTAGTCCCGGTGAGTCCACTGCATGTTAGACCACTAAGGAACCCAACATGGGTCAGGGAGAAGCACAGGGCAGTGACTCAAAGTGAAACCCAGGGACTTCAGGGGAAGGTCTTAGGGAAGAGGAGAGGACAGGTCTGAAGGAGAAGAGCAGAGAAAGACTAGGTGTGATGAGACATGCCTTGCATCCCAGCACTTAGGAGGTTGAGGTAGGCAGATCTCCGGGTTTGAGGCCAGCCTGGTCCACACAGAAAGTTCCAGGCCAGTCAAGGTTGCATAGTGAGACCCTGTCTCCAAAAAAAGAAAAAGGAAGAAAAGAAAGAAAGAAAAGAAAAGAAAAGAAAAGAAAAGAAAAGAAGAAAAAAGAAAAAGATGGGAGGGGCATGTTTGTGTGTCTGTCCAGCTTACTGGGGAAGGAGGGAGGAGAGGTCGAGAGGAAAGACCACACACACTGGTTGTGTAGCTGGTTGCCCTGAGCTCACAAATCCCCCACAGACTGTAAGCTGGATGGATCCAGGGCACCCTGGCCAAGGTGATGGTAGCCACTGTAATTGTGGATGTCTTGTTCCTTTCGTCTTTAGAACTTTTATATGGGCTGCAGAGAAATAGCTCAGGAATTAAGAATGCCCACTGCTCTGGCAGATCTGAGTTCAGTTCCCAGCTCCCACATAGTGACCCACAATCATCTATAACTCCAGTTCCAGGGGATCCAATGCCCTCTCTGTTCTCTGTAGGCACCAGGCATATATGTGGTTCACATACATCCATGCAGAAAAAACACCTAAACTAATACAAATATTCTTTTTTTGTTACATTTATGATTTACTGTTCTTTTAGTCCCTCACACTCTGCTCTATGTCTCATATTCATTAACTTATGAAAATAACATGTATTGGGGCTATAAAAAAGACTCAACCATTAAAATCAAATACTGCTCTTGCGAAGGACCCAAGTTTGGTTTTTAGCACTATGTCAGGTTGCTCACAACTGCCTGTAATAGACTCCTAGGGTACCTTCTCTCTCTCTCTCTCTCTCTCTCTCTCTCTCTCTCTCTCTCGCTCTCGCTCTCGCTCTCTCTCTCACTCTCTCTCTCGCTCTCTCTCATTCTCTCTCTCTCACACACACAGACAGACTCATATGCACAGACTCACACACAGACTCACATGTGCACACACACAGACTCACACACACACACAGACTCACATACGCGCACACACAGACTCACACGCACGCACCCACACACAGATTCACACACACAGACTCACATGTATATACCCACACACAGACTCACATACATACACGCAATTAAAGATAAAGTAAATTTAAAAGTAACTCTTGAGTATCAACAATAGTAAGCATCAAGCCCCGAGGGCAGAATGGTTGTCAGGAGTGGCATAACTCTGCCTTTTTGCCTTCCTCCACCAAACTCTTACTTCAAGTTCACGCCCTTTCCTGGTGTCTTGTCCACCCCGTCCACCTGGCCCCACAACACCTCCCTGCTAATGCCCATAATGCACTTTTTCTAACAGCAATGCTTTGACAAAGCCTCTGATATGGCGGTGGTCTTTGGGAACATTGGAGACATTTGAGTCCCTGTCTTTATTCAACCATTGAGACAGCATAGTTGTGGACAGGGCATTGGAAGGGGGGAGGGGTGCTAAAGAGTCTGACCTTTCTATGTAGCAAGACAAGAATGTTTTAGAATTGACTGTTGATGACTGCAAAATCTGTGGCCATGCGAGATAAACTCTACTTGAATATACACTTCATTTTATTTGTTTGTTGTTTGTTTTATGAGTATGGCTGTTTTCTGCACACATATTTGTGCACTACATGCATGCCTGGTGTCTGCAGAGACCAGAAGAGGCCACCGAGTCGCCTGGTACTGGAGTTACAGATGGTTGTGAGCTGCCATGTGGGTGCTGGGAATTGAACCCCCGGTCCTCTGAAACAGCAGGAGGTGCTCTTAACTGCCAAGCCATCGCTCCAGCCCCTGATCATACACTTTATTTTTTTAAGATTTATTTATTTATTATGTATAAAATATTCCTTCCATGTGTATTTGTATGCCAGAAGAGGGCACCAGATCTCCATACAGATGGCTGTAAGCCACCATGTGGTTGCTGGGAATTGAACTCAGGACCTCTGGAAGAGCAATCAGTGCTCTTAACCTCTGAGCCATCTCTCTAGCCCCCCTGATCATACACTTTAAATAGGTGAATTGGGCAGCATATGGATTATATCTCAGTGAACTGCTTGTGGAAAAGAGGAGGGAGGGGGAGTAGGGGACATAGGGAAGGAAAGGCGAGGGAAGGAAAGATCCCACCCGATAGAAACCTCTTAAAACTAATGATAGAACACAATGCAGTCCTCACTTGGATTCTTGGTGCCTGTGGTCGCAGGTGGGCTGCCGTTACCCTCCCACCAGCACCCCGGGCACCCGCCTCATCTTCTGAGCAGGAGCCTCCGAGTGACAAAAGGAGCAGGAACTGTGTGTGCCCTGGACTCTGAAACAGCAAGTGCATGGTCTGACTGCCCTCAAGCAGAAAAGACCGCGTTTAAACACGGCCTGAAGGTTCACCTGCGCTGGCTGGAATGGATGCAGAATTAGCTACGTGACGGTGCTCCAGGCCGCCACAGGAGGGCAGTATTGTCACAGGTAACACAAAGCCTGAGGCACAGGACACAGCGTCTACATTCCAGAACCTCAGAAAATACCCAGGGAGGAATCCTAGTTCAATAAAGTATTACAAAGTAACCATGAGGTTGTTAGTTAAAAACAAAATAACTATGATCACATAAGTTAAACAACCTTTTTAAATAATTCCTCACTAAATATTTGATGTGGGAAAAAAAAAATCCCTTCCAGGGTGGAGCTGAAGACTGCATTCTGACGCAGTTTCTTTTTTTTCTTTTTCTTTTTCTTTCTTTTTTTTGGTTTTTCGAGACAGGGTTTCTCTGTGGTTTTGGAGCCTGTCCTGGAACTAGCTCTTGTAGACCAGGCTGGTCTCGAACTCACAGAGATCCGCCTGCCTCTGCCTCCCAAGTGCTGGGATTAAAGGTGTGTGCCACCACCGCCCGGCTTCTGACGCAGTTTCTAAGTCGTAGTGCCACCAGAGCAGTTACCCCAGGGTCCCTTTACACTTTCTCCTGAAGTGGAAGCGCCCAGGTCGTCAGGGACTGAATAGCATAGCGCTGGGGTCTAGAGGCCCTGAGCTCCAGCTGCAATTGGACCTTAGTCCCACCGCATGCAAGCCAAGTGTTCTTTTTTCGTGTCTTGTTTCTGACTGCAACAATGATGATGGGTCCCACTTCACTGAGCCGAGGAGCTACTGAGCAAACACCCATTTTGCAAACACCCATTCAATATTTTGAACGGCACCCAGTGGTGTATAATACGTTCTCAAAAGTCCTTAACCTCGGCCATTTTTTTAAAAAAGATTTATTTATTTATTATGTATACAACATTCTGCCTCCATGTATGCCCACATTCCAGAAGAGGGCACCAAATCTCATTATAGGTGGCTGTGAGCTACCATGTGGTAGCTGGGAATTGAATTCAGGACCTCTGGAAGAGCAGTCATTGCTCTTAACCTCTGAGCCATCTCTCCAGTCCCAACCTTGGGCATTCTTGACTCAGATGCTCGCTGGGACCTCTCGGGGAATCTTTAAAGCCATTCAGTTCCTTCGCAGTCTTCCTCCTGTGCTTTTGCCCTGCCTGTGGTCGGCTGCCGTTTGAAAATACAAAACGGAGAATACTGCGCACCCTTCTGAGTGGCATGATGTCTCCTGTCATACCACTCCTCCACCCGTATGTCCAGTGTTTCCACGCAGTATATGCTACCTTCCTCTTTTTTTTTTTTTGATTTATTTATTATGTATACAGTGTTCTGTTTTCTGTATGCTTGCTGGCCAGAAGAGGGCACCCGATCTCATTACAGGTGGCTATGAGCCACCATGTGGTTGCTGGAAATTGAACTCAGGTCCTCTGGAAAAGCAGTCAGTGCTCTTAACCTCTGAGCCATCTCTCCAACCCTGCTACCTTCCTCTTAATCACTTGGTAGATAGCTCAGTTCTCAGACTGACTGTCCTAGTACGCAGGATCATAATGCTTGTGCCCAAGAACCCTGCGGTTTCAAGCATCCTAGGCGGGGGCTGGGGGTGGGGTGGGAGCGTGGTCCTGGAATGTGTCCCCTTGCAGGTAGGATGAATTAAGGACTCCAGTTCACCTGCATTTATCACCACCATCGTGAGTAGAAAGTAGCCTCTGCGTCCGATGGGATAGTACCCAGCCTTAAAAGGAATGAATTCTGATGCAGGCTACAGCGTGGCTGGAGCTTGAGGACTGACACAGCTGAAGTAAGCCAGACCCTAAAGGAAGATTCCTTAAATGAGGTCAGACTTACGAGGAAGAGTAGGCCCTTGGCCGCCAGGAGCTGGCAGGAGGGGGGCAGGGAGTTAATGGTTAATGAGATTGGCTAGAGTTTCGGTTCTGCCTACTGAAGAGCTGGATGGCTGGCGAGGGTTGTACGATGACTCAAAGGGCCCTAACGCCCCTGAACTGCCCGTATGATAATGGCCAGTGTGGTCAGTTTTATGGTATCAAAGTTAAAGAGTATCTTCCTTAAAATTAAAAAAAAAAAAGAACGGACATGGAGTTGAGAGGAGTAGGAAGGTGGATGGGGTGGATTGGGAGGAGCTGGGGGAGGAGTGGGAGCCAATGTCGGAATATAATTGTATGAAATTCTCAAACTAAAATACTACATTATGAAGAAGTATTTTGCTTTTACAGGTCCATGTGGTTAGAGCTTGTGGCTCTGGGTAAGACGTAAGGTAAAATTCAAACTCAATAATGGTTCTTCAATCAAAAGGGTCCCTCTCCTCCCACAGAATCTGGCTCAAACTCAGCAGTGACCTCCTCCTGTCAACTTGCAGCCAAAGGCTTGACCTTCCCCAGAGTTCTACCTAATAGCCCCTGACCCTGGCACCCACCCGTTACAACCCTGGCCATCCTACCACCCTCAGAGAGTGAGAGAGCGGGGGCTCAGTGGGCCCTAGCCTGAGACACTGATTTCCCCTTCTCCAGGCTCTTTGTCCTCTTGGGCCCCCAAAGAAGAGAAGGGCACCTTGAGGGACAGTGGGTTGTTCGCTGGAGGGATTTTGACCTTTCTGGAAAGACTCCAAAGTTGGCAATTAAGACTCCTGGCCCAGACTTCTCCCTCTGCCAGAAGGTGAGTTGGCAGCCCAGCTGGCATGCAAGTCCTAACCAAGTGGTTAGAGAAGCCAGTTCTTTGGTAGCAGAGGTGAAGCCAGAAGGCAGACGTTCCCTATAAGACCCGCCATTCCATATCACAGACATGTCAGCACACTGGCCCCGACATCTACATGCTTAAGGCATACATGGGCAATCATAGGCCAACACCCACAGGGGAGATGCTTGCAGTCTCCGTGAAACTATTCAAAATGAGGGAGGCTGGCAAGATGGCACAGCAGTTAAGAACACTGGCTGCTCTTTCAGAGGATCGGGGTTCAAGTCCCACATGGCAGCTCTCGATCGTCTGCAGCTCCAGTTCCAGGGGATCCGATGCCCTCTTCAGACCTCCTCGGCACCAGGCACACAAGCAGCACATGGATATACACATAGGCAAGACGCTCATACACCTAAACTAAACTAAACTGATAAACTGCCCAGTTCACAGAAACACCCCGAACAGAAGTAAGTCGAGGACAGGGGACCCTAAGGCAAACGTTCCTTTCCTGTCTGACGCATGGTCTGAGGCATATTTAGGTGCAGGCTCCTGCTTACAGGAAAGGAAAATGACCTACAGATTCTGCTTACAGCACCACTAGTTAATTAAATCACAACTTTACTGCGCCTGCAATCAGCTCTAATGCTAATCTAAGCGCTCCCGCCTTCCTGGGGTCTGCTGATCTTTTTGCTCAACCCACAAATGTCACATTGGAGCCGCAATGACAGATAAAGAGACCTAGTGGTTCCTCCGTAGTGATTGCAGCTTTTCCCCTTGATATCTTTATGCTGTGCTATAAAAAGCCTATTATACTTAATTTAAAGAGTGAGACCTGTTGACACCTCTTTCAATTGTTAATCTTTAGGAAGCAATGGGCGGAATATTATTTGAAAGGAATAAAGTGCTTGCTTTTATTGGAGAGTAGTAAAGAGCTAATAGTTGGCACAACAATACGCTGTTTGCTCTTCAAGATAGTTGGGTTTATTAGCTTAAGTCACTTAGGGCACGTTACAGTTAGCCTTAGCCCTGTGTGTGCGGTTTTAGGACTTGCCTTGGATTAGTGGAGCAGAATGAGGTCTAGAGAGTCCACGAGCACCCACTATCCCCAGGCATGCCATCCAGAGACCACCCCACACATGCCCACACATTTGTGTGTCCAGGGGGCAAGGGGACAATGCGCTGACTGTCACTCTTCTCTGCACACAGTCTGTCTCCTTTATCTCTTTCAAGGTCCAGGAAGGCCAGGCTGGGGATTTAACTAACCCCGAGAACTTGAACTCTCAGCTCTGGCAAGCAGATTATGAACGAAAGAGAGGAACGATCCCTGTCGAGACTGGGACTTTCAGTCAGTGAGTCAGGTTTCAAGGCCTCCTGGTGGCTCCCAGCCTGGTGGTATAAATGGCAGGCCCAGAGAGGAGTCTGAAATGTGCACTTTTGAACTAGCAGATGCTCCCAAGGACGTCACTCCAACCAGGCTTTTGTCCTCTCAAGACCCCACAAAGAGAAGTGTGGTTCACAAGTCTGCCACTCAACCCCGCTTCCGTTCCTCCAAGATGAGGCCTGGAAAGGCTCCAAAGCCTTGAGAACCATGTTAGGCTTCTGCTTATTGGCTACCCTCTTCCCTAGTGGCCCAGGCTTGCTCAGAATCAGAAAGGAAAAGGACTCAACCATGAGAGACTAGGGGGCTAACCAGTCATCTTCCCCTCCCACTCCCCCCCACTTTCCTTCCCCCACCCCCCCTTCTCTGCTCACAACCATGCTGGGATGAAACAGGCCAAGGGAGCCAGCTCATATCCACCCACACCCAGTTCAAAAGGTGAGCAGCCCCAGCCAGGGCCTCCTGACGAGCCTCAAGCTGGCCCCACTGATCCTCCTGCCCCTGAGAAGCACTTATCGCTTGAACTTTCAGCCTGCTAATTCCAACCAAGGTCCATATCGCTCAGGTTCAGGCAATAAAAAAAAAAGAAGTATATTTATCTTTTGGAGTCAAATCTTGTCTCTCCCAGATGACTCTTCCAGCAAGCTATTTCCTTGTTCTCTGCGTCCTAATTCCCAGTCAAGGCCAGTCAGGGTAGCTCTTCCAGAAAGCCTGAGAACCCAGCCTCTCAATGGAGGCAGCAGGACCCGGTTCCCAATGTCCCCATTCGAGATCACAGTCAAAGTCAGAGGCTGTTCTGAGAAAGCGCTCTGACCTCAAGGTTCTCGATTGGTATCTAAATAAATAAATCCCTTCTTGAAGACGAATTGGCACTCTGGTGAGCCAAGGAAAGCTGACATGTGCAGAAGATGGTGTCTGGACACTCAGCGGCACCAGGCAAGATCTGAATTAGGCTCAGTGTAAGACCAGAGACACAATGGCCCCATGTTGCCTGCTTCACCTTCTCTCGACCTGCCCTGGGGCCCTGTGTCCAGTTGCTGCACCATCAGGCAAGAAGCTTGGTTGGTAGTGGGTACTAGGCACCCTTGAGAGAAGGAATTAGATGGCGGGTGAACTGCCTTTGGGCAGATAGACAAATGCTTTGTTGGCCAGCACTGACCCCTGACCAAAAGTCAGTCCCAGGTAGCGCTCCTTGGCTCTCACTGTTTCTGCCCTTGACCAAGTCTCATCACAGAATCTGCCTGTGGACATGGGAAAGATGGAGTAGGGATAAGGGTTCTCCACAGCAATGTCTTAGCAGGCAGCCCCAGAGATGTGTCCTCAAAAGAGGGACAGTCCCAGGGCTCCACAGTGCCAGCCAAGCTGCTCTGCTCTCAAGACGGAACCTTGTCAAGGTGGAGAACGTTCCCATTGCCCGGGGTGTGAGGGGCATCTGCCAGGGCTGGACCATTCAGAAACACCGTCTTGGGACCACCCCTTTCAGTGGCACCATCTGCAGCTGACTTAAGACGTTTGTATTTCAGGACCCTCCGCTTCATGGTGCTCTGGCTGATTTATTTTCACCACACCCAGCGTTATTATGCCACAAAAGAAACCACCTCTGTAGCAAGCAGAGGCCCCAGGGGGGCATCTAGAAAATCGTCCCACTCGAGAGCGTCAGATATAGTAGTCTCTATGCACTCTAGGGGAAATATGGGGATGCAAATGAGTTATGGCTGGGAGATGCTCTTGGGTTGCCTTTGCCTGGTAGTGTGCACCAGGTAACCCGCTGCATGTACTTTCACACCACGGCTAAGCACCACCGTAAATCTGGGAGAAAGTGAGACAGGCGTCCGCCCGGTGCATCAAACCGTCTCCTCACTGCGCAGGTAGCAGCATCCATGTAAGATGCTGGTACTGCCAAGGCATTAATGGTGCTGTAAAATAATAAGCTACAGGCTGCTCCCGCACGAGTAAGCACTTGATAAAAGAGAGATTTACAGCCACATCCATCAACTTAATTATCTTTTACTAGGGTTTAAACTTAGTTGTAATACTAATCTGTATTCAGTACGGTTTACGGGATCTATGGACAGACACTTTACAATCTTCCTCTATTCACAAGTGTCAAATTATGGCAATATTGATAAAACATTAGAGACAATGGGAGGAGAGACAACCCCAGGACCAGCTCGTATGCTTTTTACAGCTCTGTAAAAACCTATTACTCTCTGATTTAAGGATGAAAATGTGTGGCCAATAATCTGAGCTGATAGTGTTTCGGAAACAATTTCATAGATAATAAAAGTGCCTTTCCTGGCCTTCCTCAGCGCCCGCTCTGCCCAATCCCAAGAGCGATCTCCCCAGACTGCACCACAGGAAGCTGGCCCCGTGAAGACTGAACTCGGCTCCCTCTGCTTTTGCCGGCTTCTTCCCTTAGACGAGGATGGGTCTGGGAGCCTTCTGTGGTTCCTCTACACGGAAGACCACCAGTTCTCTGGCTTCCTACTGCTTGAGTGGATGATGAGCCAAGGTAGTAGTTCTCAACCTGTGGGTTGTGACCCCTTTGGGCATTGACCGATCCTTTCACGGGGTCACGTATCAGATATCCTGCATATCTGATATTTATATTATGATTCACAACAATACCAAAATTACAGTTATGAAGTAGCAATGAAAGCAATTTTATGGTCGGGGTCACCACAACATGAGGAAGTGTCTTAGGAAGGTTGAGAACACTGATATAGGGGACCCTGGAGAGAACTGTGCTGTGAGTGTGTTCAGGCAAAGATGAACCCCTGGACCATTTGTCCCCAGAAGACCTCCCTCTGCAGTGTGGCCCACAGATGTGCAGTTGTCTGTGGGAGGGGCCTCACGGTCAGTGTTGGTGTTCCTGAAACCAATACACTCCTGAAAGGAGGCATGGTCTCTTCTTCTTCCTCTTCTTCTTCTTCTTCTTCTTCTTCTTCTTCTTCTTCTTCTTCTTCTTCTTCTTCTTCTTCTTCTTCTTCTTCTTCTTTTCTTCGTCTTCTTCTTCTTCTTCTCTTCTTCTTCTTCTTCTTCTTCTTCTTCTTTTCTTCGTCTTCTTCTTCTTCTCTTCTTCTTCTTCTTCTTCTTCTTCTTCTTCTTCTTCTCCTCCTCCTCCTCCTCCTCCTCCTCCTCTTCCTCCTCCTCCTCCTCCTCCTCCTCCTCCTCCTCCTCCTCCTCTTCTTCTTCTTCTTCTTCTTCTTCTTCTTCTTCTTCTTCTTCTTCTTCTTCTTCTTCTTCTTCTTCTTCTTCTCCTCCCTCCTCTTTCCTCCTCCTCTCTCCACCTCTTCTTCCTCCTTCTCCTTCTTTCTCCTCTTGATTGGTTTTGCTTTGTTTTATCTGGAGACAGGGACCATGTGACCTCAAACTCACTAAGTAGCCGAGGCTGACCTTGAACTCCTGCTCCTCTGGTCTCTACTTCCTACGTGCTGGAGTTGCAGGTGTGTGCCGCCGCACTCAGCCCCTATTTCTTTCAGGGGCACTGAGCTCTCTCACTGTCTAGACTATCAGTTTGCCCCAATGTCCCCCAAGTGGTGCTCGGTGTAAGGGACACTTACGTCCTGACAGTCTCTCACTTGTGTCCCTCAGCCCTGAGACCACAGTACTGAGGTGCTGCTGCTTTTAGGGACCCCCTTTCGAGTCCTTCATGGATCTTGGAAGGAAAGGAGCCAGTGATCCCCGTAGCTCCTAAGAGCTTGAGAGCCTGTTGTCACTCAAAGGCTTCCAAACAGTGGCTGAGCCTGTGCAGCCTTGGGTTCCAAGTATCTCCCATGTGATACTTTCATTGATCTAGAAGAAAGGTCTCCTTTCCTGAAGCAGATGCAGTTCTGGGGTCCTTGACTGCCTGCGTCGGAGCTCAGTGACACCCACAAACTTCGTGGGAACGCTAGCCCCATAGAGTCCATGGTGATGCTGTCTGTGCAGAAAGGCTGTGTGGAGGTTGTTTCCTGCTCTCCCTTCCCCATTTGTCAGCATCATTATCCCAGTAGGGATTGGCGGCCTGGGATACAGTGACAGGGATGGAGGAGAAAGAGATGTCCCTATCCTACCCAATGGCAAGTGTAGCAATTTTACCTACCAGAGTGCTGAGGGCTGAGGGGCAACGGAATGCTTGGGTAGACAATAGCTCCCCAAACAACTGTGGGCACAAAACACCTTTAAGACCATGAACTAGAATCCTTTCAAAAGAGGGGCTTATCCACCATCAATAGGAGGCTCCTGGTACATCAGCAGACCCTGGGTTTAGAGTCCCGAGATCATCACAGCAGCAGCAGTTTATCTGTGGAATTCCTGACCCATCTACTCCCTGCGGAAGCCCTTGTGAAAAGACACAGGGAACGGGAAATAGCAGAAACTCTGTAAACTGTCACGTGTATCATGATGACAAACAGAAGCTACACCAAGCAAGCAGTCACATCACAAGTCAGACGCCCAGCTGAGCATTTTTATAACCGCTGACACCTTTAAAGATTTCTCCTCCGGGACTAGAGAGATGGCTCTGCAGTTAACAGCACTGACTGCTCTTCCAAAGGACCTGGGTTCGATTCCCGGCACCACACGGTGGCTCACAACCATCTGTAACTCCAGTTCCAGGGGATCTGTCACCCTCTTCCGGCCTCTGTGGGCACCAAGGACGCATGTGGTACACAGGCATATACGAAGGCACAACACCATATACATAAAATAAAAATAAGGTATTTCCCCCCAAAATCTATGAGAGAATTTATCATCGTCATTATCATCATCTCTGTT
Organism: Chionomys nivalis; assembly: GCF_950005125.1. NCBI lineage: Eukaryota > Metazoa > Chordata > Mammalia > Rodentia > Cricetidae > Chionomys > Chionomys nivalis. The sequence goes on along the minus strand of NC_080088.1, from coordinate 86,175,157 downwards.
TTAATGATGCAGAAACTGAGGTTGGAAGATGACGCAGGAGTTCGAGGCCACATACATGGTAAATGACTGGGGTACCCTGAATGCTCTGTGTCCTGAGTGCAGTTGCTCATTGACACACCGGAGAGGAAGGCTCTGTGGCTCAGAAGGACACAACACCATCAGTATACACAGCTTGCCTTGCCAAGAACCCAGGTCAGCCTGGCATGCGGAGCCACTGGGGAGAGCCAGAACCTTCCTTTGCTAATCTAGCCTCCCTGCTCACCATCCTCTTCTCTGAGATCTAGAACATTTCGCTTCTGAGCCCAGGAAGGCTGACGACAAACTGAACTGACCTGAACTGACCATGGTTGGGATCAGAGGATACACTGTGTGCCCTTTCTGAACATAGATACGAGTGGCTTGTCCCCAGTCATTGCCGACTGGAGGCCAACAGGAGACTAGAAGGTACCTGGATTGTTCGTCCCACCAGGTAAGTCCCAGGGCGCCAACTGGTGTCCTGTATGCTGAGGCAGACATCCAGGCCAGCTAAATTTCTGTGAGCTGGGAATCAGCCTTTTAAGTAGACACACGTAGTCCTTAGTATGTCTTAATTAAGGGCTTAAATACCCGTGCAGTGGAGGAGATGAGGCAGTGTCTTTGGACACCTTTTGTTGCTACACAGTTGGGGGGGGGGCGCTGTTTGGGCTCTTGAACGAGTATTTGGGGAAAGCTAAGGGAGAGGCTTCCCTACCTTTTAGGCATACATGAATGCTTCTGAAGGTTCTCATGGATCTTTAAAAACAAAACAAGGGGACTGGGAAGATGGTTCAGTGCTTAAGCACACTGGCTGCTTTCCCAAAGGACCCAGGTTCAAGTCCCAGCACCCACATGGCAGCTAACAATTGTCTGTAACTCCAAGATCTGATATTATCACACAGACTTACCTGCAGGCAAAGTGCCAAAGCACATAAAAGTAAATGAATTTTTTTAAAAATTTAAAAACAAAGCCAAAACCACCTTTGCTTTTATCCATCTCCCGCCCCCAATCTTTTTCCAAGAATTCTTTGCTTTATGAGGATCCCCAGGCCTGACCCATTCCAAGGTTGGATCTTCAGCCTCTAGAATAGACAACTCCAGCCCCAGGAAGAGTGGACAGAACAAGGGTGTGATTTTCTCTCCCACATAGGAATGAAAAGATGGAGTTCTTGCCTGCTTCTAGGCCCACAGCATCACTGATGTGCACCTGTTAACTGGACCACAGTGCTGGACCACAGGAGTCAAAGATGTAGCTGGGGAGATGAACACACTTCATACACAGGAGTCCCAGGATGTATGTGCCTGTGAGGAGACACACGGGACCCTCCCTGGCTGCAATGTCACCAAACACTTCATTCTCTATGAACCTGTAAATGAGAGGGTGGACGAGTGTGTAGTGTGTCCTCCGGCATCCTCAGGGGTCCTCAGAACACACAGAAGGTGACCACATCCAAGGAAAATCAGGGTGCTGGGGCACCGGGAGAACCTGGGATGGGGGAAGGGAGTGGAGTGTGGGAAAAGCACCACAAAGAAAACACAGGGTTCCTGGGCACCTGCTGTATGACCTAGGTCGGCTCTGGAAGCTGCTGAGTTGCCCCAGTACCTGCTTTACCCTTGTGGAAACACCCCTCATTTCCTTCCAATTGGTCTCTTAAGAGGCAAATGCCTCAGGATCCATGTCCGACTGTGCCCCCCAATGTCTGTGCTGTCCCCTCCACCACCACCCTCACCCCGGTCTGTGCAATGCCAGCAAGGCAACAGGGGGGTAAAAAAGATGGGGTGGGGGCTTTGCTTCTTAAAAAGAACAGAAAGAATTAATAAAACCACCTTTAAAGCCTTCTAGCGATAAAGGGAGTTCCTAGTATTCAATTGTATTGGGACAAATTAAAAGAACATTGTCAAAGATTATTAAGGCAGTTGTAGTGCAAAGTCAACAATGCCTAGAAATAAAGTCAATACAATTTCTCTACCTGAAAGTATAAACATTCTCGAGATGATTTATTTGGCCATAAATTATTTTCATATACTCTTTCCCCAGCCCAACACTGCACACACTTTCAAATGAATGGTATTTGCCCCGGCAGAGCAGAGACTGGCATGCTCAGTATTTTTGATTCCATAAAATCACTAAACGTATTTATGTTTTGAAGACATACCTTCTTGCCTTACATTCTGAAAAGTGTTGACATGAGGGAAAATTTATTGTCAGCTTTGAGGCGCCAAAATTGCCAGGAGGCCCAGTGGCCCCTATACATGGTGCCAAGCAGAAGGTGGGCGTGGGGGCTTCAGATCTAGCAAGTTTTGTTTGCCTGTGTGCATGGAGGCAAGAAGTCAGTACAGGATCTGCTGTATCTTATCCAGACTATCTTATCAGGTGGTAAATCTGTCCTTTGATCTTGGCAACAATGTGGAAAGTTGGGGACAGCTGCCACCGCCCCTAGTCAGCAGCCTCAGCAGTCCCTCATAAAACATTTATGAAACCTGTAATAAACCGGGCAGATAAGGAAGAGGGCTTGAGATTTCAGAAGTCAGCAGATCCACAGAAAATGCCCTCTTCTACCTCCGAGGTTCCTTTATTTGGAAAGCAAACAGAAAGCATCAATTCCCACTGGTCATAAAGCCTCTAAGCAAAGAGCCTCAACAAACCCTGCGATTAGCAGAAAGTGTTTGGATTCTTTACCCAGATCCAGAGAGCCCCTCCCCTCCCGCTGCTCGAAATTCTCAGCGTGGAGGCCACAGCTAAGAGCACCAGGCATGATCAAGCACAAGGGTGACATAAATACAAGTCCCGAAGAAATAAAGAGTCACTTAATACCCCAAAGTAAACAGATATCCCAGAACCGAGTTCAGACAAGGAAGGCAAGGCAAGAGACGTCAGCCTTGGCTCTGTAACTTGGGAGCTGTTTGCTCTCGTCTCTAAATAGGGGAAACGAGTTCTGGGGAAGCGGATGAGGCTCTCAGAAGAGAGAGGAGTCAGACAAGAGTTGTAACTATGGGGACTTTCCTGGGAAAGTATCCCAGAGTTGAGCTGCTGGACCCAGGAGGTTTCAGAAGCAAATAGAGCCAGAGTGGAGAGGAGAAAACTGGAACAGCCCTGGGAAACACAAGCCCCTCCACAGCAGAGAAGGCTGGTGTGCTGAGCGCTGGGGAGCTGGGTGGGAGAAGCAATGAGCGATGCACGCTACCGATGCGGTGCTGCCAAGGCGCAGGAAGACAAACCGCACACTAGCGGACACGAGTTGCGGGGAGGGGGGTGTTGTACACAGCACATATGAGCACACCTTCATTTAGAACCTTGGGTTGGAGATGATAAGAAGTAACAAAGCCTAAACAGAGTAGGACTGGTTGAGGAAGGGGTGTGTGAATTTGAGGTCTTCCAGCCCCCCACCCCCACCCCTGTCCTAGTCTGCTGTGGCTAAGCAAAGAACGAAGTTTCCAGGGGCCTAATGGCCAAGCAACTCCCCTGAACAAGATATCCTCCGTGTCCCGAGGGTAGCCAATGCTTCCCCTTGTATCTTAGTCTGCTGGGTCTCCCTTCTCTCTGTCTTTTCACACTCATTGCTTAACACAGAGTAAATCCTTAGGGATCCTTGCACGTCTACCCCATCCACTCTCCATGTCAGTGCTCCTAGGTTGAGGTCACAGGGCAGCACTGTTTGGTGAACCTTGTAAAATCCCTGCCCCAGCATGCACTGGGTTCCTAGAGCTAATGGGGATGTGGGTCAGGGAAGATGCTAAAACCATGAGGACCTGCAGGCTCCACAGTCGGCCCTGCCAGGGCAGTACCTTGGCAGCAGGTGAGGTAGGCTCCATGGACAAGTGAGATCAAGTGGGTTTCAGTGTCCAGGCCACTGGAGTAAGGGTTTGTAAACAGTAGAAACAGAAAAAGTGGACACAGGGCTCAGCTGTCGCTGGAGAGTGAGGGCAGGACACACAGCGTGTTGGCTGTGTCTAAGATGTCCCTAAGTGCTAGTTGTAAATAGTAATCAGTATTGGTTTGCACACAAGCCGTTAAAGTAGACCAAAACAATGCATCTTTTTAGACACACAATGCTTTCAGCTAAAAGGCAATGGTTCGTCCCTGAAAAACAGTTAAAGCTGGTTTCTCATGGGGATTGCAACTCAAGGGAGCGGCATTCTCCAGACAACCCTGGTAAGATGGGCCTTTTTCTGCCCACTGCCACCTCTAAGCAGTCCAGGGAGGGCCAGATGGAAGACAGAAAATCAACAGCTCCCGGGATAGTGACCCTTGTAATGCAGGTGATGTTCATCCGGACAGGAAGTCACCCAACATCTTCCTTCAGTCAAGGATCGGCGAAGTGAGGTGACCAGGAGTGCACACGCAGGTCTGGGATGAGACACGGAAGGATGATGTTTGCCTGGCGTGTGTAGGCCCTGAGTATAGTCTCTGTCGAGGGTGCCGGTCCTCATCCGTGTGCCACACTCAACACCTTGAAGATCACACTCTGAGCCCCAGGTTCTTCATCTGTAAACACTGAGGATCACAAATCAGTGGGGTCAGATGATGTGGAGGTTCCTACTGCTGTAACTAGCATCTTTGATTATTGATGCTCAGAATAAACCACTGGTAACCCCTGAGTGTTTCCCGAGGACCACAGCCTCTTCAGGGTGAAGCTCAGACTTTGCCCAAAGGTTGTCGTCCCTGTTTCTTCTCATCTAGTCTTACATTTTGACTGAACTTTCTCTCCACACTCATGATTACTAGCCACACATGAAATGGGTATAATTATCATCAGTGTTTTACAGACAAGGCAGTGGAAGTCCTCAATGTTCAAGATTACATAGCGTGGCTAGTCAGGGCACAGAAACGGCATGAATCTCTTCCAGCGTAAATGAAGGGGAGCTAAAGGAGGACAGTGAGGAGAGTGGCGTCAGGTGCTACTTCCACCTCACGTCAAGTGGGTTATCACAGGAAACAGGAAATGGAGGTCAGTTAGCTCTCCATCACTGCGACAAAAGTACCTGAGCCAAGCATCCTATAAAGAGACTTGGTTTGGCTCAGGGATTCAGACTGGCTAAACTTTATTACTTTGGGCCTGCTCCTCCAGCCCTGATCCTGAGGCTTGGCTCTGCCCAGGGAGGTGCTTCTCCGGGATGCCACTGGCCACCTGTGGAGTCAGAGGTGGCCCCACATACTTGACTCTCTCTCAACTGGTGGGAACTGCGCACAGCAAAATCCGCTCGGTTTGGTTTCCCTCTGTGTTCCATGCTGCTGCCGCCACAGAGGTGAACTATGCATGGTGCTTAAAAGATACGGAGGAGAAATGTGAAGAGCGGCGGGAGAGGAGGTGTGAGAAAACAGAACAGAGGGACAGAATGGAGACACACACGCCATCAGCCGGAACCCACCACCACTTCACGTGTACAAATACGGCCTCAGGACAGACTGGCAGTGGACTGCTGGGCCTTCCTCAATGGACTTGATATCTCCTGTCTCTGTCTTACTGCCCTGAATTTTGGAAGGGATGGTACACATTCCTCGGGGTGCCTGTTCAGTGTGAGTGGCATCATGGTTCACAGTAAAAGTCACTCATCCCGCCTCACCCCTGATGCTTTCTGCTGCCACAGAACAAGAAACTCAGAAGACCCAATCCCGGAGGAGGAGGCTTTGAGGCAGGGGGTTGCCCATCAGCCCTCTTCCCCTCCCAGACCTCCCGGGTTCTCCCAGCCCCAAGGCAGTATTATCTGCACAAACTGTTCCCAAGCGATAATGAAACTCCCAGGTCAGACTGAGGGAAGCTTTGTGGCCCCCTGAGGTGAGGAGGGGGTCTCTTTGCTTGTCGGACCTTGGGTCTCTTTGCTTGTTGAACCTTGCTGTTTGCTCACCTGTCATTTCAATTTTGAGACAAGGTGACATGGAAAAGGGGAGAGGGCACATTTTTGGCAGGAGAGGTAATTTATTAGAAGGCCACCGGCTATAAACATCTCCTTTCGGTTTTCTATTGCAGTCCTGGCCTGCCACGAGGCTGATCCCTGGTTAATGCGTAACTGAGTGGGTGCCACTCTTAGGGCAGCTGAGCCTTGTGTCCCAGCTCTTCACTTCCTACTCCACCTGACGGGGCCTTGTCACCCTCCACTGGAGCACACACTCACTGCAAAGTGGGACGCCCGAAGCTGAAGTTCCCCACAGGCTAAAGATGAGCAAAGTGAGATCACTCTTTCTGAGAGCAGAGGGGTCAGTTTCAGGTTGTCCACCGTCAGGTATGGGTGTCTGTGCCCATCCCCTTAGCATGACAGCAGCCACGGCCATCGTGATGAGCCTCCTGCTCTCGGACGTCCTCTCTGTGGCTCCAAACAGGATGGAAGAAAACCTGCCTTTCTGCTCATCACACTGGAACTTCCTATGCTCTGGGGCAGAACTGGGTGGGAGGGAACCATTGTGTGGTGGTGTGTGCCCAGCACTCGGGAGGCAGAAGCAGATGGATCTCAGTGTCTTTGAAGCCAGTCAGGTCTACAGAGCAAGTTCCAGAGTAGCCAGAGTTGAGAGGCCCTTGTCTCAAATTAAGCAAAAGAAAAAGAGGAAAAAGTAGATCACTTGCCAACAGGGAACCGACTGAAAGAATAGTCCCCTAGACACCCTCTGTAAAATTGGAGGATGAGGGGACTTTCTCCGGAAAATCTTAGAGTACAAGATGAATAAAGAAACCCACGTACAGAAATCCTCAAATTTCCCACCATGTGAGCCTGCTTACCTAACTTGAACAGATTCAAAACATGGCTTTGCCAGCACCCCAGGTGTCCCTTCTCACCCAAGCCACAGTGACATCCATTACCCTGGCCACCACCAAAAGCCCCAGATGAGTCTTGCCTGTCTATGTGTTTCCTGGATGTTCTCTTGCATCTGGCTTCTCTCAGCAACATGACGTGTACTGTTCCAATCAGTTTATTTCCCCAGGGAATGTGAGCTGTCTATAGTTTTGGCCAGCATATGTCAAAATACAGGTGCAGAGGCTTGACACACAACTAAGTGGTTAAGCACACTGCTTGCTCTTCCTGAGGACCCCATTTCAAATCCCAGCAACCACATGGTAGCTCACAACTGTTGGTAACCCCAGTTCCAGGGGAGCCAAAGCCTTCTTCTGGTCTCTGCAGGCACCAGGCATGCATGCACATGGCGCACTGACACACATGCAGACCAAACATCCATATACATAAAATTAAATTTTTTAAATGCTTGTGCCTGTATTTTTCGTGGGTTGGCTACTGCACTGCTGAGTGAACCAAATATAGATCAAAAATAATGAGAAAATATATGTCTATGCAGAACATGTATAGATTAAAGGAAAAATCCTTGCCAGCATTCCCTAAACAACACAGTATAGTAGTATTTGCATTGGACTGACATTATATTAGGTATTAAAAATCAAGCCCTCGTGTGTTCTTGCTAACATTGTTAGAACATCCTGGGCTTTTGATAGTTGCGTGGTCCTGGAGCCGATGCCCTGCTACAGATAACAAGTCATGCCTGCCTGCTCTGTTTCCATTTTGCAAAGACAGCGGGGCCTTTGTGGGGCTTTCTGTGAGGTGGGAAGGTCTTCAGATGTAGCACAGTTTGGTACACTCACGCCACACTGGAAATCTTGGTCTGTGTTTCCCCGACTGATGCTTACTTTGGGCTGCAGCGGAAGAAGCCAGGGCACAGTGTGATGGGGAAGTTGCAACAAAGGGATCTGTGTTGGGGACAAATGGATTTGGGTGGGACTAAATGAGAGCTGGGTCTGCAAGACACTTCTTTTCTGAGTTAGCCAGCCCAGAGTCTGAGAAAGGAATGTCCATGTAGTATTGACTTTTACACAGCACAAGCAGAAATAAATGAAGAGACAGAAAGAGAGGCCAAGTCCCAGCCAGTGGGTCATAAATGTGACTTAGACGTAGGGGCTATGTGTGCAGAAGTATGTGGAATGCAGTGGTGTGGAAAGCGTGTCTGGTGTGGGAGCCAGGAAGAAGGCTTAGCTGGTAAAAAGGCCTGGCACGCAAGCCTAAGGACCTGAGTTCTCATCCTGGAACACCACTGCTGGAGGCGGTGTGGGTCTGCAATCCCAACGTGCTTAGAGCAGGATGGACAGGAGAACCCACAGCCGAAGCTCACAGCCGGCTGGCCTGGAACACATAGTGCAGTGGTAACCAACAGAGAAAACTTTCCCCATGACCCCAAAACGGGGTGCAAACTGAGGACGGATGCTCAAGGATGTACAGAGGCATGCGCGCTCCTGCATTCACACGCAGGAACATGCTCTCTCTCTCTCTCTCTCTCTCTCTCTCTCTCTCTCTCTCTCTCTCTCTCTCTCTCACACACACACACACACACACACACACACACAGACAGACAGACAGAGACAGGGAGACAGAAAGATGCATAAATAAACACCAAACCAAGAGTGTCCAGTGTGTGCGGCACACTGACTGGACAAAGAGGAAGGCCTTGGGGTCACTGGGATGGGGCTGTTACATCACTTCCCTTGTCCCTGAAGCTCAGAAGCAGGAAGTTCCTGGTAGCAATGGACTCAAAAGCCATGAGAAGATGGGGCGCTTCGTCCCCGCTTTGCTTATATGCTGTCAGAGGCTGTGAAAACTCAGGTATGTCTCATGTCCCTAGTTCATGGGCCTCTGTCACCTCCTAAGCAGGAATCGGTACAAGCTCCTCATTGTCCTTAGGCCAGGCTCCTTCTGTCCCAACCACTAAGCATCATCTGACTAGAAACCAGTGGGTTCCCAGTGTGACCACTGCGAGGAATTCAATATTTTTTTCCTTCGGAGAACTCCGCAAAGGCTCTACCCATGACCAAGGACCCAGGGAGAGGGCGTCTCTCTTAAAAACCACTGATGTGACTGTCCACAATTAACTTAGGACAAGAAGAGAAGAAAGATTAGGCAGAGCTTCCCTGATTGTCTCTCTGCCCGTTCACTGTAAAAGCCAGCATTAAGAAATGGTGCTGATCTCTCTCTCTCTCTCTCTCTCTCTCTCTCTCTCTCTCTCTCTCTCTCTCTCTCTCTCTCTCCTCGCAGTAGAACACTTGCTTAGCATGTTCAACACCTAGGATGGATCCCGGCATGGGAAAAAGAAAGACAAAGAAAAAGAAAGTAATCAGGTCTCAGCATTCTATGGAGCTTTCTTTCTATTGCCCTGAGACATACCTCGCTCATAAAATGCAAAGCAATTAAAGTCATTTTTTATTTGCGAGTCCCATGTCTAACTCGAGTCCATCAACAAGCAGGTGCCCGATGTAAATACAGAGTCAAAGCTGTGACTAAACCAAGAGAAGCTCGGGTGTGTGCCCTGCTATAGGCAGGACCACCATAAGCCTCAAGTTTCCTCCCCTCCAGTGTAGCTGATGAGGAAAACCAGAGACCTAGAAAGGGAGAAGGAAGCTTTAGATCTCAAAGATCCCTGTTTCCCTTGAGGTGCTATTTGCTGGGCTGTCTTCAGTGTCATCACAGGTTCAAACTGGTCTCCTCATTGTCTCAGCTGGATTTGTCCTGTTTCTCCAAGGGAACACAGACCGCCCTGCTCGCTAAGAACATTTTTCATGATCAGTTGCATTTGCAGAAAAATGTACAGAGCCGAGCCTTCTAGACAAGCAGTTTTCAACCTGTGGGTCGCTACCCTTTAGGGGTCACATACCAGATATTCTGCTTATCAGATATGCACATCACAATTCATAACAGTGGCAAAGTAGCGTTATGAAGTAGCAGCAAAAATTATTTTATGGATGGGGTCACCACAACACGAGGACCTGTGTGAAAGGGTCTCAGCATCGGGAAGGTCACTGCTGTAGCTCTCACTACTGGCGGTGCCCCGGGCAGGGGTTGGGGGTAGACGGACACCTCTGTAATCCCAGCACTTGGGAGGCAGAGGCAGACGGATCTCTGTGAGTTCCAGGCCAGTCTGGACTACACAGTGAGACCCAACCTCAAAAACGAAAGAGGGAGACAGGAAGGGGGAGAGAGAGACTCAGACTGCTCAAACACTACACGTGTCTATTGCGGTGCTGGAGCCCCTCTGCATAACGGGTTGTTCCGTGTGGACGTGGACGTATACACTTCCCGTGGATCTGCCTATCGGTCTCTCAGCCATACATTTACTGTAAATTCCTGGGCTCCGACATTGCAGGATGCGGACCACGGTGGCAAATATCTAAGGAGGCTGCTGCGGCAATAGTTCACCCAGCTATTTTTATCAGATCATTATCATCCACAGCCATAGGATTAATAAAAACAGAGGCTGATGAAGGGAGTCTTACGGGAAGTTGACACTATCTACTGGGTAATAGAAGGAAGCCCTATTTGTAATAACCAAGTCTTCTGGTCTGACGAGCTTAAGTCAAACCCTGAGGAAGAGCTTATGAGGGGCCGTCGATGTGAGGCCTCACAGGCTCCCGAGGAGTTGCTTCTCAGAGTCACTGTCTGCCACCACAGTCATCACTCCACTCAAACAAACTCGGAGGTGGAGGGCGGAAGGACTCTTCTGGAGGGGAATGACACCCTCACCCCCACCACCTTCCTATTGATTCACAGTGGACACACACAAAGCCAAATGCCATGGCCATGACAGTGCTGGAAGCTGGGCCTCGCTGCACACAGTGAGCACACAGTGACTCTCAACCAGTCAGCCCCTACCCTGCCCCTTTAAAGAGATCAGCAAAATGCTCACTGCTCTGCTATACAAGAAGCCACATCATAAACAATGCCCAGGCCTCTTGCCGTCTTTGGAACCCCATTCCTCCTTAAACACCTTGGTATTCCCTAAGTCTTGACATTGGTTCCTTTGCAATTTGTTTTCTCCAGCCCCGCCAAGCCAGCCTGGACCACAGAAAGCAGGGAGTTGCTGTCAAGGGAGAGAAGAGGGTGGGAGATGAGGTGTCTATAGGACGAAGAGAAAGAGAAGGCGCGCCTGCCCAGGCGGGTAATGCTGGACCCACCTGACCTTCTCACCTGTCTTCGTATAGCAGAGCCCTGCTCGGTGACCAAAGGACACGCGCAGCTAAAGAGCTGAAGGCCATGGAGGGGCTTGGGATCCCAGCAGGTGGTCAAGCCTCAACCCCCCCCCCCCCCACAATGTCCATCACTGAGCCAGCCTCATCAAACACAGATGGGGAAGGAAGCAGAGGAGAGTGGCTTAGTCCTTCTTGTTTTCTACGAATTTCTACCCCTGCAACTCTGACGGGATGCGGGCCCCCTTTGAACTCAGCTCGCTTCTGTGCTACCTACCTGAAGTTCTCTAAGGAAAGGGGAGCCAGGCCTTAGCCAGGAGCACTGACCTCACGGACAATACCTCCCTAGACCTGAATCATTGCCCAGAGACTCAAGGCAGCTCACAGTTTACAACCCTGAGCTGTGCCCTGTGTTCCTGCAGAGAGGAGCCGGGCAGCCAGGTACCCTCAGCCCAGGATACCCCGCAGTGGCCCAACTCTGATGACGAGACAAACCGGAAGGACAGGAATCTAGGCGATGGCTAATCACAGGACAATGAGAAAGCAGACGTGGGGACAGAGACTGTCAGGGTCCCCATGGACCCAGGCGTTGAGATGCCATGGAGCTTGAAGCTCAGATGCAGATGGACCAGTGGGTGCCACATTCTGCATACAGTGTGACATAGGGGTCAAGCTTCCCCAATGACATTTAATCACTAAGGGCTTCCCTGTGGTTATCAGGGGCACTGTAGAAGAGAGCTCTTTTTCAGGGTATGTGTTCAGTATCCCAGGCTTATCTTTGCTCCTTTGTGGATGGTGTGTGTGTGTGTGTGTGTGTGTGTGTGTGTGTGTGTGTAAATCACCAAGCAGATAATTCTCAGGACAGGATGCACCGTCAGTCCAGATGTCAGATCAGGATCAGAGTCCCTGAGGAAGGTGGCCATGACTCACGCTGGCATCTCTGGCCTTCTGACTGGTTTCCTGCTCACAGTCTGGGCCCCCCAGTGCAGCAGTTTTGTTCCGTGGCTTTCTCACAGTGGAGACTTGAGGTGCTTTAGTGACTATCGGCAGCATAGGGAAGGGGATTCAACCAACCCAGACACCCCAGTTTCCCACGAGAGGCTAGGCTCTGGCCTGGGGGACAGCTGAACCAGAGCCAATTGGCTGGCTGTCAGTGCATAATCCAAACATGGCCAAGGCCCCTTGGCCAGTAATAAACCCAGCGCTGTGAAAACAGACCCTGGAGCCAGGGGTACAGCCCTTGTTAAGTAATGATTAACCAGCAGCCCGGGGCCCCTGGAGGTCAGGGTGATAATGAGAAAGCTCCCCTAAACCTACCCCAAGTACAGAGGGCCTGGAAGAAGCCGGCCTGGCATCACTGCTAACCAGTTTCCCGCCCCCGCTGAGGGTGTAGTTTTCAACCACCCAAGAGTGGGGGCCTCCCTCCCCTCCCTCACGGACACAGGCGCCCTGACACCACAGACTGAGAGAACGGGCTTATAAAGTCCAAGGTGAGCACTTGAGTCCTCCTGGGAGGCTGCATTTCCCCAAACCCAAGACTGATAAGGCTTTCCAAGTAGAAGGGCTTAAGGGCTTATCTTTATAGCCTGGCTTGTCCTAAGGCACAGAGGGCCTTTCTGTTCCAGTGAAAGTAGGAACGGACTCTTTCAGGGGACTTTTCAGGTGCTGCTGATTCCTCCTTCTCTTCCTCTTCCATCTTTCTCCTCCTCCACCTCCTCCTCCACCTCCTTCATCTTCTTCCTCCTCCTCTTCCGTCTTTTTCCTCCTCCTCCTCCATATTCCTCCTTTTCCATCTTCTGCCTCCTAATTCTTCCTCTCCTCCTCTTGCCCCTTCTCTTAATTAATTCATTCATTTTTTTTAAAGACAGGCTCATGGCGTGTAGCCCAAACTGACCTCAGACTGGCAGTGCTCCTGCCTCCGTCTCCTGAGTGTTGGGATCTTTTTTTTCCCCTTAGGATGCTCATTGCCCTTTAAGATGTCCTAATTTGGAAACTCCTTTGAGATTCCTAACCAAAGTCAAGAAGAACTTGGACCTCAGTTTACATTCAGTCTCCCACACCCCTGCTTCGTGAACTCTTGAGGTTTCCTGCACACAGTAAAAAAAGGAATCCTTCCACTGGGGCAGCAAGGTGAAGGTAGAGGGTTTAAAACTAATAATTAAAAACTTATACAGCCCTCAGAAGGCTGAGGCAGGAGGGTCCTGAGTTTGAGAGTTCCCTGGTTATGTAGCGAGACCCTGCCTCAAAAAACAAAACAAAACAAAGGGCTGAAGAAATGGTTCAGCAGTTAAGAGCTGTTCTGGATCTTCCAAAGGGCTGGAATTTGGTTTCCAGAACCCAAATCAGACAGCTCACAATCACCTGTAACTCCAGATTCAGAGGATGCAATGCCCTCTCCTGGTATCCATGGCACTGCATTTACACACACACACACATACGATTAAAAATACAAATATACAAAATAAAACAGTTAGAAGCCTCTCTTAAAGATGATGACCAACGGGGTGCCCTAAACCCGCAGGTACAAGCAAAATCATAAAGCAGAGTCCATGCATGAGGATGTCAACACTCAGGACGGAACGCTAGCTTACACTGGACACGGACCACAGGTCTCCCCCAGGTGGACCATGCTGGGAAGAACATGCTGCAGAAGTACCCTTTGTGGGCAAGCAATGCTGCTCCTAGAAGATATTGGTTATTAATTGAACATCTCTGTGTCTAGTATAGGATACCTCCTTATAAATTATTCATCAGGGAGGCCCCAGAAACCCCCGAAAGAACAAAGATTGTTGCCATTGCTCTCACTTGCCCACCATAAGAGGATAGTAGGACCCTATTGCTGAAGACACCATTGATTTTGGATACAGGACATAGAGAAATCAGCCTCAACTGAACACAACACCTCCTGCCTGAGATGTGCTGTGCAGGTTACTAAAACACCAAAGATATTAATGGTCTCATCCAACACTGGACCCTGCATGCTACAATACAACCTACCTGGCGAGATGCGCCCACTGGTTCAGTAGTGGTTTGACTGCTACGGGGCTGACTAACCAGTTTCTCATGGGATATGAGGCCTGCTCCCTCAGAGGGATTTTATGCTTGCTACTCTAAAGCTGGTCCAAAGCCCAGGACTGGGGAAATCATTGACCCTGGCAGGAAACCTGCTCTTGTGTTCTTGCTAAAGGGCCATGTTGTCAAAATGCGTTCTAAATCTGTTAATACTCTTAGATGTGGAGAGATAGCTCAGAGGTTAAGAGCAGTGACTGTTCTTCCAGAGGTCCTGAGTTCAATTCCCAGTAACCACATGGTGAGTTCAATTCCCAGCAACCACATGGTGGCTCACAGCTATCTGTAATGAGACCTGGTGCCCTCTTCTGGCCAGAAAGCATAGACAGACAGAACACTGTATACATAATAAATAAAATGTGCATTTATTAAAAAAAATACTCTTAGATGTGTTGGACGGTGGTGGCACATGCCTTTAATCCCAGCACTCCGGAGGCAGAGGTAGGTGGATCTCTGTGAGTTTGAGGAGCTACTTCCAGGACAGGCTCCAAAGCTACAAAGAAACCCTGTCTCGAAAAGTCAAAAAAAAAAAAAAAAAAAAAAACCCTCATAGATGCTTGCTGCTATAAACATGTCACAATCAAAACATTTCAGGGAAAGTTCTCTTTACAATGAGGTACCAATTAACACAGAGACTTGGATCTGGCCGAAGTGCCAAGTATAGGTGTCTGTGTGTACTCAGCTGTGGATGGTCGTTTATATCAGTCTCCCGGATCCGAGTCTCAGCGGATGTCACAGACGTGGGGGCGGAGAGGATGTAAGAACTGGAGGATGGGGAGGAGAACTGCGTAAGGAAGACTGCGGGACACGACGTGGCCACTGCACACATCCGCTCACAGCCGCTGTGCTCACCCGCACAAAATCAAGCAGTCAGAATTTCAGCAGGGATGCGGCGGGACACTGAGGCCTCATCCTTGGCGGAGGAGCCATCGTTTACTGGTTGCTGAAGGAGGGACACTTGGGGAGTCAACAACAAAATGACAACAATGGAAAATGATGTCATGGAGTTGGGGAGACCTAAGTGGGAACCAAAGGCAGATAGTGGTGGACAGATATAATCAAAAAAGAAAATACTTAGTGCAAATGTATGAAACTTTCAAAGAATAAATTAAAATATTAATTAATAAAACACCACCTAGAGTCAGGCATTTTTATTTCTAATTACTGACTACTGATTAAGTCACAGATATGCAGAACAGTAGTAACCTACTATATATTTATTACACATAGTGTATACATATTAATCTGCATATAGAATTATACATATCTGTGAGGTACACTGTGACATTTTAACACATGCATACAACATACGCAGAGCAGGGCGTGACAGTCAGGGGAGGTTAACTGGCACGCCTTGGCAAGAAAAAGAATCAAATCCATCCAGGCCCTAGATCTAATTACCAGCTTGTTGGAATTAGAAGACTAGAGACAGACGAGATGTCAAGAGGCACCTGGTGTAGCAACTAGAAGATCCAGATTAGAGAAAGCTGTGCACACACCGATACCTGTCTGATTAGATTGGCGGGGGCTGATCCACTCTTTCCTATGATTTGGTGAACATTTGGTGCCTTGAGAGTTAAAAATACTTGCAAACCTTTTGCATACACGCATGGGCTTGAATCCAAAACACCATCCAATTAACACCCACCCAAGGCCATGGAGGCTGTGGGGAGCCCCTGGAGACCTGGGAGTTGGGGACTATCGATTAGGACTATCCTTTAAGGTGAACACAGGATGGGTTAGAGGAAAGATATTCAATCCTGTTTATGCCCCGAAGAAAGACACGACTTAGCCTGTCTTTGGACCATTTTTGATAGCAGCAAAAGCTGCAGAAAATAGATGCTAACAGAAACTGCCTGGACCCCACACCCACTTCCACACTGACCATGGCTTATTTGCTAATTATTTTCTCCCCCAGCAATCAGCGAACCCACTAACTTCTAAGACAGGCCTCATCTGGTGGGGCCCAGGGGCTGAAATCCTCAATAGTCATGCAAAACATCCCTAGGAATCTCTTTGTGCTGGACTAGAAGCACAGAAGCAAGATCGGGCCCTAATCCAGGAAATGGACCAGATTCTCTCCTCCTGAGCCAATCAAACTCTTCCCTGTGGCCGAGGCCTGTGTTCATGTGTTAGTACCATGTGCAGACACTGACTTCAGTTACATGTTCTGTTCAAGCAGATCAGCTTGCGGGAGACATCTCAGTCCATTCCAGTGTGAGAAGTATTGCCTGCCTACGTCACAATTCTGTGGGCATAGCAAGAAGCCACGATTTGTGCCTGTTACCCTCTGCATACCCAGTGTTCCTCACTCAGCCGTGTCCCAAGTTCTTACGCAGTAAGATTGCCTTTCCTGGCCTCCTTTGCAATCCCAGCATCCCCTACTTCATGTTTTTTTGTTTCTGTTTTTTGTTTGTTTGTTTGTTTGTTTCTGGTTTTTGCTTTGTTTTGTTTTAATTGGCTTGGGTCTCCAAACACTCAGCAGTAGCTTTACATAAGTACGGAGCAGCCTGTGTCAGGCAGGTCAAGAGGTCAAGGGGGCCCACGGGAGCAAGGCCCAGGAGGACAGAAAAGGTCAGAGGTGCATGGTAGAAGTCCATTAGCATCGACCTCATCGCTGCCCTGAAGATGCTGAGAAATGAAAGGAAGTGCAGTCATGGGAACAGAGCATCCCGGGAAGGCCTCAGTTCCTCATCTGCAACACGAGGTAACCATGGGTCCTAACTTGCAGGGGTGTGCTATGTGAATCTATGCAAAACCCCAAAATGCTGCAATAAATATATGACTCTTGTTTAAAGATTCAGCTAAAAGTGTGAATTTGAAGAGGGTACCAGATCTCATTACTGATGGCTGTGAGCCACCAAGTGGTTGCTGGGAATTGAACTCAGGACCTCTGGAAGAGCAGTCAGTGCTCTTAACCACTGAGCCATCTCTCCACCCCTAGGCCACACTCCCTTTTCAAAGATAGGGTCTCACTATATAGCTCTGGATGACCTGGAAAGAACTACGTAGACCAGGATGGTCTGGAAGTCACAGTGAGTCTCCTGCCTCTGCCTCCTTAGTATTGGAATCAAAGACTTTTACCACCACCACCCCCAACCCCACAAACTCCAGAATCTGAGATACTTCTGCTGCCAAGTGGTTCAAATGAAAGAAACTGGAAGTGCATGATTCTTTCAAAGCCCCTATTTTGTCTGCTGCCACCACAGGCTCATGAGATCTGTCCCTGGCCACATGTCCTAGTTGGGAATTCTTGAGGACCTGGCCCCCAGGACAGTTGTCTATAACCCAATTCCACAATCCCCAGTGATACCACTCAACACAAGAACTTAGATGAGTCAAGCCAGGACAGCAGCAGGAAGGCCATTATGTCACCACCCCAGCTGTGACTCTATGGGAACAGAGCTGCCACACTGTGCCTGACACACCTGAGGAAGCTGGCATTGGGGGAAGTGGCTGGGTCAAGGCCAGGCAGCCAGGCAGAGGCAGTGCCAGCACCCACACCTACCATTCCCTGTAGCTTCCTGGAAAAGCCACGACCTCGGAGGGTTTGCCTGCTTTGGGCAATGACCTAGAACACCCTGTCCCTCCTCCCATCTCAGTGAAGGCCCCCACGGGATCTCACGCAAAGGCATGGCCTGTCCAGGGAGCCCTGGCATCTGTAAGCTTAGGAAGGGATGCTGGAAACCAGCCTGGGGTATGAGGTGTGCACTTCTGAGACAACAGTCTCCTCTCTCAGCATCTGTGGAATGCAGAATTCCTGAGTCAGGACTGGAAATTTTTTTTTTTTTTACAAGCTCCACAGGTGACGCTTACAAGCATTAAAATTTGTAGCCCAGCTACAGTCGTGTAAATTGTCTTTCTGAATGGAGTGGGCCGTCATCTCTCCCCAGCTCTTTGCTGGCCATCAAGGCATAAAAGTGTGTACACAGGGCACGGGAGGAGGCAGGTTCTGGAAATGTGAGAGTGGCTATTGAAAGGGCGAGACAACAAGCAACTTTTGCTTTTACCTTAGCGTCTGTTTCATTTGAAACAGTGTTTGGTCCTTTCATACTGCCCAAAGAACCCTCATCTTTGGGCCTTTGGTTTACTGCAGGGAGCGGGGGTTCAGGAACAGCCAGGATAGTCAACCACTGCCCCCCCCACACACACACACCCCGATGATTTCTGAGTTTTAGGATGATTTCTGATGTTCTAGGAAAAAACCCAAGCCTCATGTGCACGGGACCAGGAGAAATGCTTGTGTGGGCCCAGCACCAGATCTGAGTGCAATTGTGCGTGCTTGAATTTTCTGAATTAAAACTGTGTGTGGGTATCTGCTACTTCCACGGGGATGGGTTTTGGCTCGTAGGCCCATGAGGAAAATGAGAGACTGAAGTCAATAGTTCATCTCTCCCCTCTTCAACGAGTGTGCAGATGCCGACAGGCTGGGATCTACCGTGGTTTGGGCTGTTCCACATGATCCGTCACAGAGTCCTTTCCGGGAAGGCATTCCAGTGACAGAAACTGTGAACTTGGCAGCTGCGGTGCTGTGCAATTTATGGGACACTTCATTTTCTGACACAATCTTGTCCTCGTTCAACTTGTTTAAACTTTGTTCACCCAAGCGGGTGTAGTGGCACATGCCCCTAATACAGCACTGAGCAGAGGCAAGTGGATCTCTCTAAGTTCGAGGCCAGCCTGGTCCACACAGCCAGTGTCAAGCTGGCCAGGGATACACAGTAAGAGAGCCAATCTCAACCAACCAATCAACCAACCAACCAACCAACCAACCAATCAACCAACCAATCAATCAGTAATCAGTGTGTTCAAAGGAATAAAAAGGAAGACTTTGGGTTCTGAAACCCAAAGGTGGGAATGAAACTGAGCAAGATAAAAGTCTGGAAGAATGGTGACTTGGTTGGATGTGCTTCTCACCTCTCAACGCCACGAAATCAACAGAGCAAAAAGCGTGTGGCACAAGCCTTTAATCTCAACACTCGAGACCTCGAGACACAGAGGCAGGTGGGTCTCCACGAGTTCAAGGCCAGCCTGGTCTATATAGCAGTTCTAGTACAGCCAGGACTATGTAGAAAGACCCTGTCTCCAAAAAAAAAAAAAAAAAAAAGTAAAAAAATAATAAAAATAAACGCAGCACAGCCATCTACCCCAAGGTATGCTTTACCTGTGCTTCTAGAAACCTGAGCGGGTGCCAAGGGGACGTTTAGAGCCAGTGGGTGGCCTGTCACAGGCATGGCTGGCAGGGCAAAGACCAGCCTTGCTTGGCAACGTACAGCGTCTCCACGGTTTATCTGCTTGTTTTACAAAAGAGCATTTCCTCGAGTCTTTCAGCTTAACCATTGGCATCATTGGTTTCACAGTTGGTTTTTTTTTTTGTTTGTTTGGTTGGTTGTATGTGTGTATGTGTGTATACACACACGTGTGTGTGCGCATGCGCACACGTGTGCATGTGTGTGTGTGTGTCTGTATGTGTGTGAAGGCCACAGGTAAATGTTTAGTGTCTCTCTCTCTTTCACTGTGTCTTATTTTCTGAGGTAGGGTTTCTATTGAACATGGAGCTCACCCACTCAGCTAGACAGACAGGTGGTCAAACCCCAGGGATCCTGTCTCTCCCCCTCCCAGCTCTGGGATGACAGGAACTCAACCCCACGTCTGCTGTTTTCTTGGGTTGTTGGGTCTCGAACTCAGGTCCTCACATTTGTGCAGCAAGTGCTTTACTGGCCAAGCCATCTCCCCAGTCCCTAGCTGTTTCTGAAAGAGTCAAACCCTGGTCCCATTTAGGGTGCCTTGGGGGGCAAAGCTGTTTCGTTCTACCATTTTAAATAAAATGGCAGAACCCAAAAGTTTCCCAGTACTGAGATTTTGCACAGCGCATGGAAGATGGCTGTGGAATCTAGCCTTCCGGGAGCTCCCAAAAGAGTGAAAAGTACCACCAGGAAGTGCCCTGTTGCTGCAGGGGTGAGAGAGGTGTGGACGGATGGGCCCCACCAGCCTGTCCCTTAGCAACATCCAGACTGGCTGGACGTCCACCATGGCATGGCTACTCAGATCCTGCCTGGCATTAGTTGGGTACGACAGGGTTTTTTAAAGATATTCTTTAGAGAAAGACAATGAGAAAAAGATGCTGTCTACGGAGTTCCCACAAGCCCTGGTAATGACATCAATGATTTAAAGTCTTCAAAGATCTTGTCAGTAGCCTGTGCTCAAAGACCTGCTGGAAGTCAGTGTCTCCTCCTTGGCAACCGCCTCATTGGCGCTTTTTACTGCACAGCGGGGAATTTTCCTCACTCCTACGACCACGCGCACGCACTGCTAGGTGTGCGCGAGAGAAGGTAATTGATTAGTAGACAAAGTAAGGGACCTCTGCAGGCCAATGGGAGGACTCTGGAAATCTCACTAGGTAGCCATGGCTGGCCTGGAGCTCACTGTGTGGACCAGGATGCCCTCAAACCCAAAGAGATCCTCCTGCCTCGGCCTCCCAAGTTCTGTGGTTAAAGGTGTTCAGCGTCCACACCTGTTGCACTGCGGCTTTCTCTTGGAAGCATCCAGAAGGCCTTCCATAGAGGTCAAACTGACACGTACAGAAAAATATTCCACGGAGCTCTTACCCTGGAACCGCTGCAGGGCGCCTCATGGGACACCTAAAAGATTCCAAGGCTCATTTTGTTTGGACGTGATTCTTGCCTTTCACTCTGAGGTCAGAGTCTAACTTCTGTCCCAGCAGCCCTTGCGATGTATCTAGGAACTCCATGTGACCTCAAATGCTTTTCCTATTCTGATCTTGAGAGATGTATGCCCCCTTCCAGCCCTGGACTGACTGCCCTTTTTAGACTTTTGTCAATTTTGTCTCCAAATACATTTGACCTAGGTCAAAAGACCGACTATTAATATCTCCTCAACTACAGAGAAGTAAAAAACAAAGAGAAAGCTAGTTATTGATAGGAGTCTCTCACCTTTAGATTTGAGATTTTTTTTTCAGCCTATACCTTGCATGTATATTTCCAGGTCAAAAGAATGATGTGTCTTATTAAACTTATTAAAAGGAATGAAGAGGGGTGGGTGGCGGAGAAGGAAGGAAAGAGACATATAGAAAAAGAGAATCCACAGCACACGTGAAGCCAGTGGCAGGCGCCACTCAGTCTGCAGCTGGCCCAAGTTTATCTCTGACCGTCCCCGGCAGTTTGAAACATTACAGTTCACTGATAACCAGGATGACTAAACGCTAAGGCTGCTTGAATGTCACCCCTGCAGCACCAATAAAAAACCCATAACTCCTGCCCTGGCAGAG
Organism: Chionomys nivalis; assembly: GCF_950005125.1. Taxonomy (NCBI): domain Eukaryota; kingdom Metazoa; phylum Chordata; class Mammalia; order Rodentia; family Cricetidae; genus Chionomys; species Chionomys nivalis. Next base: position 86,153,833 of record NC_080088.1, on the reverse strand, counting down.
TACTGTGGCCAGCACGCCGACGAAGGGATGGTTATATTACCCGACCACGAGTTACAAATGGCTTTGTAATCAGCAGCCTTCCTTACCCAACGTAGCCTGAGTACTCTCAAGCCAGCACAGCCGTGGAGCAGATGCGAGGCCTTCCACTTCCTGGAAAGTGGATGTCTGAGAACTGGCAATTCCTGGAGGTAGTTTTCTCAGAGCTCAGATCCATCCACATTCAGTCCAAAACAAATGAACTGGTCATTTGGAATACCACAGGGTCTGACTAGCCTGAGTTAAGGGGCAGTGAGAACCCTTCAAAGACTCTGAAGGCCACTGAGGCAAAGACCTCCCCACCCCCTCAACAAGGAAAGGGGCCACATGCCAACTGAGGTAAAGATTGTTGTCATTTTTTAACTGATTTTATTTTTATTTTATGTGTTTTAAGTCTTTGCCTGCGTGCATGTATGTTCACCACATGCATGCAGTACCCAAGTAATCCAGAAGAGGGCATCAGATCCCCCTGGTGCTGGAGTTTCAGATGGTTGTGCTCCACCATATGGGAGCTGGAAACTAAACCCAGAACCTCTGCAAAAACAGCCAATGCTTTTAACCACAGAGCCCTCTCCCTAGCCCCAATTATTGCTATTTTAAAGAACTATGACCATGAGAAAACCAAATGTGATTAATTTTTTTTTATGTGCACATCTGTCTATGTGAAGGTGTTGGATCCCCTGGAACTGGAGTTACAGACAGTTGTGAGTTGGCTGGGAATTGAACCCAGGTCCTCTGGAAGAGCAGCCAGCCAGTGTTCTCAATCACTGAGCCATCTCTCCAGCCCCTGATTAAATCTTAAATTACAGGGCTGAAATGAGGTGTGTGGATAGCTGCTCCCACCGACCCAGGCCCAAGGTTTGTTCGAGTCCCTGGGCTTTGTCCCATGCTTCCAGCAGACAGCCAGTTGGTGGTATCATTCGGTGACCAAAGAGACTGGTTTTACTTCTTTAAAAAGATTTTGGCATCATCTGAATGGTAACGTGCGACATGCTGACAGAATGTTCCACACGTGCACATGTCCACGTATGCAGCAGCCAGATGATTGTGGACAAAAGCATTTCCTGTCCCCTGGTGCCCTTCCAACCTTATTCCCCTTGGCCTTTCACCCCTCCAGAAGTATTGTCTCAACTTCTAGCACCAGTGATTTGTGGAATCTGATTTTAAATTTTAAAATAAATGGATTCACAGACCACGTACCCTTATGTCTTGGCTTTTTAGCATTATATCTCTGCAATTTTTGTGTATTCGCTATGTATAGTATTTGCATTGGTGAGTGATTTTTTTTTGACACAAGGTCTTGCTATGTAGCCACATTTGACCCAAAACTCAATCTTTCTGCTTCATCCTGCCAAGAGCTAAGATTGCCAGAAGCCTGGCTGCTTTTTCTGTTTGCTTCTGCTCCCCGCACCACACAAGTTGGGTGTCTGGACATCTCTCTCCTATTTTTTTCTATTCAAATCAACACTTAACCTTGTCCATGCCCCAGGCACACAGATATGACCTTCCCACCATCCTCAAAGTCCCTGCTGGAGGGATGTATATATACATGGCTCAAACATGTTAGCAGTTGCAGTAGATTCTGGGGAGCCTGTTTGGAATTGCCTTCCCTGAATGAGTTCAATCCTTGGCGAGAAACCAGGTTGGCTCTAGGCTCAGAAAGAAGTGGCTATGTTTAGGCTACTGCACTCTGCTCTCTCCGAGAGCCATGGCCGACAGATGGAGCGCCAGGGCTGGATGGTGGCCCGGAAATTAGTGGGAAAGTCGACAGGAGCTTTTGGTATACACAACAAGGTGCTGGGGGATGCTTCCTAGGTCCGTGTCAGGCTGCCAGGGAAGGCTGGTGACAGTGACGAGGAAGGAGAGGACAAGACGCCTCGCCCTCGAGTCCTCAAGCTCCAGAACAGGGTCCGGATGTGACGGGAACTAAAAGGTGATTTTTGACTAAGACAGTGGATGTGTAAATTCCGAAACTGACTCACAACAGCATGTAACTGCCAGATTAGCCAGTAGGTGGCAGGGTAAGACCAATCATTCTCCATGAAGCAACCTGCCTAGCCAAGGAATAAAGATCTCTGAGGCAAAATTTAGTGTGAAAGGATGCAGCTGTCCTTGAAAATACGGTGGGCCAAAAGTCTTACCGGAATTACTTCAACTGCTACTTTAGCCTTTTATCTATCTAAGACCACTCATGGGAATTAGATTCTTTGTTCTTGCGCCCCCACTAGAAAAGATCTGCTAAGTTAGAAAACAAACAACAGTTTGATCTATGATGCTTTTGAGACTTAAACATAGAAAGCCAAAGGGGGGCGGGGCTGGTGAGATGACTCAGTGGTTAAGAGCACTGACTGTTCAATTCCCAGCACCCACATGGTAGCTCACAGCTGTCTGTAACTCAAGTGTGCATGAAATAAAGTTAAATAATGTTTAGAAGAAGAAGAAGAAAAAGAAGAGGAAGAAGAAGAAGAAGAAGAAGAAGAAGAAGAAGAAGAAGAAGAAGAGGAAGAGGAAGAGGAAGAGGAAGAGGAAGAGGAAGAGGAAGAGGAAGAGGAAGATGAGGAGGAGGAGGAGGAGGAGGAGGAGGAGGAGGAGGAGGAGGAAGAAAGCCAAGAGGGTAGAATGTGATTAATTCTCTTTGCAGCCAGAAATTCCCCAAAGGCATAGTGATATTGCTCTCCACCCCATGTGTGTATACAAAAATATGAATTGAGCCAGGCAGTGGTGGCACACACCTTTAATCCTAACTCTTGGGAAGCAGAGGCAGGTGAGTTCAAGGCCAGCCTGGTCTACAGAGCAAGTTCCAGGATAACCAGGACTGTTACACAGAAACCCTGTCTTGAAAAACCAAAACCAAAATAAAGAAAATATAAATTTCTGCATACTGAAAGTTCAAGGTTCCTTGGACGCCAGGTCTCTGCTAAGCCGGCGGTTCTGAATTCACCTGTCCGTAATATCCCTGGCTACCAAAGTTGGGCCCCTCCCCTCTTAGGTCTCCTGCTCCAAGGAATGTATTTAGGACAAGGATTTCAACGAATTCCAGCCTCTCCCATGAGCCCCCATTTTAACTGTGAGCTGCGCAACTCCAAGCACACATATATCACTGCTATTCCCTGAGGTTCACACACCAACACCTGGGAAACTGTACTTTCTGTTGCTGCTGTTGTTTTCTTTCAGGTGCCTTCCACAGTATGGAGCAGGAGCCTGTGGTTGCCTTTATGTCTTTGCTGGCATCACTCTCGGAGAGTGCTAAGTGTGTGTCCCCTGGCTGGGCCCCAGGGAAGCAGTGTGTGCCCTCTCTAACTGTCACATCTCCATGGTGGCAGGTTTTACAATGACCCCTGTTCTACAGATTCTCCAAAGAAGATTTGACCACAGCCACGAAACTAAGGGAGTGTATCTTGCAGGGAAGCCATGGCAACGACAAGCGTCTAAGGCTGCAGCAGGCGGGTGGGGGTCATGATGATGTGTAGCCTGAATCCCTCAGCTGGTACCACCTCATCTTTTTTCTAGGGGAAGATTCCAGTGTGGCCAGTAAGTGCGCTGACTGCAGAATTAGTCTGTGTGGGGAAGAGGGGCTTGTCTCAAGCGTGTGACTCTTGCCGGAGAGCCAGCTAGAGTGGCTGATTGCCTTGGCTGTTAGAGAAAAGAAGACAGACTGTTGGACCCAAAAGCTGACTGCATTAACTATAAAGGTTTTTCGGATGTGCCACTTCAGGTCTCTGCTCAAGGATGAACTATTACAAAACTATTCTATTTTACGCTGAGTTGCCTGTGCATGTGTGTGCACGTTCTCGCAGCTGGAGCAGGGTATCAGCTGCTTTTTTTTTTTTAAGATTTATTGATTTATGTATACAACATTCTGCCTCCATGTACACCTGCAGGCCAGAAGAGGGCGCCAGATCTCATTACAGATGATTGTGAGCTACCATGTGGTTGCTGGGAATTGAACTCACGACCTCTGGAAGAGCAGCTCTTTACCACTGAGCCATCTCTCCAGTCCTCAGCTGCTGCCTTTTGTCACAGTATTCTCTGTGTTGCCCTGAGGTTGCTTTTTCAGCTCCGCAGCTCTTTTTCCAGAGCCCTCACCCCAAAGAGTTTTCACATTTTCAATAAGAAACACGTAGAGCTGGAGAGATGATTTAGTGGTTGGGGCACTTACTGCTCTTCTCAAGGGCCCGAGTTCAGTTCCCAGAACTCACGTGGTGCCTCACAGCCACCTGTAATTCTAGCTCCACAGGCTCTGATGCCCTCTGAGGGTTCAATCATGTAACTCCTATAGTTCTGAAGCCGTGGGAAGAATGGCACCTGGCACCCCCTACTGCCTGGGACTCTGTCATTGGCTCTAAGTGCATCTTCGAACGGAGAACGGACAACGATTGATTTCTTACAGCCTGAATTCAGCTCGTGGCTCAGCTCTTGGGAGTCTGTCCAGGTCAAGAGGCGGGCTGAAAGGGGCTCCTGTTCTGGCTGATCTTGATTAGACGGGAGCAGGATGGAGACCCAGCTAGGAGGTGAGATACATAGGTGTGTCCAGAGAGAACGAACTAGAGGGAAGATGCACACTGAACGTGGGTGACACCATTACCGGCAGCTGCGAGCCTACATGGCATAAAAGAGGAAAAAGGAGAAAGCCCAATGGAACAGGTACCTCGCCTGTCCCTTCTTGTCCCCTGAGAAGTGAGATTCTTCACTCTCCACCACACACACACTGCCATGGTGGCCTAACAACTCTGAAACTGAACCAAAGAAATCCTTCTTGGTTTGCTTAAGTATTTGACAACAACAGCAACAGAAACTGCTTTCCCCCCTCCCCCATAATCACAGAAAACACAGAGCCCCATTCTGAGCCGTGTGCCCCCCCCCCCCAGGCACCTTCCCTACACCACCCAAGCAGTGGTTCAGCTTCACAGCTGCGGCCCAAATTCTCCACAGATTTCATTTGGCCTCAGAAGCATTTGAAGGTCCTTCACAGGCCTGCTCCCTAAGGCTTGCTCAGCCTCTCTCTTATGTACTCCAGGACCACCAGCCCAGGAAAGGGCACCGCTCACAGTGGGCTAGCCTCTCCATATCAATCATTAAACAAGAAAGGGCATGAAGATTATTTATCACCTCCCAGTGTGGTGGTTTAAAAGAAAATGGGCCCCAAAGGGAGTGGCACTATTAGGAGGCGTGGCCTTGTGGGAGTAGGTGTGGTCTTGTTGGTGTGACTGTGGAGGTGAGCTTTGAGGTCTCATACATGCACAAGATGCCACCCAGTGTCTCAGACCACTTCCTGCTGCCTACCAAGATGTAGTGCTCTCAGCTCCAGCACCATGCCTGCCTGCAGTCACCATGTCCCATCATGATAAAGGCCTAACCCTCTGAAAATGTAAACGGCCCCAACTAAATGTTTTTTCTTTATAAGAGTTGCCGGGGTCATGGTGTCCCTTCACAGAAATAGAATCCATAACCGAAACATCCAGTTTCATTATCCTCTCCCTTAAACACATGCACACACACACATTCATTCACACACACCACACACTCACACTTTTACACACACACACACTCATTCATACACACATACTTTTCAGGTCTGTTTGGAGCAGTCCGCCACTGTCAAGGCTACAGATCCCCTCTCAGGATCCCCACCCTAAATCTACTCTACCAGACAGTTCCAACAATTCCCACAGCTCTTCCACACCAAACACGGCCCAGCTGTGGCCTGTCCCTGTTCCCTGGCCATTGGTCAGTATATGGGTGCTTTCTTCTCTGCCTCGGCCACCTTTGGTCCATATGTGAACTGAGTGTTGAGGTTCCAGGGCACTGCAATCCCTCTCAGATGTCAAATCAGAAGTCATCTCAAATCCCTCCTCACAGCTGTTCCCCATCTACACCCTTCCTAGGGTTCTCTGACATGGGTGGTGGTGGCCATTTCTTAAACTAATATAAAGCCTTCACATACACACCTTTGTGAGGCACCGTGTTGTTCTGATGCATGGTGTTAAAGTGAGGTTGTATATATTCAATTCCTCAAATATTTATCAGTATTTTGAGGTGTGCAGCCAATTTTTGTCACCTGTAGTCTCCTGACTGCACAACAGCACAGAAGGAATTGTGTGTCCCCGTCACTCAGCTCCCATTGATTGGCATCTTCCCCGGGTGAGGTACGTTTTTAAGGGATGTGGACAAAGAGCATCCTTAAGGTTCTCAAGAAGAAGGATTTCCGTATATTCTAGGTGCCTGTTATTGCACGATCATTTACAGTTAGGCCTTTTATTAGTTTGGTGAGACATGCTGAGCAATAACCAGTAATGACAGACCAATAGATACAACATATTATCTAGAAAACAGTCTCAGATGTTGTAACTCTAGTCCCTTACTTTGATCTGTTTCCCTGAGCTCAGAATTTTAGAACGAGAGGGGCCAATAGTTCTGCCAGCTGAATGTTCTGAGGCCACAATGCAGAAGAAACTGTCTCAACAACAGGCACCACTAATGTATTTGCTTGCTACCGTGCTGTGTGTGTGTGTGCATGCGTGCACACATGTGGGTTTGCATGTATGCGTGTCAGTGCGCTTGCTTGTGAGTGTATGTGTGCAGGTCGGAAGTTAAAGTCAGAAGTCTTCCTCCATTGCTTTCTATTTATTTATAATTTTATGTGTTTTGCTTGTGTGTGCATTGGGCGTGCCTGGTGCCTGAAGAGGCCCAAAGCAGGTGCTAGATTCCTGGGACAGAAGTGTCAAACAATTGTGAGCTGCCATATTACAGAGAGTTGGATGCAGGGACATGAACCCAGAGGCAGTGGGTGCTCTTAACTGCTGAGTCATCTCTCCAGCCCCAACCCCTCTTGTTTGTTTGTGTTGGTTGTTGTTGTTGTTTGAGACGGGGTCTTTCACTGAGCACGGACTTCACCAATGTCTAGACCGGCTGGCCAGTGAGACCCAGGAGCTGCCTGTCTCTACTGCCATCAGTGCTGAAGTAACAGATGTGTGCCCAGATTTTTGTGTGGATGCTGGAAATCAAAACCCAGGTCCTCATGCTGCACATGATATACTGGCCCTGATATACTTTGAATTTGGAATTTCTATGGTGAAACGTCACCCAGGGCTGTGTGGCTGGGAGGTGAGTCTGGATGAAGGCCTGTAGCCCAGAAAGGCTCTCCCCTCATCCACAGCTGGGTGCTGACTGGAAAAGGGGTTGAGGCTGCACGCTTGACCCCTTCCTCTCTCTTGCAGACTCACTTTCCACCACAGTGGGAAACCAAGTGAAGGCCCTGGCCAGGTGCAGCCACTTAATCGTTGATTTCCCATTCTCTTAAACCAGGAGAGATACGTTTCCATCCTTCCTGTAGCATCCGGCCTTAGGTTTTCCGTTAGGGCGGCACAAGTTGGTGGGATAAGACATCTGTCCAAACTTCTCCCTCGTTGTCACTTTATCTCACCAAACCCGTCACCAAACTGAATATTCCCTCAGGACCTCGCACTTCTGCCACTTCACGCTACCCCAGTGTCCCAGGCCCACGCTCTCCTTGCTGCAATGACATTGACTGTGTAGGGCCATAGTCCACCCGGGAAAGAGGTGTTAATTTAGTCTACGTGACTGAGCAGGCATAGATAGGAAGACGTCATTTGCTGGATATCTAGGAAACAGAGTGCTAATGAATTTCCCCCTCAGTTTACTTTTTGGTATAAAAGCTGTTTGGAGAATAAACTCGGGTGATTTTTCAGGATGTGAACTCAGGATTTCATGAGGGATCCCTGAAAACTCCCTCCCGATGAAGTCATGTGAGTTGTGTCTTTATTCCCATGCCTCCCCTCTGGTCCGAGAAATAATTTATGGTCTGGGCTGGTCCCGGACAGGACAGACTGCTCCATGCTACCCCGTTGTCCCAGACTGACTCTCTCCTTGTTGTAGTGACATCTGCCACTCTGCGTTACCCCAGTGTCCCACCCCAGGTGGACTTTGTTCTGGTTGCAGTGGAACATCCCCCAAGAGCCCATCTCTGACCCTCCCATGTGTGTGACAAACCCAGAATCAGGCAACCCAAGATCGAGACGCAAGGCTGCTTTTGCCAAGCACCACCCATCCTCTGCCCATCTTCTCTAGCCCCGCCCTACATGCTCAGCCCCATTAGCTCGGGGTCCATGCAAGACGTGCTGATCTTGTGACCCCAGCTACTCCTTCTGACTGACTTTAAGTGTGGGTTGTATTATTAATCAGCTGTGGCAGGGCTAATGGATCAGGAGACAGCTGCCATTGGCACTAAGAATGTTGGGATGCTATTGTTACTAGCAGACCGCCCCCAAGGGGCCACAGCACACCACGTGGGGCCAGGCAGGGGAGTGCTGGGTTGGTCAGGAGGTGGGGGAAGGCAAAGGCACAGATAGCTTTCATTATGGGCTCTGTGGGGAGAGTGGATGCAGAGTAAGCGGATGCTGAGAGGTGAGGTTGGTTCACTTTGTACGTAGGGGCCATTGAACGTGACACCCCGAGGTTGAAAGGGGCAGAGTGTGAGGGCTCGCCCACGCCCCTGAACAAATAAGCGGTTTGTCTTCTGCGGGCGACTACTGGCCCTACAGGCAGGCCCTGCGAGCCCAGGACCCCAGGTGTCAACACATCCAGTGTAGGGTCTAAAATAATGTAGTTAATATGACCTTGATGGTCCCTCCTTTGTTCCTGGCACGAGTGGGGATAATGTGACCCCGAGTTGGGCTCTGGTGGCCCCTACATGAGCCTCTGGTCCCCATCTAGAGGCGGGTGCCTGGCACACGGTTGGCACTGAGAATGTTGGCTTTCTCTCCTGCATGTGCCCCTTCACTGGCACCTTGTTTCTGCCTTTGGTCTGGGTTAGCTGTCCCCTTAGGGACACGCTCTACATGCTCTATTGAACACAGTTCTGACCGCGTGGGATCATAGATGTGTCTCCCCCTGCATGGGAAGCCATCTGAGGGCAGGAGCTGCACTCTAGATATGCACTCCAAGGGCCCCCACAGACCCCAGCCCCCGTCCACTTGAGTAGCTCAGCAGACACAGACGTTTGCCGAATGGATGAATGAATTGTGGTGTCTCCGTTTCCACCGGCTCCCACTGGAGGGTAACTCTGGGGCCTCTCTGGAACAGACACCGTGGCTCTCCTGTACTACATCCTCTCTCCAGTCCTTTCTTGAAATCAGAACGAGGCGTTACTCCATCTGCCCCTTGGGCCAGGCAGGCACCAGCTGGAGCGGGCATCTGAACTCAGGAATTGATTTCCCAAGTGCACAGAGCCCGCGTGCACAGCAAATGAGGCAGAAGCCCTGCTAATGAGGAGAGCAGCCCTGGCCTCAGCCTGCTGGGGAATGAGCACATCTCACCTCTGCCCGCCAAGCACAGGGCTCCTTGGCTCAGGCCTGGGCTATTCTCTCCTACACCCCCTCAGACTCTTCCCCAGACATATTCACTCATCCCAAGCCAAAGCCAGTCCAGTTTTTTAAAAAACAAACAACAACAAAAAAAAAACCTCAGCATATTAATGGAGTGCGTTGAATCTAGCAAGGGAGAAATTTTCAATCCTAAATCATCTTTTGGCCACTGACCTCCTTGAGTGGATGCCATTATGGCCTCCACACCGGGTTCCGTTTCATCACCTTCGAGCTCTTTTTCCACAGTGGCCAGAGTAGGGCTCCTGTGGGCGGCCTCTGCGCATGGGTTTCTGCACAGGTGGAGGCATAGGCAAGTGCTTGCAGCCCTGGGATCTCAATTGGCAGGCTGCCCTCTATGCCAAAGCATTGCTTCCTCAGCTGTTGGGTGGCTTGTGACATTTGTTCCTGAGGAAGTGGGGGGGGGGGGCGGAAGAGCACTCAGCTGCCTGTTCACCCAGGTCTCTGGGGAAATAAAGCCACGGGGCAAGATGGGAGAGGCAGCTGCCACCAGCAGGCCTCCTAATTCCCTAATCCCTCTGGGCTTCCTGCCACAGCAGTGCCTCCACAAAAAGCCTGGAGTTGCCTTGGGGAGGGCATGGGAGCAAGGAGTAGATCAGCCACACAGTACGCATTTCGTCTTTGAAAATACCTAACAAGTTCCAGGCGCAAGACAGGAGCAGAAAACACAAAGAGGGAAAAATGGGTTTTCCTCAGGGTACAGAGGTTCTGGTTGAAGGGTCCAATAAGAAAACAAATGACTAACACATGACACTGAGCTGGAGAGATGGCTCAGGGGTTAAGAGCACTGGCTGTTCTTCTAGACGATGGGGGTTCAATTCCTAGCCCCCACATGGTAGCTCACAACCATCTATAATTCCAGTTCCAGGGGATGGGATCCAAAGCCTTCTTCTGGCATGACTGGGCACCACACCCATGTAGTGTATATACACACATGCAAGCAAAACACTCATACACATAAAGTAAAAATCAGTGAATCTTGAAGAGGTTGGAGAGATGGCTCAGCAGTTAGGAACAGAGAACAGGAGTTCAATCCCTGGCGCCCACACCGATGACTCACAACCTCCTGTAACTCCAGCTCTAACCACTCGCTAGTTTCATGTCAACCTGACACAAGAGTTATCTGAAAGGAGGGGGCCTCAACTGAGAAAATGCCCCCGTAAGATCCAGTGGTAGCCAAGCCTGCAGAACATTTTCTTAATTAATGATTGGTGTACCAGTCCACTGTGGGCACCATCAATCACTGATGGTCCCGGGTTCTATAAAAGTGGAAGCTGAGCAAGCCATGAGGAACAAACCGGTATTCCTCCATGGCCTCTGCATCAGCTCCTGCCTCTAGGTTCCTGCCTAGTTTGAGTTCCTACCTTGGTTCCGTCAATGGGCTGTGACCTGGTGCATGTAAGCCAAATAAATCCTTTCCTCCCTAAGTTTCTTTTGGTCATGGTCACAGCAATAGTAATCCCAAGACAGCACTCACATTCACAGACCCACATCACACACACACACACACACACACACACACACAAATACTTAACAAAAAAAAATGACATGACATGGAACACTGTGTTCAGGAGCTTCCAGGTGGCTTTGTTGCTTTGGTCAAGTCTTGAAGGAAACATGAAACACGTGGGAAAATTAGGGAGGGGGAAGTAGGAGATAATACTGTACAAGAATCAAGCAGACCCAAGGGCTTGGTTAGAAAACATAAGCACATACTCTCAAACTTCCATCTGAGGATCCCAGGGAGGTTACATGCCTCAACCCAAGGAGCAGAACTCACAGCTGAAAGTCACTGAAGTCTACATGTATCAAACCCCAGTGTGGACACAGTTCACTGGGGACCTCGTAACAACAAGGGGGCTTCGGGAGCTGGAGACAGAATCCCTAGTTTCAGACTAGAGTGGGCTATGGAGTGATAGTGATACCCTGTCTCAGGAAGAGAGAGATGCAGCTATGGGTGTGGCTTAGTGGTAGGACACTTGCCTAGTGTGTATGAAGTCCCCAGTGCGGCAAAAATCAATCAATAAAAGAAATCCATAACAGAAAAGTAGAGCGAGGGCTCTGGAAAAATCAGAAGCAGCCTGCGCGTGTCTGTTTGAAACGCAGCACCCATTATTAGCACTCTCGGTTCTCAGAGCTGTCAGGGCCTGTTCAACGCGAACACACGTTTGGTAGTAAGAGTTAAGCAAGAAGAGTTGTTTTTGTTTTTTTATTTTTAATCTCCCAGAGCATGGAGCCTGGACCAAGCTGGCCCTTAACAGGTTCAGTGACCCAACAATGTCACTAAAGACACCAGCTCTCCCCTTGGCCATTCCCAGCACAGCTCTCAGCCTCAGCTGGCGTTCTGACAACCAAAGATGGCAGTCCTAGCCCGAGAGAGTAACAGAGTCATCAATAGGACCGCGGAGGCATCTCCTCACAGGCTCGCTCTTCGCAACAGAGAGCTTCCTCAGAATGCGCCCTGCAGAAACAGAACCCACACTTACAAAAAGCCTTGTCCCAAGGAGTCGGCTCATAAGTCCCAAGATCTGAAGGAGACTCAGGAAAGTGGGTGATGTAGTTCTAGAAAGTTCAAAACCCAAGAGTTGAAGTTTCAATTCATATCCAAAGCCAAGAAAAACCCGAGTGGCACAGCCTGGAGACCATTTGACGGAAGGCATCTCGTCTCTCCTCCGACCTCCAACTGATTGTATGAGGTTCACTCACACTGCCTGAAACAGCCATCTTATCCACTGCCCACAGTCATCTTGGCAAATAGCCTGTACTCATTGACCGAGGCAAATTCATGCTAAAGCTAACGGTCACAGCACCGGACTTGTCCTCCCCGAGTTTCATTGGCCGTAACTGGATCACGTGTCTATTCCTAAATACTGACAAAGGAAAAATGTGACGTCATGATGCCTCAAGCAATCCTGGTTTGCCCCTGTACAGCTGCCACCATGGGTAAGACAGAGCGCTGCTTGTAGTTTGTAACAACACAGAGTTAATTTTGGTGTGGTGGTTTTATTTACTTGCAAGGCTTTTGTTTTTATAAGAAAATTTATTTAGAAGAAGAGAAGGAGGAGGAAGATGGAAGAATTAGGACCCACACAATTGTGGTTCCTAGCACCCATGTCCATTCCTCACTCCTACCCATTTCTGGGGATCCCAAGGCAGTCTTTCCTATACGCAAAGAAGGCCAGTGTCACCTGCTGCTCTTCCCTCCAAGACACGCAAATCTGCAGTCAGCCTCCGTCTCTAGCTTTGGACCTCCGTGGATGACCTCAGAAGTCAGCGACTGGCATCTTAGCAACCAAAAAGGCAGAGGTACCAAAATGGCTGGGTTATATAGAGAAGAGCCTCTGGGGGAAGGGCAGCCCAGTTTGGGGGTAGAGGGTGAGGTACGCCAATCAAATCCTGTAACAGGTAGGAACTGAGGGATGCTGGGAGAACCTGGCTACCAGGTCCCCTTTGTGATGTTAAATAGGCATCTCAGCCATTTATCCCAGGGTTTGAGACTTACCGATACCCTCTCTCTCTCTCTCTCTCTCTCTCTCTCTCTCTCTCACACACACACACACACACACACACACACACACGTCTTTCTCTCTCCCTTACAAACTTACACACACTGTATCACCATGGGAGCTGGGTCAGAGTGGAAGATTGCAGATTCCTCCCCAGGCCACAGAACCTCCCCTGCCTTCACTCCGTCCTGCAGACCTTTTCTTTCTGGTCCTTCGCATCATGCCTCTTGTCTGCCCATGGTCCACGCCCCAGCCTCCACTTCATCCCTAAGTGACTACTTCCTGAAAGTGTGCCGCATGTGGATAGACTCCAATAGACACTTCAGGAAGGAACAGCTTAGCTGTCTTGAGGTAAAATGTAGGTGTCCTGCACTTTGATGTGGCTAAAGTTGGAATAAAGATTTTCTTCTTTTCTTCTTTCTTTGACTATGTAGCCCAGGCTAGAGTCCAGGCTGAAATGTCACTAGCTAAGTGGTCCATGTTAAGAGCTGGGAATGCGGGTGCGCATCACCACATCCGGCTAAAGTAAGAACATTAGGAGATGAAGTTGGACCGGGGTGTTAATATTATTCCTTCCTGCTGGGCCTGGTGGTACACGCCTTTAATCCCAGCACTCAGGAGGCAGAGGCAGGTGGATCTCTGAGTCTGAGGCCAGACTGATCTACAGAGTTCCAGGACAGCCAGGGCTACAAAGAGAAACCCTGTCTCAAATGAACAAGCAAACGAAAATGCCTAAAAGGCAGCTTGTAAAACTAACACAGGAAAATAAGTAACCCTGGAGCCCACCAGCACTGTGGTAAGAGAAAACAAAACAGAAAAAACTATACCACACACACAAAAAGCTTTTTAATAGCAATGTAAAAAAAAGGAATAGCAATACTCACTAAGAGAATGCAGTCAACTATCAGGAAGATGGAGCAATTGAAAACATCCATACACCCACCAACAGAGCCCCAAATACTCAGTGAAAACTGACAAAATGTTCTCAAGGAGGAAAGCCAAACCAGCTATAAATTGGAAAATTCAGTTCTCCTTTCTTAGCAATAGAACAGAGAGACAGAATATCAGCAGAGATATAAAGACCCTTGAAAACAACTACTTCCCAAGACAATAGAATCACAGTCAAGTGCACACATTTTCCAGGTTAGACCATATTTTAGTCCAGAAAAAAAAAAAAACAGTCCAAACTTAAAGGAGATAGTGTGGACTCTGCACCCATTCCCTGCCAATCACAGAGAATTATATTAAAGACCAGCAATGGGAAGAAGGACTGGGAAATAACCAACCATTTGAAAGTTGCTATACGTTTTGTATTTGTTAGGGTTTCTACTGCTGTGATAAAACATCATGACCAGAAACAACCGGGGGAGAAAAAGGTTTCTTCCAAAATCTTACAGTTTACAGTCTCTCATGAGGCAAGTCAAAGTCAGAGCTCAAGCAGGATCCTGGAGGCAGGAACTGAAGTGGACACCATGGAGGAACACCACTCACTGGCTTGCTCCCCATGGCTTGCTCAGGCTGAGAAAAAGCAATGTAATCAAAGTCGATTCTAGGAACGAATCAACTAGAGAAACCTCTGTTACACTGATGGTGAGGAGAGAGGCCGGAAGTTACATCATGAATGAGAGCGGAAGCTGGATACACGGAGTCCAACCTAAGAGCCTCCCATCACACAGGCAGACACGGTGTTGTGTACACATGGTGGAAGGCATTCAGCCCAAGACAAACAGGACATCCTGTCATTTTTGACAACGTGGATAAATGTGGAGGACACTCTATCGGTGAAGCAAAGAAAAGGCAGAAAGCATAGCGTGTGATTCACGGAAGCCCATGTTTACGTTTGTCTTAAAAAGAAGGAATCGCCGACACTTGTGTCACACTCCAGGGAGACTATGCTGTCGCGAGCATGGGTACTGCTCTTCAGACCTTCTCACGCACCTTGTATCTGGAGAAACATGGGATCCATGAAGTCACAGCTGCTTCTACAGCCCTGGGAAAGCCGCACAGGGATGAGAAGAAACGCTCTATTTAATTGGCCTATGAATTCTCACAACCTTTTTTTTTTTTTTTTTGTCTCTTCTCTGTTTAACAAGCGTCTGGGAAAACCATCTCCTGCTGTCACCCTCAGGCCTGGACATGTCTTAGCCTTATAGCTCTGTCATTTTTACAAGTCTCTATGGATGGCTCTCCAGTTCATCTCACCGCAAAAGGCGAAAAGCTAGTCACTTGATGATGTCAACAGAGATAGGATGCTAACTGCCAAGTAAACGATGTAGAAGAGGCCTCGTGAGGTCCCCCTTCAAGTGTCCCTCACTGACAGGAAGGGGAAGGGGGCTAGGAGAATGACAGGAGACAACCTGAAGGAGAATGAAGGTTCTCGAACAGAGATGCGGCTTTGATGCAAGCTCAGGAGGACACCTAGGCTCTCTCTCTCAAAACACAGATATCTGGACACGAAAGTTTTGATGGCATCAGATTTGAGACTAAAGCATAGAAGTCCTGGAAGAGAAAGCAGGCTCTGTGTTCAACTTTCATATGGTGACCTAAAGCTGCCAGTACCAGTGACCGTGTCAGCTGACAGCATAGTAAATAAACTTATCACACAAAGGGGACAATGACTCAATAGCCTGTGGGTTTCTCATTTTTTTAAAAAAGTGGCCGGACATTGTCGCGCCCCCCCTCGTCCAGCAAGGAAGATGCAACACCGGAGCTCTTCTTGCAGCAGTTTTATTCAGAACTTTATTCACAACTTCTTTCTCTTTCCTTTTCTCTCTCTCTCTCTCTCCCCGGACAAACCTCTCCCAGTCCTTAAATAGGCATGGGCCGCCAACCCCAGATTGCTACCTGGGCACGGTCCATAGGTCCACGTATATGCAGGCAGCTGACGATCACTGCGTGATAATAGCATAAGTCAGGCCTAGTTGATATTAGGAGTTGATTATCACAGAGAGCACTCGCTTTCGGGATCGCGGAGGGCGGGAGCCAGCACCATTAGGTGCGACTCCACGCAGCTCTCTACACATTGCCATCAGGTGTGACTCCACGCAGCTCTCTACAGGACATGGTGTCAGAACACGGTCCAGGAATGGAGCCATGAGAGAAGTCTGAGCGCTTGTGAGAACACTCTAAGAAAACAAGTCGCAGCCGGGCGGTGGTGGCGCACACCTTTAATCCCAGCACTCGGGGGGCAGAGGCAGGCGGATCTCTCATTTCTTAATTATACGTTACATTTTTAAATGAGCTGCACTAACACTATACCTTAATCAAGATCAAAAATATATCATATATCAAAATTGAGCTTAAATTTGTATCAATAAACCAAGATCCGTAGCAACACAAGTCTCTACAGCAAATAGGGATATACGTGAACTAAACTATAGATCAACCAACCGCATCCAACTGACAGGGAGCAGTGCCTAGAGGAACAGCAGCTAATGCTTATTTTAAGCGCCATGAAACATCCAGATAGACTACACGTGGGCCATAAAAAAAAATCACACTCAACAAAATTTTAAAAACTGAAATTGTACAAAAGGCAACGGAATTAAACTATAAATAACAGAATAGCTGTCCGTGGGAGCAGATGGCTGGTTTTCGTAGTGGAGGACTAAAACGGTGACGCACGTACTGGCAAAGTGTGAAGCTGAACAGAGCTGTGAGCCATCACTCCAAAACACCCAAGTGCTGGTGACTCTTCGCCTGTGCAGCCATAAGGCAGCGGGAGGAAAGGGCGCAGAGGGGTGAGTCCCAGTCCCACGTATGCTTGGAGCTCAGCATTCCACATGGAACGACATGACAGCAGGTTGTGCCAGCCCCGCTCCAGCCTTGCAGAAAATCCTCACTCCATTTCCTCCTCCTTTCTGCCCTGACTACAAGCAGGCATCTACGGGCTCCTCCCAGTCTCTGTTCACTTCACAGTCCAGGCTGGGTGCCTCTGCCATCCACACACTCTGTGATGTGTCTTTTGTGATCTTGTGCCCATCCCTAAGATACCTGATGGAGGAGTTACTTTCATTTAATAAAGAAACTGCCTTGGCCCATTTATAGGCCAGCCCTTAGGTGGGTGGAGTAAACAGACAGAATGCTGGGAGAAAGAAGCCGAGTCAGGAGTCGCCATGATTCTCCCACTCCAGACTGACGCAGGTTAAGATCTTTCCTGGTAAGCCAGCTCATGGTACTACACAGAATATTAGAAATGGGTTAGATCAATATGTAAGAGCTAGCCAATAAGAGGCTGGAACTAATGGGCCAGGCAGTGATTAAAAGAATACAGTTTCCGTGTAATTATTTTGGGTAAAGCCATGTGGGCGGCCGGGTGCCGGGGACGCAGCCCCGCTGCTCTTATTACAACAGATACCAAACACCAATGACTCTTGGGGTGCCCTGCAGGGTGCTTTTGGAGAAAGACAGGTGGTTGGGACACACTCCCACCAGGATGAGGGCTGGGCTGTAACAGGAAGTGGTGGAGAACCTGGCTTTTCATTACAAAGATTTCTGAAACATTCTGATATACTCTGGGGTGCTCTCTGTGTCCCTCTTTACCCGAGACAGCCTGGCTTGCAGCTGATCTTCCAGCAGACAGCTTACCAGCACATCTGTGACTCTCAAAAGGACCCCACTCTGGCACTGAGATTCCATGATGGCAGCCATCCCAGGTCTTTGTCCCCAGCATATCTAGTGTTCACATCCCTCCGTGACTTCAGTGCCTGAGGCTCTGACCTCTGCAGGGACTGCATTCACGTGCACACTCCCCACACATACATGGGATTTTGCTTATTTATTTTTACTTTTATATTTTATTATTTATTTATTGAGGTAGGGTTTCTCTGTGTTAACAGTCCTAGCTGTCCTGGAACTCACTTTGTTTTTGACCTCAAACTCCCAGAGATCCACCTGCCTCCGTCTCCCAAGTGCTGGGATTAAAGGCGTGTGCCACCACCGCCCAGCATCACATACACTAAAATTAAGAAACAAACAGAGCTACGTAGTCAAGAGCTCTGGCTGCTCTTGCAGAGGACCCAGGTTCAGTTCCTAGCACCCACATTGGAGCTCACAACCATCCACGTGTAACCAGACCTTGGCGAGGCAACATCTCCTTGAGGACCACCCAGACATTGGCCGGTAAGCGTCTGCTGAGGGACCAGTGCAGTCCTCTTTCAGCCCCTGCCCCCTGCATTGAATACCATCAGGGCCTTAAGACAAGGATACCCATCCTCAAAGCGGGTGAGCTAAAGTCAGAGCTTGCAAGCAGGCTGGGACACTGGCTTTTTCTAAAGCCCCCAAAGATTCCCTCAGGTGTTTAGGACTGAGAACCACTGACTCTATGCGCTTCCCCTCCCAGGGTGCAGAAGTGACCTCCTACTCTGGAGTGAGTCCCGACTGTCTCCTGACCTGTGTTACACCAAGTGCATCCACTGTTGGCTACCCATATATGGAGGCTGAAGATGTGTTCAGCACGTATGAATGTCTCAGTGTTTCATTCTGAGACAGGGTCTCACTTTGTAGCCCAGCCTGGCCTCATACTCAAGGCAATGCTCCTGCCTCAGTCACTCAAGCACTGGGATTACAGGCATTGGTCACCACACCTTTTATGCCCAGTGTCTCAACAATCTAAAATCGATCTGGCTGAGCAGCTACCGTTATGTCCCTTTGAGGTTTATTTGAAACAGACTTGATAAGGTTAAGTAATTTGGTCAACTTTACACAGCTGTTTAGACAGAGAAGTCAGCATCTGATTCCAAAACTCCAGGCTTTGTGCTCATGCCGTATTGTCTTCAGACGACCTTCAGTGGGCATAGGAGCTACGACTCAGCCTTAGAATTACCAGCTCTTTCCCCTAATATTTCACGAACACACAATCCTTGTCAGACGTGTACTGCCCCAGGGACCCACGGTGTCACGGTAGCTGCTTGTGTTCTGAAGGCTTTGCTCCCTTATTACTGTAATCTCATTTTGGAGAACAGCAAACCAGAGGATAATTCCAGGCTAAATCGCATTTGTGTTTTTAATCAAGTAGCCGGTGTAATTGATTATGTAATAATTCCATTCTCTGCTTAGTTTAATCCTCGGGAAAATAGTAGTTCTCCCTATTAAACTCTTTCTGACCTTGACTTTGAAGACTCGTTGCAATGCCCATGGCTGACAAGACTCGCATCCAAGACATGGAAATTAGGCACATAAAGTATCAAATGAGCAGACTCCCTTTAACTTCTGAGGTGACTTCATCCCGAGAGGGCTTCTGGGGAGACTTTCTCCATCTCATTATCTGACTTAGAGGCTTGTCAGTAACAGCCAAACTGTTTCAATTCTGTAACTACTGCTGGGAAACCGAAGAGCTCGGCTGAGTTAGCCAATGTGGCACTACCCAGTACTCTGAGTCACACATGGTTTATGAGGTTAAACACCTGTGATGGCTTTCCTTGCTTGTCAACTTGACATCTGGAAGAAACGAACCCAAATGGCTGGACACACCTGTGGAGGATTTTGTTTTGTTTTTTTAGATTAAATCATTTGAAGTGGGAAAAGTCACTTCTAATCTGGATCTTTGAGGTGGGAAGATCCACCTTTAATGTGGGCCACACCTTCTACTGGCAGCCTAAAGGACATGGAAGAAAGAAGCCAGCTCTCTTTGCCTGCGGGTTCTTGCTTTCACTAGCGCACGCATTCCTTCACTGGCATTACAGCCATTTCTTTGGGATTCAAGTGTATGCTGAAGACCAGCAAAGACATCCAGCCCTTGTAGGCTGAACAACTTCTGGATTCTTGGGACCTTCTACTGGTAGACGGCCATTGTTAGATAAGCTGGGCCAAAGCCTGCATGTCATTCTAATAAATATATGATTCATTAGAACACACAGACACACATATACACACACATATGAATGTGTGTATATGTATGTGTGTATGCATGCACTGTAGGTACTCCAAGCCCTAAAAACACATTAAAAAAAATAAAGAAGGGTTCAACAGTGCTCCTACAGAGGACCCAGGTTCAATAAATACATATATTCATTCTTTAAGTTCTGCCCCCTAGAGAACCCAGAATAACACAGTATCTTTCTGCAAACTGAAGAATTATAGCCTTCAGTAGTCAAGGCTGATATCAGCAGTGAAGGGGACGTGGTCATCCACAGGACAGGTCAATTAAGAGGTCTCATAGACACAGATGGCTGCCCCATGCTGACACTGACTTTGCAAGTCTGAGACAGTCTGCTGTTTGCAGGCAGTTCTGGATGGACATCAACGATGGGCATGACAACTCTGTGCTTTGGTCTTCATAGGAGGCTCATAAATATTTAGTGAGAAAACGAGGGGGGCGGAGAAAGTGTGATATATGTCCAAAATGGAGGCAGAACTTTTATACATTTACTGAAATCTTACAATGTCCACACAGACGGGCTGGGCTATAAAGAGCCCATAGGTAATGTGGCCAGTTTTTTGGGGGGAAGGGAGCGTTGTTTTGTTTTTTAAGATTTAACTTATTTGCATTGGTGTTTTTCCTGCATGTATGTCTTTGAGAAGGTGCCAGATCCCTTGGAACTGGAAATAGCTATAAGCTGCCACGCGGGAGCTGGGAATTGAACCTGGGTCCTCTGGAAGAGCAGCCAGTGCTTTTACCCTCTGAAAACCATGTCTCCAGATCCCATGAATCCATAGGAAACAGACCAGTTTTCAAACCAGTTTAACCGCAAACTTTTTTCAACTGTAGTGTTTATCAAGAGTATCGGAAAGCCATAGTGTGCTCGTTAGGTTTTGTCAACTCGACACAAACCAGAATCGGTAGTCTTTGCGACACCCGGCAAGGGAGGACACCAAACCGTCTTCTTACGGAGCATATCAGCCCATTTCAACTCTACCGCACCTCAAGTCCCAACGGGACAGCTTTGCTCTTGTGACATGTGGGAGGGAGACAGAGGCTAAAGTGCAGTACAAGCTCGGTGGATCTAGCTAATGACAAGCTGTCATGAACTCCAGGCTGCTGAAAATGCCAGGCAAGGTCAGTTTATCAGAAGCAAATACTTGTAACCAAACGCGAGCCACAGACATGGTCCTCTCCCTGCATTCTGTCTTTCCCATCACCCCATTGGGAAACTGGAGAAATAGGAAGTATCTCTGGCACTCCTGTCCCTGTCCTTCAGCCCAGTCTCATCTCCCGAGTCTCATCACAGGCGCTCCATGCCGTCTCCTGACTGCAGTCCAGGAGCGGCTTTCCACCCATCCACTTTGGCATAGGTCATAAACCATCTCACCCTGCATAACGTCAAGTTAAACGAATGTAATATGCAATTAGCTCTGATAGTTTAGCATGCAGAATAGGAAGTCTATCATGCATACAAATCGACACCACAATGTTCATACTGCATTTAAAACGGGCCTTTCTTTTTGGTGGGTATAGTGGTTTGAAAGAGAATGGTCCCCATAGACTCCTGTTTGACTACTTGGTCCCCAGTTGGTAAAATTGTTTGGGAAGGGTTAGGGAGTACAACACTGGTGGGTAGGCTTTGAGTTTCCTCAAGTTACAGTGTGCTGTCTCTGCCACCATGCCTTTACTCCACCCTCATGGACACCAACCCTCTAGAAACCAATTTTTAAGCTCAATTCAGTATTTTCTTTCTTAAGTTGCCTTGGTCATGGTGTTTTCACAGTAATAGAATAGGAACTAACACAAGAGTAGTGTAAGTTTTTAGGAACATAGTAAGATGGTTTTATTTTTCTTCAATACTGTTTACAAGTGACCCAATGTGCTTTCAGGACTTTACAGGGAGTATTACAAAATAACACTATCACATTGAAGGGCATGCTTCTGATCCTTCATTTTGGAGAAAGGGTCTCATGTGGCTCAGAATGGCCTCAAATTTCCTGTGTAGCTAATGATGGCTTTGAACCCACGACCCTCTGGCATCCACTTCCAGAGTGCTGGGATTGCATTTAAAAAATAGAAGTCTTTCATCACAGAGGCTGTAAAGTTTCTTCAACCCTCCAAACCTAAACAGCCTTTGAGTGAAGTGTTCTGTGGATGTGGAGTGGATGTGCCCAATGCCACTGATTTGATTTTGAGACCAGCCTGCCTGCTCAAATCTCGTTGAATTTCGGCCCTGGTGTATTCAGCTCACCCTCCTCTCTTCTTAGGAAGAGGAAGAAGCAGAGGCAATTTTCCAATGGTAAACTTCAGCAACCTACCCTCATCTAATGTGAAGAGCAAAGAACAGAATAAGGAAATGTGGACACGGGAACAGAAGATATGGGGCCAATTACCTGCAACCTTCGGTGTGCTTCTAGTGGGCTGCCACATCTGGGGAGGTGCGTGGGACTCTAGCACAGCATTGTAGCTCGCTCTAGGAATCCCACTTAGAAAGCGTCTAATGGAAGGAGGCAGAGGCGGGTGGATCTCTGTGAGTCCGAGGCCAGTCTGGTTACAGAGTGAGTTCCAGGACAGCCAGGCTACAAAAGAGAAACCCTGTCTCAAAACAAAAAGAAAAAGGTTCCAATGGTTTTGGCTTGACATTTCATTTCCTACTGTGGGCTCCTCCCACTGCAGAAACGGCAGTGCCAGAAATGCAGGTCCATGCTCTCCCCACTTCCCAGTGTGGTCCCAGTTCAACTTCGGCACAACCCACTGGCAACTTTGAGGTGTTATGTCTGTTCCCCTCTGTAAGCTTCCTCTGTCAAGGCTGAGAAAGTAGTGGGTAACTCTCACATCAGCTCAACGCTGGACTGGCAGTGGCTCACAGACATGAGATGCAGAGCCCCACATATGCTGAAGTCCGGAAGCCCAGAATCTGCTTAGTTCCACTGGGGTGGGGTTCTTTACCTCTGTGAAGGAAAATCTCTCAGAACTTATTTCTGAAACCAGAACATTCTACAATTACTCAGATTTAGGAATGGCTCATCTGGTCAGAGAAAGAGGATTCTTTTCTTAACATTAAGACAATTCTTTTGTTGTTTTTCGAGACAAGGTTTCTCTGTGTAGCCCTGGCTGTCCTGGAACTCACTCTGTAGAGCAGGTTGGCCTCTGACTCACAAGAGATCCGCCTGCCTCTGCCTCCGGAGTGCGAGGATTAAAACCGTGCACGGCCACCGGCTGGCTCCTCAGTGAGTGCTTTAATGACAAGACTGTGTATGCCTCCAACTCCTCAAGGATGACTTACAAGTATTAGTTACTAGTTAAAAGCCAACAAACAGAAAACAGCTTTTGCTATTCGGAACTCATCCAAACAGTCTAACAGGGACAACTTCCCGTTCTGAGGACAGCATCACTCTAGCATGATCAGACTCTACAAGGGAAGTGCAGTGTCAGACAAGAGCCAGAGCGCATGAGCAGATGTTACAGAAGCTAAGTCTGTGTGCTAGGAGGGACAGACAGACACCTCTGCAATGTCCCTCTTACAGCCTGATTCTATGTAAAAACTAGGGATTTCTCTTAAAAGGCACATCTCTGCACAAGGGCAGGTCTGGACCCGGAGTTCCCTGAGGTTCATGGGGAAGGCTTGGTGGGGCTGTTCAGAGGCAGGGCCAACAGTGGGGAGTGAGGGCTGGATATGGCTTTCAGGTGCGGCCCCAGCTCTGTGGGCCAGGTAGTCCGTCTGCCACAGCTCCAACTCATGGAGCCAACTGACCATCAACTGAGCCCCCAGAACCACAAGTCATAGTATGTTGTCACGGTGTCGGAAAACACAGCAGACAGCTGTTCAGAACGAGAGCCCACAAACCACTGTTCATACACACGTGGGCTTCTAGGAACTTTGAGTGACAAAAGCTCTAACTCACATAAAAAGACTAACACAAGTCCTAAAGTGTATGCTTCTAATTCCAAATACATTTTGGGCAAAAAGAAAAAATATATACTTAAAAGCCAACAATCACAAATAAGCCAACTTTAATAGATATTATTTTGTATTTATATAGCGCCTTCTTCAAGAACCTTAAATGCTTTACAGACATTATCTCTAATTAATCCCCACAACAACCCTGTGAGGTAGGTATTACTCCCATTTACAGGAGGGAGACTGAAGCACAGAGAGGTTAGTGACTTGCCCGAGGTCACACAGTTAAGTTCACTGGAGAGCCAGGACTCCAGCACCTTGCCTCCCAGCTCCCAGCCACATCCCTCACAAAGAGAATTTTTAATGAAAAGAATCTTTACAGAAAGTATCAGGCGTATATGAAAGTGAGGTCTTCCTACGGCCATCAAGGAAAGAAAAACCCTACACTGATGGCTGAGGCCATGAGGCCACTACAGCACATTTCCTTGCCCCCTTCCTAAGCCGTGTGGCTCCTGTCTTAAGTGACCTTCTAAAGGTAAAATTCCTATGGCAAAAGTCACATGACTCAGAAGTGGGGCTTAACTTAGAATATTTACTTTTAGTTACGATAATTCATAGAAACTTTTGTTCTAATATACAAAATTTGGGACAGCTGCCCCAGCAAACATGTACATAATTACACAGCAACTAGGCTTGTTCGCAACTTGCACCTGGCCTCATCAGAATCACAGGCAAAGAACAATCGCCTGGGAATACGTGCTGGCCGGGTCACCTTTTCCACCTACTACACCTGATATTCCCAGTCCCCAACCCAAACCCTGGATTTTTTTTTTTTAAAGTTTACTGAGTTTCTGATAAAATCAAAATGTTTTACTTAGCTCCATCTCACTAAGAATGAAAAGGAGCAGAGGCAACAGTCAGCAGGCCTTCCCCTGCAGACTGTCCAGAGCGGACCTGAGCGGGGGAGTGGCTGACTGCCAGCTCAGCACCCTTGCTAGGACTTGCTGCCATGCGGAACTAGGCTTTCTTCTGCATACGTTTTAAAGTCAAGAAAACTGTGTGCAACCAACAGCACAGTACTTTAGTGCTGCAAGGGGCAGCCTCGAGGACTCAGCCATATTTTACGCAGTTCTGAATTCCCGCACCATTTGTTTGAAGCCCTCGATGTGTGCCTGCTCTCACGGCTCTGACTCCCCCATGCTTCTGGCTGTGCTCTCTGTGCGGTGCTGGCAGATCACAAACCCCAGCCAGGTAAGGCTTCAGAAACTATAAAATGAGTTTTTCTCCCAACACATCTGTCTATGAAGCCCAATTAGCTAAGTGACCCTGTTATAAATCGGCTTATGGGATGACTAGATGAGGTCATTTCCTGAGCTAAAAGGTACAGAAAATAAATGTTAATAGCAGCACAAAAACATTTCGTTTTGCTGTTTGCTTCTCAGTCAACAGTTTTAGTAAAATAACTTTAGAAAATTAGGGGCTTATCAACGGGCCACCACCACGGCATGCAGAGTGCTGTGTGATGGACCACCCAGTGCTGGGCTGCTGGGACTTGGACCATAATCTTCCATTGCTTTCTGCAAGTTACACTGAGCCCTGCCATACCACTTGATGCTCAGCTGTCCATGGAGACTCCCTGCACTGTGTCACAAGCTCCTGAACACCATTCTAATGGCTGTGGCAGGTCAGGAGGGGGAGGGGCTTCTCCTCTAGATAACTGGTCTGTCACCAAATTGTAATCTTCCAAAGGGCTCTAGCTGCTCCCTGGCTGCTGAGGTTCTAATGGGCCTGGGCCCAGCAGTCCTTCCCAAGGCTAAAGAGACTAACAACTGCTAGCAGTTTTGGGGTTCTGGCCGACAGTGTGCTGACATCACACTGGGGTTTCCTTTATCATTCTAGCAACAGGGAATTTCTACTTCACTGAAAAAAAAAAACCTTAAAAAATCAAGTGACAAACTATGACAAAGAGCAACTATTCAGCCAGGGAGAGCCCTCCTGACAGTATCTAGCCACCCACTGTGATCATGTCATGATTATCTTAGTGATTACTAGACTCTTCAGTTCACCTTACAGAGACAGACAACAGAACTACCTCCTGACACACTGGGAAAATGTGCTAGGATTTGCTGACAGAATCACCGGCACTTCATATAATGCTCGGACTCCACCAGTTTAATAAAATAAATAAGGAAAATGATCATTACAAAGCCAGTCTTTCCCCTGGGGGAACCAAGAAGCCACTTGTGACCCACTGTCCCCTGTGTACACGCACTGTACATCATCACACGCTTCTCCAGAGAAGCAGAGTATCCTTGACTTCCTGACACTGGACTCTGTGTTGCTAGTTCTGGGTGTCAGGAAGGCAACTGCGAGTGCTGGGCCCAAAGGTACTTTCCAAAAGGTACGTATGAAAACAGCACTCAGCTGCTCCCATCCGCAGTGTGAGCATCCCGTGCGTGCTCCAGCAACCGAGCATTCTAATTCTTCCACTGCCCTCCCGAGGAACTCAAATCATCATTGGTGCGGTTACAGAGAAAATGTGTGTCGGCAGCTGGCAGCTGCTTTACAAGAGGAGCTGGTATCTCTGATTTCACTTCCTTGTGTGGAACTGCACAGACAGCATGATTCCTGAGCAAAAAATTCAACTACTGTGATCGGAAGGGCATGTTAATCCACGGTCTTTGCTTTATTGTATGCAAAGTGTGCTACTGCCCTGAGCGTCCTGCACCTCTCTCTTCTTGATCCTTTCCGGAACCACCAGAGAAGCATGCAGCCGCTTCTCTCCGCCTTGGCTCCCTTCAGTCTCGAGACTGATAGAAAAGGATGTACCCAGACTCGGAGTTCTTGGAGATATCAGACGTCAACCCGTAAAATTCTTCAATAGCTTGTGCATCTATTTTCTGTGAGGAAGAACAAAAACATTAGCACATTCAGCTATGATGATCATGCTTTAAACTACAACAAACAACAGTATCCAAGGTTGCTAAGGACGGGGAAACAGTGTTCAGCCACATGCTGTGAAGTGTTACAGTCACGCCGGGAACACCTTTCCCAATAGCTCCAACTCCAACGCTGAATACAACAGCTACCCTTGAGCCAGCACCTCGCCTTCCCAGTGTCAGTCGAACCATATGAAGCACATTAATTGTCAACTATTTTGGATGTGTAAAAATGGCACGCTCCAGCAGTCTAGCCTAACATAGAGTCAAGAGCAATGAGAGTGTCTGTCAATAAAGGACCAGGACAAGGAGGATCTAAGCACTTCTGCTCATAACAGTCCATAACCTACAAAAGGTCATGTCTCAGCTGCTATACCCACCAGCAGAAAATCACAAAGCATTGAACAGGTACCACGTGGTACAGTGGGCACTGTGCACTGTGGGGATGAATCTCACTTAGAGTAAGGACAAGAACCAGGCCTAGAGTCACTGTGAAGCAGAACAAAAATTAATCATCACAGCAAAAGTCTAAACAGCAAGTGCCAAGGGATGGAAAACAGAAAGATGAAGCGCTGTGCTGGCCAAAGAGGATGGGGAGCCTGCTGGGGTGCTGAAAACCCACCACACTGCACCCGGCTGGTGTGCAAGCACACATCTGAGTGTGTACACCTTCACAAAGAAAAGCTCATAACAGGTGTGGTGGGTTGAATGAGAACGGCCCCCATGAACTCGCATGCACGTTTGAATGCTTGGTCTCTGGTGGAACAGTCTGGGAAGGATTAGGAGGTGTGTCCTTGTTGGAGGAAGTGTATCACTGGGGGGTGGGTTTTGCAATTTTATTTATCTGTTTGTTTTGTTTTGTAAGACAGGGTTTCTCTGTAGCTTTGAAACCTGTCCTGGAGCTAGCTCTTGTAGACCAGGCTGGCCTTGAACTCAAGAGATCTGCCTGCCTCTGCCTCTTGAGGCATGTGGCACCACCGCCCGACAGGGCTTTGCCATTTTAAAAGACTCTCCTCATTCCCATTGTACTCTCTCTGCATGCAGATCAAGATGTGAACTCTTACTGCCTCCATAATGGACTCTAACCATCTGAAACCATAAGCTCAATTAAACTCTTTCTTTTGCCAGGTGGTGGCAGCGCACGCCCTTAATCCCAGCACTCAAAAGAGGCAGAGGCAAGCAGCACACTGTGCGATCAAGGCCAGCCTGGTCTACAGAGTGAGTTCCAGGACAGTCAAGGCTAAACATAAAAACCCTGTCTCAAGAAACCAATACCAAAACCAAACCTCTTTCTTCTATAAGATGCCTTGGTCTTGGTGTTTAATCATAGTAACAAAATCTAACTAATACAAGTGTTAACTTCTGCACTCAATATCTTTTAAGAAAAAGAAACATTTTTACAAAACGACAGGACAGGACTGTTAAATCTTCCTTTGTTATTCTGGGCTGTATAAGGCTGGTTGGTAATCTAAAGCCCTGAACAACTGTCTAATACCTACCATCCGTCACACAAGAGCGAGCAGCTGTGAAGGAAAAATGTACAACTCCAAAGAAGCGAAGAAGCTACTTACTTCTACAATGTCGTCATCAAACAACAACCAAAAATCATGACTCTTAACTATTGCAATATAATGGCCTCGATTGGGACCACTAAAACAAAAGAAAAAAGAAGAAAAGTTAACTTTTTAAAAATGTTATAGTCATATTACCTTCTTGTCCTAAGTTTTAAAGTTAAAAAAAAATTTGTGTGCACGTGTGTGTTGGTGCACATGAGTACAAAGGCCCTCAACAGGCCTGAAGAGTGCTTCAAATCCCCTGGAGCTACTTAGAGACCCTTGTGAGCCTCCGGAGATGGGTGCTGGGGATTAACTCCCGTACTCTGGAGGAATGCTACGCACATTTAAAGATCTGGGCATGTACCTCAGGGTACAGCATACACTCGGCATGTGTAAGCCTCTGGGTCCAGTCCCCAAATCACAACACTGTCCCCTGACCCGCAAGAAAGGGTCCAAGCATGTATCCATGCAGAGTGCAGGAAAAGAGGACCAGAGTGGGACTGTGTGATCTGGCTGGTTGGAAATGATAAATGTGCACGGAGGTAAAATCAGAACTTTAATCCCAGCACTGGAGAGGCAGAGACAGGCGGATCTTTGTGAGTTCGAGGCCAGCCTGGTCTACAAGAGCTAGTTCCAGGACAGGCTCCAAAGCTACAGAGAAACCCTGTCTCGAAAAACCAAAAAAAAAAAAAAAAAAAAAAAAAAAAAAAAAAAAAGAATAAAAACGAAGGCATAAATCTAAAATACATAAAGGTTCTAAAGAAGAGTGATAAAATACCTATGTCAGAAACTGATTTTAAACAAACTGATCTTGAAAAAGATGAAGGATGCTAGCGTCCAGCCAGGTGTGGTAGCAGAGAGTGTAATTCCAGAGGCAGGAGGACTGAAATTTCAGGCCATCCTGGGCTGTGCAGCAAAGACTCAGTCTAGAAGAGTCAGGTGGGACTGGGACACTGCTCGTGATAAAGAGCACTGGCTGCTCTTGCAGAGGACCAGGGTTCAGTTCCCAGCACCCAGATGTCACTCTACGTCTAGTGGATCTGACTCCAAGGCCTCCAAGTCTTCAGGCCTCCAAGGGCACCAGGCACACACACGGTACACAAATGGACATGCAGGGAAAACACTGACATAAAATTAATTAAAAAAAAAAAGTCTCAAGTGTCATCCCCAGCCCTGCCCAGTCACTGTCAACACTCTGAGCATGCTCTGTTCTACTAGGACTGTGCCCTAGTCACGATTACCTTCCGCAGTGAACCACGACAGCGACAAGGTCGTACATTCTGTCAGGGTTGGTTGCATCTCCTGAAGTGTTAAATAGACGAAGTTCTAAAGGAAAAACTACCCGGTAAGAAAGCTTTGTATATCGATGAAGCTGGTCCATATACTTAAATCTTTTCAGGTGTAGAGCCAGAATCATGGGTAGTTTCTTAACTTTCATCCTAAAAAATAAATATGAAGACAGGATTTCAGAAAACACTCACTGTGAATTAAAAGAATTAAGTTGGTGCAAAAGGAATTACACTTTTGGCCCTGTTGAAATATGATGTTGATACTGAAATACATTTTTAATAAATATGCTTCCACACACAACATTTCAAGCACACTTCTCACTTCATGCTTTTTTGCTAATGGATTACTTTACTTTACACTTATTTTCTACTATAGAACTGCTGTTAAACAAAGGCAAATGTGAGGTTTTCTTATTTGGGTACAAACCAAGTCATAAGGCAGCAGAGACCACTGACAACATGAGCAGCTCATCTGGCCCAGGAACTGCTAAGGAATGCACAGTGCAGTGCTGGGTGAAGAGGCTTCACAGGGAGTGGAGGGCCTTGAAGGTGACCAGCTGAGAGTGCCTGATCCTCTTACAGCTGCAGGACAGGCACTGTCCTCTCTCCTTCTATGCAACAATGCCCACTTCTTGTTCTGACTGTGGCCTGAAGTGGAGTGTGGCCACTGGCAACTTCAGAGCACAGCCCAAGGTCAACTGTCCAAGGTCTGTCACTGATGGTCTGTGGCGCCGTGAGCCACTGCAACTTTCTGGATCCAGCAAAACCACTGTGACTGAGGCAATGCTCCGCAAAGGGCACTGCTGCAGCCGACAATCAACAGACAGGGCTCAGTTCTCTTCCACCACAAAGCAGAACAACACACAACACTTTTCCAGGCATCTTGACAACACTGTGCAGGGAAGACACTTCCACAAGGAGCAGGGTACAGAAATGGATGTCAAACACAGATTTTTACACTACAGGAATAAACAAACCTATTTTTCATTGGCAAAAATGTGTTGTTTTGATTTCTACTCTGAGTGGCAAATATGTGTCTGGGCCTACTTACATTATAATGGTCTACAGTGCTATGCCCATTTAGCAGAGTGGTAAGGGTAGGATTTTCCTAGGCCATGGCCTAGACTGAGGTTCTTGGGCTCACTGACAGTGTCAGATATAGCGTCCAACAAGCAGTAAATCTTAAATCTAATCAAATCTCTTACCATTAATCCCACTGGTACCTTCCCCTGAGAACTGTAATTACACCGGCAAAGAGAAGACTCTTCATGGGGGCTGCCTGCATGCTGAGCAGGGGGATTGGGGATTTAGTTTCCCTATATTGTCAGACACGCCCCACAGAGTCACCCCAACAAACTCAGGGCTACACCAAGTTAGATGGTGAAATTTCTTTGGTATGTCTTCAGGACCTGAGTTGGATACGAATGTTATCTTCCCATGGAAACTCCCACAACAGTTTTAAAGACTAATTCAGGGTGTTTGCACTGTCTAAAAATCACCAGGTTTAACAATGACATATTCTAGAAGGGGATAAAATAATCTGGGATTAAAGAGTTTGGCTTTTAATTGTGAAACATTCTAATATTTGTTTTCTTCTTCAATGCTATTTCTCCCAAGGTTGCCTCAATCCTTGTTCAGTAATCAATTCTTTTTTTTTTTTTTTTTTTTTTTTTGGTTTTTCGAGACAGGGTTTCTCTGTAGCTTTTTGGTGCCTGTCCCGGAACTAGCTCTTGTAGACCAGGCTGGCCTCGAACTCCCAGAGATCCGCCTGCCTCTGCCTCCCGAGTGCTGGGATTAAAGGCGTGTGCCACCACGGCCCGGCTCAGTAATCAATTCTTATAAAAGCAAAGTTCACACTCATTCTCTTTAATCATTACATGTTGGCTTTGACCCCTAGTACTGCTCCATGCCCCAATCTTGGCTTATTTTTCTTCTTTTTATGAGCAATCAGTTGGACTATTTGTGTAAGCAAAGGAGGAGGAAGATGCTGCAGACTGTGGGCATTAGCATGAGGATGGAAGGGTCAGGCTGGGAAAGAGACTGGTTACTTACAGGGCTGCCAATCAAAAATGACCGGAGCCAATCTTCACTATCAGGGAGAATTACAAATGTTAACAAAGAGACAGAGCAATGAAGCCCATGCTGCCAGCTGCAATGGAAGCCACCAGCAAATTCAGTTTTCAGTATGGACAGGTGCAGGTGCAGACTTCTGCATGTCCACACATCCTCTGCTCAGTTCAGGAAGGGCTCAGGAATAGTGACATCTGAACAGCAAGGTACACGTCCACAGAGCCCCTGAACAGGAACACAGCCCTTCACAGAAATGCCTAGTTTCCAGGTAAGTGCAAGAAGTTCAGTCGAACTCAGAATGTAAGGAAGCAATGGGGCACAGGAGCCACCAAAGAACCGCTTGCCACCGGCTGAGCTACAAATAACAGGAACAAGAAAACAGAACAGTGGCGGACTATAACCCACTCAAACAGGGAGGTCTGAGTGCACCCGGAGCTTTTCAAACGGCAGGTTAATGAAGAATGAAGTATTTGCAATCTTACATAGCTCTACACTAAGTACTTAAAAATTACAACAGGAAAATGTAGCTTCCATGGAGAATTCTAGGAACCATCTTAATGGAGAGTTCGGGGGCAGGGGCAACGGCAGTGTTGTGTGCAGAGTCCCAGCATGGCCAGCCCACCCTCAGGAAGCCTGGCTCTAGGAGCAGTACAGTGAGTAGCACTTGGGAATTTGGGTCTAAGGAACACCTCCAATCCCACACATGTCAGTTACCCCTGCGCCCAACTGCTTGCCCAGGATCATTTATTCTGAACACCTGCTTCCCTTCTGAGAGCCTGGAATCTGGAGCAAGGCAGCAGAGAATGCCTATGCGACAAGCACACAATAGGAATCCTGGGCATGGAGCCGGCAAAGAGCTTCCCATGATGTCATCAGACAGGGGAAATTCAGTGTCCTGTGTCACTGGAACAGGGCCTCTTGGAAGCCTGCCTGGCTTTGCCCTTTGCTCTATATCTTTTCCATGATAATCTTAGCAGTGAGTGTGACTATATACCAAGTACCAAGCCCTAGGAAATCACCGAGCACAGGAACATTCAAACACCTAGGACACACTACAGTTGTGTAACCCTTAACAAGACACATAACTACAGGACTCCTTTCCAAGACATCTAAGCCAAAAACTTGGAGACATGAATCATAGAAGTAATATATGGTTGCAGACTGGGCATCGCTCAGCTAGCAATTCTCACTGAGCCTTAATTGTTAACACTAACACTAAGAATATGGGACCGGAGAGATGACTCAGCAGATAAAAATGCTTGCTATGCAAGCATGAGAACCTGGGTTTGGATTCCTAGTATCCACATGTTTAAAAAACATGTTAACAAAACCCAAAGCCAGGTTTGGTGGTGCACACATTTAATCCCAGCACTCAAGTGATGTGGGATTTCATTGGTCAATAAAGAAACTGCCTTGGCCCATCTGATAGGGCAAAATTTAGACAGGCGGAGTAAACAGAATAGAATGCTGGGAGGAAGAGGAAGTGAGCTCAGATGCAGAGCAGCTCCTCTCAGAGCCAGACGCGATGAAGCAAGCCACCAGGTCAGACATGCTGAATCTTTCCCAGTAAGCACACCTAGCAGTGCTACACAGATTATTAAAAATGAGCTAGTCCAGGTGCGAGAGTTAGCCGAGAAGAGGCTAGATATAATGGGCCAAGCAGTGTTTAAAAGAATACAGTTTGTGTGTTGTTATTTCGGGTATAAAGCCAACCATGTGGGAGCTGGGCGGGACAAAAAAGCAGGCCCGCAGCTCATACTACAGAATGGCGCCCAGACGTGGATGACTGAATCCACTGAAAGCCTGAGAAAGCTTGGGAAAGAATAGAGTAAAGCATGTTTTCTTGGTAGCAGCAATTTCTCAGGTCTGCTCTGCTTGCTAGAGGCAAGCAAGCACTCTCATGTAAGAGAGGCTTCCTGACTCAGCCTTAGCTGCAAAACCTTGCAGCTCTTTTAAGAGGTCCTGCCATGAAACACTTAACCGGTGTTGATGAAAAGCTGACTGCATGCTTGTTTGTTTTCAGCCGTAGCAGGAAAAAAGCTTCGCCGTTTAAAAATGCCAGCTTTCTAGGCCGTCCTGCCAGGGCAAACTCTGACTGTTTGAGGCAGGAGGGCTGACTACAGAGAGAGGACTTGAGTGTTGTCTGTTGCAGCTTGCTTGCTGGCAGGGACTTTTAAACGCCACAGAGTAGTGGCTATAAACATGGCTACAGCATGAGGCTGGAAAGCTAAGGAATGGGCTGGATCCAGCCATCAAAGCCACAACTTTAAACCTACCCATATTGCTCAGTAATTTCAAGGCTCGTGTGGTCAGAAAAAGAGGGATATACAGTAAAGAGAGATTCAAAGACAAAGAAAACCTTTAAATGATTTACAGTGTGTTTAAAAATATATGCAGGCTAAAAGTTAAAGTACTTAAAAGTTAAAAAAAAAAAAAAGGAAGAAAGAGAGTAGCTGGGTGTGGTAGTACACACCTTTAATCCCAACATTTGGGAGGCAGAGGGAGATTGACCTCTGTGACTTCAAGGTGTGGTAGCACACACCTTTAATCCCAATGCCTGGGAGGCAGAGACAGATGGATCTCTGAGAGTTCAAGGACACCCTGGTCTACAGAGTTATTCCAGGACAAAGATACACAGAGAATATAAAATAAAAGTAAAAATAAACAAAATAGAGGTTAAAATAAAGCCGCACAAAGATGGAAAATACAATGAGAATCTTGATACTATATACTATTATGCTCTGTTTGAATTGTTTGAATGCTGAGGAAGGAGCAACAGATGCTAAAAGATATTTGTTTATAAATGCTACTGAACTAATCCAAGATAGATATTTTGAAAATACCTTGACTTCAGAATTTGGATCTAAGCATATGATGCTTTGGAAAGGAGTTTCTTCTTTTGTTTTCACAGACGATGAGACCCTGCGGATTGCTTCCATCCCAATATGGTACGATAGACCACGCCCTCCTGAAAGGTTGCAATGAATACCTTCAAAAAATTACTTTGCTCAACTGCTGACTGAGAGGAACCTAGCACACAGGTTATACCATGAAAGACCTGATTAACAGCGCCCCCATTCAGCAGGAAGCAGTTTGGAGAGAAATAACTACGTCCATATTCCCAAATATTGTTTATAAATGTTCTTTTACATTTAAAGGGGGATATGATATAGGCATGAATAATTTGCATTGATATGGATTTTGCTTTAGTGATTTAAATTTAAGGTCAATTTTGTTATATGTATATGTATTTCTGATATTGATTAAGGTATTGTGATTGTGTAGCTCATGTAAAAATGTTATGTATATAAGTTGTTAATGAATAGTTATCTATAATAGTCAAGTTTGTAGTCATGTTAGATTTTCTAGATGTACATAGATATATTTTAGATAGACATTCTTCATATCTTTCAAAGACTACGGAATATGCTATTTAATGTTTTAATGACTTAGGACTTTTCATTACAATGAGACACTCTGCTCCTGGCAGCACCAATCTACTTCAAGAAGAAGATGGGCATCGAAGAGGATCCTTATGGAGTTTGATAGCCATTTGGGCAAGAAACTGCTCTTGCCTGGACTGTTGCATAAACTGGACACAAAGAACCTGCAGAGAGAGGACTGCTGAACTTGCCTAAAAGTGAGATGATCTTTCGGGGTTCCTGATTCATGAAAGAGCCTACGAGACATTCTGCAGGACACAGCAGATAGTGACTGAACTGCCTTTGAAATTTCCTGCTTCGTGGAAATGTCTGCTGGAAACTATGGGCCCGTAGGCCAAAGATGGATGCCCCAAAGGTACAGAGCAACTTTGGGTTTCTGTCATTTCTAGAGTTTGAAAGTTGCTTATTTCTTGTTTGCTTAGGTAATATTGTATCTTTCTGGAGTCTTTGATGGAGTTGAAGAATAGTTAGTTATAGTTATAGTTTTCCTTAGTTATGATAAAGATAAAATAGATGTAAATATTGTAATTTTTACTTGATAACTGTTTTGTTATATGTAATTTTGCTATGTTAAAGTTAAAGCCTTCCTTTTTTATTGTTTAAACAGAAAAAGGGGAAATGATGGAGGAAGGTCATTGGTTAATTAAAAAAGAAACTGCTTGGCCCTCATAGGTTAGAACATAGGTGGGTGGAGTAAACAGAACAGAATGCTGGGAGGAAGAGGAAGTGAGCTCAGATGCAGGGCAGCTCCTCTCAGAGACAGACACAATGCAGCTCATCGCCAGGGCAGACGCGATGAAGCTCCGACCCAGGATGGACTTAGGCTAGAATCTTCCTGGTAAGCGCATCTTAGGGTGCTACACACATTATTAAAAATGGGCTAGTCAACCGGGCGGTGGTGGCGCACGCCTTTAATCCCAGCACTCGGGAGGCAGAAGCAGGCGGATCTCTGGGAGTTCGAGGCCAGCCTGGTCTACAAGAGCTAGTTCCAGGACAGGCACCAAAGCTACAGAGAAACCCTGTCTCGAAAAACCAAAAAAAAAAAAAAAAAAAAAAAAAAAAAAAAAAAAAAAAAAAAAAAAAGGGCTAGTCCAGGTGCGAGAGTTAGCCGAGAAGAGGCTAGATGTAATGGGCCAAGCAGTGTTTAAAAGAATACAGTTTGTGTGTTGTTATTTCGGGGCATAAGCTAGCCAGGCGACCAGGAGCTGGGGCGGCAGGAACACAGCCTGCAGCTCCCCACTACACTCAAGAGGCAGAGACAGGCGGATCTCTGAGTTTCAGACAAGCATGATCTACACAGGGAGTTTAACGCAGCCAGGACTACACAGTGAGACCCTGCAACACACATGGGGGGGGGTGAGCACAGAGATGTGAGTATCACCTGGGCTTGCTAGCTGGATGGCTAGTCACAAAACAGTAAACCCAACTGAACTCAGGTTCAGTAACAGACCCTGCCAGAGGGAAAATAAGGCAGAGAGCTGTTGAGGGAATTTATTTAGCCTATAGACTATTAGGGCATGGTCTGAGGTACAAAGCAACACATATACAGAAGGACACCCCACATCGGAGCATTGGAGCAGAAAATCCAATGTCCAGTGTCGTCCTCTGTCTCTGCATACACACACATTCACACATGCTAAGAGTACACAAACACAACTAAGAATGAGCGGTCAATGGACACTCCTACAGATCACTTCAGAAAGAAAAGGCTACCCCCAACATCTATGGCCAAAGAATCACTAAAATCATTTCAAAAGAGGCTGGCAAATAGTTCAGTGGGTAAAAGTGCTTGCTATGCAAGCCTGAAACCTAAGTTCAGTCCGTACATGCTAGACAATCCCTGAACACACTCTTCTGACATCCATGCTTGGTGCCATTGTACACACATGCACACACACGCACACACACCCTAATAACAATATCATCTAACACTCTGGTTTCTGTTTTAACTCAGAAGACACGACATTACCGTTTGTGTGCTTCCTGCTTGCTCCGGCACTCTTCACAGTAGTATTTATATTCACTGCACAGAGTCTCTGTGTTACTAAAACCTCTGCGAAAAGTGCAAAATGAACTTATGTTAGGGATGCTTGAAAAAATTCACTTCATAGTAAATAGTAAATTGCCAAAGAAATAATTCTACACAAACCTTAAGCAGTGAGTAATTGATGTGTTTTGTTCCACGTCAACAGAAAGGTCTAAAAAATCTTCATCTTTGCTGCTTATCTGTAAATATAGGAGTGATTTCAATTGCCAAGAACCAGGGTTTTCAGCTGCCAGCTTAAAGTTATCTACCAACAGACTAAGCAATTCTTCCTCCTTACGCTCAACAGACAACACCTGAAGAGGAGTACTTAAAGGCACTGAACCAGTGACCACCTGTTACATCTCCTGTATGGAAAGACATCAAAGGCCCCTGAGGAGCTCACTGGCTGAGGCCAGGAAGAAAATAATTTCACAGCTTCCCAAGGCGGTGATGTGTGGGTACACTGTATCACACATTCTGAGAAGCACAAGCTGTCTCCCGGTGAGGCGGAATTTCACTTCTGAACATGCCCAACTGCATTATATAGACACTCCAGTCAGGAGATACATCCAGAGGGGACTCACTGGGACATGTGATAATGAACACGGAAAACAATGACAACCAACATGCAATGAAACTCAGGAAACATCCACATTTAAGGAGAAAAATGGAAAAAGACAAAGCAAGGAATACGACCAAGAGTAACCTTCAGAGAACAGAGGTAAAGCTCCTGTGTCGGCTGGCTCCCCTCCGACACCCGCCACTGGATCCACTGCACATGTACTCATGATAGGACCCGTGGAAGCCATCCTTGCCGGCACTATAACACTGTCTGGATATTACTGGGCAGTCTTTGTTCCTGCTAGGCATCATGAGGGTCAGACTTCCAGCTTAGTCTACCACCCTCTACTCACCTTCTCTCTGGCAGAGCAGGTTCTTAAATGTGTGTGATACCAAAAGAAACAATGGATATTGACACACTCTGGAAGGAACCCAGATATCACCCCTCTAGATTATTTTGACAAAGGCAGGAACATGATTACTTGCTGTGAATATGTATACTGATGGTTTAGGCTTAAGGAAATTCTCTGCAATACATACTTCAGGCCACAGAAGAACTTATTGGTAGAAAAAGAGTTACATGAATAATAGTCAAACACTGAACAGGATGGCTGTTACCACTTTCTCCTTAAACTGTTTTTTCTCTATCCTCCCCCTTCTGATAGAAACCTGGCTTCAAAGACCTGGCAGAGCACTACACAAGTCTCCCAGGATGAATCTCACCTGTTACTACATTTCTCAACAAGTAACCATTTTGTTTCACTGAAGACTGAAATGTGTGTGTATATACATATATGTGCCACATACATATGCGTATATATATATATGTTGATGCCTAACAGATCAAAGTCTATTATAATAAATATAAAAAATCTGTCCAATTCCCTGACCATATCGACTATTCCAATGGAAATGCTGCTGTAATACCTAGAATCAAACACTGTCCTACAAGGACCTGCTGCTTCAGACAATGAAGAGGCTCTCACCACGGCGGCCTTTCTCTGGGCGCAAAGCATCTGAACAGACTGCTGTCCCAGCACCTCTTCCGTGACCCGGGAAGATCCACCACTAAGAGTTACTCATGAAAAGAATTTATTTATCTCCTAATGTAGATCTATCTGATTCTTGGCAGCCAACTGAAGCTTCATCTTTACCAAGTGTCCACCCAAAGGTACGCCTCTCCTTGAGGGTACACAGTACTGTTCTATTCCAACAACACTGTGTACGACCGTAGAAAAGGGGAAATAAATTAACTCAGTCACGTGCCACACTGCTGTAGTTAACAGCCCACGAGGAAGACAGTGGCCCTGTAAGATTATTAGGGGACTGAAAAGTAAGTCCCCATCACCCAGCGACCCGTAGCCATCTCACCGTGTGAGCAATGCATTGACTCAGGCACTGGAGACAATGGCATCGGCAAGCTTACTGTGCTGCTAGTCACACAGAAGCACTAAGCGGCTGTCAGCTTTCCATGCTCACTCCCTCCACTGGACGTTCTGGGTTGTGATTTCCTTTTACATTCCTTTAGTGCTCTTCAGCAAGTATTCCCTAGAGAAGACCGCTGTTATGTGCAGCACCTCGCACTCTCGTGTTGAGCATGTCAGCTGATGCTGTTCAGACTCAACACGGAGGGTCCAACACACCGTTCAGACTGTAAGGTTTGTGTGAGGAGACCCTGGAGTGTCCCACGGCAATGAAATTATCTAACCAAGCTTGACTCAGAGCAGGTTCCTATGTGTCCATGACCCGTACGTCCCCTATAGTCTTACTTAACGGAAAGTTTCAATAACATGATTCTAAAAACAAAATCAAGATATTCGAACTACAGTGAACACCCTTGCACTATGAAAGCACCCACCACCGGGCACAGCAACATAAAGTATAGGTGGATGCCTTTAGATTGACAAGTGCCTGGAACACGCATTTCTCACCTCAGATTTCCAATTTCAAGTTCATCTCCCACACCCTTGTTCTCAAAGAAAAACTTGAATGTAACAAATCACACCGTTTTCCATTCCAAGCATTCTGATGGACTTACAGTTTCACAAGTAAGACACCTGGTTTCATTAGTTAATGTTCCCTGAAAAATCTCATGGACCCATGTCGGGTCTGGTGTGCTGTTGTTATCCTCAGTGTCCACATCACCGTTGCGTATGCGGCCATTTTGCTTTTCCTGTTTTCTCTCTTCTTGTAGAATATCAGCAATTGTATTGAGTAGGTAATTTAGGAATTCATGGGCATCTTGTTGCATGTAGTTATCAAACAGCTCTGGAAATAAAGTAAGAAATGAGTGCATCTGACATTTTATCAGAACTAGAAGTACACACTAATTATTTATACTTTACAAGAAAATAGGCAACTTCCACATCTAAAACTTATGACTGAATTAGAAGAAAATAAAGAAGAAGGCTTTTTAAAAGCAGCACTAACAAATCCATGAGAGCGGAAGACGAGAAGCAGCTGAGCGTCATCATCTCTGTTCCCCACAAACACTTCACCAAAGGCAAGCTTGTCCTCAGGAGCGCGGCACACTTACTACTAGGCTGAACCTACGCTGAGAGCCCAGGTTATTAAAGGGAATTAATTACCAGGCCATGAGAGGGTTGAGGCTTTTCAAAACTCCTGCAGGTAAGTGACTACATGGGTGTGGAATGAGGAACTGTCTACCTAGGCCACATGATCACTAAAGTCAGAGCTCCATGAATGTCCCTTGCAGCCACAAACACTGACAGTGGTAACATCATGGCTGGGCTTGGCGCCTGCTCCTTGGATTCTCTGAGCACACAAGAGTTCTTTGCAGTCAGCAGCTTCAGGCCTTGCTTTGCATATTGCTGGGGGCCTTATTTTACAAGAACTGGAGAAGGTAAAGTCTTCCTGCCAGGAAAAAAAGAGCCCCCCCCAATCAAACTAAACACATACCCCCAGGCAATATACAAAGTAGGCCCTACTAATGGAAAAGAACTCTACTTAGGGGACTTTTATTTTTACATCCTCAATGCTCTTTAAGAAAGACCACATGTGTGGCACACATCCTTAATCCCAGCACTCCGGAGGCAGAGGCAGGTGGATCACTGTGAGATCAAGTCCAGCCTGGTCTATAGAGCTAGTTCCAGGACAGGATCCATAGCTACAGAGAAACCCTGTCTTGAAAAAACCAAAATAAGAACAAAAAGACCACAAATGTTTCTTTTAAAGCTAACAGGGCTGAGAATATAGTTCAATGGTACAGTACTTGTCATGAGACCCTAGGTGGCTTCCTAGCATCTCAACACACATACATCCACATGCTCACGCGCACACACACATACCCAGGAGTACACACACATACAAGCACACACAAAGGAAAAATAATAATACATATTTGAGGGAAAAACATAGGGAATGTCTAAGAAACAACCTAAATATGTTTTTTTTAAGAGCTACTGATGAACGCAGTCATGCATTAGGATCATTCCCAAAGCCAAGGTCTTTACAAAGCACCAGTGGCAAGTGCAGCTGTTGGAGTGAGATTATCTGACAGCACCACGGCACCACCTCCAAATACATGATGGTCGAAGGCCTGTCCTTTAACTCCAGGGTGCTAAGGCACCCACCTCATGAGGTTGTCGTGAAGATTCTGAGAGCTGAGAACACAGCACTGGCTATCAGGGTTCCTGTCGATGATAAAGTCAGGGAACACGAGCAAAGGGACAGCAAAGGCAGAGTGCACATCTACATACCAATATCCGAGTGTCCTAGAACAAAAGTAAAACCAGCTCCTAAGTCTCCTTTGCAAAGGTAGAAGAAAACAGGCAAGGAAGATGAACAGGTGACGCAGACTGAAAAGTCAGAAACTCAAACAATACTCAACAAGTAATTGGCAGACAAAAATTAAAGCACAGCAATCACAACTTTGCCCATCACTCTGGCAAAATAAAAGCATGACTTAGTTGGTTTGAACGGAAAGAGGCATTCTCTGGCAATGATGCCAGGGCTGTGGAATGGCACAGCGTGTTCTGAAGAGCAGTTTGAGTGGTGGTTATAACAGAACGCAGTCTAGCTCTCGCAACTATGCGAATCCACACCATACAGTGGAGCAAGGCCAGGCATGGTTGCTCACTTATAACAGCATAAGTCTAAAAATACGCTAAATGTTTATGAAAAGAATGGGTAGCTTATTTAAATCATAGTATGGTGTTGTAATATGAGCGGCAGGGCTGCGTCAAAATGGGTTAAATCAATATGTAAAAGCTAGCCAATAAGAGGCTAAAACTAATGGGCCAGACAGTAATTAAAAAAATACAATTCCAATGTAATTATTTCGGGGCATAAGCTAGCCATGCGGGCGGCCGGGTGCCGGAGACGCAGCCCTGCCGCTCATATTACAACAGTATGGCTCTGTTATGGGGAAACAGGTCCTCGTCAAAGAGCATGGCTACATTTCTGAGACACTCAGTAAGAAAGAAGCTAGACAATGTAATGGATCCCATTTAGGCGCCATCAAACCCAATCTGAGCTTTCTATTTGGACATGATTAAGCGTACACAGAAAGCTCTGCTATGATCCAATTGTTTCTAGATGGGTGTGGTGGTACTGGTACGTGCCTTTAGTGCTGGGGCACTCAGGAGGCAGAGGCAGGTGGATCTCTGAGTTCAAGGCCACCGCCTGGTCTACAAAGCGAGTTCTAGGACAGCCAAAGTTACACTGAGAAACCGTGTTTCAAAAAAAACAAAACAAAACAACAACAACAACAAAAAAAAAACTGTCCAAGTCCCAATGTGCCACATGCCTGAGCCCAAACTGACTTCATACTTGATCCTTAGCTTTACTCGCAAGCTGGAATTTGCCCATCGGGACAGGAGATCCAAAGCACTGTGGTCCACGTCCCACTCCTGCCCAGCAGGGCACTGCAGCCTGCCCCTACAGAGAGTGCAGCTGCCGTTCACGCTACAACCCCACTAGAGCTCAGGACAACTCCATCCCGGCAAGCTCAAAAGTGAAGCTAGATAGTGAAAGTCAATCATCTTTAACCTTTCCTCCAGTGCAGGTCAATCCTCCATCCCGGAAAGCACCAATGGCTTCGCCCTCTCTCTCCGAGTCCCCTATCCTCTACTGATGCACTACATCCTAATGCCGGAGCTCCCTTCTACTTACTGTCCACCCTCCCTGCCGCTTAAAGGAGCTGCATCTCATCTACCCGTGACGCTTGCCAGCCTGCAGCTGCCATCTCTAACTTACTACTCTTGCTTGAATATCAGAATCCACCACCAAAGGAAAAGCATCAAGATCTAGTCAGTCATACAGAGAGCCTTACCCTTTTACTGACACTATATTCCAACTTCTCCCAGCCCAAGGATGGCTTGATTCATGGACCACCCCAACATCCACAGGAGCTTAATATCTCAGTGTCTATAGGTCACTTCCATGGGTGAAACTGGTTTTCTTTTT
This sequence comes from Chionomys nivalis, assembly GCF_950005125.1. NCBI lineage: Eukaryota > Metazoa > Chordata > Mammalia > Rodentia > Cricetidae > Chionomys > Chionomys nivalis. The sequence goes on along the minus strand of NC_080088.1, from coordinate 86,110,816 downwards.
TTAAAAAATGACAAAACAAAACAAGAAACTTTTCACTTGCTCACTAGTTTAGGAACTAGAGAATTGATAAAAGAACTTAGGAAAGTCAGAAACAGAATGTGAGGGCCATATACTTAAGAGGCTGAAGCACAACAAGTCTGACGCCAATAGGAGCTACAGAGTTCAAGGCCAGTCTAGGCGTCAGAAGAGAGGCCACAGAGAGGAGTAACAAAGCAGGGGCTGAGGGGAAAGGACTTAAGGGAGTCGGGAAGGTTTTCTAAGAATAGCGGGACACCTAGTTACGAGCTAGGGATGATTAATTCACTGCAGTGGGCAGCACATGCTGGATCAATGCCACCTCTATAATGGTAATTTCCCCCCATATATACATGTTCTTTCAAAATAACTGTTGTTTATTGTAAAAAAGGCAAATGAGTTTTTAATTAAAATCTTTTGGGGGAGGAGGAAAGGGGTAATCCACATAACAGTGACTTCAGATCCACTGAAATACCGTAAATATCTTTAACCTTTAAGAATGACACGCATCGACCTCTCTAGACTCTGCTGTAATGTGTTTTTAGTAATGCTACGTGCAGTATGCCAGAATCTGGCAAAGCCTGAAAGACAACTACTTACAGTGCTAAAGGTACCCGTAGAATTACACAATAGCAGCACACGAGCGGGCGGGGAGGGCTGGGGAGGGCTGGGGAGGGCTCCAGAGCTATACTGTGTTTCATATTGAAACACTGGGTTTTTTGTTTTTGGTTTTTTTTTTTTCCGAGACAGGGTTTCTCTGTAGTTTTGGTGCCTGTCCTGGAACTAGCACTTGTAGACCAGGCTGGCCTCGAACTCACGGAGATCCGCCTGCCTCTGCCTCCCGAGTGCTGGAATTAAAGGCGTGTGCCACCACCGCCCGGCTGAAACACCGGTTTTCTTATGGGTGGTGTTCCACTCTACTAATCTCACAATGGCAAAAATGGACTTCAAAATTGCTTCAGTAAATTAAACAAGTTCATTCATTCATTTGCTCATTCAACACGTATTTAGTAAGCACCTACTATGTGCCAGGAACTGGATTATGTGCTGGGAGGACAATGGTGAGGAAAAACAAATGGGTTCCCTCCATCATGGAACTGACAGTCTAGGGGGAGAGACAGACAATTTCAGTATTAAATAATGTATGAAAAGAAGCTACTACAGTCCCCAGGGTGCTTCAACATTAACTCAAGAGAACAATACTGCTTACAACGGCTGTTTTCTTCCGAACACTGAAGCAATTAGAGCGTTCATAAAACATTCTGTGGTGGTGTTGGTGTGAACAAACTGGATGAAGTAAATATTGAGAAATTTCCTCAGTCTTTCTAACCGGTGTCTTTTGTACACAACTGCCATCTGCTCCTTCAAGCACACCCAGGCTTGAATCCATGTATTTATGCTTTTATAGGCTCACACGATTTTGAGATCAGCCCACAGCACCTGAGAAAGAGCCCTTCACATGCAGGTTCCCTAAGAACAAGACCCTCAGCTCCGTCACAGCTGCAGTGCTAGCACACCGGGCTGCAGCATCCTGGATGCGCTTAACATTTTTTGAATGAATGAATGAATGAACAATGAACAAAAAGTAGGTGCTCTATCAGATACGAGGATATGTAAAAAGGAGATATGGCTCATAACAACTTGAAATACATTTTACATACACACATACATAAACATGATATTCACAGCATATATTGCTAAAGTTCATGAAACTACTGGTAAGGCCTCAGTGCCCACAAATTGTTCAGCTGACAGTAAGCACCAGCTAACCCAGTCCTATCAGTACAGACCTTGCTGCACTTCCTCCACAGTAATAATGGTGAGCCTATGGGAAGTAGCAACGGCCAGGGGAGCTCATCTTCCTCGAGGAATGTAGCAGCCTCCAATTCCTCCCAACCCTCACCCTGCCTTTCATACGCTGCCCATGCCAGCCCATGCCCACCAATAGGGATTTTCCCCTAATGAAAATCACAGCTTCTGATAGCTTCCCAAGCTCTGGGTCCTGTCCTGTATCAAATAGTCATTATGGTACCACATACTCTTGCCAAGTGAACTTTCTGGCCATCCTCTAGTGTATCTGTAGCTTGTGTGGCTTTTTGCTTGTTTGTTTGTCTTCTTCTATCACATTTACCCTAGGCTTCTGCAAGTCAAGTCTCTAATTGCCCTTGCTCAACACCTACAGCTGTACCAACAAGGCCACTCAGGCTTCCTTTCTCCTCTTAGCAAAGACACATTGCATAAACAGTTGCCGGTACCCGTCCTCCCCTGTGAATGGTCAAACCCCCAGAGGCTCATTTTTAGATTCCCAGGCCCTCCACAGAACTAGTGAACACCAGGAAATCAGTACATAATAATAACCAATGCCAACAATGACCTAGTGTCCAATCTGTCATCAAAGGCAGCGCAACTGTGGTACTGAAGTAGTCACACTACATTTGGGGAACCCTTATGTATCAGGTATCAGGAGTTAAAATTTAAAAAACCAGACTTACTAATGAATAGAAGTTAACGTAAGCTCTCTCCCCAAATACCAAAACAATTAGCAATGTAAAGCTGTAGGTGTGGACAGATCTGGATGAGTGCGTATTGAAAATGCAGATGCTTCTAACAGAGCATGAGGAGGCTGAGTCAGGCAGGATGGCCCAGAGCATTACCAGCAACACTGAGATGAGCGACATGTTTTCCAAAGATTTCCATAAACCATCAGAAGGAACACATGTAATGGATAGTGCAGTCAACTCCCTTTGATCTGTGTGCTCCCACATGCAAATCTCAAGGAGAAACACAAGCCTGAGGCAAACACTAATGGATTCTAAAACATATTTACAGATGTCATCAATATCAAGTAATGAGAACTCTTTTCTACTAAATTTATCTCTAAAGTTGAAAAACAAAGAAACTTAGAAGAAATCACATTTATTGTAAATATTTATTCTGCACCCCTCTCATTGAAACAAGCACTTTGTGGGTCTGCTGCTTTATGAATTTACTCTGCCTAAATACAAAAAACTTTAGAAAATGTCCAACTATTAAAAAAACACTATAAACGTGCCGCAGGTTTTGGCAAATAAACATTTAAAAAGCCTTCAAGTATATAACTGCATAGGATGTTTGAAACACTAACTTTAGCACCTGGGCCACAGCTGAGTGGCTGGCATAAACTCTGCAGAAGGAAAGAGTGTGTGTGTGTGTGTGCGTGTGTGCGCGCGCGCTGAGCTTGACCTGTGTCTAGCATGTGTCAATCAACATTTAAGAAAAACAAGTCATCATGCACTTAAAAAGTACAGGCAATCAATTTTAAAAGCCAATAAAAGCACAGTACTCTATACATGGAAAATAACATGGGCTCTGTGTAAACACAGAAGCATGGTAGGCATCTCTAAAACAGTTACCAAGAAAACATGGTTCATTTCCATGCACAAAAGCTTCCCACCAGATACACTTCCAAAGGTGACCGTCAATACAGACACGAGGACTAAAATCCCATTAACTTAATCCATATTCCAAAAGATTGATCGGAGTTTTCTGGGTTTTTTTTTTTTTTCTTTTCCTTTTCTTTTTTTGGAGACAAGGTTTGACTGTGTAGCCCTATTGTCCTGGAACTCACTCTGTACACCAGGCTGGCCTCAATCTCACAGAGATCCACCTGTATCTGCCTCCCAAGTGCTGGGATTAAAAGTGCACCAGCACCGCCTGGCCTGAGTTTCTTAAAAACAGAAAACTCCAAGCACATCTTGAATCTAAACAAGTAAACAACTCTCACGACAGGGAAATGTGGTCTGTGCCCAGGACTCAAATGTTTGTATTTGTGAGGAAAATGTATACTTCTTCAGAATGCCTACCAGCTTTAAGAAGCGGCTTCAGCTGTGCCACTCAACGTGGGGGTCCCCTCATGACAGAGGATGGCTTTTACTAGGCTCACTTCAGCTCACTCAATCAACAGTGTAAAGGTTCAATTACACATTAGTATGTTCAACCACCAATCTCAAAGACCTCTTCAATCATACTTATGAGAGTATCGATTTGATAGATCAACTCAACAACAATTCAATCACTTCTACACGGATTGAAATATCCACAGTGAACAGAAGCCTGGACCCCACAGGTTTTCCAACTGCCACTTATGCCTCTGAGGCAGCAGCACCTCGAGACAGAGCTTGCTTATGGGTCAAGGAAGCCAAACACCAGCTCAGCACCTCCCAGGAACTGCAGGCGAACTACAGCACGTCCCGTGGCAATGTCTTGTAAAATTAAATAAAAAGTATCTCAAATAAGAAAGAGGTGGGGCTTCCCAGTAGTTATTTTTAGAAATGAGACTAAATTAACATTTACCAATTCTAAAGCCAAATGGTCTCAACCTCTGTGATTTTTTTGTTTTACGGCCAAAGTAAGAAAAGTGATAGAATCAATCTTTTTTAATAAATGGTGTGGGTTATACAAACAGAATCTTTCCCCAAAGAGCAATGTACTCTCTAAGATGTTTTTAAAAGATAAATGAATTAACATTGGAAAGTTCTGTGCAACCAAAGAATCACATTCCATGGAAAATACGTGTTTTCTTTTGCTTTGTTTTAGGAGGGGGTAGGAGTGGGGAACAGGATCTTATGTTGTCCAGGCTGGCCACAGACAAGCTGTGTCTATGTCTCAGCCTCCTGAGTGCTGGGATTCCAGGCACATACTACCACACAAGGCAAAAAACAAAAACAAAAACCAAACACCTGAGGGTACAAAAGAGAAAGGGTTTCTCACTCCATGGCACATGGACTTTACCTGAGTAGCCTACTCTAAAAACGATCACACCCCCATCCATCACTAGAGCTGAGCCACACCCCCTTGAACACAGGAGCCCACATCTCTGTCTCCCCAAGGCTCATGTGTTTGAATACTTGGGTATCACTGCTGAATCTACACAGAAGGTTATGGAACCTTCAGGAAGTGGAGCCTTCCTATAGGAAGTAGACACTGGGGAAGATGTAAACTTTTACAACCTGGCCCCACTTCCTGTGCTCTCTCTGCTTCCTGTGTAGGGCTGAACTAGGATCTCCCTGCTGGGCAGCCCCTCCTGCTCCTGCTGCCATGCTTTCCCAACAGCATGGACTACACTGCCCTCTGGGACTACATGTAAACCCTAACAAGTCCTTTCTCTCCTAGCTTGTGCCCATCACAGTCATTAACAAAACAGCTAACCCAGTGGGAGACACAAAGAGACCATGTTCAAAAACACCTGAGTTATAGCATGCTGTACTTTACCTACTCTACCTTCCGAGGACACAGGAGTAATAGCACAGGGAAACAGAAGAATTACCATTTTCCTTTCGCAACCGTGTGATGAATTTCTTGGGCGGGATCACGCCAACCTTCTTCTTCTGGGTGGCTATGCTGTGGAAGAGGTCTGCCAGGCACGTGAGAAGATTCTCCTTTTTTCTGGGCTGGCTCTTGTATGCTAGGACTTTTTCCCGAAACGGACGACAGAAATAAAGTGCTTGCAGAACTGAGTTGCAGTAGCAGGTATTCCCAAACTACAAGAGGAAAGAGCGGCCGTTAAATGAAGAGTGCAGCTGTGGAGAAAGTGCCTGGGTGAGGTGGAGGACTCAATCTTCTGTTCTGAATTCCCACGATTACTAACAAGAGTTGTTATACACCATGCTTTTAAAAATGTAATTCACAAGCTGGGAGTGGTGCCACACACCTTTAATCCCAGCATTCCGGAGGCAGAAGCTGGAGGATTTCTGTGAATTCAAGGCCAGCCTGGTCTACAGAGCCAAGTCCCAGGACAACCAGGGCTACATAGAGAAACTCTGTCTCAAATCCAACAACAACAACAACAGCAAAAATCTTCACCAAAATATGCCAAAGTAAGATTTTTCTATCAAGATCTCTCAAGTGCTATGTACTAAGCACAAATGCTGAACAAAAGCTAAAAATCAAGCTGGCTGGGAATGTTGGTTTGGGGAGACTGTCTAACAACCAAGGCTGAGAGCCCACAGAGAAGGCTGCAGTCGGTCCTCAGCAGTGGACTCGCAGGCATGTGCTGCTGTGTGTGTCTCAACTTCTATTTCCTCCTGTCAAAGAGCACCCAGGAGACACGACCTTACAGAGTGAATCCTCCCTCTCTCTTCTCTGAGGTAAATGGGATCATCCCATGTCAAACTGAAAGCAAATGCAGAATCTGTGTAGAGTAATGGCTGTGAGGCAGAACCAGGCAAAGCCTGCAGTTCCAGAATTAGAAAGCTTAAGCCTGGCCACAGGAAACCTCCTGTTTGTATGCTCTTCTTCCAAGAAACTAAGCAAACAGAAACCTGAAGATCCACTAAGATACACAGCACAATTAGAATCTTTTTTGAAGAAATCTGAGAAAAAGATATGAAAGCCTTTGAGAACGTGTGGCTGCCCATCTTCATGCCTGCTTGGCACTGTTTCAGAAAGGCGCTGTGAATGAAGACTTCCCAGGATGGCTGCTGCAGTCTAGGCTGTGGTCACTCAACAGCCCGCCTATCCAGAGAAAGAGCACCTGCAGGACGCACAACACTAAGATCCATTATTAATCATCCAGCATCACCTCATCCGGAAAGCAGAATCTATACCACAACCACAGAAATCTAACCATCAGCACAGTCTGGTGCTGGCAACTAAAGACACAACATCCATGATTTGGACAATACCCAGCATTTGGACGTCCTTATCAAAGGACATGCAGCAGGAATTTAACAACTTCCACAGAAATGCAAGAAAAGCAAAACACAGTTCCATCAGAACTTCCATCAGAAAAGTGAAGACAAAGAGGACTTACTGCCTGTAAAACTCAAAGCCGCAAACAGCACAGGCTGAGAAACCAGAGGGTATCTGCAACACGTCCATGAAAACTGTGAGATAGCTCTTAGTCAGGGTTACTGTTACTTAATGAAACACCACGACCAAAAACAACTTGGAGAGGAAAGGCTTTGTTTGTCTTATGCTTCCATATCGTAGTTCATCACTGATGGAAGTCGGGGCAGGAACCCAAACAAGGCAGGAACCTGGAGGCAGGAGCTGATGCAGAGGCCATGTAGGAATTCTGGTTACTGGCTGCTTGCTCCTCATGGCTTGTTCAGCCTGCTTTCTACAGAACCCAGAACCACCAGCCCAGGACCCCACCCATAATGGGCTGAGCCCTCCCCCATTAATCACTAATTAAAAAATATCCTACAGACTCGCTTACAGTCCAATCTTACAACAATTCCTTAACTAAGGCTCCTTCCTCTCAGATGACTTTAGCTGGTGTCAAGTTGACATAAAACTATCTAGTACAAATTCCCACTGGGACCAAGACAGCCTGGCCCTCTTCTGAGAACACAGCAGCAGGTAGCATGCACCCAGTCCTAAGTCAGGCCACTGAATGGCTTTCTTCTATTTAACTTTAATCAGTTCCATTGAGGAAAACTCAAGAGTCAGAATTCTTTCCCAATAATCAGTTAATAGTCAATCTTCATAATTAATAACCCCCCCTGCTTCGGGGGAGGGGGGTAGAGACAGAGTCTCACTATGCAGCTCTGGCTGTCCTGGAACTCTTTCTGTAGACCAGGTTGGCCTGAAGTTCAGAGAGATCTGCCTGCCTCTGCCTCCCAAGCGCTAGGATTAAAGGTGTGTGACACCACTCCTGGCTTAGAAGTTTGTTTTTTTTTTAAGAAGAAATACAAGTTTTTAAAAAGTTTTATTTTTATGTCTGTGTGATATCTATTAGAACAGGAAGTCAGATCTCTAGAACTGGAGCTACAGGTGGCTGAGAGTCAACTGACACAGGTGTCAAAAGCCAAACTCTCCAGCCCCAAAAATACTTTAAAATTTATAATACGCCTTTAATCCCAGCACTCAGGAGGCAGAGAAACCCTGTCTTGAAAAACCAAAAAATAAAAAATAAAATAAAATTTATAATACTGTTTATGTGTGTGCAGGCCTGTGCATGTATGGCAAGCTAGCATTATCCCTGGCCACTAAAGAAATTACTTTCTTTAACCAGCCAGCTCTGGTTTAAGTGACCCCAACCTCAACTCCCCCAAGGGGTCCCAAGGTTGTTACTGAATCTTGTGGACATGTTGCTCACTCCCACTCTTACTCTAGTGGCCCGTGCTTCTTTCCTTGTGCAAGCCAACACCCCTTATCCACACACTGTCCGGTGCTGATCACACCAGTCTCTTCGCATCCGTGGGTAGACAGCATACCTCACCAATCTAGCCAGGGTCTCTGGGCCATGTTTCTTTGACCAGAAAACCTCTAGCATCTCTGAAGTATAACCTTCAAGTAGGCTGTTGCTGCCAGGTGGAGAGAAGCAGGACAAGAATGAAATCAAATCAATCCCAGACAGAGGCAGGCAGATCTAAGTGAGTTTGAGGCGAGTCTGGTCTACAGAATGAGGTCCAGGATAACCAAAGATACACAGAAATACCCTGTCTCAAAAAACTACAAACAAACAAACAAACAAAAAAACAGACAGGACACACCTTCACCTAATCAAGTTCATTTTATTCTCTCTTCTTCACACCAGGCCTTGTTCCAAACAACTCAGTTTAAAGAGCCTGATATAAGATCTAGGAAGAAAATAATAATCTTTAAAAACATTTTGGGATTTTATTTATTTTTATTTTACATGTATGGATGCTTTGCCTGCACCTGTCTAGGCACCACATCCATGCAGTACCCAGGGAGGCCAGAAGAGGAAGTACAATCTCCTGGGACTGGAGTTACACATGGTTGTGAGCAGCCATGTGAATGCTGGGAACCAAACCCAGCTCCTCTGCAAGAGCAGCCAGTGCTCTTAACCTCATAGCTGTCTCTCCAGCCCCAGCAAGCACAATTTTGCTAAGAATGATCCACAGGAGCTTCCCAATGGAGTCCTTGAGCCTAACTCACTTGTGTGTACTGAAGAGTGATGTGAGAACTACACGGCCAAGCGTTCAAAGGTGGGCAGGCTCACGCAAAGCAGTGAAGAAACAGCCCTCTACGGTCAGCTCTACTCAGCGCATCCTTCACCACGAAGACACTCTCCTGCAAATTCCTCACCTGCCAACACCAGAGATACACCTATACAACCTCACGATCAAAGCCAAAAACAAGGTTTTCAAAGAATTTAGTTAGGAAAAATTTTAAAACAGATTAAAAGAAAAACAAAACCTGTAACCAGGTGATCATTAACAACGCTAGGCTAATTAAACTGTGGTTATCTCATTGATTTGTAAACAAAGTGCTTAACTCCCACAGATAAGTGCTTGTTGGTGACCTTAACGTTCATAGCCCAAAAGGGACCCCCCCATAAGGCAGGTCTGGTAGCAATTCTTCTAGTACATGCTTTTTGTAAAAGCAATTAAGCCTGGAAATGCAGCTACTTAAAGGCTGACGGAAAAAATCCACATGCCTCTTCTTCAAACAAAACCCTGAAGTGTCCTCCTCCCCGCCCCTACCCCCTTGCAATTCGGGAGCATAGAATCTAGGGTCTTGAGCTGCACAGTGCTCTGCCACCCAGCTACATCCCACCCCATTCCAAAAGTTCTAAAACAGCTCCAAAGATGCAGTATTGTTTACAGTACTACCTACTTGACACATACGTTACAGGGACAGGGGATATGACTTAAAATACTGACCTCTGAGTTAACCACGCCATCCTCCACATCACCACCCCCAAGGTCAACGCTGGTTTGTTTTGCTGTTTTTAAGCAAAGTTGGAGTTTTAATACAGACTTAATCACATACATTAAGACAGAACAGACAGAAATTCATGCTTTAGGAAAGGACAGTTGTACACCCCAAGTGTGGGCGTACATCTCAAGAGAGTTGAGCCAATCTTGATATTTAAGGGACACCTATGAGTAAGTAGTGTGATGATTCTAAAAATGAAAAAGTGGCAAGCTAACAAGACAGAAGCAGAGCGAGCTGAAAACTAGAGCTGGAAGTGTGTCAAAGTGTAAACCACAGGGAAGAGCCGTGACTCTGCGAGTCCAAGACCACGGCACCATAACCCTTGGGTCCCAGTGCCCCTCAGAAGTGGCACGGTTTGTAAAAATGAGGCATGAATATCACAAGCTCTATTTCCATCCAATTAATTCAATGGGCTCTCCTTAGCTTATCCTCTGTTCACCCTGACCTGACTGCCAAGGAGCTTCAAGAGAAGCATAAACACTGTTCAAAATTACACTGGCCCGCAGGTTCCAGATATTCTTTGAAAAGGGGGGAAGTCACACCTCAAAATTAACCAGACCTGAAGACAATACAACCCCATGAACTTCTAGAGACTGAGCAGCCAGCCATTCCAGGCGGGGCTGTGGAGCATCACGGTGGATTTCACGCTTCTCCTATCAAATGTATTTTTATGCACTTATCCACCACCAAGACTGAAATATGCATGACAGTTAGAACTAGGAAAATAATAGCATGTTTGTTTTTTTTATTTATTTATTATGTATACAATATTCTGTCTGTGTTATGCCTGAAGGCCAGAAGAGGGCAGCACACCCCATTACAGATGGTTGTGAGCCACCATGTGGTTGCTGGGAATTGAACTCAAGACCTTTGGAAGAGCAGGCAATGCTCTTAACCTCTGAGCCATCTCTCCAGCCCCTTGTTTGTTTTTTTTAATTTTATTTTGTTGAGTTTTAGTTGTGTTAAAAAAAAAAAAAAAAAAAAAAACACATTCGGTTAAACTCCAAAGTTCTTGCTGGGCTTTAAGGATGGATGCACAACGGCAGCCCCTGACAGAGGCATATGCATGACTGTACTGATGCAGGCACATGCGGGCTATGACTCGCACGGGATCAAACAATCACGTCTAGTTTAAGTCAAACTTTCACTATGAAAAATTTTTGCCAGAATTGGGAAAATGAAGCCGAAAATTTTGAAACTACCCTGAAAGTCTTCAGATCTCAGGCAACTACAAAGAAATTTAAATTCCTAAATACAGTGTCCCAGCATGGCATTCTAATGGCACAAATGAATGGGTTTCCTTTAATGAATGAGGAAGAGCACGCAACCAATGTCTCAAAGTGTCATGTGACTCTCTAAGGCTGGGTGTCTTTGATACTTACATTGACTAATCCAAAATAGTGCTCGTTGACCGGAAACTGTTCTGGACCAATCTCTTTCTCTAATGCTGAGGCATTGGCGCCCTGTAAAATGAAAACCACAAATCTCAGGATTTACAATATTTCTACAATGTCCAATCACATAAGCAGAGACATCCTTTAAAAGATCAAACTCATATCACAGCAATAAAGAACAAAGAATGATATTTGAAGATGAACAGCTTTTTACTCACGTAACTAAAGCCCAGTTTACAGAAACCAGTCAGGAAGCATGCTCCTAATACACCCCTTCCTCCTAAGCAATCAAAGAGAACTGAGGACTTCTCACAGGGCAGAATCTGATGGCAATCACCCTGGAACTGCAATCCTATGGAAGACAGGCTCTCACAGGACAGGGCCAGCCCGCATGTGCAAAGGGACTCCTAAAGGATGGGGGAACCATCTGTGAAAGGCTGCCCAGGACTGGACAGGTATCTATAACCCATTGTGTGAGAGGAAGACCCAGAAGTAACGGCCAGATGTGCAAGGAGTAAGCAGCAGTGACCCTGCAGGCAAAGGAACTCCAACAGGAGACACTTTCAGGATCAGAAATACTAAACAGAGCCAGACTCCAACAGACAGAGCATCCACTCCCTCCCATTCACATCTTTCTCCCTTTGCTCAACACCCAATGTCACATGGTGCGCGGCTGCCCTGCTCTGTCCTTGTCCTGCCCACCACCTCCTCACTCACCACCACTGTGTTTACCGCTACTCTTTCATTTTCTTCTTCAGAGAACACAGGCCAGCCTGATTGCTGGGCCCCAGTGTTCCAGCCTCCTGAGAGCTAGGACTTATCTGGTGATATTTATTATTTTCTTAATAATTTCTTTTTACTACTTTTAATTATGTGTATGTGTGTTGAGTTTGGGTATTTATGCACGTGAAGCCAGATCCCCAGGAGCTGGAGTTACAGGTGTGTGTGAGCTGTCCGACATGCTGAAGTAGCCTCAGGTCCTCTGCAAGAACAGCATGCACCCTGAACTGCTGAGCAAACTCCCAGTCCCTGATCCTATTTCTTTACCTCTTCCTTTTCAGTCTACTTTTGGCCAAGACATAATCCAGTTCTCCAGGAAGACAACAAGGAAATGTACCCGACTTGTGCTTGCCATTGGGATAACAGGAAGAAGAAACAAATCCCTTCCAACAATTCATAACCGCAAGCTAACCCTCATGAAAACCCATGGCACTAATCTGTGTGGCTGTGCAATGTAACAGCAGCAGCAGCAAACCCACACAGGACATGAAGTTCAATGACGCCCTAAATGAGCAGTGCTCCCCTACCCCACAAACGGCAAAACTATCAACACACTTGTGGAAAGTGAATTCAATTCATCACAAAGAAGTACAAACAAACAAAACACTAAGAAATTGAAACTCAGAGTCAAAAATTACCAACACAGGCTAGAAAGTATAAAGAGTAAGAGGCAACAAAGCCCCAAGCTCAAGAGATCACAAAGCTGCAAGGGACAGAAGTGCCCAGAGTAGCACAGAGAGAAAGCCGCCAACAATGTGCAGCCCCTTGGCATGAGCCCAAGACCCTAAAGATCAACCGGGTTCTTAGAACTCTGGGAACACTCCTAGCAGTTACAATAACACCCGTGATGTCTAAGAACTAAGCAAGGTTGGTACTGTGTCACAGCTTTAATCCATTTCCTGTCGCCATGTGACCAACTAAAACAAGTTTCATTAAAATTAGAAATGTTTTACAAAAAAGATCCCGTGAAAGGATGACTCCACTGTGTAAGGGCTATAGAGACCAGGCTTCCTAGGGTACCACCGAGCTGTAAAGCTATGGGCCAGAGTCTGGCCTGGGCCACAACATCAAGTGATGAAGGGATACGTCTCCATCTGGGAGATATATCAAATACATATACCTCCCCAGGGAGATATATCAGATTGTGATACTTCGTTAACACATGGATGGTACAATGTAAGACAGTCCACCGACAACCAAAGTCCAGAACAAAAGACAGGGAGGAGCCAGCATCACAAGCTGATGTAATTATTATAAATATTAAGATACTAAAGTATATTAGGTATAAATAATTAAGGTACATAGACATTAAGAATTTGTAGGTCACAAGTGCCAGGCGTGCCTCTCGACTACCCAGGACAGACACCAAAGGCTAACAGTAGAACTGCAGAGACACCTGGGGCCTGTCACTCTGACAATAAGAAAGTAGTAACAGGCTGACATTGCTGGCAAAGCAAGGATGCCATTTTACGGTTTCCCTCACTGACACAGGGAAGAAAACACAGTCAATAAGCCTTCCTCTACTTTTATAGAAATACAAAATCACACGAAAGCAGGCTGATACACTGCAATGTTTTCATAAAAATAATTAACTTACTTTAGTATAAATACTATGTTCTTTGAAATTAAAATCTTAGCTGGGCAGTGGTGGTGCACACCTTTAATCCCAGCACTTGGCTGGCAGAGGAAGGCCAATCTATGTGATTTTGAGGCCAGCCTGGTCTACAGAGAGAGTTCCAGGACAGGCTCCAAAGCCACACACACACAAAAAAAAACCCTGTCTCAAAAAACAAAAAACGAAAGTGCTGCATGTAGTGGCGCACACCTTTAATCTCAGCACTCAGGAGGCAGAGGTGGGGAGATCTCCATGAATCTGGCCTACGTAATAAGATACAGGTCAGCCACAGCTAAATACTGAGACCCTGTCTCAGGGAAAATAAATAAAGAGAAAAAGAAAACCAAACAGGGGGCGGGAAAGATGACTTAGTGGTTAAGAGCACTGGTTGCTCATTCCAGAAGACCTAAGTTCAATTTCCAACACCCACAAGGCCTCTTACAACTGTCTGTAACTCCAGCTCCAGGGGATTCAACACCCTCACACAGATATACATACATGCGAAACACTAATGCACATATGATTAAAAACAATTATGAAAAAAAGAAAGGGAGGGAGGGAGGGAGGGAGGGAGGGAGGGAGGGAGGGAGGAAGGAAGGAAGGAAGGAAGGAAGGAAGGAAGGAAGGAAGGAAGGAAGGAAGGAAAAAGAAAAGCCTGTGCTCTGACCATTCCAGTCTGTGAAGACAGTAGACTGCGCTCTGGTGCATCTGGAGAGTACATAAGCCAGGCCAGGGTCTTCCCTTTGGGGAAGTTTACTACAGCTTCTTGGTTGGGAAATGAAGGCCCTGCCATATAGCCCTCAGGCAGGCTGGCAGTGGACTGGCAGAACGACAGCTGCCCATCCTGAGGCTGCACTCCTGACCTAGTTCTCACATGAACCACAGCATCACCGGGAACAGCCATGTGGTCTCGGTTTCCTCCCCGGTAAGAAAGAGACTAGATCTATGAATGCACTACAAGCCCACAGCACACCACACAGAATCCTAAATGGTGTTGTAGCATAGACACAGCTCAAGTAGGAACGTTGAGCTCCATATTTACAGAGCTACAAAGCAGAGTAAAGAACTCTAATCATCACTTCTCTGGAAACATGGAAAGGAAGAAGAGAGCACGTGCCCAGTGTCCCAGTAGGCATCGTGGAGAATATAAACAATCCCAGAATGAGAACTCACTTAGCACAAAGCAATCCTGGGTAAAGCATACACATGGAGCAAAGCCTACATCGGCAAACGGTGCTGTCTCTGGGGGAGATCAAACACTATACAGGCCATCACCGAGCTCTATGATGATAATCACTGAGTCTACTGCTACCAAGGCCTTCTGAATAGTGGTTGCATGCAGGAAGAAGCCACCTAATTGTTTCCCATAGGGTGTATACACATTTATCTCACCTTTCCGCCTACTGTCCATCACACCCCAAAAACCTCCAACCCCACAGGGAAGGTTTCCTGCAAGTCTTCCCAGTTTTTAAGAATGGCTATCTTCTCAAAGGGCACTTGAAGTGGTTTGCTTTCTCTTCTATCACATCAGAGCAGTACATGGGAATACTGAGCATGTAAATCCCATCAGTAAACTCAGAAAACCGTAATCTGTGACTAAACTCATGGTTAAATGACTGTAAATTTAATTCCTAGTCCTCCATGTTTTCATTCTCATCCAACAGTAGAATACATACCACCACACGGTGTGACAAAGAAGCAACAAGTGACATTTGTGTCCTTTTATAGTTCATTAATGAAATGAGCAACAAAACAATAGGTATACAATATTAACTCCCAAACCTGAAGAGCTACTACAAATTCAAAGTTCCCATCAAATGTGTACTGAAGGTGCATCCTTCCAACTAATGACTCAGAAGCTCAGAGCAAAGTCTGCCTATACAACTCACTGCTAAGAGAACTAAGATTCACCTTCAACCTTCTATGACAGCAAAAGATGGAATCATGAGGGGCTGACCACATGCTACCTAACCCTGCCCCCTCCTGCTCTCTCAAACTCATGGCCACACATATGCATAAATATATAAAGATAACTCGCTTAGTCCATACAATGTTACTTGTGTGTATACCATTCCAGGGCTGATCAACTGGTACTGGATAACCAATTAGGGGCTCATCCCTGAGAAGACAACTTCTCCTCTCAGTAGTTATTAGTTTTCTGTCCCTTTACCTAGGGGTGAACCCCGTGAGATGTGCCATTCCATGTTGGAAAATCTTTTGATTACTGCTGTACTTGTTTTGGTATTGTTTAGGCAGCCGTAATGTTGAAACTTCCATGTCATTTCGGAGACACAACCTCAAGAATTCCTGGTCCTCTGGCTCTTACAGTCTTCCCACACCTGCTTTAGTGATGATCCTTAAGCCTTAGTGGCAAGCAATTGTGTTGCAGATGGGGCTTATCCCTTGATAAGTTTTCTCTGCATTTTGATCAGCTGTGGGTTTTGTAATGTCTCTACCTATGTAAAGATTATCTGATGAGGTGCAAGAGCTACACGCATCTGTGGTTTAGTAAGGTAGAGGTGGGTTCACTATGTCACTAGCCACAGGGAGTTGGCTACATTTAGTTCCCCCCAAGATGTGCATTCCACTGTTGCACCCTGCCGTGCTGGACGGTGTTGTGGTTCATAGGCATGACAGTCGGGCAGCACTACTGGCTGCTCCCTTCCCTTGGAAGCCCGCAGAGCACTTCCAGTACTATGAAAGCTTGTCCTCAAGGAGGCGGAGTCTTTCAGGTTCGACCCAGATCACATCCTCCAAGTCCTATGTCTGAAGTGAGGAGACTTAGTCACACAGGTCTATTTAGTCCCAAACTCACTGAGGTATATGTTTATGTGAAGTTTTCACTGTCAAGTAGTATGTTAAGTTTTAGACTATGAGATCTTAAATCTACATATCACTGTCTTAGTTTGGGTTTCTATTGCTGTGAAGAGACACCATGACCGCAGCAACTCTTATAAATGAAACATTTAACTGGGGTGGCTCACTTACATCTTCAGAGGTTCAGTCCATTATCATCATGACAAGGAGCACGGTGGCACACAGGCAGGCAGACATCTTAATCTGAAGACCACTGAGACACTGGGCAGTATCCTAAGCATAAGAAACCTCAAACCCTGACCCTATATGACACATTTCTTCCAATAAGGCCATACCCACTTCAACAAAGTCACACCTCCTAATAGTGTCACTTCCTATGAGATTATGGGGTCCAATTACATTCACACTACCATGATCACCAAGTACATTACACATGTATTTTATGCTTGTTATGCCTATAAGCATAATAATCATCTATAATAGAAAAACTATCATATATTAGAAATATAAGGGGGATGGTGCAGATATGACAGAATGCTTACTGCTCAGCCGGGCGGTGGTGGCACATGCCTTTAATCCCAGCACTTGGGAGGCAGAGGCAGGCGGATCTCTGGGAGTTCGAGGCCAGCCTGGTCTAATTAGCAAGTTCCAGGACAGCTAGGACTGTTAAACAGAGGAAATCCTGTCTCAGGAGAAAACAAAAAACAAAGCAAACAACAACAACAAAGAGGGCTTACTGCTCTTGCAGAGTACCCAGGTTCAGTTCCCAGAACTCACGTCAGGTGGCTACTGCCTAAAACTGCACCTCCAGGGGATCTGAGGCCCTCTTTTGTTTCTCACAAGCACTGCACATGCCCACATGAAAGCAAGCTGGCAGACTGGCAAGCAGACAGACACAGAATTTGAAACACAAACAAACTTTATATACATCACCTTAAAATTTGCAGGGAACCCTGACTGCTCTTTGGACTGGAGAGGGAGGGGGGAGAGGAGTGGGGTGTGGGAAGTGGGGGGAGGGAGATGGAAAAGGGAGGCGAGGGAGGCGGGGGAGGCGGAAATTTTTAATTAAAAAAATTTAATAATAAAAAATTATTATCAAATGAATAAATTTGTAGCACCCACAAAAAAAATTTTGAAAATTAATCCTCAAAACAACTTCTTTAAAGATCCTAATTTTATATATAACAAACCAGTATTCTGTTAGTTAAGTTCTAACAAATTTTTATTACATTCTTTTTTCACTTTGTAATAAAAATTATTTTGATATAATGAATCCTGACATTTTTACTTGAAACACAGATTTTCAAATTTCAAAATGTTCATCTGCTCTAAGAAAGGAGGCGGTGACTATCCAGCCAAAACAACAGAGTATTGCTGACTTTCAGAAGACCACAACAAGTCTTCTAAAACAGTCACTAATGCTAATGTGACTTGAAATTATGAAGAACTCACAGGGAGGGAGGGAGGGAGGGAGGGAGGGAGGGAGGGAGGGAGGGAGAGAGGGAGGGAGGGAGAGAGGGAGGAGTACACCCCCAGGAAGCATCTCAGTCTCTAAGCACCATTCTCCACTGAAGGGGGCTGCAGAGTGCAAGGCCTGGGGTGGGGGGTGGGCAGTTACAAGAGAAAAACAGAACAGGGAGATGCGCAAAGTGCCCTTTGAGGCCTGCTGCCTATAAGGGACAATCTGAGCCTTTATCATCAATGCTGACATGGATCACAGTCTGTACAGGCAAAGTCCGAGCTGCTTTAAATACATGAATGAATGAATGAATGAATGAATGAATGAATGAATGAATGAATGGACAGGAACTCTATTTCCTAAAATGAACTGCTAACTAAACATGGAAAGCCCTAAATCTAGTAAGTAAAATTTGATGAGGAACAATATATTTACCTTCATCTCAAAAGTATCTCCCTAGAAATTAATTACAAAGTAAAACACAGTAATAACTTCGCAGGGGAAAAACCTGACGAACCAGTATTCCTACTTGGAAAAAGAGTATAATCCAAATCTAATCATGACGAAACATCAGCCAAAGCCAACTGAGGAACAGCACACAGAATGGCTGGCTTGTTCTGCTCATAATGTCAAGGTCAACTGAGACCAAAACTGCTGGGAATGGCTATGAAAAAGACATTACCAAATGGTCCAAGAAACTAGGTATATGCACAAACATAATATTTGCAAAACAGATTTAGCAAAATATAAAAACAGTAACCTAAGTAGAGGATGTCCAAGAAGTTCTCATACAACACTTGCAACTTTCCTGAAACCTCAGATTAGATTAACACAGCTGCCACCCTGAAGGAGGCTCCATTCATAACCTGGAAGAAACTGTGCATGAAAAATCAATGTGACTAGCATGCACAAGATCCTGCACTGCTTCTTAGCACATGGCCAGGGCAGATTTAGTCTTTCACTAGTTTTGTGGAATGGCCCAGGCCCAATTCCACTCTCCTCCTTCCATACTGATTGGTGGACGTCTTCCATGAGGAGCTTCGCCGCAAGTCCCCAGTTTCCAGTCTTACTGTGGGCAACTGGTGGGCACTTCCGGCTCACAGATGCTGTGGCTAAGTTCCCTTTACCAGTCTGCCTACTCATTTTTAATTTCATGCTGGAGCACTTATTCAGGTTCGTAGCTGGCTGCTGACTCAATAACCAATTACTGTGTTTCTTCTTTCCGTGCCCTGTGGAACAAAGCCAAGGGGCAAGCCCTTGACGGCTGGCTATCTGAAAGAGAAGACGCTTATGGTTTCCACCTGGTTGGCAGTAGTGATACTCCCATTCTGTCCCACAATGAGTCACCAAGCATTCTTCCCAGAATGTGCTGGACCTCTGCACCTACTTCCACTTTACAGTAAATCAAAGAGCAGAGAAGAAAATTAAAAGACCACAGGAAACACTCAAACCCAGAGAGTCCTCAGTCTGACAACCAGTCCAACTGCTTAACAGCCATGTTAAACATGGAAAAAGAGGTCGCACTAGGTTACAGGAGGTAAGAAGTGGAGACGTGGGCTGTGGAGATAGCTCAGTCAGTGGTTACTAAACAATCGTGAGGACCAGAGCTAAAAGTCACAGAAAGCATGTGTAAAAATAAAATTAAAGTCTGGCATAGTGGTGTGGTGTAAACCTTTAACACAGCAAGGGGGAGGGGTAGGCAGGGGGTCTGCAGAGGCAGATGAATCTGTAAGCTTGAGGCCAGTCTCAACATAGCAAGTTCCAGGACAGTCAGGACTAGAAAGAGACTGTCTCAAAAAAGACAAATAAATAAAATAAAGACGCAGCATGGTAGAATGTGCTGTGTGTTTATAATGCCAGACTGGGTAATGCGGAGGTGGACACTGAGAGCCTACTTCTTGTAGTTCCAAATCAGTAAAGCCCCCCCCCCCCCCCAAAAAAAGCAGTGGATGATGCCTGATGAATTACAGTAGAGGTTGTCTTCTGGCCTCCAAACACACAAGCACTTGCATACCAGCTCTCTCTCTCTCTCTCTCTCTCTCTCTCTCTCTCTCTCTCTCTCTCTCTCTGTGTGTGTGTGTGTGTGTGTGTGTGTCACACACAATGGCGTTATTAAGCAGGAGATGGGGGAACTCGGACAGTTGAGCACTGGCCCCTGGCAGGCCCTGAATAGTCTGGAAAAGTTGATGGCAGTGGCAGCTGCTCCATGGGTCAAAGTCCCTCTGCTTGAGGACTTCTATACATAAATAACTGTACTAGTTTATGGTGGAGGTGGCACGGGGACGGTCCAGCCATCTTGTGTACCAGAAAACAACTAATCCTAGAATCCAACTGTTGTGTACATTGCTCTGTAGCCGTTTAAAAGCACACAGTCCCTGCTGCCTGCAACTTCACCTCTCTGGCCTCCCTTCTGTTTTGGCATCATGCCTTACTCTTTGCCGGATCAATCCCGGAGTCCATGGTAATTATAGTAAATAGATCCTGCAACTTCCTTCCCTTCGGAGTGGCTGTCAAAGCTCCCAGGGAGTTTCCTTCCAGAGGACAGCAGGTTAACTGCCGCACTGCTGCCTTCTGACAGAGGTAGCCCTCAATGGATCTTTCCATCAAACTCAAGCAACAATGCAGATAAAAGCCTCTGGGCCAAGGAACTGAATTTACACACTTTCTACAGAAAAGAATCTTTGGTAATCGACTGGTTAGCTGATGGCCTCCTGCATGCCCATTTTCTTCCAGTCTGCTGTTCCGGATGGGTAGCTTTTCAGAAGGAAAGGCAAATTAATAACCTAGCATAGACCAGCTCCAAAAGAACTTACTCCAAATTATGAGGCTGGGTTCTCTTAGAAACTGCTCATCACTGTGAAGCATGATCAATACTTATTTGTCACAAAGGGCTAGCTGCCCCAAAATCCTTTCTAACAACTGTTTTATAACACTAGATGTTTGTTGTAATAGACAGAGAAGCAATAAAAAAGGTTGTTAGATGACTACAAAATAAAACTGACCTGTACTCTCCAAACTCTCAAAGTTACTCAAAGCAATGAAAGGCTATTGAGGGGAACAGCAGAAAACTACCCCACTTACTGCCTGGAAGACCCTGTTAAAATGACAGTACTCTACAAATTAACAGATTCCATATAATTCTTACCAGAATTCCAGCTCTTTAGACACTAATGAGCTGGTTCTAAAACTCATGCAGAATTATGAGACCCAGAATAGTTAAAAGGATCATGGAAAGAACCAAGTTTGAGAACTCTTACTTTCTGATTTCAAACTCACTACTAAGCACCCATAATCCAAACAGTGTGGCACTAGAGGAAGGTCCCACGGACAGGTCAGGACAGTTCAACGCATGAGAGCCGAGATTTTGGCTGGAGTGGAGGTGCGTACCTGGCACCCAGCATTTGTGAGGTCATCCTCTGCATAACAAGTTTGAGGACAGCCTTGACACTGCCTCAAAAACACAAAAACAAGGGCTGGAGAGATGGCTCAGAGGTTAAGAGCATTGCCTGCTCTTCCAAAGGTCCTGAATTCAATTCCCAGAAACCACATGGTGGCTCACAACCATCTGTAATGAGGTCTGGTGTCCTCTTCTGGCTTGCAGGCATACACACAGACAGAATATTGTATACATAATTAATAAATATTTTAAAAAAAAACAAACAAACACAAAACAAGTTGGGTGGTGGTGGTGCACACCTCTACTCCTAGCACTAGGAAGGCAGAGGCAGGCAGATCTCTGTGAGTTCGAGGCCAGCCTGGTCTACAAGAACTAGTTCCAGGACAGCCAGGGTTACATAGAGAAACCCTGTCTTGAAAAACAAAAACAAAAAAACACCCTAAACAAAAGCCAAAGTCCCAGAAATAAACCCACATATTCATACATCTCTGGTTAACTTGTTTTCAGCAAGAGTGCTAAAGCTATTAGGTAGGAAATAGCCTGCCTTCTCCATCCCACTGTGTGTGTGTGTGTGTGTGTATGTGTGTGTGTGTGTGTGTGTACACGTACGTACGTGCGTGCATGTGTGCTGAACCTTCTCATGGTCCCTGACCCAGCAATTTTAAGCAGATGCCCAAGAGAAGGGAAAATGCTTAGCTACACAAAAACTTACTGTCCTGACTTCATAGCAGCATTTATCCACCAAAAGGCACAAACAACTCAAACCCATCAATGTCCATCAATGAGCAACAGATAAGAGACAGTAAAAACTGGGGTTGCAGAAATGGCTTGGTGGTTAAGAACATTGGCTGTTCTCTCAGAGGACCTGGGTTCAATTCCCAGCACCTCCATGGCAGCTTATAATTGTTTATCTTTCTTGCTCCAGGGGATCTGACACCCTCATACCCTCATATGCATGCCAAACACTAATGCACATAAAAATAAATAAATTTTAAAAAGTGATAAAATAGCCGGGCGGTGGTGGCGCACGCCTTTAATCCCAGCACTCGGGAGGCAGAGGCAAGCGGATCTCTGTGAGTTCGAGACCAGCCTGGTCTACAAGAGCTAGTTCCAGGACAGGCTCCAAAACCACAGAGAAACCCTGTCTCGAAAAACCAAAAAAAAAAAAAAAGAAAAAAAAAGTGATAAAATATTGGTACACTTTATAACATAGATGAATCCTGAAAATTATATAAATGCAAAGAGCCAGTCACAGCATGCATATAAAAAATATGCAAAGGACAACTGCCTAAGGCTGGAAGGGAAGAGAGTGGGGAAGGACGGTGTGGAAGGACTGCTGCTCAAGGGTAGGAAATGTCTTCTGAAATGAAGAAATGCTCTACAGCTGACAATAACTGCAATAACTGCATGACTGTTACTATGCTAAGTCCTTGACCTATATCCCGTAAGACAACTATATGGTGTGTAAATGTACTTGAATGTTTTCAGGGTTGAGCCTGATGACACAGGCTTGTAACCCCAGCTAGTGGAGGCTGAGGGAGAAGAATGGCAAATTCAAGGCCAGCCTTGCCAACTCAGTCAGACCCTTCTCAAAATAAACCAGGGGGAAGAGGGCTGGAGCGGCACTTACGCTCGTAATCCTAACTTGAGAGGCGACACAGAAGGATCAGGAGTTCAAGGCCCCTCCTCAGCGGCATATACACTTCTACGCCAACATGGGCTACATACAAGATCCTGTCCTTAATATTAAATAAATAAATCCCTGCCCCAAAAGAAGGTAGGAGGTGTAACGTGGTGGGAGAGCACCTGTATGGTGAAGGAGGAAGGACCTGGGTTTATAGGGTTCAACACCCCATTAGCAGAGAGGAGTTATTTTAAGAAAGAATATGGGCACCAACTATCCAATGTTCCCCAAGGTCCTACATCCAATGTGTTTAAAACTTAATGTGTCCAAACTCAAATCCAGTTTTAGTCTTCAATATATATTAATTGTGTACACAACAGGTACATATGCACACAAGCACACAATTATAAATAAAGAAAAGTTCTATAAATTCTAAAAGTGGGGTTAACAAGAATGGACACCCTGCTTGGAACAGTGAAAGGCGCCTACCACCCACTAGTTTGTCCAGCTACAGATCTTATAACTTGTCCCCTCCCAAACTCTCAGGAAGCAGCCGCTTGGTGACACTGCTCTCTGCTGGACGAGAATCCACTGCCTCTCATCTTCCAGCATGCTCGTCCTCACCCACTTCAGACACAGCCATTTACTAGGTTTTCTCTCGCCCCTTAATAGTTTTTCCTTAGTCTCTCCTACTTTGTTGAATTTCTTCTAGACTTAAAAGGAAAATGAGAAAAATTAAGTTGCTAATTGTTGTAATTTTTGCCTCATGCTGTAGAAAAAATCCTCTACAATATGAATATGTATTACTCTCATTGGATAATAAAAAGCTGACAGGCCTGTAGCTGGGTAGGAAGTTAGGCAAGAAAGCCAAACTGATGGGAAAGAGGGCAGAATCAGGAGACATGCCAGCCAACCAGCCAGTCACAGGTAAAGACACGAGTCAAGTGGCAATACACAGATTAATAGAAATGGGTTAATTTAAATGTAAGTGTTAGCTAGTAACAAGCCAGAGCTATTGGCTGGGCATTTACAACTAATATAAGCCTCTGTTGATAATTAGGGAAGCAGCTGCTGAGTATGGTCAGGACAGGAAAACTCTGCCTACAGCTTCATCCTAGCCTAGTAGCTTTACTGAGATTCCAAATCTAATCCTGACAGTCCTAACAGCTGACAACTATTGGAACTCACCTCCTTCCCCATGGCAGTCTTGGAACCTTTCACCCTGAGACCTCAAGCACCTCTTCCTGCCCTGCCATCCACACAGGCACGGTTTTTGTTCGGTCTTCCCACTAACCTCAGGGTAGGTTTTAATGAAACCCACCCATCATTTGATCAATATGAAGTTTTAAAACTGGTTAGAAAAATGAAGAAAATTAGGAGGCATGAGAAGGAGAGCCTTACTCCCACTGGCTGAAGGTATCACAAGATTGAGAGCCATGCTTACAGTAAGGACTCTCTTGACCTTTCTGACCCACATCAGTCTTAATAACTCCTGGTCTACAATCTCAAAACCTTTCAAGATGAACCTCCAGCCACCTTACAGTCCCATTCACTAAAGAAGTGCTCCTTGGGTCGAAAACAAGCATATCAAAACACTGTTCTAGGTTTACTTTTAGTTTTTGTATAAGTGTTTTGTGGCATGCACCATGTGTGCACCTAGTGCCCATGGAGGCCAGGAAAAGACACTGGATCCTCTGGAACTGGAGTTATGGGCAGTTACGAGATGCCATGGGAGTGCTAGGAACCAAATCCAGCCCTCTGCAAGGGCAGCCAGTGCTCTCAACTACTGAGCCATCTCTCCAGTTCCTATGAAATAATCTTTCAAATCTTTTGGATAGTGTAACTTCAAAAGCTGCCAACTTCATATATACACCTATGGCTAAAACATTTAAATGCGATTCTCTCTTCCCTTAACACGTGTTCCGTTTGTATTGAAACATTTTCTTAATAATTTCCAACTCTCTGTTCACACTGATTTGTCCTATAATTCTTTTATTCAGTGTAAATCAATAATCCCAGCTTCAGGGCTAGAAGACGGCTCAGTGGTTCATCACCCACAAAGGACACCTCCAATCCCAGGGAACATAACACCCTCTTTGGCTCTCTGTGGGTATGTGCACACATTCAAATACATACACACAAATAAAAATAAAATCTTTAATTAAAAAAAAATCCCAACTTCAGCTAGGCGGTGCTGACATACACCTTTAATTCCTGGACTCAGGAGGCAGAAATAGGTGATCTCTGAGTTCCAGGACAGTCAGGGCTGCATAGGGAAAACCCTGTTTCAAAGAAGAAGAAGAAAAAAAGAAAATCCGAGCTTCTGATTTCCTGACGGCTCCCCTCAGTAAAGACTGTTCTGCTGTGACTAAGTGTGCTACCAGGACTCAAGTAATCTCTGCTCTGCTTGTAAAGGAGAGCGGGCGCTAGGCCGTTCTACAGTCCTCAGTACACAGACTACGGTAGCAGAAAAGACTCCCCCACCCGTGTCCATGCTCTAATCCCCTCTAACATGCAAACAAGATACGTTACAGGGCAAGGGGAAATTAAGGTTACATAAGGGCTTAAGGTTGCTAAAATCAAATGGCCTTGGTTTGGAGATTATCCTGGATTGTCCAGATGAACACCATCCCCAGTGCCCACCCCAAAGTGTAGTACAGGGCCTCGTAAAGTCTAAGTGAGTAACAGGAAGTTGGTATCTGAGGGATGTAAAAGCGACCAAACACTGCTGACCTTAAGACACAGGGGAGGCTGAGGCCAAGGAACAAGGGCAGCCTATGAGAACAGAAGACAGAGAAAACATGCAACTCCCAAACCCTCACAAAGAACATGGGTACTGACCCACTTCAAACTTGTGGTCTCCACATCAGAGGCAGAAATGGGCTGCAGTGAGCACATGGGTGGACATACTGTTGTGAGCTACTACTGTGCTCTGTTACAGGAGCCAGTGGAAATTAATGCGCGCACAATGTTTCAGTTTACTGTAGACATTACATATACAAACAAATGCTCCCTAATAATCTTAAAAACTTAAAAGTATACAGTTAGCTCACCTTTCTGAATTACATATTTAAGAATTTGGTTGCTTTTTTAAACAAACAGGCTTAAGAAATATATGACCTCAAAATGTTTGTTTTAAAAAATAGAAATTGCTGGATGTGGTGGCACAATATCTTTAATTCCAGCACTCGGGAGGCAGAGGCAGGCGGATCACTGATGAGGCTAGTCTGGTCTACATAGTGAATGAGAGGAAGGACAGTGAGGACTATGTAGAGAGACCTTATCTAAAAAATAAAATTCAAGAAAGAAAGAAATGAAAAACTTTGCAAGTGCATAGTCTGATGGTGACTCTCATCTGTTTGGGGGCCTGCGTGTTCATCCACTAACATATCACATGCCATTCTAGCATGGAAAGTACTCAACTCTATTTCACATTACTTCATCTATAAAAATATGGAGCACATCACAAACTTGTGTAGTAGCTTTGCCCAGGGACCATGCTCATCTTCATAAAGCAAATAAAACAACAACAAATCCTTGCAATGTCAGCAAAGGAAAAAACAAAAGCAAAACATTGGGGCTGGAGAAACAGCTCAATGGCTATGATGAGCACTTGTTGCTCTTCTAAAGGACCTGTTCCATTCCTGGTGCCCATACAGACCACAGTCTTTTGTAACTCTAGTTCCAGGGGGATCTGATGCTTTCTTCTGGTCCCCATGGGTGCTATACACATGTGGTGCACAGACAAACAATGTGTGTGTTGTGTGTGTGTATGTGTAAAACATTTTAAAATTCTAGAAAAAAGAAATGTCTTCCAAGTCATAACAGAGATGATGGGCTAAGATCATCATCACCCACAAAGCACAAGGATGCCTATTCTAAAGTCTCCAGTTCTCAGCAGACTTTCTGCTCCACACATGACATCGCTCCATCCTCTCCTTGCCCCTGGACTCCTCACCGCTTTCCTGACACACAAAGGTACTTTCTAAGTTGGAGGAATTATTCAAGAATCATTCCGTGGAAGGCCCAGGTAGACCAATACTGTACATATTAGTAGTCTGGGTGAGTGGCACACTTCTTTAATCCCAGCACTCCAGAGGCAAAGACTGGCAGATCTCTGTGAGTTTCAGGCCAGCCTGGTCTACAGAGCAAGTTCCAGGACAGCCAGGGCTGTTATACAGAGAAACCCTGCCTCAAAAAATAAAATAAAAGTTACCACCGGTATAGGAAATTTGCTGACATCAGAGGCTAACTATTCCTGGGCTGGAGATGCAGTTCAATTAGTAAAACGCTTGCCTCACATTCACGAAGTCTTGGGTTCAATTCCTAGTACCACATAAAGCCAGCAAGCAAGGTGTCCGAGCCTATAGTTCTAGCACTCAAGATATACACATAAGAGGACCAGAAGTTCAGAAAAACACCAGCAACATGACTCAATGAGTTAAGACACTCGCCACCAAGTCTGACAACCTAACTTCAACCCCCAGACCCCATGAGAACCAAATTTGAAAGGCTGTCCTCGGACCTCCACTGTGTCACATATGTGCACTGTGACATGTGTGTGTCTATACACACAAAAGCACAAACTTTTTTACCAAAGAACATCCTCAGCTACCATACTAAATTCTAGGTCAGCCACGAACATTTGAGAACAAAAAAAAAAAAAAAAAAAAAAAAAAGGTTGCTAGGCAGTGATGGCACATGCCTTTAATTCCAGCATTTGGGAGGCAGGCAGAGGCTAGTGGATCTCTGTTGAGTTCAAGGCCAGCCTGGTATACAGAGTGAGTTCCAGGAAAGGCTCCAAAGGAGAGAGAGAGAGAGAGAGAGAGAGAGAGAGAGAGAGAGAGAGAGAGAGAGAGAGAGAGAGAGAGAGATTAACTGCTTGTTGTATCAGCCAAAGAACCAAGTCAAAGTACCAACTCCACATTTAAAATAAAAGTGTTTCGCACCTCCTCAGACACACGGCTCTCTCTGTCTCACACTGCACCATTGAGACCAGGTCTCAACACACGGCCCAAGTTGGCCTCCTGGTAAAGCTCATGATCCTCCTGCCTCAGTCTCAGGCCTAAGGCACCACATCCCATTTTATTCTTCTCAACAGGGTTCTATGGGAAGCCACGCCTTGATGATTTTCTTTCAAAACAAACACTTTACAGCACTCCTACCTCCATTTACACAAATCCTATATATGTTAAGGGCTGGAGAGATGGCTCAGCAGTTAAGAGCACTGCTTACTCTTTCAAAGATCCTGAGTTCAATTCCCAGCAACCATATGGTGACTCACAACCATCTGTAATGGGGTCTGGTGCCCTCTCGAGGTCAGTCATTCTCGTCAACTTAGACCATGAAACCCAACACAGACAAGTTCAACAGAACACACACACACACAGGCTGCCAATGCTTCAGCATGGCCAGGGCATAAATTTCATTTTCATTTCTATGCATATTAAACAATCAGATATTTCAAGGATTTCCCACAACACTGACTCTGAGTACTCAAATGAGTGGCCCATATTCACATCTAGTACTTAACTATGTTTCTCCCAATACCTCAAGGTAACATATAGGTATTTAAATACTCTTCAACCCAAGACGTGCCTAAGAACAGGTGCAACACAAACCAGCAGAACAGGGCTCGAGGAAGACAAGGATGGACAATGAGGCAGCTCAGTATAAGCCATGGCTTGCGTCTAGTAACAGAACATGCCGGAGGAAGTCCAAGGCTGACTGCAGCACTCAGGCCTCTTCTGATAATGACAAGAGCGGTGTTCAGTAAGTAGGGCTGGCTGTTGCTGGGAGGCAGAGCATATGCTTAGCATGAGCTTAGCATATACAAAACACTGGGTTCAACCCTCAACATGGTGAGAAGCAAGCATCGGCCTGTCTCCTCACAAACTGGATAGTCACCGCTGTGGCCAGATGAGACAGAGTAGTTGCTATAAACTATTCAAAGCAGAAGATGTTCGATTTCATTCTTAGCTTTAATGTTACGATTTAATTTAGATATAAGTAAGTGCTTCCTCAAAGGCACCTGCTGCTAATAAACAAATGATGGACTGATTAATTCCAACTCTGGCCGAGTGCTCGCTGGGCTACAGGGTTCACCAGGGCAATGGGAGGAAGTGGCAGGAACAGTATGAGCAGTGCACCAGGTACTGTGCAGAGCCCTCTCAGCGGCAGCTTGTCTTAGCTCAAGAAGTCATTGTCTAAAGACATGTTCACAATTAGGAAATAGATGCAGACCCTCAACTAAGGGAACCAATTCAAATGCAAGCTTTTCTTTCCAATAGTACAGGCAAAGGGTGTCCAAATTGAGTGAACCAAGTGTGAGGGTACACAACTGTGCACCCCTACTTCCAGCTCTCAGGAGCCGACGCAGTGATCACAAGCTAGAAGCCACCCTGGGCTATACACCAAGACCCTATCTCAAACCAAAACCAGAACAAAGCATCAAGGATGTAATTTAGTGGTAGAGTGCATTGCATGCCTATCACATACAAGGTCCTGAGTTCGAATCCCATGATGGGGGGGGCAGTAAGCAGCTATGTGGATTTGTCTGTGGGTGACTGAAGTACTGTGATCACCAAGCTACAGTGAAGACTTTGAAAGGAAGAAAAAACATGTTTACTTTGGACTGCGATTTTGCATAAATTTTGCAACACTAGGAAGTAAAAAAATAAATAAAAATGGTTATGAGCTCCTAAAGTGAGCATCACCAGCCTTTTACAAATTCCCAAGGGACCAGAGCCCTCAATTTCAGATCTAAAAGGAACAATGCAACGCTTACCAAAAATTGTCTAATCTGGGTAGCAAGATGGCCCCCTAAGTAAAGGTGCCGGTCACCGGGCCTGACAATCTTAACTTCAATCTCCAGAGTCCATCTATGTATGGGAGGGAGAATCAACTCCACAATGCTGTCCTTTGACACCCACGTGCTCACCAGGGCACACATGCTTACACACTCATCATGTACACACACTAACAGTCATCTGCTTTAATTAAAAGAAATGTCTGAGTTGGGTGGTGGTGGTGCATGCCTTTAATCCCAGCACTAAGAAGGCAGAGGCAGGTAGATCTCAGTGAGTTTGAGGCCAGCTTGGTCTACAGAGTGAGTTCCAGGACAGCCCAGACACAGAGAAACCCTGTCTCGAAAAACAAAACCTAAATAAACAAACAAACAAATAAATAAATGTCTGACACTCAATCCTTACATCCACAGATGACAAATACAAAATCAAACAACCAAAAAAAAAAAAAAGCAGCTCAGAGTTGTAAGAACACTCTCTCACAAACATCTAAATGTCAAAATCTAGAATTTACCTTCTGGCTCAACAGGTCTCTTTTACTAGAGCATGCTGCAGAATACATAATAAAACAGTCTATTAAGTTTCTGGAAGTGGCCTGGGTGGTGGCACACACCGTTAATCCCAGCCCTCCGGAGGCAGAGGCAGACAGATCTCTATGAGTCCGAGAACAGCCTGGTCTACAGGGTGAGTTTAGGACGGTCAGTGGTACACAGAGAAACCCTGCCTGGAAAAACAAAAAAGAAGTTTCTGAAGTGACTACTGAAAGACACCCCCCACCCTCAAAACAAGTGTTTAAATCTGGGGGGGGGAGGTGAAGGTTTCTGGAATTACATGACGTGCAGTCTTTCCTGAGGCGGTAAGGTGCAGAAGAGGGAGGTTAACATGACTTTACAGGAAGGGAAAAAGGAATATGGTCAGGGACCAGGATCTGCAGTAGCTTGGTTGAAAGCCTAGAAGAAAGGAAAGAAAGAAAGAAGAGAGAGAGAGAGAGAGAGAGAGAGAGAGAGAGAGAGAGAGAGAGAAAGGAAAGGAAGAAGGAAGGAAGGAAGGAAGGAAGGAAGGAAGGAAGGAAGGAAGGAAGGAAGGAAAGAAAGAAAGAAAGAAAGAAAGAAAGAAAGAAAGAAAGAAAGAAAGAAAGAAAGAAAGAAAGAAAGAAAAAGAAAGAAAAGGCCTAGAGTAAAAGTTGACATGCAGTGATTGAGAAGTTAGCCAGTGGATCAGGACAGGGCAGTGATCAACCAACTCAGAATCTCCTACAAAAGTGTTAGTGAGAGGTGGGTGAAAGGAGCCCACCAGAAGACCACAGGGTGTATGGCCGGGCCACCTTATGTACCCCCTTATGTATCCCACATTGCACTGTTGTACTGCAGGTTCACATGGAACCTCTATCTACGTAAGAGTGCAAGATTAACAAAAGCTGGTATCTTATACTCAACTTCATGTCTAGTAACTGTATCACTTTACCCTCTAATACAGCAGTTCTCAACCTGAGTGGCGACCACACAGGGCTGACTATCAGATATTTACATTAGGATTCATAACAGCAGCAAAATTACAGTTATGAAGTAGCAACGAGATAATTTTATGGTTGGGGTCACCACACGAGGAACTGTATTAAAGGGTCACAGCATTAGGAAGGCTGAGAACCACGGCTCTATCATAAACACACAGTTATCCGCCACCTAATTATCTGCCCCCATAGCTCAGTCGACCTCGCCGAATTATTATATTAGAGCATTTAACTCTCCATGCTTATTGAGCGAATTCTGAAACCAACATGATGGCCACTGATGGGACTACCTGAACTGCTACCTAGAGCCTGGCTTGGGGAAAAGGGCAGAAAACAGGTTTACTCAGACTACAGCAAGGGGCAGCAGGCTTCTTCACCTGGGTCTCCAGGCTACGGTCTTAGAACTGAATCTGGGACAGCTGTGACAAACTGGGCAAGAGTCAAGGGTTTATGAGTAAACAATCACCCAAAATTAATTCCAAAATCAAACACCCACTTCATCAGAAAGCTCCCGGCTAATGAAGACACACTCTCAAAGACAGGTAGATGTAGCACCCAAGTTCCATCCTCTGTTCCACACGCCAAGACACACACAGACACACCATTAAAGTGGATTTTGACTTGGGATCAGGGCAGAGCGTCTAAGAGTTTCTTACATGGCCCTAAACATATTTCTGCCATTTCACACTACATGTTTATGTGATTCACTTCTCACCATACTTATAAAATCAAAGCATCAATCCTGCCGATCTCAAGTAGGAATTAAAGCCGAGAATGGCAGTGCACCCCTATAATCTAAGCAATGGGGGTGGGGAGGCAGAAAAACAGAGTTCAAGATTACCCTCTGCTGTGTAGCAAACAAGAGGTTAGTCTGAGCCATATGAAAATCTGTCTCCAAACACAAAAGGCAGGGGAGACTGAGAGGGAGAGGGAAAGCAGAGGATGGGAAGGCAAAGCAAGGATCCCTTTCTCTCTCCACATTCCTTTAAAAAAAAAAAAAAAGCATAGGCTTTGAGCTCCACGTCTCCTCCTTTTCTGAAAGGGTGGTAAGATGCAGGCCCACATACTCACACATTTACCTGGCAGTCCAAAGGCAGCAAATTAGTCAGCTTTACCTGAGACTGCGTCAGGAAAGAGCTTAAAGTTTTCACTTCAGAATTCAGTTCTAGGCACGGGTATTTTCAGAAGCACAACTTAACAGACTGACCTAGCACCTACCTTGTGGCTTTGACTTCCTTCACACCATGTTCTAATGGTCTAACATACAGACACACACAGAGACACACACACACACAGACACAGACACACACACCTCCCTGGTGACTGAGCTAGGCAAGCAGCCAAACCAGTGCCATCTCATGAGAAACCATTCACCTCCTCACTTCTGCTATAACCAATTCCCCTCCCCAGTCTTTCCCAACTGGGACTCACAACCAGACTGTGGCCAGCGGCAGCACACTCTCTATGAACTCCCAGTGGACAGCACGAGTCTCCAGCAGACATGCCCAAACACCAGGATTAGCCACAAGATGCTGCTGACTTCCACCCAGAGCCCCTCTGCATATGTCCAGCCACTTTCCCTATTGTTTGCCAATTAGTAAGTATAGAACTAAAGCCATCTCATGAGCTGCACCAGGCAGTGAAAACAGAAATTGCATTAAGAGCACCACATGAACCTGCAGGAGCACTAACAGTGGACAGATAAGCGGGTCTCTCCAGAGCACCTTCAGTGTGTCTAAAGACACTCTCTGAGCCAGGCTACAGTACCAAGAGAAACCCATTTTCACACGAAGGCAGAAATGCAGGGATCTAAACTGTGACATAACTGAAGAGACTTATTTTTAATTTACTTCACCCAATTAAGCTACTGCAGTTTTATTCTGCACCTTATTTTGACAAGTGAATAAATTATGTAAACTTCCATATTTACAGAATAAAATTTCAATTCACCCTAAGTGTTTCTCTAAATGTTTTCGCAGCTGCTGACTCTCTGCAGCATCCAATCCTAAATCCAGGCCCCTTCTCTCCGCTGTTCCACACCCAGCCTTACCTCTACTTCAAACTCTTCCTGTGACTAAATGAAGGACGCTTCCCATTATACGCAGAAGCTAATGCTCCTGATCAAAATGGCAGGTAAGGTCTTAACTTTCAAGCCCTCACAGTCTAAACCTGGTGTGGTGGTGTACACCTGAAATCCCAGGGGCTGGGAGGTAGAGGAAGGAGAATTGGGAGTTCAAGGCCAGATATCACTAAGCACCAAATTCAAACACAGTATGACCTATGGAAGACCCTGTTTCAAAACAAAGCAAAGGAAGGAAAAAAAATAAATAAACAAACAAATTCATAATCTAATAAAAGATTGGGGGGCGGGGGACATATACAGCACAGTACTTCCGAGATCACAAAAACGCTGTGCAACTGTATGAAGCTATTGGACAGAGTGGTGCTCAGGTCAGACAAACTCCGTAAGAGACAGTTAACATACTCGATGGATTGACAGACAGTTCTCATTCCAAGCAAAACAGAACCTACAGGGCCTTTGCATTCCTGATTTTCACTTTGATAATTGTCAGAAGATGGACAGCAACCCCCCACACACACACTCAAGAGTGCAAATCACTCTGACACACCCAGGGCCTACTCTCAGGGAGAGAAGTAGAATTGGTTCAAGTACGAACAAGACACGCCCTATCTTAATAGCACCTTTGGAACAATCTCACTCAGGCTAGAAATGGATGTCTATATATTTGCCGAAACACATACACACACCACGTGCAATTAGTGCCCCTGGGCAGCAGCCCTAAGTGAGCTTGGAGTGGACATCCTTGACATCAATGTCTCACTCGCTACAGAACCTTGGCAGGTCTGTCCTGTGTTGCTCTTATTTGATTACACTATTTTTATTTATTTACTGTTTATTTATTTACTTATTTATTGGGTTTTTTTCAAGACAGGGTTTCTTTGGCTGTCCTGGAACTTCCTCTATAGACCAGGCTGGCCTTGAACTCATCACCTGCCTCTGCCTCCCCAGTGCTGAGATTAAAGGTGTGCGCCACCACTGCCCAGCTACACTATATTATTATATAAACGAGAATTGTCTCCCTCAAATAGAATGTAAACACCATGAAACTAGGGGCTGTCTTGTGTTTTCTTTTGAGACAGGGTCTCACTGTGTATAACTCCACCTGCCTGGAACCTGTGATCTTTCTGCATCCAGAGTCCTGGACGTTGAAGCATGTCTATGAAGTCCTGCCAGGGACTGTCAGGATCATATCTGTACCGCAGTGCTGGTCAGCAGGGGCTAGATGTATACCTGACACAACTAAGTGAATGAGCAGTCTACCGGAATCACACCACTCCTGAAGCCCTAGACTTTGACAATGAACTATGACCCCAAAAGGTGTGTTGTAGTTCAGCAATCTGGTAAAAATTATCACTGTAAAGATTCGATCATCCCATGTGGCAGGTCGAAAAGTAATTAGTACAACCAATCCCAGAAACTGTTGATATAGTCCCCTTTTGAAGACCAGGAAAGAACAATTACCCATGTGGGAAAATGGATTCTTCAATGAGTCCATCTTGCTATGACTTTTTTGATGCTGTGGATTTTTAAGCCCACGGATTCCATCCATTTTTTAATACTTTTCCACAAAATACAGTAGAGAATCCACTTTTCCTATCTGATTCTCCACTCCTTAAAGAAAAACACAGATCACTTTCAAGTGGAAAGTCTGGGGATCTCCTAGATGAAATCCAGGACATAAAAACGGAACTGAATGGTTCAAATCTTTGGTAATGTAACTCGAGGTCCACATTGCAAATAACTTCTTCGGTGATTAATATATAAATCGCAACTTCTACGTAGAAGTTCAGAAAGAAGCTAATGAATTTGTCACATCATGTGGGGAACCGTGGTGCTTTTGACAATGCACAAAAACGTTTGAACCCCACCCACGTTTCGCTTTATTCGGGGGTCTGTGTACTTCAACCCCACACAGCCGCGTCTGCAATATTAAAGTAAACAAATGACAGGAAAGTTAATGCAGCTTTTCAAGATGAACGCGAAATCTCAGCGACAAGGCTGCCATCTGGACGGACACAGGTTGGAAACCGCAAGAGTTCGTTTTTCCCCGGCGAGTAAAAAATAGAGAACATTTCAACAGCACTCTTAAAAGTTTCCACCGTCACACGCCCCCTTCCCGAGCCGGGGCCCCGGGGCTCCACCTAGCCGGAGGAGTAACTCTGCCAGGACTTCCGTCCTCCCGCAGGACCGAGACCCTTCCTTCCTGCCGCAGACCCCCGCCCTACCCCGCGCTCGGCCCCACGGAAACGCAGCGGCTGCAGCGTCCCGTCTCCTGGCCAAGTCCCCTGGCTTCCCGGTACCAGATCCCAGTACTCAGTTCCCGACCCTATCCACAGTCAGCAGTCCTCCGACCCAGTCCCCAGCCCTTGGTCCCCATCTCCAGTCCTCAGTTTAAAGTCCCCGGTTTCAGTCCCCATCCCCAGTCCCCACCCCTAATCCCTAGAGCCAGTCCGCAGCCCTTATCCCAACCCCCGTCCCTAAGTCCCCAGGCCCTAGCACCCAGCCACAGTTCCCAAATCCCCGGTCCCCAGATCCCGAGTTCCCCGTCCCCAGCTCCGAGTCCCGGTAGGTCCCGGCCCCGCCTGCTGCGTCCTGCTCGCCTTTCCCGCGGCCGCTCGGCCCCGCGGCCCTCCGCTCGCTCAGGAGCAGGCCGGCGGGCGGCGCCTCGAAGGCGGGGACCCGCCGCCCGGGCCGCGCTGCCGCCGCACCTACCATGGTACAGATGGAGGCGAATTTGGAGACTGTCATTAGGATTTCCATCCGCCCGGCGCCATCTTCCAGACAGTAGCGGCGGGCGGGGGACGCGGGGAGCCGGGCCACCCGCTCGCTCCGCAGCCCGCGGCCGCACCCGGAGCCGCCGTGGACCCACGCTTCTAGCCTGCTGGGCCGCCGCTGCCGTCGTCGCCGCGGGCGCTCAGGCTTCCTCCGGCCCAGCCCCCGCCCGCCGGCCCGCCCGCCCCCGGCTCCGCCCCGGCGCACGGCGCAGCCGCCGCCTCGGGGCCCGCGTCTGCCCGGGAAGCCGCTCGCCGCACACCCCGCCCAGCGCGCTAGGGAGCTAGTACCGCGCAAGGCCCTTCCGCCCGGCCGACCTGCCGGCGTCGTGCAGCCCCGCCCACTCCGGCGCCGTCACGCCCACCGCCGCTGTGCCACGCCCATGCTGCCCCGCCCTCCCTCGAGGGAGCGGGCTTCGAAGCCGACGGCTCCACCCAGTGCGCGTCGGGGGCGGAGCGAGACGGGCGCCGCGTCCCGCCTGCTGCTGGGTCCTAGCGCGGGCACGCAGCCATTGCCTTAGCTGAGTGAGCGTGTCTTGAGGGAAAAGCGCGATGCTTTTGCCCTGCGGCGTCAGTGACCTCAAGCATCCTTCCGAACGACTGACCCACAGCTCTAAAGTACAACCAGCCCCACTGCTGAAACAGAAAACGAAGGCTACGTCTGGGAAACTGTGTATGGATGGGTTGGAAGGCAACCCCGCCAAAGCGTCCCAAACAACTTGATGTTTTTCTGGGGTGAAATCATCTGGGCCAAACTTCTTAAGAAAAGACTAGATAAAAAAATACAAATTTCTTAACTCTTTGAATTAATAGTAGTGGGGGGGGGGAGGATGAGAGGAAGGGGAGTCAATCCTGCTTGACAGTGGGATATCAACAGTGGGAATTTTTAAAGGGGTGGGTGGGTGATGTCCAAAGAGAGAAGCAGCAGCCAGCATGTGGGGAGCACATGCGTAGTGTTAGCAGTGGACAGCCCCTTCCTATTTTCTACCGGCAGAAAATTCATGAGATAACTTTAAAAATTGCTACATTAGAAAGCCTGTAATTTATTTTGATTGGCGGTCTAAGGCTAGGAACCTTCTCTGCCTCCCGCCCCACCCCACCCCACCCCACCCCATCTGTGGAACTTCGGGCAAAGCTCTAAAATCGGGTAAGCCTCACTTCATACAAAGCATTCAAGAACCAAAGAATTCGAACAAAATTTAGTCAAGAAACAGATTCCTGGTACGTGAATGCTGTTTCCATAGCAATTCCATTGTAAGCGTTGGGGGAGGGGGACACCACTGAGTACAGCTAAATTCCTCTGGCTGCTGCCTCTTCTCCAGGTGCCTTCCTGTATAGAGCCCGGGTCTCCCTCTTTACTGTAGATACCATGCCAGGAGCTTGGACTCCGATTTATGCCAGTCAAGTCTATGCAGTGTTTGTCTGCTTACTTGGGCTCTCTGGTCTCCATGGAGTAGAGAGCACGGGCCTACACCGTCTATGTTTTAAAGGTCAGGGTGGGGGCTGGACATATGGCTTAGCTGGCAACGAGTTTGTGTAGTGTGTAGGCGGTCCTTGGTTCCATCCCAGCGCTTTATAAACCCTGATATGGTAAGGTCATCCTCAGCTATGTAGTGAGTTCAAGCAAGGCCTTCCTGGACCACTTGAGTCCTTGTCTCAAAAAATAAATGGTCAGTTGCTGTTAGTGGCACACACCTGTAATAGCCGCCCCACCCCCACCCCCACCCCCAGCGCGAAAGACAGAGAAAAGTGAATCTCTGTGAGTTCAAGGCCAGCCTGGTCTACATAGCAAGTCTACAGACCAACCAGAACTACATAGGGAGACCCAGCATCAAAAATATAAAGAATAAATAATACACGTATGAAATTGTCAAAAACGAATTAGTAAAACATCAACAATTAATTAAAATGGTAAAGAAATGAAACCCTCAAGCTTAGTTTGCCACTTCAGAATCCCCAGCATATGACAGGTGGTCTGTTGAATGCATTTTCTTTTTTAAGACTTAATTTATTTCTATTTGATATGTATGAGCGGCTTGTGTGCCCATATGCATGCAGTACCCGTGGAGGCTGGAAGAAGGCATCAGATCCCATAGAACTGGAGTTACGGGTGGTTGTGAGTCACCACGAGGGTGCTGGGTACAGAAACCGCTCTTACACAGGCTCGGTCTCTGCAGTCTGTGGTCCCCCATCTCTACCTCTAGACAGTCGAATGAATCAACCTCCTTAGTTGCATTTATTAATATGGTCTGAGTGTGTACAGCTGCTAGTAGGTGTCAATCAAAATAGTGGTAGTCTTAAGTCAGTGTGGGGAATGGGACCCAAGACCTTCTTAAAGCTAGGCAGACATTATACCATTGAGTTACACCTCCGGTGCAATGACTTTTCAAGGCTTCCTTCTAATCCAGCAAATAACGTTGAGTTATCTATACTATGGGTGTAGGTCTTATATAGGCTCAAAATGACATAAAACCTGTAGGTCTGAAATCATGTCAGTATTTAAACTCAGATTTAAAGAAAGGCGCAGGGAGAGTAAGGTGTGGGTCAGTGGTAGAGCATATACTTAGCAAGGTCAAGACTGACACAGGTCAGTCCCCAGTGTCAAAATTAGGGATGTAACTTAACTAAAAGAAGGGGGTTATCAGACTCTACTTAAAACTGAAACATGGTTTCGTTCATTGTATATATATTGAGATTATATCAGGTGTCTGTCACTGACACTAGGGTAAGGGCTTCTTGGCTGAGTCCCGGTGTTTGGCAGGCATTGCTTCCTCATCCCTGAAGGTCCTTCCCTGAGCTCAGAAACAATCCACACCCCACACCCAACACCCCACCACCCTCAACACACGCACATCTCACCCCACACCCCTCCTTACACCTCACTTCCACTCCAGTCATGCTGAGCAAAATACAGAAGCAGCTGGCTGCAAAGTGCTATCTGGATGAGAGCAGTGATTTCACAACAGGGTCCAGGACGCATCGTCTAGATATTTCCATGGGTGACACTACATCTTCTGCCACATGTTTCTGATGGCTGAGTTTACCACCACAGTGAGTAGTGAAGATGTCCCAGTCAACAAGATGGTGCGAGAGCTGTGTGTCTGTATCCTGGTGGTCACCCTGGGAGCTCACCTGCTTCTGCCGTTCCCCGCTTCTCCATCCACAGTAGTCTGCTGTGGCCACCCCGCTGCAGAAAGCCTTGTCACATCCGGCAGCTGGGACCTCTAGAACCGTGTTTCCCTATTCTCCAGCCTATCCCTCATCTTCCTCATGCCCTCTGGATATTTCTCCATGGAGTCTGAGGGCTTTGCTGGCTCCAGAAAGATGTCCCGGGCCAGGTCTGATGGCAGTGGTGTTGGGACTCCTCGTCGGTGGCAGTGGTTGGTACTCCTCGTTGTTCTTTATCAGCCTCAGTGGGCAGCAACAAGGCCAGCAGCAAATCACCCCGTGACTTCTGGGGGACACGTCCTCTGCTACCTCTACTCCCGCATCTCCTTCCTTGAGGTCCTGCTGCTCATGGTGTATACCCCATAGGTCTCACCTGCACACTCAGGAGCACTGAGAAAGTGCTGGACAGGCCTCAGCTGTTAGAACAGCTGAACTGCTCTGCCTTTGAAAAGGCGGTTCTGACCCTGAAGATCTACGGTCCTTCCTGCTGCCAACTGCCTTCTGCACAGGCTGCACAGACAGACCGTAGTTCAGCAGACATAGAGGGTCCTGCTGGAGACCCAGCAGAAGGCCCAGCAACAGAACCTGAGCTACCCCTCCAGTCATGCTTTGCTTGCTGGCACTCTCTGCAGCTGTGGTCATCCATACCAGGAGCTGCTCATCAGTGAGTGCATGTAGGTGCCTCCTTGGGTGAGGTGTCTTCTGGTTGGTCTCACACACACACACACACACACACACACCAGGTTTCTCCTACAGATCTCCACTCTTGTGGAGCCAGATGGCATGATTCAGACCATTAGGAAGTGTGTCTATTTCCTGATCTGAGGAACTCAGCCATTCTGTCCTCTCTGGAACCGAACAGGAGGCCTCTGCTTAGTTTGATCTGCTGGATGACCTGGAAGTTGTGTAAGTTGTGTGTGTGTGTGTGTGTGTGTGCGCGCGCAGTAGTTTCTTCTTTTTCTACCATATGGATCGGGGTGGGGGTTGAACTCTGAACTCGGGTCATTAATCTTGGAAGTGTCCTTACCTGCTAAGCCATCTCACTGGCCCTGCCAGGTGGCTTGGGATGTTTCAACTAGGTAGGTTTCTCTAACAGGGCAGCCTTCCATGACCTCACCACACAGACTGGTGAAGACCCTCATGATTGTCAGGAAGACAGAACTGATCCAAGTCTTTGGACTGGACAGACTGCTACAGTCTAACTGCAGACCTTCAAGCATGTGTTCATGCATACACACACACACACACACACACACACACATCTGCACTCATCTCCCAACCCTAGCAGCTAGAAAGAACTAGTAACTGTAATCTCCATCAGAGGAGTCTGGAGAGAGGACTGGACCCTGCCATCTGCCACCTAGGCCTAAATGTGAGCCAAGGGTGACTGGAGCTCAGGATCTGGAATTTTTGATAACATGTGGCAAAGGTCAGCCCATTTTGCTTATCAGACTTACCTAAGCTTGGGAAGGATCTGGGTGATTGGATCTGGCTCCTGATTTACAGATCTGTCACTGCTGTCCTGGGCCATGCCTGAAGCCATATTTACTGATTTGGTGTGCAAGAAGGTAGAGCGTGAATGAGAGAGATTGGCTAGCAGCAAGCTCAAGAGTCAAGTTGTGTCCCTTGCCTCTGGGCCAGCAGATCCTCAGCACTGGAGGGGCTTTGGGCCACTGAAGATACTTGATGCATGGAGAAAGAGACAATACAGTGAGGGACCAGGTTGTACCTAATAGCAATAAAGTGGTTCCCGTGTTATGCTTTGGGATATGTGTGTGTGTGTATACACACACACACATATATAACATATATATGATTATATATATAATTGATACATACACATACATATATTAATAAGAAAAATCGTCATCCCTCAGAAAGGTCAGGCTTTGTTGCAAGAGACATTAATTTATGAAAAATGTGTAGCTCTTCCGCAGGAGGCACAAGCTGAGGCAGCTTCTCCATCTGGAACATGGAATGGTGAGGGGAAGCTTGAGGTGTCCCAGCAAAGGGGAAACTGCATGGTGGGATGCTGGACGAAGCCATGGGGACTGTCGGCAGCTGTCGCAGGGTATGCTGCCAAGTGACTTGCGGACGATACAAATATCAAAGGGACAGTCTGGCCCTCGGTGATGCCAGCTTAAACAACAGTCTCTGGGACCGCCACTGTCATTATCCATCAGGGGTCAGTGGAGGCACTTGCCTATCCTAAAACCTGCAGCAAGTTCCAGGCCAACCATGCTACCAGGAAAAAAAAAACTAAAAACAAATTGTTCTTTGTTTTTCATGATATCGTTGGAATCTTAGCGTTGCAGTTCATCAAAATTAAACATGGCAAAGAATTTAGAGAAGAAATCAAACTAACAGGCCTGTCAAAGCACAGAAAATGGTGTCAAAATCCAAGCTACAGTATCAATCGTTTGGGTGATCTGGGGGCAGCAGTGTTTGGACATCTCTCATCTACAGCCTCTCCCAACCCCCCTGAGAAATATTTCTGACCTGGGCGATATCAGTACATAAAACAGCCTTCACATATTAACCAAAGTGGGCGGGGTTTAAAAAACTGCACAGCTGTCGGAGGCTTCCCTTGAGAGGCAGAAGCAGGAGAGTCTGTGAGTTTGGGGTCAGCCTGGTCTACAGCAAGATAGTGAAGACCTATCTCAGGCGGTGGTGGCGCTTGCCTTTAATCCCAGCACTCAAGAGGTAGAGGCAGGTGGATCTCTATGAGTTCAAGGTGAGTCTAGTCTACTGAGTGCAAAGAGAGAGACAGAGAGAGAGAGAATGACTTTTTCAAAACTGTGCTATCCAGTTGAAGAGACAAGTTTCATGGGCTGGGAGTTTTCTGAAAAATTCAGGCAACATCCTCATTTGAGACAGATTAGACAAGTGCCAATTGTGGTTTCTAGCATGATGGGGTTCACTGAAAACATAACTCTCCTTTGTAAGTCATCCACTGAACACACATAGGCAGCATCCCCCTTACTTCTATCTTTCCCCCTTTCTTTTGCTTTGTTTTACAATAATTTATTTGTATTTTATGTACACTGGTGTTTTGCCTGTATATCTGTCTGTATCAGATCACCTGGAACAGGAGTTACAGACACTTGTGAGCTGCCATGTGGGTGCTGGGAATTGAACCTGGATCCTCTGGAAGAGCAGTCAGTGCTCTTAACCACTGAGTCATCTCTCCAATGCTCTCCATTCTTCTTCAGTGTCCCTCCTCTTCCCCCACTTATGATCCTTCCCTTTCCTATCTTCCTACCCTCCCCTCATAGGGCCCTTGTCTCACCCACTGGTCTCTCCATTTTTTTTTCCCTCAGATCCCAACAAGTTTCAGAGGGCCTCTGAGTGTCCACACTCACCATTCCTCCTCTCTAGAACTCGCCCCCTCCCCTGCTTTGTAGCATAGGAGACTTTCCTCATCAGATCTCAACCTACATGTCAAATTTGTCGATTGGTATTTTTGTTCACAGCAACTGAGAGAGAATAGTACATGTTCAGTAAATAGTTGTTATCGAATGAATCAAAACTGATATAAATGCATGTCCGACTCCACAGCAGATAAAGATTAAATTCTGAGGCCGGGCAGTGGTGGTGCATGCCTCTAATCCCAGCACTTAGGAGGCAGAGGCAGGCGAATCTCTCTGAGACTAGCTTGTCTACAGATCCAGTTCCAGGACAGCCAGAGCTGTTACACAGAGAAACCCTAAACTCTGGACTTAAGATGTTGCCCAATGTATCCCACTTGCCTAGCATGAAGGAGGCCCTGGGTTCAATCCCCGCTACTGAGGGGGAATAAGATAATTCGGATATATAAAGGCATTTGCTTCTCCAGCCAGCACAATAAATGTGAAGCTTCCTCTGGCCCTGGTGATATCCTGCTGACCTCTCTGTGTTCTTCGGGCTTCTGTTTCCCCATTTCTTCCTCATTTTGCTCAACTCAAATAACTCTGGAAATACAAAATCCCCCAAGTGGGAGGAAGCCTTGAGCACAGCTGTTTAGCTTCCGGAACTCAAACTCTCCCTCAGTGCAGCTCACCTCTTCTCCTCCACAGGCTGATTTTCTTCTATCTGCTGAGACACAAGTTTAACTGAATCTTAGGATGCCATGCAGACTTTGGGCTCTGACTTATCACATTGCCACTGTCCCATCCACATTTAGATTTTTACATTGACACCCACCAGCCTTCCTTCCCCCTGACCTTCATCGGCCCACGGAAGATGCCTGCTGAGTGGCAGTGCTCCCCTGGGAGAATTCCAAAAATGTTCAAGCAGGGTCCTCAGGGGTAATGGACTGTTGTCCCTTCCACTTCTTTCTATGAAAAAAAAAAGTACATGATTACAATAGCAAGACACAGCAATGTCAAAAAAAAATTCAGAAATACAGAAAATAAAGAA
This sequence comes from Chionomys nivalis, assembly GCF_950005125.1. Taxonomy (NCBI): domain Eukaryota; kingdom Metazoa; phylum Chordata; class Mammalia; order Rodentia; family Cricetidae; genus Chionomys; species Chionomys nivalis. The sequence goes on along the minus strand of NC_080088.1, from coordinate 86,067,310 downwards.
ATTTCTGGCGCTCCAAAGCTGACCAAATTGATAAAGGTGTTCGCTATGCAAGCACAAGGACCTGAGTTCGATCCTAGCGCTTGCACTAGAGCAAGGCACAAGCATGTATAACTGCAACCCCAGAAGTGAGAAGGTGGGAACAGGTCCCTAAGGCTTGCTGGTCATCCAAATCAGTGAGCTCCAGACTCAGTGAGAGACCCTACCTCAAAAGATAAGGTGTAGCACTGTATCCAGCAGAGCTCCAGGGATGGACCTAACAGGGGCCATGAGGGAATGAAGAAAAGACAGACACACCCGCAAACAGAAAATGGGTATTGGGAGGCCCAGACTTGGCTAGAGAAACCTTGGTCTCTAGGAAGCTCAGTTTATTTAGAGTAGAACACAGAGGTGGGATTATGCATACAATTGAAAAAGGAGGTGGCTTGTTACAGGCAGGTCACAAGGGGGCAGGTTTACAGGTTACAGGTAGGTTAAGTGGACAGGTTTAGCTAATCTAGAGGGGAGCAGTCTCTAGAGGGGAGCAGTCTCTAGAGGAAAGCGGTCTCTAGAGAGGAGCAGTCTTCAGGCTGTAAACTTCTGTGACATAGAAAGCAACTACGGACTTTCTTTTCTTTTCTTTTCTTTTTGCGCACACTGTCAATATCTCAGGACAAGAGGGAAGACTTTGCTAGTGTTTCTCTGCGTCTCCTGGATAGGACTGTACCCATCTCAACAAGACCCGTTTACTCGGGACCTCACACTCAGGGCCTCCTCAGCTGCCCGCAGTGTAGACTGATGAAGATACCAGACATCAGCCTCTGGCCTACACATGCACACACACACACACACATTGTGTACTCACACAAACATGTCTGGGGAGAGAGAGAGAGGGAGAGAGAAAGAGAGAGCACTGTTAGATAGTCAGTTGTGCAATGATTTTCTGAATGGAGGAACTGGAAGTGAGAGAACTGGAAGACAATACTGAAATCATTTTTACCACATACTTTTCTAAACTTTTAAAAAAATGTGTATTAGTATTTTACTATGGGTTTCAGGTCCCCTGGAACTGGAGTTACAGATAATTGTGAGCTGCACTGTGGGTGCTGAGAGTTGAACCCTGGTCCTCTGGAAGAGCAGTCAATGTTTTTAACCTCTGAGCCATCTCTCCAGTCACACTTTTTAAAACTTAAGTTTTGAACCGGGCAGTAATGGCATACCACACGCCTTTAATCCCAGCACCCGGGAGTCAGAGGCAGGTGGTTCTCTGTGAGTTCAAGGCCAGCCTGGTCTACACAGCGAGTGCCAGTACAGACTCCAGAGCTACACAAAGAAACCACATGGCAGCTCACAACTGTCCAGGGGATCTGACTCCCTCTTCTGACATCCAGAGAGCATCAGGCGCACACATGGCAAACAGACATAGATTTGGCAAAGAAAGTATCCATACACATCGAAGTACAAGAACCTATGTAAAACTGTGTGTAAGTTATCTTCTTGATAAACAAAAAAAAAAATTTAAGTTTGAACAACACAAATGTATACTTTAAAAACTTATAAGTCAGGCTAGAGAGATGGCTCTGGAGTTAAGAGCACTGGTTGCTCTTCTAGAGGTCCTGAGTTCAACTCCCAACAACCACATGGCAGCTCACAACCATCTGTAATGAGATTTGGTACACTATTCTAGTATGCGTATATATAGCCTTTAATCCTAGCCCTTGGGAGGCAGAGGCAGGCAGATCTCTGTGAGTTTGAGGCCAGCCTGATCTATGAGAGCTAGTTCCAGGACAGTCTCCAAAGCTACGGAGAAACCCTGTCTCAAAAAAAAAAAAAAATTGCAAGGCATATTTATATAACAATATTTTTAAATTACTAGAGCACAAATTATTTCTTCTGTTTTGTTTTGAGAAAGGCCTCAAATGTCCTCTTGAGTGCTGAGATATTGTACACAACCACACCTGGCTCATAGCTAACCTTCTTCAGAGAGGCAAATGAATGCTTGCTCTTTAATTCATGTGTAGAAAGTGTGATCTTTCTCTTATAGAGCAGTCAGAGCCCATAAAAGAGGAGGTAGAACCCTTAAAGAGTCCTAAAAGGCAATGTCAGAGTTCAAGTGTGTGTGTAACCAGGCAGAGGCAACAGGTTCTCACTGCCTGCCATAAGGAAGATGTTATTGTGGAAACAAACCCAGAAATTTCTCTGTGATTATGTTTTGTTTTGTTTGTTTTGGGTTTTTGCTTGTTTGTTGGTTTGGTTTGGTTTGGTTTGGTTTTTTGAGACAGGGTTTCCTTTGGTAGCCCTGGCTGTCCTGGAACTCAGTCTGTAGATCAGGCTTGCTCTGAACTCATAGATCTGCCTGCCTCCTACCTCTCAAGTGCTGGGATTAAAGGTATGCTCCACCACCACCCAGCTGCAGTTGTTTTCAGTGTCCTAGCCTCAAGGCACAGACAGAAATGAGACTGGATCAGTCACCATATGATCTGTCACATGAGCACATCCCGGAGGAAGAGCAAGTGACTTCTGAAGCACTTAGACTTTTCCAGGTTTTGTTTTGTGTTTTTCGTGGAACTGACTTTAGTCTTCTCCAATTCCTTGGAAATTTCTCTTCCGTTCTGCTTTGGACACCCATGTTTACTTGTTTTTAACCAGAATTACATACAGGAGCAACTTGTATGCATCTGCTTTATGGTACAAGTCTGAATGGTACAAGTGGAATATTAAACTGTATTTGTTTTTAAAAGATTTGTTTATTTTTATTTACCTATGTGTGTTGTGCGTATGTGTGTGAGTTTATGTGCACCACGTGCATGCAGTTCCTGAAGAAGCCAGAAGATGGCATCAGAGACCCTAGTACAGGAGTTACTGACAGTTGTAAGGTACCTGATATGGATGGGTGCTAGGAACTAAACCCAGGCCCTCTGCAAGAGCATCAAGTATTCCTAACTTCTAAGATATCTCCTTGGCCTCTATACCAGACATTCTAAAATTGATCTTTCAGGTCAACCCTCCACAGCTCAAGTCTAGTGCTGTGTCTCCTGCCTGCTTACCACCTGGCACAAACTGTCCCCAAAGACACTTCTAGTTTCTACAACGTTCATGATGGCATTGATGGTAATAGATGCAAACTTGGATCTAGAATGTTGAACAGTATGGATTCAGATGTGAACAATGACTGCCTGGGGAGCAGAGTAAAGGAAGCTTTCCTTTAGCATTTCATTTTGAAAATGTATTTATTTAGCTAGCAATAAAGCGTTTAAAGGTTACGATTTGTGCGAGTGTTCCTTCACTATGACATAAATACATGAGCTAGTTCACTTATAAAGAAGAGAGGTTTCTTTTGCCTCACAGTTCCAGAGATTTCATCAGCTGATCCCTTATTGCTTTGGGCCTGTGGTGGCACACGGGAGACCATGGCAACATGTGGCAGAGGAGATCAAGACACTTTACTGCAGTGGAGAATTAAAGAGAAACACCCAATACTCCCTTGAAGGACCCAGCCCCGGAAAGATAACTCTTTTCCACTGTCACTTCTTCAAGTTTCCATCACCTCCCAAGAGCGCCAAAGGATAAGGACCCAGCCTTCAGCATCTGCGCTGGGGGAGGCATTATAGATGAAAACGTTCCAAGTGACTACCGAGGTGACAGTTACAAAGTTACAAAACACAGTGGATATGTTTAAAACCACTGAATCACAGATATTTTCTTTCTTTTTTAAAAAAATATTTATTTATTTATTATGTATACAATATTCTGTTTGTGTGTATGCCTGCAGGCCAATAGAGGGCACCAGACATCATTACAGATGGTTGTGAGTCACCATGTGGTTGCTGGAAATTGAACTCAGGACCTTTGGAAGAGCAGTCAGTGCTCTTAACCACTGAGCCATCTCTCCAGCCCCACAGATATTTTCTCTTGCTTTGTCTGTTTGTTTGTTGTTGTTGTTTTGAAACAGGTTTTCTCTGCATAGTCCTGCCTAACTGTCCTGGAACTCACTCTGTAGATCAGTCTGGTCTCTGGCCCACAGAGATCGCCTGCCACTGCCTCCCAAGTGCTTGAATTAAAGGCATGGGTGACCATACCCAGTCAAAACCAATGAATCATGTATCTGCAAATAGCCAAAACGGTAACTATTACATGAGGTATATGTGCTTCCACAACAGAAAGCAACAATCAGAAAACAGTAGTAAACACCCCCCCCCCCCTTACGGATAAGACAGAATGCCAAGTAGTGGATTTGAGTTTGTTCATCCTCTGCACATCCAAAGAACCCATCACTTTCACTGCTTTGGCTTTCTTACAGAATCTCCTGTTCTGCCCCCATCTTCCATGTCCTTCCCGTTTTTTCCCAGATCACCTGTTGGAGATCACCTGTCGCCGTCAGGGTCATGGCTTAAAGATACAGAAGAAACAATGCATGAGGTTGCCTGTGTGTAGCATAAAACAGGCTCTGGGAGCCTGATGCCAGGCCTATCTGCCTCCTTACTTCATGATACTGGACCTTCCGGCTCCCAGAGAGGTACCTTCACCCCTTCTTCACCAATAGTGCTCACTCCTTGGGTTTTGTGATTCAGCCGCTGAGCTGGCCACTTGCTTCCTGTAAGTCTTTCTCACTGTGGACCCTCTGAGTCAGCCAAGCGGCTGAGGTCATTCTTTACTTAGAGCACCTTGGGGGGGAGTTGGGCAGAAGCCACCAGGCACCCAAGCTGGAAACAGGCACCATCCGTTTCTTTTTTGACTTCCCAGCTCTGTCTCCCCTGGCTGCCCGTGATTCCCGATTCCCTTCTCTGGAGTCTCTCGTGATGGAGCCGTTGCCTTCGGAACCCCCACCTTCATACTACTTGAGATCAGGACCTCGTGGCTCCCCAGCACCTCACTGCACCAGCCTCTGCCCCACTTCTCCTCCAGGCCGTGCTCCTCTTGTCCTTTCTCTACATGCTTGCCCCGCCATTGTCCCCGGATGCAGATCTGGTCATGGCGTTCCCTGCTGAAGAAACACAGTTCTCATTGCAGCCCTACCCCCACTCCCGCACCATCACTCTCCCCGTTCACCTCCACATTCATTCCAACGTCCTGAAGTCGATTGCCTTCCAGGGTGCTTCCATTAGCCTCCACCTCTGCCCACAGTTGCTTGAATGGTCTGTTTACAACTGTTTTTCCTGTCCTTACAGCAGCTCCCGTTATCATTCAGGGGAACCCGAGTTTTGGCAAGGGATTAGGAGTCAGGCTACAGTTGCTCTTCATTCTCCTGGCATGTCTTTCTCTCTCCCTCAAGATCTGTAGGATTGTTCGAAGTCCCGAGAAAGACATATCTTGCAAGGAAAACGAGTTGTACCTTCTATGTCTCCTCTGCCTTTTACGTGTCACTATATATCTGTATGAACCAGGGTGAATCGTCATTCTTTTTATAGTGTGCATTTTTAATTTTTATGTGTACATGTGTACATCTTAGTGTATTTATGTGCATCACGTGCATGCAGGAACCCATGGGCACAAGAGGCATCAAGTGCCCTAAAATTGGAGATCCAGACAGTTACAAGCCGGCCGGCCACGTGGGTTCAGGGAATTAAACCTGGTTCCTCTGTAAGAGCAATGAGCACTCCTAACCACTGAGCATCATGCTTCCAGGTTCTCGTGTCTGTGTTCTCAGAATTTTTTTCCAATCATTTATTTACTTTTTGTGTGTGCATATGTGGAGACACACATGTGGAGGTCAGAAGATAACCTAAGTCCTGGGGATTGAATTTAGGGCATCAGGCTTGGCAGCAAGCACCTTTACCCACTGAGCCAGTCTCTCTTGAGTGTAACATATCTTTGTAACATGTTCAGAAGCATCCTTAGCATATGGCAAGTTGATGCTTAATTCTTTCTGAATTTTCTGTCATAGGGGAGGAAGTCATAAATGAGTGCAGAGTAACATACCTCCATTCAGGTCAGAGCTGCCTTCGGGAAGGGTTTTCTTTCTTTCTAATTTATTTATTTAGGTCAGGATCTTCTATAACCTGAGAGGGGCTCAAACTTGCTACATAATCAAGGGTTACTTTGAACTCTTTTTTCATGTTGTTTTGTGTTGGAACAGGTTCTCTCTACATATCTACATAGCCCTGGCTGTCCTGGATCTCACTATGAAGAGCAGGGCACTGAGTTCACAGAGATCCTCCTGCTTCTGCCTCCCAAGGGCTGGTATTAAAAACACACACCATCACAATTTTGGGAGTTCAAGGCAACCTGGTCTACACCTTAAGTTCCAGAGCAGTCAGGGCTACACAGTAAAGATCCTGGCTCAAAACAAACAATTTTAATGTCAACTCTAGCCATCCAACCACTGCCTCACGCTTGTGATGACAGTCCGAACGCGTCCCCTCTCTTCAGTAGAAGGCGGGGGCTCATAGCTTCTGGAAAAAACCTGGACATTCTCCCCCAGACAGGAGCAGAGGTCTTCTTCTTCCCTCACTTCTCTTTAACAGGGTATTGTTTTCAAATATTTGTTAGCAGGAAACTTTTAAAACCATCTCCCCTTTCACCTTGCTTTTCTTTGCTTGCTCAGGATAGCAACTTTACATATTCCTTAACAATCTGCACTTCCTGGTTTTGTAATTTACATGTCTGTAATTTTGCTGGCCCCTCTACTGTCCTTGAACATTAGCTTCCTAATGTTCTTTTTGAAAGTTTTCTATTTTTATCTTAATTTTTTCTATAAATTTATAGTTTGCCTTTTCTTTTTTATCTAACATGTGTCGGTCATAGCAAAGTTCATTTTTATGTTTGTAATAAAAATATGAAATTTGTCTCTTTTTAGTTCATCATGGTCTATTATTTGGGTAACAGATTTTTCTTAATTTCTTTTGGTTTTCCAAGGCAGGCTTTCTCTCTGTAACCTTGGCTGTCCTAGAACTCACTCTGTAGACCAGGCTGGTCTCAAACTCACAGTAATCTGCCTGCCTCTGCCAGGATTAAAGGCATATGCCACAAATGAATAGCTAGTTTTTCTACCGGAAAAAAAAATAGTTCTTATATGGTCATAAATGGTGTTATTGTCATAAGGTATCAGTAAAAGATGACTCAGAATTTGCAAAGGTGACTGGAGGTCATGATATGTAGGATTTTCACTGGGCACTGGGCGATAAGTGCCCTCTGCAAGATTCAGTTGAAAGGATAGTAGGGTTGCCCTCTGAGTATCTCACAGAGGCAGGGGGCTTGCGTGGTCTGATTGGGGCTGATTGCCACCATACCAGCTGCTTGAAATGGGCATGGATGTTGCTGTCTCCTGCTTAGAAATAACAGAATAACAAAAAGGACTAATAAGAGTCGTTTATGCCAGGTGTTTATAGCACATGCCCGGAATCCCTGGACTCAGTGGCTGAGGCACGGAAATCATGAGTCAAGGCCAGCATAGGCTAGGTGGCCAGACCTAAGGTGAGAGAGAGAGGTTTCATAATCAACGCGTCCAACTTTTGGCCAAGTGATAGTGTACGTCTTTGATCCCAGTACTCAGGAGACACAGACAGGCGGATCTCTGTGAGTTCAAGGACCGCCTGGTCTACAGGGCGAGTTCCATAACAGCCAGGGCTACATAAAGAAACACTGTCTTGAAAAAAACAACAACAACAACAACAAAAATGTTCAATTTTCTAAAATGACATTTTATTTATTTATTTTTAGGATTTTCAAGCTGGGGGGGTCTCAAATATCCCAGGTTGTGTTTAAATTTCTGTTCCTCTTACTTCTTCCCAAGCACTGTGATTGCACGTGTGCTCAACCATGCCTGACAAGGATTTTGTTTTAATGCGCATCCTCTAGTTTATAAAAGGAAACTTAAAAAAAAAAAAACTTTCATTCAGCCTCATTTGTAACTTAATTCATACATAACATCCCCAAGTATTACTTTGAAGCTGATGAATTCCTTTCATTTTATATCTCCTTCTCTTCCATCCCGAGTCCAGATGTGAGTCGCTGCATAACTACTTTCCAGAATTCATATACGTCTATGAAGAATAACATTTTTATGATTCCAAAAATGCTCAGCATGAAATAGGAAAGCTCATGTGTGGCAACTTGAGAGAATAATTTTGACAGAGTACAGAAGAGAGTACTGGATTATGGAATTTCAAAACGAATTTGATTATCAGTCAATTGCAAACACATCAATGGAAAGAGAGAACATTGCACTGAGAGGAGCACCAACACAGAAAGGCCTAGACCCACCCCGCCACCAGTGGCTCTTGTCATCAGCCCAGCCCATCCTTTCCTGAATTTGCCTTCCCTCTTGCACACATGGGGAACATGGTGGATACTCAGCATTCAAAAGGGATTCCACAAGGCCAGGTGTGGCCGTATAGAACTAAAAATATTGACATTTGGGAGTGAAGGAGATAACAAGTTAGATGCCAGCCTGGGCTACATAGTCAGTTCAAGACCAGCCTGGGCTACATAGTCAGTTCAAGACCAGCCTGGGCTACATAGTCAGTTCAAGACCAGCCTAGGCTACTTAGTGAGGTTGTATCAGAAAACAAAACCAGGGCTGGGCTTGTGCTCAGAGGCAGCCTGGTTGTCTAACGTGGTAGGCCTCCCGGGACTGGACCAGTGGCTTCCATTTTCCCTGCCTCTGTGTCCTTCCAGTCCTTTGTATAAGGAATCCTTGTTCAGTCACCCTCTAGACATCTTTTGTCCTGGCTGACTCATTCCTGTTCCCCGAAGGTGACTGTTTTGAGCTATAAGTCATCTTAGTGGCTTTCTCTGAATTCATCCCCAGGCACCTTATAGTTCGTTTAAGTCACAGAGGCTAGGGCCTGGAGGGATGGCTCAGCCATTTAAGGCTAGGCTCACAACCAAAAATTTAAGTCACAGAGGTTAGGGCTGGGAGCGTGTGCCAGCACAGGGTTCAGAAGAGCGGTGGACATACTCTTGTATGATTCTCTGAAACAAAGTAAGAAAAACTGTTAGTTGTTCCCCGCAAGGGGTAATTAAACAAGTCAGTGGTTCTGGTGGCACCTTAAGTCTACACATACACACACACACACACACACACACACACACACACATACAGTGTGTGTGTATAGTGGGTTATTTAGTTTTATATTTATATTTATATTGGACTTTTGTATACAAAATGTTTTCCACACAGTTTCAAATTTCTCTTAGCTGGGTGCTGGTGGCACACGCCTTTAATTCCAGCATTCAGGGAGGCAGAGGCAGGCAGATCTCTGTGAGTTCGAGGCCAGCCTGGGCTACAAGAGTTAGTTCCAGGACAGGTTCCAAAGCTACAGAGAAACCCTGTCTTGGGGGGGGGGGAGAGGTCTTTCCATTCCTGTTTTAATTTGATCTTACAGTTTTTTAAGCCTGTGACATATTAATGCCTGTGATTTCCCTTTTAGTTCCTAACTTAATTCCCTGTTTCTTGAATTCCATGGCTCCCCTCTGCTTTGGGCTCCAATTTGTTTCAGAAGGCAGACATCCTCGGCTATGTGTTGGGAGAAAAGCATATGTAGAAATAAACTTTGTGAGTGCTCAAGATTTTAAAAAATATTTTATTTTTTAATTATGGGGGGTGGGGTGACCATGAGTGTAGGTGCACACAGAGGCCAGAAGGGGTTGACAGATGACTGGGAGCTGCAGCTACACGTGGGTTGTTGGTTGCCAGGTGGCTGCTGAGAATCCAACCAGAGTTCCTTGGAAGAGCAGCCAATGCTCTTAACCACTGAGCCACCTCTCCAGTCCCGAATTGCCAACTTTAGAATCACATAGCCTATTAGGGTACTTCTGACGTGTGAGCGCTGATGGTGACCATTGTCTAAGTTGTCTCTCGGGAACTTAAAGGTCACTCACACCTATGGAAACCACCAAACCTTGAATTAGGACTGTGAGTGTCTGATCGGTGGGTGAGCTTTTGACATCAGTGAACACTATTGCAAGTTCAGCTCACTGCTTGACATACCCACAACAGGCAAATGAAGATGGAATTCTTTAGTGTTTGTCTTTGAACAGTTTACTTATTTCTTTGAGTGTGATGTCCATAAAAATCATCCATGGGTGCTAATTTTGTTTTGTTTTGTTTTGTTTTGTTTATCCAGACTGGCCTAGAATTGCAGCCCCTCTCAATTCTCAGTGCTGACGGACAAACATGCTTCCCCATTCCAAGCATCCATATTGTCTCAATAACCAATTCCTTCTGCTAAATTCCAAAAGGAAGAACATACTTGGGCCTGACTTAAAAGCAGAATCATCTTTTGTGGTCAAAGTTCTAACCACTAACAAGATTGTTGAAATGATGGTGAATCAAAAGAGGACACTAGAGTTTCCCAGAATCTCACATCCTAGAGTGCTCCTACATGTGACCCCTGCTCCAGAGCATGTGAACCCGTGCATCCTGTGACCCCTGCTCCAGGGCATGTGAACCCATGTGTCCTGTGACCCCCTGCTCCAGGGCATGTGTACCTGTGCATGCTATGACCCCAGCTCCAGGGCATGTGAACCCATGTATTCTGTGACCTCTGCTCCAGGGCATGTGTACCCGTGCATGCTATGACCCCAGCTCCAGGGCATGTGAACCCATGCATCCTGTGGTCCCAGCTCCAGGGCATGTGAACCTGTGCATGCTATGACCCCAGCTCCAGGGCACGAGTACCCTGCATCCTGGGACCCCTGCTCCAGAGCATGTGAACCCGTGCATCCTGGGACCCAGAGAGCTTCCCCCAACCAGGTGCCATGACTCATCTGAGAAAGGAGCCCTTAACATCAGAGCAGGGTGTGTGCGTGTTGTTTCCTTTATCAGTTGGTTGCGATGGACTATGCCAGCACTGTGGGTGGCTTCTGCTTGCAACCTCTCCCACAATCCCGCTCCTCTCCTGAGTCCCACAGGCTGACCTATAGGATCTGCTTTCCCTGGATGTGGCTATCTGGAGATCCCAGTAGGACATGGGAAGTGGTGGTCAAATGAGGCTGTATATTTACCACTGTGGGTTTCTCTCAGTGTGGTTGCTATGGGTGGAATGCTCAAGGAGACACCCTGGCACCCAGTTTGTGGCTAATGATCTAGAAATGCTTTTATTGCCCTTTTCTCTCAGTGAAAGAAGCAGAATGCACTTTGCCTTCACAATCAAGGCAGACATGGCCCCTGACTTGTCTCAGGCAGAATCAACCCCCTGTTAGCATACAATCCCTCTGGGACCTCATTGAGTAGTTCACAGCCACATTGATCCATGCCACCGACAGCAAGAATGCCTAGAACTGGACCTAGTGAGCAGACAAGAGTTAGGATATCGGTAACACACGAATGTCAAGGAAGTCCTTGAAAGTCCTACGCTAGGGAAGTTCCAAGGGTCTTTTGTAACGACGTAAACGAATGCAGACAGATTGTAAAAATATATACAGCTTTAATGGGGAAATAGACTTACAGAACCACCGTTCCCGCGGAGACCAGGAAAGCAGAAGCAAGTGCTGCGAACACGCTCTCCAGATTTATAGGTAAACATTAGCCCGAGGCGAACACGCCCCCTAAGGGGCGGGACTTATTCCTACAGTCTTGTGGGGACATTTTTAAAAAGTGAGAGATAGTAACTATCTGACCCTAATAATTGCTTAGCAGTCTTCGGATTGTAGAGGCAACTGAAATCATGTTTTGACTTTGGCACTAACCTAATTCCTGGGTACCATGAAACTACCAATTCTGAGTGGAAACAGTATGAAGCACTCTCAGGTCCAAGACGCAGTACACAAAGTACATGAAGCCTGACCATCAGACTCCACAGGGGATGTGAATCTAGCAAGCAGAGGTGCCAAAACACCAAACCTATCGCCTATTTTACTGCTGACTTTTTTTTCCACTTAAAAAGCAGCTTGGGAGGCTGGAAAGATGATTGCTTAGTGGCTAAGAGCACTGGCTGCTTTTATAGAAGACCTGGGTTCAATTCCCAGCACCCATATGGCACCTCACAACCGTCTGTAACTCCAGTCCCAGGGGATTTGACATCCTCACATAGACATACATGCAGACAAAACACCAATGCATATAAAATTAACTAATTTGCAAAAAAAAAATGCAGCTTGGGGCTATTAAAACGTCAGGCCCTGGGCCACAAACGCCTACATAATGTCAATAGCCCACTGTGAAAACCATTCATTCATTGTAAAGCTTAAATGGTATCTCAGAGGGAAGAGGGAAGAGGTCTCTACCTCACCCATCACAGCCAAGACCCTAGAACAGGATAGAACAACAACGGAAGAGTACACAGTAATGTTTTGAATGTAGATTTTATGCAACATGGGGGCCAGAGAGATGTCTCAGCAGGCAACGACACTTGAGTCCAATTTCTGGAACCCACATGAGGGTGGAAGGAAAGAAGCAACTCCACAAGGCTGTCCTTTGGCCTCCACAGCACCGTGACATGGCCCCATACTCACATCATGCATGGACACGCACAGTAAAGTAGTGCTGGAACCAATTCAGGGTCTTCTGCGGAAGCAGGAGATACTTTTAACCACTGGGCCATCTCTTCAGCCCTAGAAACTGTTTTTGTTGTTGTTGTTTTGTTTTGCTTGAGATAAGGTTTCTCTGTGTAGCCCTGGCTGTCCTGGAACTCATTCTGTAAACCAAGCTGGCCTAGAACTCAAGAGATCCGCCTGCCTCTGCCTCTCGAGTGCTGGGACTAAAGGCGTGCACCACCACCGCCTGGTGGAAACTGTATTTTCATGGACAGTTGTACAGAGAACTATGATTGAAAGAACACAAGTCTGATCCAATGGTAACAATCTGGGGGACTTAGCAGAGCCTGTCTACTCAGATTCAATGCCTGGGCTTCATTCCTTTACCCAGAGCAGGGCAGGGCTCCTCTGAAATGAAGCTCTTATGATACGGGTCCCAGAGGGCAGCCAGCTAACTTTTATGGCTGCTTTGGGAGGGAAGGGCAAGGGGAATTCTCTCTAATTTCTAGATCTCTCCACAGAAACCCATGGCCTTTCAGGGACTTTCTAGAAGCTACTTAACACAGGAAGAGAAGAGTGGGCCAGATTTGTTAACAGATCTGTGTACTAGGATGGAACCACCCAGAAAGGACCTGCTGATCTACAGCCTCCTCAGGAAAGGCCTGAAAGCGGGAACTTCAGGTCCTACAGCTTCACCACAGTCACTCTGCATGAGAGGTTCAGAGAAGTAAGGCAAAGAGCAGGCAGAACCCGTGCCATCCCCCCCACACACACACACCCATGCCGACAACCTCAGCCTCCAACCGGGGTCCTGGTTTAGCTAGAACTGAGTACCTTAACACACATGACCCCTTCATGAACTCAGCACCGCCCTCACTCCAACCCATGGGGTGTTGTTAGAACTTGACAGGTTTGATTTTTTTGTCCTTATCACGCTGAATAATATGCAGAAAATAGGAGGAAATAAACATTACTATAACACCCTGGAGCACAGTGAACAAAATCCAAACCGTAGGTACACCACAGTCGCAACTGATTTACTCCACAAATAAATCCCAAGGGCAACAAAAGTTTCGGAGAAACACATAAATGAAAAGAAGTCTAGAAAACAGAAAGAAAAGGCAGAGGCAGGCGGATCTCTGTGAGTTCGAGACCAGCCTGGTCTACAAGAGCTAGCTCCAGGACAGGCTCCAAAACCACAGAGAAACCCTGTCTCGAAAAACCAAAAAAAAAAACAGAAAGAAAAATCCTAAGTGGCCTTTACTTGAACCCTTGTTTTTTTTTTTTGTTTTTTTTTTTTTTGTTTTTTTTTTTTTTTTCCGAGACAGGGTTTCTCTGTGGCTTTGGAGCCTGTCCTGGAACTAGCTCTTGTAGACCAGGCTGGTCTTGAACTCACAGAGATCCGCCTGCCTCTGCCTCCCGAGTGCTGGGATTAAAGGCGTGTGCCACCACCGCCCGGCCTGAACCCTTGTTCTTAACATACAAATTTTAAATGTCATTTCAAAATTGTAAAAAAAAAAAAAAATTGCAATGCGATCAGTAGTTGAAGATAATCAAGGAATTATTGGTCACTTTGGAAAGTGTGGTACTGAAATTTGGTTATTTTAAAGTAGTATATAGAAAAGTTTCTTGATAAAATGAGCTGGTAGCTGGGGTTTGCTTCAGAATAATTCAAAAGAAGAGGAAATAGCTGCCAGTATGACTTACACAGCGGGTACCTTTTGTATTACACTAGCCTAGCTTGTTTGGAATTTTCTGGAAGAGAAAAGAGCATATAGACAGACAGACAGATAGAGACAGATATAAATATAGATTTATAGATATATCTTTAGGCTGGCCTCAAACTCACAAAGATCCACCTTCCTCTGCCTCCCGAGTGTTGGAATCAAAGGTGTGCACCACCATTGGCCTGCCTGGTGCTTTTCAAATTTCATGTGTCAGCTGTGTCACCTGAGACTGTCCTCAGCTACAGACTGACTCAGTAGGCTGGGGTAGGGTCTAAGTTTCAGAGAGCCCCAGCCCTGTGCTCATGGTCCGTCTCTCAACAGAAGACCACAGGGTGTGCTTTCCAGGTATATTAGCACTACAGTCCAAAGGGCTGTAAAGAACGGTGACCAAACTCCTCCCCTGCCAAACCGGGGATTAGATATCACTTTTAGAAGTATTCCAAACAAGGCTACTGATTCCTTAGAAACATATGGCAAGGTCAGTTGTTTCCACTTCATCAAAATCACATTTGAATCAACAACTCATTTATGTCATCCATTTGCTTAATCAGTTTTCTTTTTCTTTCTTTTTAATTAATTAATCTATGTATTTATTTATTGAGCAAGGGTTTCTTTGTAGCTCTGGCTGTTCTGGAACTAGTTCTGTAGACCAGGCTGGCCTCGAACTCACAGAGATCCACCTGCCTCTGGGACTAAAGTCATGTGCTACCATGCCCAGCCTCAACTTTTAACCTCAATGGTCGAATACTCTAGTTTAGTGAAATTGTGTGTGACCTGTCTATTTTTCAAAAAGTTCTTAGTATCCTCTAGAAATCTCTGCTTTCTGCTGGATTTTTCCCTAGGTTACTTTGCAACAAAATGAAACTTTGGATAGCATCCTTCCCACAAATTTCACACTCAGTTGCTTCTCTGGGGAGTAGACAATGACAGGAGAGAATAAAATTAGTCTAGACAAGAGAAATAAATAAAATCTATTTCCAGTTCTATTTTATTAAAGGTGACTTGTTAGTCAGATGATATGTTAAAATTATCCAGAGTAAAAAAGAGAACAAGTCATTTTAAGAAACCCTTCCTTCTTTGTCCTTTAGCCTTCATGAAGGAATTACACCTGCAACTAAGTTCTAAGTGCTCAGCAAAGGAGGCAAACCTTTGCCTCTAGCGCTCTGGGAAAGGTAGACGCGCAGTTTCCATCTTGTTAGGAACATCTTTATGGGTGTCTCCTCATCATGTACGAAAGCTTTTATAGTTTACATTCTGGTGGAACTGCTAGCCTACAGGAACATGAGTATCCAGCCTTGCTAGACTCACAGCCAATGGATTGACAGCAAGTGAATCTCTCTAGTCTCTCCTTTGGACAGCTGCCAGAGGAATTAGCCAAGAAAAGAACCATGAAACTGAATCTTGCTGGGTGGTTGTGGTCCATGCCTATAATCCCGGCACTTGGGAGGCAGAGGTGGGAGGATCTCTGTGGGTTAGAGGCTAGCCTGGTCTACAGAGAGAGTTCCAGGACAGCCAGAGCTACACACAGAGAAACCCTGTCTCAAAAAGCAAAACAAACAAACAAAAAACTTAAACCTTCACAAAGCAAATGAATGGGCTTTCAAAACTGATCACTTTCCCAATACTATAACCTAAGCAAAAGCATATAGCTAGCAGGGCAGGGCTTCCTTCCCCTAAGAGTTCTGTGGCCATTTGCATTCTTCTGGTAACTTCTCTCCTCTCCCAGCCTGGCTACTTGACTGCAGTCTTGAGGGTGGAAGCTTGCATTAGACGCTGGTACCAAATAAGGAGCTTCTCAGGAAATGACCGTCCTGTGCCTGGACCCAGCAAGCCCTCTAGAGGATGTGCTTGTCTTTGTGGCACCTGCCTCGGAGCTTCCAGGGGGTAAGACCACTTCCTGGTGGAGTTGCTGGAAAATATTTGAAGCAGATGCTAATAAACTTTTATCGGCAGGGGCAGGGATACTACAGGGAGGATTAGTTGACTAAAAGGCCTAGAAATGAAGAGGTCAGAGAAAACACACCTCAAGGAAGACACTTTCTGTTCCAGGGGACTTAGAACGCCTGGGGCAGGCTCAGAAAAGCCTTGGGAAGCCCTCCCCAACCCCTCCCTGCACTCCCTGACCTTCAAGCCGTGCCTAGCTAAGCACTGAAGCAGTGCCAGGCCACAGAGCCATTCTGAAAGGAACTTTGTGCTGTGTTTTGTTTGTTTTGCTCCACATATTTAAGGAAATTTCTGGCAAATCCGGTCTACAAATCTAATGAAATAGATTCTTCTAAAATGAGTTCAATTGCTGGATCCCAGTTCCAGCCCTAGAAGTTGTGGCTGCGGCAGGAGGATTGCGAAGGAGTTTGAAGCCAGTCCGGGAGGCATAGAATTCTATGTGAACAGGGAGCTCAGAAGATTCACTTAGACACAAGCAGCAATGATTTGGAGGAGAAATTCAGAGATGGCACATGACACTACTCAAAATGTCCCAGTTCTAAAAAAAAAAAAAAAAAAAAAGAATGTAAAATGAATGTCCATTTATAAGGGAAAAGCAATGTTTGACACTTGCTTTGAGGAACATTTACTAGCCAAAAACTTTAAACCAACTGCCTTAACATATTTTCAAACAATCAAATCATTTAAAAGATCCAAAGGAAGTAAAACGAAAATGATAAATAAATAAAACAGAAAATTTAGAATTTAAAAGTATAATAACTACAGCAAATTTTGACCGGCAGCTTTGAAAAGGACATTTGACCAGGGAAGGAAGAGAAGGGGAGTAGGAGGGGAAGGAGGGAAGGGAGAAGAAAAGAAGGGGAGTAGGCGGGGAGGACAAGAAGAGGACGGGAAGATGGAAGGAGGCAGAGGGGAGGGAGAGGAGGAAAAGGAGGATCATTCTCAGCTGTAATACAGAGAGAATTGGAAGTCAAGGACTCTAAACCTTGTCTCAAAAGGAAGAAAGAAGAGGAGAGAGAAGAAACAGTAAAGTTCTCTAAATGTTTTACCAAGCTTATCAGAGACAGGGAAAGGGAAAGTGAGGGAGGGTGGGTGGTAGATGGAGTCAGTTATGTTCTTCAGAGCAACAGCCTCGCTGCTGTTCATGACAGACTGTTCAGGATTTCACAACGAGCTAGGAGAGGGAAAGACTGAAGGCTGTCAACACAGTGTCGTTGAGGAAGTGAGGACATGGGTCCACAGAATACATACATTAAAACATCACAACATGCTGGGCAGTGGTGGCACAGGCCTTTAATCTGGGAGGCAGAGGCAGGCGGATCTCTGTGAGTTCGAGGCCAGCCTAGTTTACAGAGCGAGTTCCAAGACAGCCAGAGTTGTTACAGAGAGAAACTCCGTCTTGGAAAAAAGGAAAAGAAAAAGAAAAAAAGATAAGACACAAACAAAGAAAAAAAACACAACATATGTATGCAAATTGACAACAACCAGTTTAAAAACACAACACCAAGCTACAGTAATCAAGACTGTATGGTCGTGGCAGAAGTATCGCATACAGATATGATGAAAATTAAAACTCATACACACACACACACACAAAAAAAAACACATCACACCAGCTGAGATTTAAAAAGTGAGCTGAAGCCGGGCGTTGGTGGCGCACGCCTTTAATCCCAGCACTCGGGAGGCAGAGGCAGGCGAATCTCTGTGAGTTCAAGTCCAGCCTGGTCTACAAGAGCTAGTTCCAGGACAGGCTCCAAAACCACAGAGAAACCCTGTCTCGAAAAACCAAAAAAAAAAAAAAAAAAAAAAAAAAAGTGAGCTGAAGAGATGGCTTAACAATTAGGGCCACCAGTTTCTCTTCACAGGACTCATTTGAGTCCCAGCACCTACACTGTGACACACAACAACCTGTAACTCCAGTTCTGGTGGATCTGAAGCCCTCTCCCCCCCCCCACCCCCGCCTCCAGATGCCCATACATACATGTATATATAAATTTGAAAATTCTAGGCCAGGTATCATTGGATTCCTTTCTTAATTCTTTTATTTTTTAAAAGTTTCTTTTTAGGGGCTGGAGAGATGGCTCGGTGATTAAGAGCATTTGTTGCTCTTGCAGACGGCATGGCTTCTATTCCCAGAACACATATGGCAACTTAGAGCCATCTGTAAGTGCAGGTCCAGCTCTGATGTCCTCTTCTGACCTTTGTGAGCACCGGGCAAACACGAGGTGCACAAACACGCACGCAGGCAAAATACACACATAAAACAAATAAATCTGAAATTTATTAAAATTAAAGTATCTTTGTTGGGTTATTTTATGCTGATCACCAACATCCATCTTCCTGTTTCCTGACTATGGATATGATATGACCAGCAGTCTCAAGTCCTGCCCCTAAGGCTGAGAGCTGCCTTTTCCCACCATGCCAGACTGAACCCTTACACTGTGAGCTGAGGTCAACTCTGCCTCCCTCCTTTTCTTCTTGGCAGTATTCACTGCAGCAACAGTAACTACTATGTTTTCTTTCCACAGTATCTATCCCAACTCCCGACACTGTGTATCGAAACAGCCCACACTTGTTCTTGGTCCTAGCCCTGCCCTTCTTCTGATATGCCTCTGTGCCTCCCTCCCTCCCTTCCTCAGATCTTTGCAGAAAAATCCTTGCCTGTGAAGTCTTCTCTGGCCAGAGTATAACCCATGATGCCTCGTTTCTGCTTTCTTTTAGCGCCTGCCTCCACCCCAGTATATATGTGTGTGTGTGTGTGTGTGTGTGTGTGTGTATAATCATATAAATAACATCACTGTGTATCACCTGCTTTCCTTCCTTGCTGGAAGGTAAACTTCAAGAGCACAGGGATTCTTCTGTTATCTGAACCTACAGCAGCATCTTACTCCTGTCATCTACTAGGTCACCAATAAACATGTGCTCCATTAAATAGTGAAAGCCCTGAATGTTGCTGGGACACAATCAGCTAAACAGAGTCACACCTCACACACCAGCTGACTGTCTTGTCAAGACAGCAACTAATGAATGAAAATCCCCCGCCCACAAGATCAAGGTCACACAGTTAATGACTCCCGTACTAGGAATGGAGAGATAGCTCAGTGGTTAAGAGCACTCACTGTCTGCTAGTCCAGATGACCCAGCTTCAATTCCCAGCATCCGCATGGTAGCTCACAACTGTTAGTAACTCCAGATCCAGGGAAGTTGACACTCTCACAAGATGAATGTATAGGCAAAATACCAATGAACATAAAAATAAATAAATCATTTTTAAAGTAATGACTCCATACTAACACAATCCAGGTGGGAGAGCTCATTTCCTGTTTGTTTTCATAGTTCCTGTAAGGATTTGTTCTGTTTCTTTAAGAGACAAGCCACACCCACTCCCCCATCTGCTGAGTCAGGCTGATCTTCAGCTTCCAGCCAGAGTTTTCTCTCTTTTCTATCTCCCTCTCAAAGAGGCAGCTTCTGCCTCTCCCCACTTCTCCCCTTCCCTTATTTTTTCTCTTCTCTCTCTTTCTCTCTTTGCTCTTCTCCCCTTCTCCCTTTCCCCTCCATAGCCCCCTGAATAAATATCCAATCTCACTCTGCATGGTGTGCCTATCCATGTCTCTGTCTCTTCCCTGCCACCGTATGTCTCCCTGCCCTGGACCAGCCACTGCTCAGGGACCTGCAATCATCCCTGCCTGGGACTGGCTGCTCTCAGGGCCTGCTGCCTGCCACCACATGGCCCGCTGCCACTGCTTGGGGACCTGCAGCATTTCTGCTGCTTGCCCCCACCGAGGATCCTGCAGAATTTTTAATTTTTTCATTACAGTTCCCTCTCTTTCCAGATACATTTTGTGTGGATATTATATGTTTAGCCCTGGGTACATAATGGTAATCCCACAGAGACAGAACCTCCATGCTTATGGTATGGCTTTCCCAAGTCTACTTTGAGTAATCAGAGCACTGTCAAAAATCTAAGATCTTTTTCTTTTCTTCCCTCCCCCCCCTCGGTTTTTTTGAGACTAGGTTTCTCTGTAGCTTTGGTGCCTGTCCAGGAACTAGCACTTGTAGACCAGGCTGGCCTTGAATTTACAGAGACCCGTCTGCCTCTGCTGGGATTAAAGGTGTGCGCCACCACTGCCTACCTGGCTCCAGTTACTTTTCTTATCTCTGTGACGAAACACCTAACCAGAAACAGATTCAGGAAGGGCAGGCTTATTTGGGTTCCCAGTTTGAGAGGAACCCATCAGAGTGGGGAAGATTTGATGAATAGGGAGTACTCCCTTCTCAACAGGACCAACCAAGTAGCTGTGTTTTGTGTGTGTATGTTATGTGTGGGTTTTTTTGTGTGTGGTATATGTGTGTTGTGGGCACGCATGCCACGGTGCACATGTGGAGGTCAGAGGCAGACACTTTTCCTACTGAGACATCTCACAAGACCCTTTGTCCCTTTTTCTTCAGCCTGGGTTCCATGGTCACAGGATGATACTTCCAGCAATCGAGATGGGTCTTCTCAGTAAGAGCTTTACAGTGTAAGACTTAAAGACAATTCTGAAGCCATTTCTGACAATTCTGAATCCTCTCAGCCTCCGTGCCATAGTGCTTCTCCTCCTCCCCTGGGAACCAAGGACCTAACAGCTACACATGCAAGTACTCAGTTCCTGAACAATTACCCATATACATATATTTTGATTTGGTCCCCTGGAAAACAGGGTCAAAATGACCTCTTACCTCATCTGATCTGGCAACAGCTCTCCAGCCAATTATTGGTAATAGCCTTTTTGAATAAGCCAATCACAAACCCCCCTTGCTTCTGTGGCCTTCTCCTTTAAAAGTAGCCTGTGCCAGCTATTCAAGGTCTCTCGGCTTCCCGAATGCTGAGGGACCCTGTCATGACAGAATTAATTAAATCCTCATGTTTTTGCATCGGCTGTGATGTGTGAGGTGGTCTCTGGGGGCAACTCCTCCTCGGTGTTTGGATGTTAGAGTCTAACAACAGAATCACACAGACACCCAAGCTGTGTCTCCTAGGTGACTCCAAATCCAGTTGATCTGATAAAAAAGAACAATCATTACAAGGGCACTACAGAAAGCAGAATTAAGCATCATAAACATTCTGAAGTTGGTTTGGAGGAAATTGCCGGCAGCCAGTTCCATCCTCAGAACTTGAAAGCACGGCACAAATTAGCAGCATTAATATCTGATGAATGCTTTCGCTCTACGTTTTATGCTTCAGCTACAAATCCCAGGGCTAAAACTTGAAAGGGCCTTGGTATCAATTATATTACAGAAATATTTTGATCTCATTGTGATTCATTCTGATGACTACTGTCTGTTTCCAAAAGGAGGCTATTTCAGAATTTCCTGGCATCTCAGCAGATCTTAGCCAGAGGGATTTCTCTAATGGATAGAAAAGTTTTAGCTTTTGCTCAGCGAGTATGACAGTCAAGATAATTCCCACCACATTCTTCTTACTGTGAAAATACAGTCCCATGCCTGAATGACGGCTCGAGGTAGAGATAGGATGCTGAACCCCATCTGCAGGCATCTTCTAGTGTCACGACAATCCCAGCTACTCACCATTTCAACTGACAAATGGAAATACAATCTTGAGATTTTTTTTTTCCCCGAGACAGGGTTTCTCTGTGTAGCTTTGGAACTGTCGTGGAACTCGAGCTATAGGCCAGGCTGTCTCTGCCTCCCGAGTGTTGGAATTAAAGGCATTTGCCACCACCACCTGATTTACCTTGAGAAAAATTTTAAGGATCTCTCATAAAAAATATCCCTCAAATAAAGTTTAAACAAACATAGCTTACCACTGACTTATTTCCTCATGGAGAGCAGGTTGAATTATGAGCATGTTTTCTAAATGTCTAAAGCCACGACAGAATCAGCAAGATCAAGCTAGACATGATGCCTTACACCTCTAATCCCAGCCCTCAGAAAGCAGAAGCGGGGCACCTCAAGTTCAGGCCAGCCTGGGATACAGAATGATACTCTCTCAAAAGAACTGCTGCTTAAAAAAAAAAAAAATCAGAGCTGGGCGGTGGTGGCTCACACCTTTAATCCCAGTACTTGGGGGCAGAGGTGGATCTCTGTGAGTTCAAGGCCAGCCTGGTCTGCAAGAACTAGTTCCAGGGCAGGCTCCAACCAAAGCTACACAGAAAAACCCTGTCTTTAAAAAAAAAAAAATCAGCATATTTACAGAACAAATCCAAGGTTTTTTTTGACAATAAACAAAAACATAAACCAAACAAAAAACAAAAACTCCAACCTCCAGCTTGGAGCGTTCAAAAAGACTGTACTAAAACTGTGTAGAATTCACAAAGAGAAATGAAAATGAGTTTATAAATCCATATTCCTGGAAAATCTTGCAAAACTAAGATCACTAAAGAAGCTGGGTAGTGGTGGTACACACCTTTTATCTCAGCACTTGGGAGGCAGAGGTAGGCAGCTCTCTGTGAGTTCGAGGATAGCCTGGTCTACAGAGTTCCAGGACAGCCAGGACCATTACACAGAGAAACCCTGTCTCGACAAAACAAAAATAAACAAACACATACATACATACATACATACATACATACATACATACATACTCCTGGCTGTCTCCTGAGTGAAATACAGATCATGCATGTATGTGTGGCCGGTGGAGGTACTTTTCTTCCCAGTGAATTTGTGTCAGATATTTATAGTCTTTGACACTTTTCCTGGGGAGACACAACAGAAATGTCTATTCACCCCAGAGAGGGAACTGACAACAGATCAGAGGAACAATACCACAGAAGTCCAATTAGTGACTCACTCACTGAGTTTATTGGGGTTAGTTACAGGAGTGTAAGTGAGGGGTGACTTAAAGGAGCAGGAAGGACTCAAAGACAGCTTCACCTCTGAGCCCATCCCGGTGTGAGTGACAACCCAAGAAGGCTGGAACCCTAACTCTCTGTACCACTCGCAGGCAGCTCCACAGGTGAGTGAATCCCTTCCAGGAAGATCAGTTGCTGTGAGCCTCCTGAATAATCCTTTGCTGATCACACACTGTTGTGGAGGAAGGAGCCTTATCCATCTCATCAGGTTCAGGGACTTCTTGGCATTTTTAGTTGTTTACTTTCAGAGTTTTAACAAGCCAACCATCAGAATGTCCTGAGTCTTTAGGATGTACTGAATCTTTTTTTTTTTTCAGGGGTAGGGGGAGTATGAAACATGGTTTCTCTGTGTAGCCCTGGCTATTCTGGAACTAGCTCTTGTGGACCAGGCTGGCCTTGAACTCACAGAGATCCGCCTGCCTCTGCCTCCTGAATGCTGGGA
This sequence comes from Chionomys nivalis, assembly GCF_950005125.1. Lineage (NCBI taxonomy): Eukaryota > Metazoa > Chordata > Mammalia > Rodentia > Cricetidae > Chionomys > Chionomys nivalis. The sequence goes on along the minus strand of NC_080088.1, from coordinate 86,043,953 downwards.
TTAAAGGTGCGCGCCACCACCGCCTGGCTTTAATTACTCTTAAAAGTAATTACTCTTAAAAGGCTCCAAAGCTACAAAGGAACCCTGTCTCAAAAAACCACACACACAAACAAGCGTGTGATGGCACACGCCTTTAATCCCAGCACTTGGGAGGCAGAGGCAGGCAGATCTCTACAAGAACTAGTTCCAGGACAGACTCCAAAGCCACAGAGAAACCCTGTCTCGAAAAACCAAAAAAAAAAAAAAAAAAAAAAAAAAAAGATGATTTCTAATGATATACTTTTCAATTATGCATATTATTTACTCCCCTTATTGCTAGCACTTCAGTGACAGTTTTCTGAAGACGCTGATTTTGTGTAGACGACAGAAACTCCTCCTCATGTGGCCCAGGATGACTGACTTGCTTGCAGCTGAGCATGACTTTGTACTCTTGATCCTGCGCTTCTGCCACCCCATTAAGGTGTGTGCCAGCACAGAGGCCTCCTCCTCAGCTCTTACTTTAATTGTTTCTACTGTCTGGACAAAGGGCGAATCAGAAACAAGAGACAAGGTCCTCACACAGGGCCTAGTGAAAGCCCCAGACACCAGACAGGCCACTTCCCACAGGCTCTGAACGTGTTCTCTTAATTGCCAATCTCTTGAAAAAAGAAGACAGCCGGGCGATGGTGGCGCATGCCTTTAATCCCAGCACTCGGGAGGCAGAGGCAGGCGGATCTCTGTGAGTTCGAGACCAGCCTGGTCTACAGAGCTAGTTCCAGGACAGGCTCCAAAACCACAGAGAAACCCTGTCTCGAAAAACCAAAAAAAAAAAAAAAAAAAAAAAAAAAAGAAGAAGACAAAATAAAGCAAACAAAACTTTGTCTTATTTTTTGAGGCAGGGTTTCTCTATGTAGCCCTGGCTGTCCTGTAAATCACTCTGTAGACCAGGCTGACCTCAAACTCAGAGATCCAGTTGCCTTTGCCTCCTGAGTGCTGGGATTAAAGCCATATACCACCATGCCTGGCATGCAAACATACTTTTTAGAAAACACTTCTGAGGTTAGACAGAAGGCTCAGTGGTTAAGAGCACTGACTGCTCTTGCAGAAGGCTCTGGTTCAATTCCCAGCACCCATATGGTGGCTCACAACCATCTGTATTCCAGTTCCAGAAGATTTGACACCCTATTCTGGCTTCTGTGGGCACTGCATGCACATGGTGCACCTACATACACTCAGGCACACACACACACACACAATTCTTTAAAAATCCTTCATAAGAAAAAACACAAATATATGCTGTACAGAGATGCAAACATCCCTATTTTTTTCACGCAGGAACTAAGGGTGTCCTCCATCCCTAGCCCAAAGCTGTGTTTTGGTCAGTGTTTTACCCCAGTCTGGAGATATGTGCCCGTCATTGTAAACAGCCACCTTCTTGCTGTTCCCCTTCTTCTCCATAGCCACTGGATGATTTTTTAAAAAAATTTTTAAGTCAGTGCGCTTAACCTTTAAGCCATTTCTCTAGCACCCACTGGAAGATTGTTATTTCTCCGAGTTCAGCTGAGACCCACCACTCTGCCTGTTCACAAGCTTTTCTTCCTGCCTGAGGAGCTCTGCTTGCCCTGTCTTGACCACGGTCAGTCTTTCACTAAAGCCTCACTGCGTGAAGCTTCCTGTTTGGCTCACTTCCTCCAATCCAGGAACATCAGCTTCCTTTGCACAACTCCCACAGTGTTGTGTCTCCTATTCTGTTACTTGGCATAATGTGTGGGCTCACCTCTCTCTCCTACCAGGTTCCCTGTGGGTCCTTGAGGGCAAGGACCATGTTTCATGATTATAGTTTCTGTCACTCGGTGCAGTGCCTGACTAGATGCTCATAAACGGTGAATGACATATGAATGCACCCACTTTCTACATTTAATTTATTTCACTTTTTTTGCTTGTTTATTTTTGTTTTGTGTAGTCCTGGCTGTCCTGGAACTTGCTCTTTAGCTGGCCTCAAACTCAGAGATCTGCCTGCTTCTGCCTCAGGCGTGCTAGGATTAAAGGTAGGATACCACCACTGACTGGCTATTCTTTAACTGTTTCAACATTTTTCTCATTCTCTTTGTATTAATGACCTCAAACTAGAGATAAATTGATGGCGAGGAAATCAGAAAATGACTTTGGTTTTAAAATCTGTACAACGGAGCTAGTGACACAGCTGTGTTTAAAACTGGCAAGGCTGGGGACGACAAAGTGCTAGAGCAGAGCACGTGTCTAGCAAACATGAGGGCTTGGGTTTGAGCACTAGTACTTCAGAAACAACCAACAAGATAGTCAGGTGTGGTGGAACATGCCTTAAACCTCAGCACTGGGGAGGTAGAGGCAGGAAGAGCTCGATGAGTCTGAAACCAGGCTAGCCTGGTCTACATAGTGAGGTCTAGAACACCCAGGGCTATGCAGTGAGACCGTCTCAAATAAATAACTAAATAAGATATGTGTAGTAAAAAAAATGAATGCCTTATTGATGGGGAGCTAGCTTATTTAATGGCCCAACGGCCAGGGAGGCTGAGGCCGAGGGATCACTTCAAGGGGTGAAAACTAGCCTGAGCAATGTAATTAGACCCTTCATAGAATAAGGTACGTGCATGCTTACTCCTGCAGAGGAGAAGGCTGGGTAAACAAAACCATGGTTTCCTTTGGGAATTACTTTGCAGTGCTTTATAAAGTGAGGTACAGACCTAAGATATGACCAGAAATATAACTCCTACATATTCATCCCAAAAGAAAACAAGTTCACAAAAACTTATGCAGTGTTATTAAATGAGATAAAATAATATTTAACATTTCCATCAAGAGAAAAGTAAATTGTAGTGTATCTCAATCTTACTCAATAGACCAAGGGGTCACATTTCAGTCTAACCATATTATGGAATACTACTTAAGCAGCAGATCATGTTCAACTATTGACACACACAACATAACTGAATCTCAAAAAACACTACGCAAAATAAAAACTCAGGGGGTAAAAAAAGCACATAAATTGTATGGTACTGCTTATCTATACTGGACAACATTTTTATAGAAATCAGGCTATTGAGAACAGGGGGTGGAGGGTGAGGGAGGGTATAGCACTTTTCTATCATACACCACGCCTTGGTCTCAATTCCCTAGCACTCTTGTTTGTTTAAAGAAAGAAACAGGACTGGAGAAATGGTTCGGCAGTTATAAGCACTGACTGCTCTTCCAAAGGACCCAGGCTCAATTCCCAGCAACCACATGGCAGCTCATAAGTGTGTGTAAATCCAGTCCCTGGGTAATCTGACACCTTCACACCATTGCACATAAAATAAAATTAAAATTAAATTAAAAAAAGAAAAAAAAAGAAATGAGACTATTTATGATTCTGGAGGGAGAGTGGATTGAGTAGAAGGGAAGTTCCAGGGATCTTGGGGGAGGCAACATTTTGTATCTTGTCTGCAGGGATTGATGATGGAGCATAGTGTTAGTGCACATAGGGTCTGCACATTAGCATAAAGATTTTTGAAACTCTCAACTATATACATGCATGTGCATATACACAAAGGAATGCTAACATGCACACACACACTAAATTCAACTATCTACAGTAGACAAAAAAAGACAATGGGTAAAGTCTAAAACAATGGACCAGTACAAGAACATGTTTAATTCTGGTATTCATTTTGGTATACTATTTTTATTTTTTTGGTTTTTCGAGACAGGGTTTCTCTGTGGTTTTGGAGCCTGTCCTGGAACTAGCTCTTGTAGACCAGGCTGGCCTTGAACTCACAGAGATCCACCTGCCTCTGCCTCCAAGGGCTGGGATTAAAGGCGTGTGCCACCACTACCTGTCTATTTTTATTTTATTTTAAAATATTTATTTATTTATTATGTATACAACATTGTGTCTGTGTGTATGCCTTCAGGCCAGAAAAGGACACCAGACCCCATTACAGATGGTTGTGAGCCACCATGTGGTTTCTGGGAATTGAACTCAGAACCTTTGGAAAAGCAGGCAATGCTCTTAACCTCTGAGCCATCTCTCCAGCCCTATTTTTATTTTTTTTTTAACTCTTAGGCTAATACTAGTATCATTTTGATCACACTCAACCCAAATCAACTAAGGTAAGTAATATGTTAAAAAAACAGAAAAATTGCTGGGTAGTAGTGGCACACACCTGTATTTCTGGCACATGGGAGGCAGAGGCAGGTAGATCTCTGAGTTCGAGGCCAGCCTAGTCTACAAAGCGAGTTCCAGGACAGCCAGGGCTGTTACACAGAGAAACCCTGTCTTGAAAAACTAAACAAACAAAAACAGAAGAATTGGGCCAGATGTGGTGATGCCCATCTTTAACCTTAGCACCCAGGAAGTAGAAGCAGTCAGATCTCTGTGAATTCCAGGCCAGTCATAACAACATAATGAGACTCTATCTCAAAATCAAACAAAAATTGCTTTGGAAATAAAACTTTGCTCCGAGTAAGATAAAAATTAATTAAAAGTAACTGAATATAATTTGGTCACAGATACTAAAATTTGTTCAAATATTTGAAGCCTCTTTTTAAAGTCCTGGCTAATTAGATCATTCACGTTTTTCTTTTTTTTTTTTTTTTAAACCAGGAAAGCCTGAGAAAAATGTAGTACCAGGCATGCATTTAATTAGGCCTCTGGAATCTCATCCATTTAGCTGAATGTTTCACAGGATATTTATCTTTCTGCCTTTTTAAAATACATTTTTATTGATATTTATTGAGCTCTACATTTTTCTCTGCTCCCCTCCCTGCCTCTCTCCTGCCCCACTTCAGTCCTCCCCCAAGGTCCCCATGCTCCCATTTTACTCAGGAGATCTTGTCTTTTTCTACTTTCTACTTCCCATGTAGATTAGATCTATGTAAGTCTCTCTTAGAGTCCTCATTGTTGTCTAAGTTCTCTGGGACTGTGGTTTGTAGGCTGGCTTTCTTTGCTTTATGTTTAAAAGCCATCTATGAGTAAGTACATGTGATAATTGTCTTTCTGTGTCTGGGTTACCTTACTCAAAATAACGTTTTCTAGCTCCATCCATTTTCCTGCAAAATTCAAGTTGTCGTTAGTTTTTTCTGCTGTGTAGGACTCCATTGTGTAAATGAACCTCACTTTCCTTATCCATTCTTCGGTCGAGGGGCATTTCGGTTGTTTCCAGGTTCTGGCTATGACAAACAAAGCTGCTGTGAACATAGTTGAGCACATGTCCTTGTGGCACAGTCAAGTTTTTCATACAATCTGAGATTGGGCTTCAATGTCACTACAGAATCTTCATGGTAGATGTTTATCGTCTAACATGAATTAATGCGATTTCAAACAACCGGACCTAACCATGCTGGACACATCATTCAATGGACTTTACTGAGTTTATTACTGGGGTTTATTAGTAGGATATGATGGTTTTCAGAATTCATAAGTATTCAAGGATGAGACTTGGAATCAAGCAGAAGCTGAGGGAAGTGAGACAGCTCAGTCAGGTCATCTCATTGCCAACTCTGTCTCAAAGGTACTCAATTCAGAGTAAAGACCAGAGACAAGCATTCTAGCTTTCTTGCTGTCTTAGCACACTCAAGAGTCTGGCTTCTTGTTTTGCTGACAGTGGGGTTACCTTCCCACGAATGCATACTAGAGACAGGATTAATATCTCGAAAATTAAATGGGGGACCATTGCATAAGAGGAATGGACCCGAATACCGATTATAAAAACGATATCCATCTCTCAAAGTCCTCGTTTATTACTGGAATGTTTTCAACATCCGATGCGGCCATGACAGTAAATTGACTGATCTAATGACTAGGAATGCTGCTTCCAGTATAACGACTGATTAAATATCCTCATCTACAATCAGGGAGGCAGTCAGGAAGGGGAGGAAAAGAGAGGAGGGTAATGGGAGTGAAAAACGATCAAACTGTGTTATCTCACACACGCCTGTCTGAAAATGTCAAAATGAAACCTAGTACATTGTACAATAAATGAACTCTAAGCAAAACGTGAGTGTCTTCACAGGCTCAAACTACAGGTATGAGAGAAAAGAAAGTCAAAACGAAGTTTTTGGTGAGACAGTGGCTCACTATATTGCTCTTGCCTCTGCCTTCTAAATACTGGGGTTGTGAGCATGCGCACCACACCAGGTTGCCAAAGTTTTAATCCACCAATAGATGCGTTGTTTAATACATCAGAGGAAAAACTTGAAAAACACACAAACGGTTTTTTTCACACGTAATTATTTGCCTACGCGACTTAATAGACCCCACAATCACTAAAACTCATTGCGCCGCAGAACGTAAATGACTTCTGCCCAAGAGGTAAAACGACAGATTCCTACGTCACATGACGCACAGGCTTGCGTCGGCACGCTCCGGAAGTAGCGTACCGCTGGACGCCCGCGAGGGCCCCATTCCGGGCTGTCTAATATAATGCCTGTGTGAGTTTGGGTTAGCCGGCTGCCTTTAGTCTGCGCAGGGGAGAGCGTCCTCACGGCGTCTCTAGGTTATCATGGTGACACGGTTCTCTCGAAGAGCCTCGCAGGCCCGGCGTTTCTCTTCAGGCTGTGCCGCGGGCAGCCCGCGGTCCTTGTAAGAGCGCGCGGCCCCGCCCCCTTCCTTTCGGCCGCGGTAGCCATCTTTCAGGTTGGTGGGTGCGCGTGGCTCTCGCGGCTTTCGCTCCTCACAAGCTGCACGAGGGGCTCAGCCCGCGGAGGCTGCGTGTTAGGGTCGTGGGGAGACTGTCTGGAGGCCATTGGCTTGGGTGGTGGGTGGCGGGGGCTTTTATCCGGAGAAGCCGGGCCTGGCTCAGCCCTGGTCTCCGGGCGTCCGCCTAACCCTAGACATGAGCATGTGGTGTCGGGTTGAGACTGAAAAGTCGCAGTGGGTCTTAACGAGACTTGGGTGTGTGCAAGCCTGGACTTCGCTCTGGCGAGGAGGGTTCCCGCCGAGTGAGCCCGGGCAGTGATGTGAAGGAGACTCCCTCCTCGGGCTGCGTGAAACAGTCCGCACTTTGCACGTTTGGGCCTAAGTGCGTATGAAGGGACGGTAACCTTACGGCTGCTACACCGATGCTTCTAATACATCAAGCTTTGGGGGTTCCCTTGTGGCTCGGAATAATGACGAGGAGTAGCAGGCAGTTATGCTCTGAATAACTGGAGTTGGAGTTACTAAACCTATTGGCTTGTTGGAAAACAAGATGTGATTCTAAATATCTGTAGTAGGTAAGATGGTGCTAAACTAGCTGCCGATTGAGTACTCTCCCTGTGCCCAGAGCCGCTTGGGGCTCTTTACAGATGTTATTTAGTATGAATGTTTGTAAAAATGGAAAATCAATTACAGTTAGGAATGTCAACTTAAGTAGGTCTTTATAGCAGGAATCGTCGAGGCTTGCCTTAGATTTATCAGGGATCTGATTCTGTACATCTAATTCATTAGCAAATGGAAGTGTAGAATTAAGAGATTTTTTTTTTTTGGACGGGAAATTAAGCTAATAAGGATTAACGTATTAACAAAATGCAGGCTTGAGTTCTGTGGTCTCCAACCACAAAATTATTCTGGAGTTGGGGGTTGCAGTGGCCTTGGCCTTTTAGACTGTTCTACTTGTAGATGCGTTGTGGTATTCATTGGTGTGTACTGTATTCTAGTAGGAAGGTGTTTTGGCTTGATTTTTAACATCCAGTCCTGGTTTTAATGACAGAACTTTATATATAAAAAAACTTTCTATTTAATTCGTGAGGAATCATGGACACCCATTTACAATCCTAGTACTTGAGAGGCCTAGACAGGGAGATGCTGAGTTTGAGGGAGCCTGGTGTGTGTAACAAGATGGGGGGTGTATGGTGGTCCAGCTTTTTATATTGTTGATTGATGAATTTTAAGGGGATAGTTGAACATTAAATTGTTTTTGACTGCTAACTTTTCTGGTTTCAGTAACTCGCCAAAATGACAAACACAAAGGGAAAGAGGAGGGGCACTCGTTATATGTTCTCTAGGCCCTTTAGGAAACATGGTAAGTGATATTTGTGTTTTTGTTTACCTCTGGTTAACAGCATGCACCTGTATTCTGTCCTAAGCGAAAGGATGGATCTCATAGTCTGATAACCTCTGTGATGTGCAGGCTTAACCCTGGAAGGAAGTATTTGGTAGTGCTTATAATGAGAAATTGTCTATTATACTTAATGGAACTGCCAAAGATTTGTGCTTTGTATTTATAACTAGTACAGTTATGGAAGTGCTCCTTGTAGCTCTAGACATTATCTTGATTCTTTTTTCTTTTGTAGGAGTTGTTCCTTTGGCCACGTACATGCGAATCTACAAGAAGGGCGATATTGTAGACATCAAGGTAAATTAGAGTGGAGGAAAAGTCAATATTAGAAGTGAGGGACTAGGCCAGGCAGTGGTGGCATACGCCTTTAATCCCAGCATTAAAAAGGCAGAGGCAGGCGGATCTCTTGAGTTAATGGCCAGTCTGGTGTACAAAGCGAGTTTTAGGACAGCTGGGGCTACACAGAAACCCTGTGGGTGGGGGGAGAAGTTAGGAACTAGCTGGGCAGTGGTCATACACATCTTTAATCCCAGGACTAAGAAGGCAGAGGCAGATGAATCTCTGGCTCTTCAAAGCAAGTCCCAGGACAGCCAGTGCAGTTAAACAGAAACTTTGTTTTGGAAAAAAAGTTAGAGCTGTTGATTTAATAATTTGAATTTAATAATACAAATGGGGAAGAGAGTAAAAGATGAACTTTAAAATTAGTTGAGAATGCAAGGCAGCCTTTGGTGGCACATGCCTTTAATCCCAGCACTCAAATGGGTTTCTTGAGTTTTAGGTCAGCCAGAGCAACATAGAAACATCTCGAAAAACAAAACAAAAAAGCGTGCTGGATCATGCTTTTATTTTCAGGATGCAGAGGCAGGCAAATTTCTTGAGTTAAAAAACAGCTGGGGCTATACAGTTAGACCATATCTCAAAAAGATAATAAACAAAATTTGCTGTTACAGTTACTTCTTAGGAAAATCCCAGTGAAGGCTACACTCTGAATAGTTGGGTATTTTCTGGCACTCTGGAACTTAATGATGATTGTCAATTTGATTGCTTGATGCAATGTGAAAACCACATTTCACCGGCTCTGAGAGTTCTTGAGTTGCCATTTGAAGGGAGCCTTGCTTACTTAAAAGGATTTGAAAAAAGGAATTGCTGTTAAAAAAAAAATACTTTGTCTCTTGACTAGGGAATGGGCACTGTTCAAAAAGGAATGCCCCATAAATGTTACCATGGCAAAACCGGAAGAGTCTACAATGTCACCCAGCATGCTGTGGGCATCATTGTAAACAAGCAAGTTAAGTAAGTAGAATGCTGTTTGTGACTAAGTAGTCGGTCACACACCCCCTTTCACTTTGCCAATTGGACTTAATGTCTTCATTGGCCATTCAAGTGGGGCAAAGGAAATAACCTTTTAAAACTCAGGCAAACTTAAGTGTTTGTCTTGTAACCTGTCAGGGGATACATTGACACTCACTGAGAAGTCTGTAGTGGTCGGTGCTGGTGTGTCGGTAGTATTAAAAGTTAATCACAAGCTTCATTAGCCTGGTTTGGTTTCAGACCATGCTCATCAGAAAAGTAGCTTTAAAGTGTGCTCTCGGCCTCTTCCTTTGGGTGAGAGCGATTGACATAAGCGTGAGTGTGGTGCTAACTTACTGTCGGAACAGTGTACGTTTCTGTTGGGTTTTGAATGAAGTACTTAGAAACTTATTGGTCTTTCAAGGGGCAAGATTCTTGCCAAGAGAATTAATGTGCGGATTGAACACATCAAGCACTCGAAGAGCAGAGACAGCTTCCTGAAGCGGGTGAAGGAGAACGACCAGAAGAAAAAGGAAGCCAAAGAGAAGGGCACCTGGGTTCAGCTGAAGCGCCAGGTGAGAGTCCTACCAGGCAGTGTTTATTGCTATTAATATTGAGGAATCTTTAAAACTTTGCTCCCTTTATTTTGTTAATAAAAGAATTGGTTCTAAAGAGCACTTTTAAATTTCCCATAATCCTTTTCTTTCTTTACCAGCCTGCTCCACCCAGAGAAGCACACTTTGTGAGGACTAACGGGAAGGAGCCTGAGCTGCTGGAGCCCATTCCCTACGAATTCATGGCCTGATGTACAAAAAGAAATAAAAGACCTGGACTGTAAAGGTTTTTTCTTAAGTTGAAGTGTGGTATCTTCTCCCTGAAAGAAAATGCTGGTTCACTGTGTCTTTCCTATTCAGATTTTACTAATTTTTTCCTGCTAATTGATACAACTTAGTGTCCTGGAAATACATTCTTGATTAGAAAAATACCAAGATAGTTGTTGTAAATCACTGGGCGGAGTGGGGGATGACATAGAAAAACTAATGAATTAGTCAGGCGTGCCGGTACAATGCTAATCCTTGCACTTGGAGGCTGAGGCAGGAGGATGTTCAAGACCATCTTGAAGCAAAGAGATGACACTGTCCAAAGTGAGGGGCTATCAGCGTTCTGTGTATGTAGATCAGGTATGGTTCCCTGATGATGAAGATGGTGTCTTACAGCTGTTTCTTCCAAAGGGGCAAACAAAACTTAAGCCAGAAGGAGAGGGGTGGAAGTATGGCTTGGACAGTTTGCACTGGTTGGTGAGAAAATCCCTGGTCCTTTTCCTAACCTTCCCCCAAAGCCTCACTTCTTTACAGTGGGTACTGTGAGTCCAGCACAGATTTTGAAGGGTCACATTTAAAGTCACGGCAGTCACCTTATGAATAGCAAAGTCATATGTCTTTGACCCCATTTTAAATATTTGAAGTGGCCCAGTCTCCCATCTTTGGAACAAAATCTTGCCCTTGCCAGGTCTGGTCAGTTTCATGTTCTTTGTTCTTGGGTCTGTCCAGGTTCACCCTTCTGGTGCTCTTCAGGTTGTATTTAGTGTCTTGGTCTTGACCTTTTCTCTAAAGTCCATTTAGGTGATACTCCTAGTCCAGACTCTTAAGTGCAGTCAGCTATGGACTTAGTTTTCTTTTGAGTGCAGAATAGCTTCCCAGCATCCAAATCTAAAATACGTCAAAATGTAATTGCCAGCTGGCTGTTGTGTGACCTGCATACCTTACTGGGTATGCATGGGGCCAAATGTTAGGGTGCATGTGTAGTGCTAGTTGGTTGAAGAAAGAAGGTATTAGATGAAATTTAAGATCTTTGTGGCATCGGGAAGGTGCAGACTCTGATGGACAGAAGCCCAAACAGCCATACAAAGGCATATTTATTGTTTGAAAATATTTCCTCGTGTCAAGGTCCCTAAATATAATTTACATGTCACATGCCCCTCTGACTCTAGTCCCTCTGACTCTAGTCCTTATGTATCATTTGCAGTACACAGCAATACAAGTCTCAGGTGTGCCTGAGGTGTCTTGTGACCTGTGCTCCTTAAGTAAAAAATTCTATGGATCACGGAAAACAATCTCTTTTCCACAAAGATTCTTCAAGGTCAAAGCACTTATAAAAAATAGCTGTTCTAATATCTACCTAGGACACAGTGACTGCTAAATTCCTGTAACAAGCAAGCAGCTATATAGTCAGAATTAGTACGTAGTGACACTCTGATCCAAAACAAAACCCACAGTTCTCAGATGTTTCTCTCACAACCAGGGCTTTTATTTCCTGCAGTAGGAACACAAAAGATAAGGGTTTTGCCGGAGCTCCATAAGAGTTCTTGGCTGCTGTGTTTGCTATTAAGGTAAGGTAGGTGAGTGTACCAGCTAGGTGGTGGCCATCCACCTGCTTGCAAGCAACATTGGTTGGCAGCTCTGGGCAAGGCAAGGCAGGGTCTTGACCATCTGTTCTGCTTATATCAGAGGCCACCATCCTCTGAATAACTCACAGCCCTCTGCCTTTTTTATTGATAATAGTATCAAGGTCTTTTTTTTCCCCCTTTGAGACAGTATCTCTGTGTAGTTTTGGAGCCTGTCCTGGAACTTGCTCTTTAGACCAGGCTGGCCTTAAACTCAGAGATATTTGCCTGCCTTTGCTTCCCAAGTGCTGGGATTAAAGGCATGTACCACCACCACCTGGCTAGTACCAAGGTTTCTGACAATCTGTTAGGGTACACTATTTCATCCTCATGACAGCTTGTGATATGTAAGGACTGCTGTGTTTTATGCGTAAGTTAACTGCAAGACTCTGGCAGAGCTGAGCTTTGATACCAGTATGCACCAAAATTTCTTCAACACAGCTTAACTCCAGTAGCCAATGTATATGAGTGGCCTTTTAAAAAAATATGGTGCACGCCTTTAATCTCAGCACTCGGGAGCCAGAGGCAGGTGGATCTTTTGAGTTCGAGGCCAGTCTGGTCTACAGAGTGAGTTCCATGACAGCCAGGACTATATTAACACAGAAATCCTGTCTCAACAAAACAAAAAAAGATAGGGGACTTTTGGATTTTTGAGAGGGTTTTTCTGTGTAGCCCTGATGGTTTTAGAAATCACTTTGTAGGCCAAGCTGGCCTTGAGTTTACAGAGATCTACTTCCTGAGCATTGGTATTTAATCTTTTAAGGTGTGTACCACCGCTGCCTGGCCAAACTGGTCTTATTTTTTGCCAAGCTTTTAGAAGACTTTCTAAAGTCTGCTTACCATTTTGCTCATGAATACTTGGGATTATTTGATTCTCCTGTGATGTGGGAAAAACTGGAGATCTAAGACACTGCTTTGTTCTTTCCCAGAAGTCTTGCAGTCTTCACTATCTGTTGCCTTTTCAATAACATGGCACAGGGGCCAGAATGAATGATTTTTGAAGGTCCTTGTGCCCTTACAGTCTATGATTTATGATTTACCCTGACCCAAAGAGAAACCTCCATTCCGAAGGGGTAATGAAGTTGACAATGAGGAAGGGAACAACCACCAGCAGAAGTGATTAGCAGTGGTTCTTAACCTTCCTAATGCTGTAACCAACCCTTCAGTACATCCAACCATAAAATTATTTCTTTACTATTGTTACGAGTCACAAATATCTGATGTGCAACCCCCCGTTACAGCCCAAAGGTTGAGAACCATTGGATTAGGGGCACTGTTATTTTAAGGACACCTATTCAGAAAATTCTTTCCATTTGGTGTACAGCACAACAATTTCCTAAGACACCAATGGCCAAGCTGTGAATATGCATAATCTTTAAAGATAGGCTCTTCACAGTTCTGGGTAAAAGAATGTGATTTGCTGATGCTTGAGTTACTTTGGCAAGTGATTAACAAGGGGACTGGATGATGGCTCAATGGTTAAGAGTACTGGCTGCTCTGGCAGAGGACCAGGTTTAGTTCTCAGCACCCACTCACATGGTGGCACAGGACCATCGTGTAGGTCTAGTCGCAGGGGATCCAATACCCTCTTCTGGCCACTGAATGTTCTGCGCAAAAGTGGTGCACATCTATAACATGGAGAAAAAAATACAAGTTAGAGATGGCTTGGTGGTTCAGAGCATGTGCTGTACTGCCAGAGCACCTAAGTTCAATTCCTAGCACCTGCATAGGCCGCTTGCAACTGCCTCTAACTCCAGCGCCAAGGGGATCTGACACTGTTGGACTACCCGAGCACCTGAACACATACATAAATTAAAAAAGAATATCTTTGACTTTCCTGGCTGATGCCTTTAATACAATATACAGTACCATCACTGGAGGGCCAGAGACAGGCAGATCTCTGAAGACCACCCTGGTCTACAGAACTAGTTCCAGAACAGCCAGGGCCACACAGAGAAACCCTGTGCTGAGAACAAAAATAGCTTTCTCTAAGGGCTTTTACCAGCATCAGTTATTAAGACTTTGCAAATTTGGCAGGAGAAAATGTAAATGAGTTTGGATTTTGTTTACTTTCATCTTTGCAATTTGTGGGGAATGGGGGCTGACTTTCTGACCATTATTGAAGTGCCTTAATTCTTCAGATGATTTTTGGTTTTATGATTTTGAATATCATTTATATCCAGACAATGACCCTGACCTACAAAGCCCTCCACCTGAGCTGTGGCTTTCTGACATTTTCCTTGTGTGACTTCTAGCCCAGAGCTTGGATTTGGTTACTTTTACCTTCCTTGCTGTGCCTTTGATATGCCAGGCACGCCCTTCAAAGCTTTTGTGCTTGGTGTTTCCTTTGCTGGAAAGCTTGTCCTACATAGATGCCTGTGGTCTGTCCCCTTTCCATATTCAACCTCTGCCCAGATTTTGTCAAGACTGTCTCTTAATGGCCTATAAAAATAGCGAGCTCCTTTATCATTTTTTGTTCCTTTATAGTATTTATGACCCACTATATCTTTTTGGGGGGGAATCTGAGTTTTTAATCAACTTATCATTTGCAGCTTCCTATGAAGGTCAGGAATACTTACTGCAGTCAACAGAGGGCAAAGAAGACCCAGCCACACAACCCTGCAGAAAGCTGTGACAACCTGGAAGGTAGAGAAGCCAAAGGGCACTAGGAACCGAAAGGAGGACACGAAGGACAGTTGGTGGCAGGACTCTTGTACCTGGCCGCCCCACCCCCATAGTTTATTGAGGATGCAGTGAAATAGCAGTGGATTGGACAGTAATGGAGTGGCCTGCAGCTTTCTGCCCTCGCATGGTTATTGATTCTTCTGGTCCTGGCATCTTGTCCCTTTCTACTTGCCACTTCCTTGACTTCAGCCTTCAGACAAGCAGCAGCCTTTCCTGTGCCTTCCCGGTCCCTTTTGAGGCTAAATCTGGTTGCTCACTACAAATCTGGCTTCCACCTCCACCATTCTGATGCAACTATCCACAGAGGCTGCCAAAATCCTGCTAGTTAACACATTTGAAGACTTTTTTCAAATTAATTTTTTTTATCTCCTTAATACTTGGCAGACCAACCAGTTTTCCTTCTTTTCCAGGGGCTCCTTGCAGCCCCACCACGGTTTACTTTCTTTGGTTCTCTAGCTATCGTACCAGTCACCTATGAACCTGCTGAAAATGCAGACCACACAGGGCACAGCACACGCCTTTAGTCCCAGGTCTCAGGAGACAGAAGCAGGTGGATCTCTGAGATTGAGGCCAGCCTGGTCTACAGAGTGAATTCCAGGACATCTAGGGTTACACAGTTGAGACCCTGTCTCAAAAATAAAAATCCCACCAAAAATAAAACCAAAACAACAAAGAATAATGCTTGAGATTGAATTCTGGCCTACACACACACACACACAGGAAATAATATATGAAAATTTTTTTGTAAATGCAAGTATTTTATAGTTGATGAATTAAGTTGATTCTTTCACTACAGGATGTCTGAAGGCATGCAGGAGTGTCTGATAGTCAGTTCTGGCACCACAGAGTAACTGTTCTCTTGTGGTTTGTACCAGCACCCATCACAGGGCCTTGCAAGGACTGAGTCTTCAATTATTCTGATGGATAAGTTGAGATAATGGAGGGAGCTGGTAGAGGGCAGAAGCCTGGTTCCTGTCCTGGGGAGAAGCTCACAGGTACAGTCTCCGAAGCAGCCTTAAGCTCGGTAGTCAGGGACTTTAGACACAGTGCAAAGCATTGGTTGACTACGTATGAATGGTAGGTGGAAATGGTCATGAACTAGAGTGGGCCCCTGGGCAAATCTCACTGAAGAGCTTGAGTTCACGGCTAGGAAAGAGTTAATAACTTTCCCAGCCGGTATTTGCTATTTGCAGATTCTGCCCTTCACACTCATTCTAGACATCCACAGATTTGTGTAGTGTTTATGCCCATGCATTCCTATTATCTTTATAAAACCATTCAGCCTGTCTGTGTCACGTTGGCTTAAAGCTTTTACCATAGCTTTACATAACTCTGGACACAAGAACGAAACAAAATAGAACCCAGGCAGCATCGATTCAGGAGAGCCTATTTATAATTCCCCAGCGTGGTGGCTTATTGTCTTCGCTAAAGGTTCAGCTTATTTTGTGTATCTGTAAATGTGAAGAGCTTTCCCAAGGAGAATAGAGATGCACTTCAAGCTCTTCCGAACAAGGTGCACTGTAAATGCAACCTGGAGCATAATCACCACCGGACAGAGACCAGGCTGTAGAATCTTCCTTATTGAATGTTTAAGGCAGGGGGTTGCCACCCCCCCGAGGGTCCACAGGCCCCTTCACAAGGGTTGCATGTCAGATATCCTGCATACAGACATTTACATTACATTTACAATTCATAACAGTAGTAAAATTAATAGTTATGAAGTAGCAACAAAATAGTTTTATGGTTGATCATCTCAACACGAGGTAGCACTGGAAGGCTGAGAACGCTGCCTTAAACTGAGGGACAGGGAATGCAGTAAATGGAGTGAAGTGATAGCCTCAAGTTTAGAACAAGGCTTCCTCTGCTTTGTTTTGTTGTTGTTTTCTCTTGGACATTCTGCTAAGGGAGTTTGTGACAGATTGAATTATCCCCTGCTCAACCCCCATTCTCTGTGTTTCATTTTTCATGATGTTAATAGTGTCTCTATCCAGGACGAATCATGATCACCCACACCAGTCATGGCCGGCATGGCCATCCCAATCTCCTTTGCCAGCTGTTTGGATCGTCGCTCTCCTTTGTTTTGACTTTCCTGCTCTTGCTATTAAGATAAGATTTTCCTTTTAGGCGGTGTCTCATGTAACCCAGGATGGCCTCTAACTTGCTATTAGTCAAGGATAGCCTTGAATTTATGATCCTCTTGCCTTTATTTCCCGAGTGCTATTTGCTGAGCTAAGGGTAGAACCCAAGCCCCAGGGTGTACTAGGCAAAGGCTCTGCCACTGAGCTATGTCCCCATTCCCAAGAACCGTTTAATTTCATAGTTAAAGAGGGAAAGCAAGGCAGGCCTCCCCTCCCTCTCTATTTCTGGACTTGATGCTCCAGAAATCATCTTGTGTCCATCAGGGAGAGGCCAAGAGACTCCAAGAAACAATAGTCCAGCCTCCACAGAGCTTCACAGCCCTGGAAAGCAGCAGTGTTTCAGTCGCTCCTTAAACGGGTCTTGTATTCTTGGTGCCCAGGTTTTTCCTTCAGTTAGGGAGGAAAGCCCCGCTTCATGTCTCTGATTAAACTGAAAGGGAAAGATGACTACCTTGTGACATAATCAGTACCACTTAGCTATGGCAGTTCATCCCAGGCATTTCTTGGAGCATCTTTTCCCAAGAGCATCATAACAATAGATGTAAACAGGACTTTTGACTATTCCATTTCATACAGTGGAGTCAACATCCATCCAGTCTTTCAGAAGGTCAGCCAAATGGTGTGTGCGTGTACATGCCTGTGTTTCTTTGGGGGGGGGGTTTCTTGCCCCTTTGAATATCCCCACTTGCTGGGGAAAAGGGTAGGTAGGAATCCTCCCTGTGGAAACAGCAAACAAATATTCCAACTGTAATGACAGTTGAGACTGAGATTTCCAAGGGATCCTGAGAGGCTAAGATGGAGGTAGCAATGCTGGCAGGGATCCCACTGTGTCTTCAAGAGGGGGGGCAAGTAAGCAGAGATGCATCTATTCTAGCTGACCAGGAACATTCTGTATTCTTTAGTTGAGAAAGAAGAGGAGTAGGGCAGGCAGGGAGACACCCAGGAATGTGAGCAGAAGAAACCAGTAATGTGAAGGGCGTGGTCAAGAGGGGTCGGTCAATGGACCTGATTTGGGCGACTTGCTGAATGGAAGCACATCCGCTAGCATTTTCAACAGCAAAACTAGACCCCATTCTGTCCCTTCCTACATACTGGCCCTTCCCACTATGGCTTGCAGCTCTGTCCTTAAAGGGGTGGCGCGTGATATCCCCAACTTTTGAACTTACGCCAGCCTCGTGCTTTGCTTTGGTTGACAGAATGCATCAGAGGGGATGGGGTCTGCTGTAGAGCCGTCAGCCTCCAAGGGCCCTGTCTGCTTCCACTCACTGTCTTGGAGCTCTGCTCAACCACTCCGAGGACAAGCCTTGCCAACCTCCTGGACGAGCCAGCAGTTAGCTGCCAGACCAGAGTGGGTCTGGTGGAGCAAGCCAGTCTCTCATTTCCCTAGGGTTCCTAAGTTCTCAGCTACCGCCTCAGAAAGCTTAATCAAGCTTGTCAAACTGCCCTAGATTAAGAACAGAAGTAAATGCTCACTCAGCCATTCAATTCTGTGTGGTTTGTCATGCCGTGCAAACTGATAAGCCCTGGATATAGAGAAAGGGAATGACTAAGGGTAGGGCTGTCTTGGAGGCAGTTGGGCAGATGAGACGGAACCACAGGAGACTGCAAGGCTTCTGTCTTGTTATGGTGGGATCCAAGAACCAGCCATATTTATCTCCTGTGCTCCCTTCCTCCTACTCACACCCTCTATCCTAAATTCCACCAGTACCTTCCAGGAAACGCTTGAACAGTGAAGTAGATCCAGGAGCCAAGTACGCAGGGTGGTATTTACGGGGACAATCAAGCCAGAATCAAGCTCCCTGAGTCTGAGTCAGTTCACCCTAGAACTGCAGAAAAGGGACTGCCTGGGTTTGGATGCTGAGCTGCAGGCAACGACTGCCCCCTAAGGGAGGTCACAGGTAAGTGACTGCAATTACCTTGATTGATACTGAATGAGTAAATTTATTTTTTATTATTTACTTATTTATTTATAGATGTACGTTTGAGACAGGGTCTTATGTAGTCCATGCTGGCCTCGAACTCAAACCTTATTGTAGCCAAGGAGGACCTTGAACTTCTGACCCTCCTGTCTCCACCACCTAGAGTAGCAGGTGTGCATGCCAGCACACCCAGTTTACAGGGTGCTTAAGATCAAATCTAGAGTTGGCCTGTCAGCACTCTGACAATCAAAGGCACAAAAAATGGATCTCTTCTTCCCATTGTCCCACAAACATCCAGTCAGTTGCCGCTTTTGCTCTTTCTGGGGGTTCAGCTCCACTCTCAGGTTCACGCTCCAGGCTAGTGGTCCAGGCTGACCGCTGCGGCAGCGGGTGCCATCAGGACCCGGCAGGCACAATTTGAGCAGAGACTCCCTTGGGCTCCATCGCCTGGGACCCGCGCAACTGAGTGAGCAGAGCGCGTCAGGCAGCCAGGTGGTGCGCACGCCCGCGGGTGACGGTCCCCTGCGCGCGCGACTCCCACCCCTCCAGGAAGGGGCGGGGAATAGGAGGCGCTAAAGGCGGCCACCACACTCCCCGAGCTCTTTAAAAACCGAGAGCCGGGGACAACTCTGCTGGCCGCTCCGCATCCTGGCGCCCTGAGTTGCCGCGTGTCCAGTCGGCTATCCTGCAGCGCGGTCCCGGGACGCGCCCATGCGTCCACCAACCATGTCTGGGCACTTTCTGCTGGCTCCCATTCCCGAATCCTCCTCCGACTACCTCCTGCCCAAGGACATCAAACTAGCGGTGCTAGGCGCGGGTCGTGTAGGCAAAAGCGGTGAGTGGGGCAAGGGAGTGCGCTGCCCAACGACATCAGGGGCCGGTCCCCACCCCCGGGGATGCGGGAAGACCACCACCTGTCTTCTCTGACAATTCACTCCTGAGCTCTGGACGGGGTTGGCGGCTGTTGAGGGTCACTCCAGTCTCATCCGTCGTGTCCCGCGGGGAAGTCAATTTCCCCCGGGAACCTGGGGAAACGTGCGCTGTTCCGGCGAGGGTGACCAACTTGACCCACTTCTTAAGTCAATTTTTTTTTCACTTTTCAGCAATGATTGTGCGCTTCTTAACAAAGAGATTCATCGGCGACTACGAACCCAACACAGGTTAGATGGCTTCATGCTCCTTGATTTTTGTGCTTAAGTCAGTCTGTCCTCCCTATCTCTTTCGCTGATCAGAGCGTGGGAACTCAAATGCAAACTCCTCTTCGTTGTACAGGCAAACTGTATTCAAGACTCGTTTATGTGGAGGGGGACCAGCTATCCCTGCAGATCCAGGACACTCCGGGGGGTATCCAGGTAAGGGTCGTCAGTAGGGTGTGTAGTGTGTGTTGTGCAGCTGCATCTAACGTTGAGGCGATTGCCTCCGGGTCCCAGGTGAGATGTTTCAGCATGTCAAATGTGCATTTAAATGTAGGTGGTGTGTGTGTGTGTGTGTGTGTGTGTAGGCTGTCTGTCACAGGTGAGCTGAGGGTTGGGATGTTTGATGCCCTCCAAGGGGGAAGGGAATAGCTGATCAGAACTAGTTTGCTTTTAAACACAACTTTTAATTACCTAGTTATTTTAAAGATTGTGTTTTTCTGTGTAGCCCTGGATGACCTATCACTTGCTTTGTAGATCAGGCCTGACTTGGATTTACTATAATCTTTGATGCCCCAGCCTCCCAAGTGTGGGGATTACAGGTTAAGGCACATTCCTCCCCGTCAGCTGTCCCCCTCAGCAATAGCTTCTTTTGCAGCTCTGGCTGATCATAATTGCCTGGGCTTAGGCAGGTATGAACACTTTCAGAGAACATTCAGGAGCAATTTAAAGACAACTGCTCGGGGGTGGGGGTGGGGGTGTAGGGATGTGTGGTGGTGGCGGTGGTGGCTATAGCTGGGGATGTAGCCCAGTACTAAGGACTTGCTCACAGGTCCAGGGTTCAAATCCTAGCATCACATTAAAGGAGCAAGCAGTAGGTGAGATTCTGGAGGGAAAGCGCCTGCTTCCTGGCCAGGGCTGCCAAAAAGGTTAGGGGCTGTTTCTCCAAGCCAGTAATTGCAATCAGATAACCTCTTGGCCATCAGTCAGGAATGCAACTTAATTAATTGCTCAGCCCTTCTGGGGAGGAAAGGTCGCATGGAAGAGTGCAGAGAAAGGAATTTGTTTCTGTAACATTCTCAAGAAGTTGACTGCTAAAAATATTTTTTTATGGGCTTGGGAATAGATATTTATGTTGGATTGTTTCCAGAGTTTTGTTTGTTATGAATTAGTTCCCTGAAAACTAAGCCATTCTGGTCTGTAATTATTCCTAAGTCGTCAGAGTTCATTGGAGACTGTGTGTTGAGCGGGGGTGGGGTGGGGGGTGTTAGATGTGTACATCCATACCAGCTCAGAAAAGAATCCAGGGCAAGCCTTGATCTGAGGCTTTCTCTGTAAAAGCCTCTTGCAGAAATGAGGCCTGACAATTGCCTTTAGCCATGACTCTACCCGGTCAGTGTTCCCTCGAGGGTTACTCCAGTGTCATGTTTGAGCATCTTTGACCAGGTTACATTTTGTTCTTCCTCAGGCCCAAGACAACCTCAGTCAAATGGTGGATTCCCTGTCCAAGTGCGTGCAGTGGGCTGAGGGCTTTCTGCTGGTCTATTCCATCACAGACTATGAGAGCTACCAGTCCATTCGGCCCCTTTACCAGAATATCCGGAAGGTCCACCCTGATGGGAAAGCCCCTGTCATCATCGTGGGCAACAAAGCAGACCTTTTGCATGCTCGGCAGGTGCAGACACAGGATGGTCTTCAGCTAGCCAATGAGCTAGGCAGTCTCTTCCTTGAAATTTCCACTAGTGAAAACTACGAAGATGTCTGTGACGTGTTTCAACATCTCTGCAAAGAAGTGAGCAAGCTGCACAGCCTCAGTGGGGAGCGGAGGAGGGCCTCCATCATCCCCCGGCCTCGCTCCCCCAACATGCAGGACCTGAAGAGGCGCTTCAGGCAGGCCCTGTCCTCCAAAGTAAAAGCCCCCTCTGCTCTGGGTTGAGCCATCTCAGATAGACTGGTGACTTTTATTATTATTATTATTATTATTAAGCATTTGTGCAGCCACAAAGACTGGGCCTTTCCCCTTTAAAACATATTGAGAGTTTATTTTTATAATGACTTTATTGGCTTTCAAGTGTATGTGTATTTCTGAAAATTCAAACAATGATTGACTAGAAGTTGGATTTTTTTTACTGTAACTGTCAGCCACTTTTCCATTAAAGGCAAAATGGCAGTACGATTCCTTGTTTTCTGAATGTCTTTTTATAGAAATCTTGCTTGCACCAGAGCCCAGAAGTGCTCAGTGCTTGGCCTTGAGTCTGAACTCTGATTGGTGTCTTGCAGTAGGGAGGGGGTTATGCAGAGGGAGTCAGCTGTGGGAGAGAGAGGTATGCAGAGGAGGGAAGGGGGTTTGAATAGCTACAGGATGTCCTTAATTAGGGCAGTTCTTCACAACCAGGAAGTTAACGCTGGTTTTCCAGCACAGGGATACTTTGGGAACTGATGGCCGAATGCTATAAACTCTCATGATTACTTACTTATCTGTACAAATGACAGTGTAGCCTCTGCACGGAATATTTTAGAAAACAAAAGCCCAGCTAGATGCTGGCACATGCCTGTGACCCTAGCTCTCAGAAGTCTGGGGCAGAAGTGCAAGTGTTAGACCCCACCCGAACCATGTATGGAAATTCTGTCCTAACACCAGCATCTGGGAATGGAGCTCAGTGGTAAAACGCAGGTTTAGTGGGCTCAAGGTCCTTGGTTTGATTCCCCAGTACTGTTCAGAGAGGAAAAAAAATCCCCTTTCCCAGGACTATGTCAGTAAGTGAGCCTTACCCTCCGAGAGTGGCCTCCATTCTCCTCCCTGCCTGCATCCCAGACCCTCTGCTGTGTATGGAAATAAGATGGCCAAAGATGACTTTCTTGGGCTCACAATACCAGAGTGGGAGAGCGGTGCGATATGATTTCTCAGTGAAGACCCTCCATGGCTAAAGGGCACTGACTGCCTGGTGAGCACGGTCCAAAGCGGTTGGCGTCTCCTTCAGCATCACGGTGGAAGCCTCTGGGAAAAAGAGTATAATTGACGTTTGAGGTGTATCTTGTTTGGGGAGGTCTTGGGAATTGAACCCAGGGCCTTCCACTCCAGTGCTGAGCTTCACCCCAGCCTTTAGGAAGAAGCTGACTTGATGGGCATTATAGACACTGAAACAAGGAGGGCAGTACAGGGGTTGAAGGGCGAGCCTGAGCTTTAGCACCTCAGGACCCTGTTAGGGAGAGCCTGGCACAGCTTCAGCTTTCAAGGCACTGGGAAACTCAAGTGTATACAGGTCTTGAAATCCAGAGTTTAGATCAGTAAGTGGAACACTAACTTACAGATAGAGTCTAATAAGGCTCACGGGACACTGCTGGAGGGAGAAGACTCTCCTCTCAAGGCACCGGCACTGTCGGTACTGTGAGATCAACCTGCCTCTGCTTCTGCCTCTGCCTCCCAAGTGCTGGGATTAAAGACAGATACCACCACCGCCCAGCCACATCTTTTTTGTTATGATTTATTTTATTTATTATATAAATAAATATATTATTAATATTACATATTAATAAATAATTAGTGTTCTGTCTGCAAGTTTGCCTGAATGCCAGAAGAGGGCATCAGATATCACTTTAGAAGATTGTGAACCATCTTGTGGTTGCTGGGAACTGAACTCATAACCTCTGGAAGAGCAGTCACTGCTCTTAACCTCCAGGTCCTTGTGTAACATCTAATTTTTCATACCAGAACAACCTCACCAACAGCAGTTCTTGGTTGATTTTCATGACTGAACACACTTAACTGGGTCCCATTTACCTATGGCAGACAATATAAATGAACAATGCCATGAAGATTATGTATCATTTCTCCAGTTTCATTATCTTCTCTCTCCAACACACAGACATGCACATGTATACACATACATACACACACACATGTATACACACGCACACTCCACCTGACAATTGACACAATAGGACTGTGTGTCCTTCTCAGTATACTCCAGGCTCTTCCAATAGGACTGTGTGTCCTTCTCAGTATACTCCAGGCTCTTCCAATAGGACTGTGTGTCCTTCTCAGTATACCCCGGGCTCTTCCAATAGGACTGTGTGCATTCTCAGTATACCCCAGGCTCTTCCATGCTCCCCACCTTGGCACAAACTCTCCCTAGGCCTCACATACTTTCACCTAGTCCTTATCTAAGTAAGCACTTACTTACTAACTTTTCTTCCAGGACTCATGTCACATGCTGTATGTTAGAGTCAGCTCTGGGATGCCTTTTTTGGGTCCTTATCTGAGCTCTATCACCCAGTGGCACCAGAAACACTCATGTTAGAAGGAATGCCCCCAAGGGCAGTAACCGCATTTTATGACTTTGTATACTGGCTTCATTCTGCTAATACCCACAGCCTAGGAGGTATTTTGTTTTCTTTTGTCTTGTCTTGTTTCGACATGGTCTCTTGTAACCCAAGCGAGTCTTGAATTCCATTTGTACCTTGCTTGATCCTTCTGCCCCCACCTCTAGAGTACTGGGATGTTGTGGAATAGAATATTTGTATAACTATGTAAAGATGTGTTGCTGTTTTACCTTGCCTGCCTAAGGCACCTGATCGATCTAATGAAAAGCTGAACGGCCAATAGCTAGGCAGAGGCGGGAGAGGCAGGGTTGGTGGGCAGAGAGAAAAGGGGAGCCAGTCAGCCAGCCAGCTGGGTACCAGCCAGCCAGATGTGGAAGAAGCAGGAAAGCAGGATGGATAGTACGTGGATGAGGTAAACAAGCCTCGGGCAGCACACAGATGAATAGATATGAGTTTGTTTAAGCTAAAGAAAGAAAAAAATGTTAGCTAGAGACAAGCTAAGGTTGAGCATTTGTAATTAGTCTCCGTGTCATGAACGGGGGGCTGGCGGTCTAAGAAAGTCATGTATGCTGGGGTTACAGGCATGCACCAACCACACCCAGTTTTTTGCAGAGCTGGAGACTAAGCCCAGGGCTCACTGTAAGAGAGCACTCTACCAGCTGAGGTGTGTCCCCAGCCGGGAATAATCATTTTTCAGTAAACATACAACTGAATGAATGTTCTTTTCTCTTATTCGTGCCAAAGGAAAATCATAGGAAATTATAATGAAGCGAATGAGGACACCTGCAAAGGGATTTTAAATGACTTTTACTAAGCAAAGAGCTGACAGTTCAGCTGCTGGAGACGGCAGCCCGCCGCATCGCTGTGACAAGATGCGGGCGAAAATCATCTTCAAAGGAAGAAAGGTTGGTTTCACTCACCAGTTCAGGGCTTCAGTGCATGGCCACTTGGCTCGTTTTCTTGGGCCTGCATGGAGACAAAATGTAATAGCAGGAACCTATGGGACTGCAGAGCTTCGGGGTGTGTCGTTGCTGGGAAGCAGTAAGGGAGAAGAAAGGGGGCCGGAGTCCCATGATCCCTTTCAAGGACACAGCCCCAGTGATCTAACTTCCCCGTTAGACTCCAGTTCCTAAAGTTTCCATGATGGTCTGCAGCCAAGGTTTTGACACAAGACTTTGTGAGAACATTCTAGATCCAGTCTATAACACAGGCCATTACCCTTCTACCCAAGCATGCCTCTACCCAGACCTGCAATATCAAAGAAAGTCAAGAAAATTAAACAGTTCGTGTCTAAGAGAGTATGCAAGCAGGATCTGGTGGTACAGGCCTACAGTATCAGCTCCCAGGGAGGCCAAGGCAGGAGAATTGTCAGTTCAAGGTCAGCCTGGCTAACTTACTCTCAAAATAACAAGTAAAAGGAGAGCTGGGGATATAGCTGGGTTGTAGAGTGTTTGCCTAGCATGTGTCGTGGTGGGAGGGGACAGGTTCTAAACCTTGAAAAATGTTACTTAGAATCCTTTCATCTTTGGAAACATAGTTTAATTCCTCCTTGGGTTTCAGGACCTCTGAACAAAGGTGACTGTTTCCATTGTTACATGGGTCAGCTTCTTCCTATGTGTCTTAGCTTGTACATGTGAACTCAGGAACAGCTCAGTCTCTGATCATCGCCATGACTATAGCCAGTTCAGATCACTGCCTGGTGTCAGAGCCCCTTCTGCTAGCAACGATCTAAGATCAGACACCCGACTGGGATATTTTCAATAACAAAGCCAAGCAACAGGTTTGGCTCATAGGGCTCAAAAGATAATTCCCAGGGCAGTTTCAAACAGAGTCCTGGGCTCCGTGCGCTCAGGCAGGCTGATGGGCTAAGGGGAGGGTGTAACGCTGTATATTTCTGCCCACTGCATCACAAGTAGCAGATTCCCTAGGACCCCAAGGCTTCAACGAGTGGATTCGGCTCCCCAGAAATGACTCAACAGGAAAACAGATTGACTGCTCTTACAGAACTTAATGGCCGGTCGTCCCTGTCCCAGCCTCATGCTGATTGGTGGCCTGGTCCCCTGGGGCTCATAATACTTGGAGAGTATCTAGGAAGCTCCTGGGATGGTTGTCTTGGAGATGGAGGATATAAGTACAGCATTCATGATGAGGAAGTGGGGAGCTGTTGGATCTGTGTGTTAGGAAGAAAATCTGAGGATTTGGACTCAGTTGGGCCATCAAGAGGAAGCTTGCTCACTCTAAGTCAACCCCACAAAAATGAAGAGAGAAGAAGCACAAAAGATCCAAACGCCATCACCTGTCTTCCAGGGTAGAAGTCCCAGAACTCGGAACAGAAACACAGAAGGATGTTGACCATGTGGGTGGGAGTGCAGAGGACAGTATCCACAGACTTATAGCCTGTGAGGTGTCATATACCTCCATCCCTATGATGGGGTAAGACCATGGCTGCCCGTGGGCCCCGCTGCAGCTTTGATCTGACATGTATTGCCTAGGCCCATGTGCTGAAGGCTGGGTTACCCAGTCGTCTTGTTGCTATGGGAGAGAGGAGGTGGAACCTTTAAGAGGTGAAGTAGGGGATCTCTAGGTTATTGGAGGCATGCCCTCCAAAGGGGATTGTGGGAGTCAGATCATCTGATTCTCATTTGCTCCCTGTGATAGAGTGAGTGGTCCTCCCAACCCTTTTTAATATTTTATCTTGTGTGTACCCATCCGTGTTCTGCCTGCGTGTATGTCTGTGCACCACATACATGCCTCATGTTTTCAGAAGAGGGTATCAGATCTCCAGGAACTGAAGTTAAGGATTTGCTCTGTGGGGGCAGGGAATCAAACCCAGGTCATTTGCAAAAGCAGCCAGTTTCCTTAACCACTGACCCTTCTCTCTGGTTCTAAAATGAATGGTTTGCCTGTACCACACGCTTCTTCTCTCATGCCATGTCTCACCACAGACCAGAAGCAATGGGGCAAAAAGACCATGGACTGCAACCTCTAAAGCTATGAGCCTAAGGACTCTATTCTCTCTAGATGCTGCTGTTGCTTCTTCTTCTTTTGTTTGACGTTTTTGTTTTGTTTTGTTTTATTTATTTATTTTTTCAGGACAGGGTTTCTCTGTGTAGTCCTGGCTGTCCTGGAACTCACTCTGGAGACCAGGCTGGCCTCGATCTCACAAAGGTCTGCGTGCCTCTGCCTCCCGAGTGCTGGGAGTGGCTTGCACCACCACCATCCGACTTAAGTTGCTGCTTCTTTATTTATTCAGTTATTTACTTTTGGTATTGAGGACCGAACCCAGGACCTCACGCATGGTAGGCAAGTGCTCTACCACTGAGCTATACCTCAGCCCCCAAGATCTGTCACTGAAATCCCCATCCTACTCATCCTCTTCTTGCCAATGTTTCATTGCTAATTCCAGCGTACAACTCTGCAGGATAATTTAATTAACAAGATCAGTGTAGTCCTGGAGGAATGAACAAAATACAAATGTCTAAATTGTGTATCCAGAAGACATGCAGTACTTCACAAGTGACCCATGAAATGCAAACTAGAATATTGGAAAAATAAATCAGTGGAACAGAAGAGAATAAATCCGTTCTGCTTGTGTTGAGGCAAAGGGTACAAAGGAAGTTCTCAGGTTTATTAATGTCTGTTTAGAAAAATGAGTGGAATAAATGCCACTGGAAGGTGGCAGTAAGCAGCAAGGGCAGGCAGGGAGGCGGGACCACTGCCAGGTGACTCTGGGATTTTGCTCCTTGTAGATGTTGCGATTTGCATTTGTTCGTTTTGTTTTTTGTTTTGTTTTGTTTCTCGGGACAGGGTTTCTCTGTGTAGCCCTGGCTGTCCTGGAACTTGCTCTGTAGACCAGGCTGGCTTCGAACTCACAGAGATCCACCTGCCTCTGCCTCCCAAGTGCTGGGACTAAAGTCATGCGCTTTATCGGGTTGTGATTTGCATGTCTTCTTATGCAGCTATTTCTGACTTGCAGTGCAAAGACTTTTGGTGCGATGAAGAAACCATTCTTCTATTCCATCACTCTCTAAATCAAGGGCTCCTTTGAAAGACTGCTCAAATTAGTTCTGAGCTACATGGAAAGACATAATAATGAGAAAAAAGAGATTTTTTTTCTTCCTAAATGTGATAAATTTGATCTATGTGATGGCTTGGTTGGAAGAACAGAGCAGTTCTCAATATAACAAAGTAGAAATTTACCTGTCGTTGATGGACATCCTTGTTGGGCCTGAACTTCATCCCTTCCCCCCCCCCCCCCCCCCGCCCAGGTTCTGCACTGTGTCAGCTCGGTTAGAGTTAGGATGAGCTGTCACTGATGTTTGGTGCCACTGCGCCTGCTGTCACACCAAATGTATAATAGGACCCTTGAAAACATTTGCTAAAGTGGAACACTAAAAAAATTAAAAGGTGTAGTGACGGCTTGTCCTGGTTGTCAACTTGATATCTGGATTCAACTAAACCCCAAGCCACGAGGCACTCCTGTGAGAGAGTTTCTTTTTTCTTTTTTTGGTTTTTCGAGACAGGGTTTCTCTGTGGTTTTGGAGCCTGTCCTGGAACTAGCTCTTGTAGACCAGGCTGGTCTCGAACTCACAGAGATCCGCCTGCCTCTGCCTCCCAAGTGCTGGGATTAAAGGCGTGCGCCACCACTGCCCGGCTGAGAGAGTTTCTTATTTGCATCATTTGAAGCTGGAAGAGCCACCATAAATGTTGGCAGCAAAAAGGACACAGGAAAAGAAAGCGTTTGCTTGCTCTCACTCTTTTTTTTTTTTTTTTTTTTTTTTTTAATGTTTGTTTGTTTGTTCATTTTGTGACAGGTTTTCTCTGTGGAGCCTTGACCATCCTGGACCAGACTGGCCTCGAACTCACAAAACTCCACCTACCTCTGCCACCCAAGTGTAGCGCGGGATTAAAGCCGTGAGCCACACACCACCAAGCTGCCTGCTCTCACTCTTGCTCACAAGATCATCTACTCTGTGGTTTTGGTAGGTATTCAACCCAACCTTTTCAGGATTCTAACATAGCCTGAAGACAGCAGCTTTCCAGGATCCTCCAGGACTCCAGCACCAGACTGGGACTGCAGAGACATCCAGCCTCACAGATGGAACCCTGCGGGGTTCTCAGCTTTTCTAGTGTGAGACAGCAACTGTTGGAGTTACTCAGACCACATTCTGTAAACTGTCTAATAAATCCCCTTTGAATATATAATTAACTTTATTATCTCCATTCCTTTAGAGCAGCCTGAAACAGTTACCTAGGGTTATTTCTGGCTCGTTCATGAGTCCAGCTGTGTGTGTTCTGATTTTTTTCTGTCACACCTTCCCAGTTACTCTTTCCCTTTCCCCTTCTTTTTCTTTTTTTATTTTGAGACAGGGTCTCTCTGTGTAGCTCTGACTGTCCTGGAACTCTCTAGTAGACCAGCATGGCCTTGAACTCATGGAGTTTGGCCTGCCTCTGCCTTCCAAGTGCTGGAATTAAAGGTGTGTACCACCATGCTAGGTTTCTTTCTTTTCTTCTTCTGCTCTTCCTCCTCTTCCTTTAAAAAATTTACATTTATGCCAGGTGGTGATGGCGCATGCCTTTAATCCCAGCACTTGGGAGGCAGAGGTAGATGGATCTCTGTGAGTTCAAGGCCAACCTGGTCTACAAGAGCTAGTTCCAGGACAGGCACCAAAGCTACAAAGAAACCCTGTCTTGAAAATCCAAAAAAAAAAAAAAAAAAAAAAATTACATTTATTGTCTTTAATTGTATGTGATGTATGTGTATGCACATGAGTTGTTGACAATAGGTGGGTTGTCAATTGCCTGAGTGGTGGCTGGGAACAGAACTCTGGTCCCCTGAAGGAGCGGTATATGCTCTTAATTACGGAGCCATCTCTCCAGCCCCTCCTTCTCTAATTGGAAGTAAGCATTCTCAGAGAAGAGCTCCTTGAACAAAAAGGATGTTTTAATTTCCTCTTCACCTTTAAAAAGGTCATGTGTGGTGGTGTGGAGGCTCACACCTTTAAGCCCAGCACTTGGGAGGCAAAGGTAAATGGACCTCTGTGAATTTGAGGCCTGCCTGTGGGTCAAGATGGTGCATTCCAAGACAGTCAGCGCTACATAGGCCCTGTCAAAAAAAAAAAAAAAGGCTATGGCATAGTGATCGCCAGGATTCCAGGATTCCAGCCACACTTCCGGAGCTCTGCTCTGCTTCATGCAAAGCCTGGACTACTGTGGCTGGAGTTGATAGCCCTGTCCCAGGAACCCTGAGCAGTGGAGTTCTGGGAAACATAGCACACTGTGGGAGAGACACGATGAGGGTTCTGACCTCATCTGAAGGTGTTGACAAGGTCTATGGGGAAGGAGAGGTATCTCACAGAGAACGAGAGAGCACCTTTGTTTTTTACTTTGCAAACTGTAAAGTGTGAGGAGCCAGCTAGATGGCTCCATGAATAAAAGCTCTTGCCGTTATGCCTGACAGCCTGAGAGTTACACTCGAACCTGCAAGGTGGAAGAAGGGAACTGACTTCCCCAAGATACTCTCAAACCCTCCCCACACTAAATAAATAAATAGACGTGACTTTAAATTTTTAATTAAGGAAATTTCTTTTTAAAATTTTTTAAAGTTTATTATTTAAAAAAAAACCTTGCAAATACATAAAAACTTCACATATAAAAATTAACTGGACCTGAAATCTATACAACTCAATAAACTTCTATATAATTAGAATAGAACAAAAACTTGAGATTTATTCAGTCATTTTTATTTATATGTACATATGTGAACCTGTGTGATTGTATGTGCACCACATGCATGCAGTGCCCAAGGCAGCCAGAAGAGGTCATCAGATTCCCTGGAACTGAGTGACAGACAGTTGTGAGCCACCATATGGGTGCTCGGAACTGAATCTGTATCCTCTGGAAGAGCAGCAAATGCTCTTAGTAGCAAGACATTTCCACAAACCTTAACATAAAATTTAATTTTAAATTGTAATAGGACACGGTCTCCTAGGGACTTGTTGCTCAGTGAAGATTAATGCGTCAAAGCATATACTAGCATTTCCTCCTAATATTTGCAGGAGAATGTGTTGACTGTGTGACTGACATCTACAAGCAGATTTTGCCTATAAATACTGACATGGATCTCTAACTGGAAAAGCAGGAGCATATCAGGAGCCCCTGCTGCTGAACAGAAGTCCTAGCATTGTGGAAGAGGGATAGCATGGGTGCCACCGTAAGACCCGAGTTCAAATCCCAGCTTTGCCATCGATGGGCCAGTGACCTTGGCAAGGTACATTCAGGTTTTCTTACCTTAAAATGAGAATAATACTGATCACGGGAGGAATGGTTGGTAGGACCAGACATGCCAGGTACTCAGTAAATTCCCCTCCTGCCTTTACACATGGGCATATGACAAAGCCATGTGGAGAAACAGTGCTTTGAAGGCTGGCCTGTACATTCTAAAAGACACAGTTCCCACATAGAAAGATGTACCCCCTCTTTTCCTCCTTCTGTACCTAAAGGGAAGCTTTGTGGGGAGCATTCCTTCATTGATGATCCTGACGGCCGCCGACCCTTTTCTGTGTGCTGGCATCTTTGCCCATTTTCTGTTGCTGCGACTGAATGCCACAGGCTGAGTAACTTACAGAGAAAACAATGTTCTTTAGCACCTGGATGGAAGGTTGGGAAGCTTAGGATCAGGCAGCTCCATTTGGAGAGGGGCTCCCTGCTAGTGGGGACTCTGTAGAGCCTGAGGTGACGCTGAGTGTTACAGTGCCAATCTTTCCCTGACTCATAAGCCTCCTGTGTCAGGGACCCACCCGAAGTGGCACATCTCACGGCTTTATTATAACTCGAATACCTGAGGAAGCTACACCTCTTGGAGACAGCCAGCTCAGCTTCTGTTCTCTATGACCTTCCAGTTGGGGATTTGGGCTTAACACACATTTTGGGGATCTCTATAGGGACTTTCAAATCACTGAAACCAGTTGCTTTGGCAACTTGATCACTCCCATGTTTCAGATGAGGGACCTGAGGCCATAGAGGCCCAGCAATGACCTGAAGTCAAGAGCCTAGAAGGTCTGCCTCCAGGAAGGAACACATTTTCCCTTAAGTAGGGCTTTTACTTCTGTATGTGCCTGTGTCCAGGCCACCCTCTTTGGGAAATTTGTCATAAAGGGGGCACTGGATTCCTATTCCGGGGGGTCACTGTTCCAGCTTTGTGGAGGAAGCTGTTTATCAGGCCCCTGGCTTATACTGACATCTGATGTCCTGGGTTTGTAGCTCAGCAGCAGGACCCCAGGCTGATTCTCAGACTTCCTGCTCATCTGGGTCCGAGCTAGCTGCTAAGGGACATGACAGCCTTGCTGAGTATGTTGGGGATCACCTGGTGTACTGCTAAGGGGCTAGGGCTGGGTGTGACACCCTGGAGGGACTGCATCTGGATCTTCTCAGCACCATGACCCGTTAACCCGTGAGCCAGCTTTTTGAGAGCCACCCTGGGATGGGTGGGAGGTGAGAGACGACAGGTGGTCGTGAAAGCTTCCTGATCCTGGGGGCCCCTACTGGACACATTCTCTACTCAGCTTTCCTCTGACTAGCACCCTGGGAAGCTGCCCCCAGTGACTCAGCCTCCTCTCCCTCCGGACACAGCCCTGCAGATCCGAGGGAGGAGGAACATGACTGAATGTAACCTCAGAGTCTCAGGGGCCCTGGGACACAGAGGCTTACCACCAAGAGTAGAGAGGCCAGAGGCAGAAATCACAAGGCATATTCAGGAGCTAAAGGCTCCTGCCTCCTACCAATAGGTCCAGAACTGCCTCAAGAACATGTGTGAAAAAAAAAAGAACATGTGTGTGTATGTGTGTATGAATGCATGCATGTGTTATGTGTGCATCCATGGGTTTCTCTGAGTGTGTGCATTAGAGTATGCAAGCATCTGTTTGTATGTGTGAAAGTGTATGTGTGAGTTTCTGTATGTACAAGTGCATGTGTGCATATGTATGTGCATATATACATTTGTGAATGCATAAATATGTGTATGTGTGAGTCTGTGCATATGTGTGAGCATGTGAGTCTGCCCATGTGCATGTGTTCATGCGTGCATGTGTGAGTCTATTGTGTGTCTGTAGAGTTCCTTGTATATATGTACATGTGTATATGTGTGTGCATGTATGGGTCTATATGTGTGCATGTGTTCATATGAATGTGTGTAGGTGTGGGACTATATGTGTGTATGTTTATGTGCATGTGTGGATTTGTTTGTGTGAATATATATACATGTGGGTCTGCATGCATATACATATATGTGCGTGAGTATGTGCATGTTGTATGTATGTGTATTATATACGTGTTTGAGTATGTATATGTCCATGTGTGTATGTATGCTGTATGTGGGCTCAGAGTTTAAAAAAAAGCCTAATGAGCTAGGTGGTGGTGGCGTATGCCTTTAATCCCAGCAGGCGGATCTCTGTGAGTTTGTGGCCAGCCTGGTCTACAAGAGCTAGTTCTAGGACAGGCTCCAATGCTACAGAGAAACCCTGTCTTGAAAAACAAAACAAAACCCTAAGTGTCTCGAGATATGGGGCCAAGGACAGGCTGGTCACGTGTATAGTGCAGGGATAAAGATAACGGGAACTTTCAGCTTCCATGGTTACTGAGTGTGAGCTATTAATTCATGCATTAGGGCACATTAGTCTGTCTTCTCCAGGAAACCAGAATAGACAGGAGGGATCCACACCTTCAAGAATCACCAGACCAACATCAGTGTCCGCCTAGGACATGCGGTCGTGGATGAAGACCGGCTCTGTGTCCAGCAAGCTGGAGCCCCAGGAAAGCTGAGGTTATAGAGCCCAAAGGCTGTGACAGAACTCTCTCCTGCTTCTCTCTTTTCACCTGATTGGAGAAACCCTCCCACCCCGGAGAGGGCAATCTGTTCACTCCACCCCTATCCAAAGTGTTCACGCTGTCCACTCTACAGCCGCATCACAGATAAACCCAGGTTGATGTCTGACCGATATGGGAGTGCTGGTGGCCATGCAATGTGGATGAACAGCTGAGCTGTTACACAGCAATCATTTGGCTCTCCCATGCTTAGTGCTTGCCTCTCTCACCGTTGCCTTTTGATGGAAGAGGAAAAGGGGGCTCAGAGAGGTTGAGTAACTATCTCATGGTCTGTCAGTAAGTGGCACAGTTAATACTGAAATCTGATCCTTTGTGGTTTGTGGCCTCTGTGCTATGTAACATCTAATGTGCTATGTCACATACAAATCATCTGGTCATCTGTGTACCAGTGAGTGTTTTAGAACCTGCTCCTCTCTAACCAGTCCCTGACTATTGCACAGATAGAATGACCAGATGATTTGCTAAAGTGTGTTTTGAGAGGCAATTCAGTCACAGACGGAGGAGAGCTAGTGACCTTTGTCTTCACAAGACACCGAGACAGGTTGCCATGTCCAGCTGCTTGGGAGAAGTGGGTCCGGTGGCTCACCCACATACGTACAGACTCTCTGCAGGTGCAGTTTGCAGACTGAGAGTTACAGGAAAATGGCAAAGGTAGCCGTGCCTGTTTAGTGAAGACAGGTCAATAAGCCCATAACAATGGCAACAGCCAGGCCCAGGGGAGGCAAGCCTACAGCTGCCCTTTGAGAAACACGGATGTGCAGCAGAGTCGGGGAGGGGCATGGTCTGTTCTGTGAAGGGTGCCTGAGGAGCAGCTGAGGGAGCCCCTTGCAGCTTCATAATGCAGTGTGCAAGGGAACAACCAAGATGGGGGAGCATGTCCTGTGTCCTCTAGACAGCACTGCAGCAGAAGGAGCAGAGCACAGAAGATGCAGCAGAGACAGTTTGAAAGTCAAGTGTACCTGGAAAGTGTCTGACACGGAAGGGACTAGAAGTGTCAAAGGTGACCTGGTGTCTGCAGCACGGGAGAGTTGGAGAATCCCAGCAGAGGAATGGGTGGAGAAAGGTCCCGCTTTCAGAGGCATGAAGATGCCTCCACTCAGGTTAGAAGGAGGAGGCAGAGATCTGGAGAGTGTGGGGCCATGCGGAGTGCAGATTTTTAAAGCCCCTTGAGAGTAGAGGCAGTATTTTAAAATGCATTCTTTGAGAATTTCATTCCACCTTATTACTGTTCTATGTGTATTTATTTTATTTGTATATGTGTGTGCTTACATGAATCGTGTGCACATGTATGTGCTGGGTACCTGTGGCACTGAGAAGATCGGATCCCCAGAACTGGAGGTACATGTAGCTACGGGTTCCCTGACGTGGGCGCTGGGAACCCAGGTCCTCTGCAAGAGCAAGCAGTGTCCTCACACTCAGCGTCGTCTCTCCGGGCCGCACCTTATTGTTTCTGAGATAGGATCTTTCCCTGGATCTGGAGCTCCACACCTCAGCTGAACCTGTAAACCACCAGGACCTGTCTGGCTCCTGGAGTTGAGCGGTTACAGGCAGGTACCGCCCTGCCTGTATTTCACGTGGGCGCTGGTGATCTGAACTCAGGTCCTTGTGCTTAGGCAGCATACATGTCACCCACTGAGCTAGCTTCCCAGCCCCTGTTTTTAGTTTTATAACAATTCTGCCTTGCTGGGTGCCACTTCACCAAGGCGGTGCAGCGAGTTTATGTCCTGCGTGCTCCACAGACACATTTTCGTCTATGTGCCCTTCCACTTCTGAATCTATAGGCGACTACCATTCCTCTCTCTAGAGGGACTAGCGGACTTCAGAAGAGGCTGTCCCTTTAATTTGTTGACAGTTTTGTTTTGAGTCTGGGTCTTATTGTGTAGCCCAGGTTGGACCGGGACTCATGACCTTCCTGCCTCTGCTTCCTGAGTGCGGGGATTAAAGGTGTGCTCCACCGCCGCCACCACCACCACTACCCAGCTTTCATTTTTTGAGACGGCATTTCACACTGTAGCCCGGAAGCCCAGATTAACCTAAAAATCACTATGTAGACCAGAGAATCCCCTGCCTCTGCCTCCCACTGTTGGAATTCTAGATAGGCTGACTCTCCCCCTGGCATGGGTTCTGGGGATCTGAACTCTGGTCCTCACATTTGCACGGCAAGCGCTTTAACCACCGAGCCGTCTCCCCGTCCCAGTCATACTGGGTACAGTATCTTTTCTCCTCCAGCGAGTGAGCTAAGCTTGTATTTGTCACGTCTTTAAGGCTTCGTTGATCTAGCTGACTATTACAGGCACACGCAGTCTTAGAAAAGAACAGTTCAAGGTGCGTTTTGAGCCTCGTGTGCAGTCTGTCTGAATGGCACCTCTCTTCTGGAGAGGCAGCCTCTTTTATCCTTTGGCACATCTCAGCGTATTCTTGACTTTTTCTTTGTGTTCCAGAAGGGAAACGGCATTTTACAGCTTCCTTTGGCTGTTTTCTCGATGCTCAGAAGACTGAATCTCACACATGTCAGTGTCTGACTGACAAGACAGGGCGGGAGTCCCCGTGATGGCCGCAGTGATCAGCTGTTAGGAGACGACAGTCTGTCCTATACATGGAGATGGTGGTCACAGACCCTCTCCT
Source organism: Chionomys nivalis (assembly GCF_950005125.1). Classification (NCBI taxonomy): domain Eukaryota; kingdom Metazoa; phylum Chordata; class Mammalia; order Rodentia; family Cricetidae; genus Chionomys; species Chionomys nivalis. The sequence goes on along the minus strand of NC_080088.1, from coordinate 86,007,482 downwards.
TGTTCTTGGGAAGGCTATGGTGTACGTATGATTGTGTCTTAGGGATCTTGCAATAGGTGCTAACTCCAATCCTGTGGGGCCAGCCATCACAAGCTGTGGTGTGTATCCTTCTGTCGGCTCCCCTACCCCCATTTAAACGGAAGTGTTTGCCTAAGCACTGAGACTTAGCTTGTGAACAGCATACAAACAAAATCACTCATCAGGTGACTGATTTAGATGCTCAGAAATAGGCCTCAGCCAAGTCACTTTTCCCACACTGACATGCAAATCCAACCGCCCACGACACCAGCTGAATCAAGAGCTCCAGCGACTCTACCCACAGTGCGCTTGTTCAGCAAAGCAGCCGTAATCATCACAGCTTTCTCTCTCTCTGTCTGCATCCTTTCACCGGAAGGAATATCTCTCTACCGCCCCCCACCCACTGCTTAATTCTTCCGCCCCTTCTTTTTTACCTCAAGCAGAGGCAAAGGACAGGGGTGGTGGCGTTCTCCCTTCCCAACAGAATGATTCTAACTGACACGTGGAGATGGCAGCCCCCCTAGTCTGACACAACCCTTTCTCTGACTCCGTGAGGTGGCAGCTCACTGTAGATCCTAAGTATCGCTTGTCTTCCCATTTCCTGGCCTTTGTTCAAGCCCTTCCTGCCCGAACTCCTTTGACCATCGAAACCTTAGCCTATCTGAAAGGGTCATCTAAAGCCCCCCTCCTCCACACAGTATCCTCTGATCTTGTCCCCCTCCCCTGAGCACACGGCAGGCACTTAGAAAGATGTGTTTGTTGCATGAAAGATTGAAAGAGGGAAGGAGCGGAACATTCACAGCCTCCACGGCTCTTCCTAGTTCTTATGAGAGGAAAATATTAGAGTCTTAGTGGGCCTGGGGTCCATCCAGTTCTCCGGATAAGAGCTAATGACTGTTGGAGGGCAAATGAAATCATTAATTGCAAGTTTTCCGTTCCCTAGTCTGTCTGTGCTGGGAAGCTGGCAGGAAAGCGATACTTCACAGGGCTACTCGGTTATGACTCTTGTCACGTGCCCATGAGGACAGGTTCTTCCTGATGTGTCTGGTGTTTAAAAACACTGCTTTAAAGGGACCAATGGGGATCAAGGTTGCATATGTTTCTTTCTGAGTGTGTTGAGAGCCCAACGGCAAAGTCAAGCTTCACAGGCCAGGAAGTCAAGGCCTTTCATGGCCAGGATCCCTGGCAGCTGTGTCTCTGGTCCCCAGAGCAGGGTACTAGATTGGGGCACAGAGAAGCTTCTAGGGGCTTTATTGTGACTACCTTTCTTTTCTGCAGCCTTGGATGACCCCATTGGGTGTCTACAGTTGCATGTGGCTCTGTTCTCCTGAAATGATGTCCTTTTGTTGTGGGCTGAGTGTGTCCCCTGGGATCTTAAACTGCAACCTTAATCCACAGTACCTGAGAATGTGACATTTGGAGTCTGGGTCTTTAACAAGGTAATGAAATTAAAACAAGTTTGTAGCATAGACCTGGTGTGACTAGCATCCTTGCAGAAAAGGATAGTGGCTGGGCAGTGGTGGCAGCAGTACACACTTTTAATCCTAGCACTCGGAGGCAGAGGCGGATGGATCGCTGAGTTCAAGGTCAGCCTGGTCTACCGAGTTCTAGGACAGCCAGGACCACTCAGAGATCCCCCACCACCACCACCAAATAAAAGTGATGAGAAGACAACCTTTTCTTCTTTTCTCCACCCTTTCTATTTTCAATTTTTTTTAAAAAAAAATATTGTTATTGATTCTTTGTGGGTTTTACATCACGCATCCAAATCCCATTCACCTCCTGGTCCCTTCACAACTGCCCTCTGCCCTTGCAACCTTCCCCCTCAAAACAAAATAAAAACAAAACAAAACAAAACAAAAACTAACCAAACTAACTAACATACAAAGAAAAAATAATTAAGTAAACAAAAGTCTCACTGCTGTAAACAGAGACCCGAACAATTACATAGAAAACTATATTAATTGCGACACTGTTTAGCTGATGTCGCAGGCATATTCCTAGCTAGCTTTTACATCTTAAATTAACCCATTTCTATTAATCTATGTATTGCCATGTGGCTGTGGCATTACCTCATTTTCTACATGTCTTGTTTCCTCGGCAGGCTGGCTGGCTCGTGTTTCTTCTCTGTCGTTCCTCTTTCCAGAATTCTCTTAGTCTGATTTCCCTGCCTATATTTCCTGCCTGGCTCCTGACCAATCCACGTTTTATTAAACTAATACAAGTGACGAAATTTACAGTGCACAAAAGCATTATTCCACAGGACACTGTGGAAGTCATAGTGTAACGCAGTGAGTCACACAGTATACATTTAGTCTATGCATCCTTACTTGTTAAAGTGTTCATTGCCATGAGTCTTTGGTCTGGTTTGAGGTCTTCGGTTTCTGCTACGCTATCAGTGCTGGGATATACTGTTGTTGCCCTGTGTTGTGGATATCCTGCAGTTTTGGATCTGCAGGCCCAGATGTCCACCCGTCCCCCACACTTCCCCCAATAAACATCTTACACTAATTCTGTTGCAAATAATGTATTCTCTTAGTGGTATACCTTGGCAGGGTCTGCGGAAAGGTAACCATTTCACTTTTTAATCTTTTCATTGGTGCCAAAGACTCACTAGGTTCTCCTGGCATTTGGTCTGGCCACACCGGGATCCTACATGCCCCCTCCACCAGTAATAGATCTGCTCTCTCTGTTTCTGTCGGTTCTCCCACCCTAAACTGTGTAAACACCCTGTCCATACATTGTTGGAATGTGGGAGCCAGAGGGCAGTTGCAGAGCTCCCAGCACCCCTCCCGCATCCCCGGTTCTCCCATGCAGTGTCTGCTGATCTAACCCTCAATACGGTATGCAGGGATCATTTGTCTATGAATCTGATTCTAAATTCTAGAGTCTGTTGCTTCATTTTCGGCTTCCCTCTGCCTGTGCTACCCTCCACATAGGCATGCCCACGTGGTCACATATGTGCTTGTCTGGCTCTGCTACGCACGCACGGACCCCTCTTTCCTCTTCTGCTCCCCACTGGTTTTCTCTCGCCCTGCAGTCCCCTGCAGATCCGCTACATCATCTCTCCGTTCTCACCTGCAGTACTGCAGCCTGCTTCACCCGCAGGGCTCCACTTTGCTGCCCTGTCTCTTTCTTCTTCCATGGACTCAGATTTTATTTTCATCCCTTGGCCCCAATACAAATCCAAACCGAAGGACTTGATTTCCAAATTCTCACAAATTGTTGACAGCCTTTACTGCCACAAACAAACGGTCCCCAAATTTCTTATACCTAAACTTGCTCTGCTACATTCCCAAAGTCTCTTACCTCTAAGGTTCTACTTCCCCACTCTTAAAAATCTGCTCTGCATTGTAAGATTATGTTCTTCAACTCTTAGCTCAGGATTTGTAAATTGTTCACCTGACATGGTTTAAAAATCTATATAATTTGTAATGAAGTGTGTTTCCCACGGAAAGTTTTGTTCCTCTGTTTCTCGAGAAAGTTGTATCTGCCTGTATCTTTAGTAAGTCTGTCTGTGCATTCTGGTATGTCCATAGGATTGTTTAAATATGGCACGGGGACAAAAATAGGTCAGATATTTTTGTTGTCCCCGCTGCCACCAGTCACCGGTCACCACATGGTTGCTTTTATGGCTGGACCCCAGAATATATCTCTGAGCCCCTGGTCCCTGGCTTTCGGTTAGCAGGAGTTTAGATGCCTTTTTGGTCTGGGTCGCATTAGACTTGTCTTATGCTGTTCTATTTCCTTGGAAAGCCTGCTGTAGAGTTGGGTTCTGGCTCCCTCTTCTCTAGACTCAAGCGTGTTTAAAGGCTTCCTCTAGGCCCCATGTCAGGTTGAGTCACTAGGCACTGAGAGCAAAGCAGAACAGCCCCCCAAAAATTAGATTTTGTTTATGTGACCATTCTAAACCTCAAGATTTATACATTCATTTTATTGTATAAGGTTAAAAAAAATCTATAAAATCTACAGAGAAGGTTAACTTAAGACGAGTAACATGTGGTTGGTAGTTAAAAATCTGTGCCCAGGTAATCTTAAAAAAACCATGTGGCATGATTCCATTCTGGGACATAAGCATCATGGGGCTCGCTGCCCTCATTCGGCTGCCAACATCTCTGCTAATGTTGGAGAAGATGGGTGTCATGTGACTTCACAGACATCTTAATTAAAGGTGACCACATGGAGTGGGGCTACCAAGGGGGAAACAATAGGTCTCCAAGATATTTTATATTAGAATGGATTTTTGTGTGATAATTCCTGTCTTATCCTAAACACAGCTTATGACTAAATCCCAGACATTAAATATTAAACAGTTTGCCCTATTAGACCTTGTTTTTGTCTTGTGTGAATTATAGTTGTACCTTGTTTTTTCCCCTCTTGAAGTAAAAAAGGGTACTTACTTTTTGAGAGATTTTTAAACCTTTTAAGAGAAAATTTTGAAATTTTACAAAACATTTAAATTGCAAAAAATACTGGATATATTTTAAGAAACAGCTTTTTAAAGTATTTAAATTTGCAATGCTATTAATAATTTTGAGTTTATAAAATATTTTATTATAATATAAGTCTCGATAAATAGGCAACTTAAAAAAACATATTTATTTATTTAGTATGTATATAGTGCTCTGTCTGCATAATTTTCTGCATGCCAGAAGAGGGCATCAGATCTCATTATAGATGGTTGTGAGCCCCCATGTGGTTGTTGGAAATTGAACTCAGGACCCCTGGAAGAACAGTCAATGCTCTTAACCTCTGAGCCATCTCTCCGGCCCTGAATAGGCAGCTTTAACAGCAGCAAGCACCCAGCCCCTCTCCCAAGACTTCAGCTGTCTTCTTAGTTCTCTTCTTAGGCCTTGCTTTCCTAAGAGCTACTCCTAGATCTAAACACAATTTATCTTACTACCAGACTCTAAAAAGACAGGCAAATGATGTGGGATTCCCCTCTGTATGCTATGAATATGTTTTATTACTATTGGTTAATAAAGAAACTACTTTGAGCTATGGCAGGGCAGAATATAGGTAGACAGGAAAACTAAACCGAATGCAGTGAGAAAGAAGGTGGAGTCAGAGAGACACCATGTACCTGCTGAAGGAGAAGGGCTCCAGAAACTTACCTGTCAGTCATGGCCTTGTGGCAACACACAGATTAATAAAAATGGATTAGTTTAAGATGTAAGAACTAGTTAGAAATATGCCTGAGCCATTGGCTAAACAATGTTGTAATTAATATAGTTTCTGTGTGATTATTCAGGCCAGGGCAGTCTGGAAACCAATGCACAGTCTACATTTACAGGTAAACTCACAAAACAGATTTCAATGTAACTTTTTACTATCCCTTTATTTAAAGGAAAATTTTTTCCAATGCCTGCTTTCAGCAATCAACCACCTGTTTCTTACGATGAAAGAGCAAATTAAAAAAAAGGTATAAAGTTTATATAAGGTCTGAGGATATGAAAGCTTAAGTTATGAGGATTGAAGAAGATATTTTACAGTCTAAGAAGGTGTTTTAGGGTATGTATGAATGTCTGAGGATATGAATAAAGTAACTTAAGGTGTGTAGAGGCAAGTTATAGAGGTCTAAGGACATAAGACTGGGTTGCAAGGATGTGAGAAAATATTTTCCTTTTGTTTCATTTTGTCTTGTTTTCTGGTTTTCCGAGACAGGAAGCCTGTCCTGGAACTCACTCTGTAGATCAGGCTGGCCTCAAATTTTAAGATGTTGACCTGTCTCTGCCTCCTGGGTGCTGAGATTAAAAGCTTGCACCACCACTGCTTGGCTGAGAAAGTGCTTTTGGGTATGTGGATGGATACAATTTGTTAAGGTACAAAAAGATTGCTTAAGGTATATAAAAAGGTTTTTCTTTCTTGTTATCCCAAGACTTCAAAAGTTCAGAGTTTTACCATTCACCAACGGAATTCTGTTAAGCTATTGATCCAGCTCTGGTGAAACACCGGCTACTGTTGTCATAGACACAGACTCACAATTTTAAATCCCTTGGCTGTCCTCTAAATATAGACTTACTGAAGCCATCTCTGTCCAATCCATATCTGACTCTCTGGACAGAGGAAAAAATGCTCATGGATTTTAACCCAACGTTATGACTTTTGCTAGGACTCAAAGGCATGAGTCCACTTCAGCTAATTACAGACACCAGTTAACTGACTTTTCTACAATGTGGATTTCAATACAATGGTCATGCTAATATATCAAAAACTTTTCTCTCCTTTAGTCAACTAAAATTCATATAAACTTCAGGAAATCTAAAAAGATCATAAGGCTTAGATCCACGTATCAACGGGCCAAATGGAACGGTTCCAAATGTAAGATTTTTCTTAAGTTCATGAATTTTAACTCCTGTCCCTTATCTATATCTCAGCAAATTTCCACTTGGCTAACAGACACGTAATTCAGGGAGCTCCTGCAAGCTGCAGGCTGCTGCACTCTGGACTTGCTGGAAGTTGATAGGAATCAGTCCCGCTGACGTCATTCTCTCCATCCCTTCACCTGTGCCAGCTAACCAGACGCTTCTGATAAATGCCCCATTGCCAGCCTTTGAGTAGCCTTTGAGTAGCCTTTGAGTAGCCTTTGAGTAGCCTTTGAGTAGCCTTTGAGTAGCGCCTGACAACTGAAGACCATTTCACCTGGGAGCAGCTACAGAACAAAGCACACTGCCCTTGCCCCATAATAGGCTGGAAAAGGCTTAAGTCTAAAGGAAACTCTCTGACATCGGAGACAAAATGGCTACCAATAATGCCAATTAATATACCAGGAAAAATGGGCTCAGATTTCTCAACAAGTAGCTTCATTAGCTAAAATGGTTCTACAGTATGATTGGACACTTGGCCTGCTTTTAGCAAAACAAAGAGATATTATCCATCACAGGGCCTTTGGCCCTTCTTTCTGCTCATTTCTGTTGGCTTATTGATGCAGTAACCGAACGATATTTCCTATTTGGGTACCATTCAGCTGATGGTTATTAGATCCAAATGTAAACTGGTATGCATCATAGAGTCAATGATTTGACCCAGAATACAACTTCAGGGGAATTGTTAGACCCTAAGTTAACCTGTAAGCCCCACCTGTCCAAGGACCAGGTAACTTCCTGGAATTCTGGGAGTTGTAGTTCTTGAAAAATAGCAACAAAGCCTCATGGAAAAATACAGTGTCCTATGGGTTTTGACCATATAAGCTCCAACAACATTTATCTCCAGGCCACTCAGCTGGAAAGTTTCCAGATGATGGTCCTGATTAAATTTCATCTTGGTCGATACTTAAAAATTTAATAAAAGCTTGCTTAAATTAAAAAAAAAATCACTTTACCTTCTGTCCCTAATATATATATGTTTCAAACCTGGGACAAAAGGCTGAAGTACCTATTTAACATATCAAAGCTGGACCAGGTTCTCCCAGCATCCCTCAGTCCCTACTTGTTATGGGGTATGGCTCACATACTCCACCCTAAATTTTGAAGATTGACAATGGTCCCACCTTTACTAGCTCTCAGTTCAAGGCCTTCTGCTCACAATGGGAGATCACCCACCATAAGGGAATTCCCTACAATCCTCATGGCCAAAGGATCATAGAAAAAACACATCAAACTCTAAAGGTTCAACTTAAAAACAAAAAAGAGCATCTACACCTTTAGCATACAATTGGCAATGGGCCTGGTCGCCTTAATTATATTGGACATCTACAAGACTCCAAACACCCTTCCATTTTTCCTTCACTGACACAAACCAGGAGCAGCTCCTTCTATCTTGGTACAATGTAGTGACCCCCTGGATGGAATATGAACAGGACTTAGCCCCCCCTTCCCCCCCGACTCACAACAGGAAGGGGTATTTGCTTGTGTTTTTCCACAGGACCAACTGAGGCCTATTTGGGTCCCAGCCAGAAATGTCTGACATCACCCCCACTGAATGATTAAGGATGGAGAAGAGGAAACCCCACCCCTGCAGAACAACAAGATCTCCTGGAAGGACATCCACCACCTGGTCGCCGCTGCCCAAGTCGTGTTCCCTGACCCCCACCCCCAAACCTCTTTCTCTGCTATTTCAATGACAGTCTTTGTTGTATTGCAGCCTGTCTCGCCACCTCCTAATTCTTATTCTTCACACAGTACCTACCACTGGTGTTTTTCCCTTTGGGAAACCTATGACAGCAAAAACCAGAAGACCAGGTCTGTGGACTGCCCCAGTGAAGAATGCCAAAGCTCTATTTCTATTCCCATCTACCCTAACTCCACCCCTGTAACTCCCAACCCATTTCTCTGCTTCCCCTATTGGCAAAAGGATTACAAAGGAGTAGCAGGCTGCTGCTGTGGCATATTCCTTTACACTGTGTGAATATATGCAACTGTGATTGGTTTAATACAGAAGCTGACTGGTCAATAGCTGAACAGAATAAGGTTAGGCAGGAAAGCCCAGACTAAGAGGATGCTGGGGGAAAGAAGGGCAGAGTCAGGAGTTGCCGGCCAGACACACAGGGAGCAGGAGATGAACATGCCATGTTAATAAAGGTACTGCCACCTGACAGAGGGTAGATAAGGAAGATGGGTTAACTTAAAACTTAAGAGCTAGTTAGTAGTAAGCCAGAGTTATTGACCAAGATTTGTAATTAACATAAACCTCAGTGTTTATTTGGGAGCTGCTGGCAGGACAGAAACTTCTACCTACAAGCTGCCTCATGAATCAGGATCATTACAGTGGCTGGTGTTTCTAGTTCTGCACAACTGAACTCAGTTCCCACAGAAATAGCCTGTTTCAAAACCCAAGTAATGGTCTAACCATTACTATAGAGATGGAGAGCGGGAGTCCTGGGAAAGCCATACCCCACTGGCTATGCTTCACATCCCTCTGTGGATACTCATAGTTCTCCACAGTTGGTGCAGACTTCCCAGTTCATGCTAGCCCATAGAATCATTCTTAAGCAGGAGACACAACTAAGAAGAAATTCTCAGTCCGGCTTGGCTGCAGTATGCACGATATGCTGCTGGCCTGCTGCCCCTCACATCTCACCCTCATGCCGCTCCATGTTTCTTCTGTGCTTCACTTTCTCAGCCGTAGCTTATAGCTGTTCCCATTAACGTCTCCTTTCAAGATAATTCTTCAATATCCCCTCTTCTGCAAAAGGTCTGTGATCTCGCTTTTATTAACCCCTACCTCTTCCTCTGCCTTGTGGGGCCCTTGTTTAAATTCTATCCTGGGTGCTTTTCCAACATCATAATCTGTACTAGTTCCCCAGCCTTTCTCTGGTGCCAATGAACCATTAGCCCTTGCGTTAATTCATCCTTTACAGGTCTGTGTAACCCTGTAATAATTATCCCACAGGTTTTTAGTTAAAGATTTATTTATTATGTATACAGCGTTCTGTCTGCATGTATGCATGCAGGCCAGAAGGGGGCACCAGATCTCATTAAAGATGGTTGTGATCTACCATGTGGTTGCTGGGAATTGAACTCAGGACCTCTGGAAGAAGAGCCATTGAACCAGTGCACTTAACTGCTGAACCGTCCCTCCAACCCCTCTTTCTCAGTCTTACCTATATGAACTTGAGGAACTTGCCTGCTACTAGTCATAGCCACAAACAGCCCTGAGTCTCTTCAGTGACAGATAACTTCCCTAGCGGGAGTTGTACTACAAAACAGAGGGGCCCTAGATTTAATAACTGCTGAATATGGGGGGACTTGCATAGTATTTGGAGAAGAATTTTACCTTTATGTAAATGAATCAAATGTTATTGAGAATAATTCCTATATACTGAACTAGGCAGGTTCAATAATCCCTTGTTTTCTTGGCTCCTACCCTTTGGTAGCCCCCTAATTATGCTATGTTTTATTCTGATATTTACTTCCTGCATTACTACCACTGCTAGGGTTACCACCAATCATGGCATAGTACACTATCAGACTCTGGGCCCCTCTGATAGGGTCTCAAAGTTTATCATGACAACTCTACATTATAAAATCAAATGGAGAGATCTTGGAGAACCCTCATTTAAGGTTGCAGTCCATCATGTCTGGATAACTTTGAGATTGGTGCAAAATGGTGGACTCCCTTTCTCGGTGAGGCTTCTTCTTCTCCTCTAACCTTATTTGGAGGGTGTCTCTAATTCAGATGCCTGACCTTGTTTGGAGAATGACCCTTCACAGAGCTCCCTAAAAACGTTGTGTGACTCAATACATTAAGTCCTGCTCTTTCCTCCCACCCATATGATAATTAGGTGTTGTGTCATGACCAATCAGCCCTTCCTGCCTGTAACCCTAGGAGCCCTTATATTCCTTACCCAGGACCAATAAAATGAGCTGTGACTTTCTGAAGCTGACTCTCCAAAGTTCTTTCTGTCATGTCCATGGTCATTCGGACCCTGCTGGCCGCTCTACTCCCTTAGCTCTAACGGACTGGTAGCCAACAACCCTGATGAAGAGAAAACCCACAACAGATGTCAGGGTGGGCTAACTTATAGCCCTGGGTCTGGGCCTGGGTAGTTGTTGGGTTGAAGCCTGCCAGGTCTCCCTCATCAACACCGCTAGGGTGAGTTCTTCAGCATTGCCCTGGCTAGCTTACCCAATGCAGCAGGTAGCAAGGAGCATGGCCAGTTCTCCTGCTCTCATGTCCTTGTGTTGGGCTCACTTGCTCCCACGCCACCAGGGCCAGCTCTACTGTTGCCCAGGTGAGGTGCAGGGCCTGCTCTCCCGAGTGCTACAGTTCCACTTCTTCTCTTTAAGACAAGGTCTCATTGCATAGGCCAGGCTCTTCTAAGCCTGAGAGTCTCCTGTCTCAGCTTTGCAAGTGCAGGGGTTACAGGTGTGTGCCACCAGAACTCATGAGAAGACAGCTATCTAACAAGCCAAGAAAAGAAACCTCAGAAGGAGCTCTGTGGTTGTCTTCCAGCCTCTAGGACTGAGGCAATGGGTTTCTGGTGTTTAGAAGACTAATCCTTCATTCAGGATTACTATGGAGAGTCTGTGTTCATGTTACCCCTTTGTAGGGTACAAATATCCATTCCCAAAGGATAGTCCTTCCTTAGGTGCTAACAGGGCAGCCATAGAAGTTTGCCATCAAGCAGTAACTGCACTTCTTCATCCATTTTTATATTTGTGTGTTCCACAGAAAATCTCAGACTCATGACCCCCTAGCTCCACCCACTCAGCTCCCACTGTCTCTTCCAGTGTCCTAGTTGGCTCGTTCTCTCAGTGTGGGATGAATACTCATGTATACTCATGTGTACTTTTGAGGACATGAAAAGACATAAGGGACAAGATTTAACAGTCCCAGAAACATTGGTTTGGCCTGGCATAGGCTATCCCCCCATGCCAAAGGATCTTGACTCATCCTGGCATAGGCTACCCCTCCATGCAGAAGGAACTTCACATTGGTACTCGCCCTTTGCATTGTAGAGCATTCCCTCACCTGGACCAGGTGTGGTTGCAGGATGTTTGACCACACTGTGAACCCCAAGATTGCATTATTTCCTGGGAAAACGTGTTTCTAGTTGTGGTGTGGCTCAGCCCTAGCACACACCTTAAATCCAAGAGTTTCTGTAAATGGGATTAAATAAAGTCAAGCATAGGTCAAGAGGCAGAGCAAGCAACCAGTTGGCAGGACGTGAACACGGAAAAAAAACCATAGAGTAGGAGGGAGTCAGGAAGACAGAGAGCTGCACAGGAAGTAGAAGGGAGGGGCATTCAGTTTGAGGGATTGTCTGAGATGATGTAAGAGAAGAGGGAGGCTTCTAGGAGAATGGAGGAGAAAGGTCGGCTGGGTGCTTTCTTTGCCTTTCTGACTAAGCATCTGGATCCCGGGTCTTTCTTGGTAAAATTGAATGATGAGATTTAGTAAAAACCAACAAGGTGTAGTGATGCACATTTGTGCACTTAGGAGGCTGAGGCAGGAGGATTGCCAGCCCAGGCTATATGCTGAGACACTGTCTCCAAAGCCAAACCAAACCAAAGCAAAACCGCTGAGAGATGGCTCAGCGGTTAAGAGCATTGCCTGGTCTTCCAAAGGTCTTGAGTTCAATTCCCAGCAACCACATGGTGGCTGACAACCATCTGTAATGAGGTCTGGTGCCCTCTTCTGGCCTGCAGGCATACATGTAGGGCCTGCAGGCATACATGTAGACAGAATATTGTATACATAATAAATAAATTTTTTAAAAAAAAAACCCATTTCTCATGGCTATACCCTCAGTCAGTCATCTAAGGAATTTTGAGAATTAGGCAATATTGTTGTTTTACTTTCTTTTGGTTGTTGTTGGTTTTGGTGATGAGACAGGGTCTTACTATATAGCTCTTACTGGTCTGAAACTTGATAGGTAGGCCAGGCTGGCCTGGAACTCATGGAGATCTGCCTGCCTCTGCCTCCTGAGTGCAGGGATTAAAGGCTGGGCCACCATTTCCAGCTACACCGCTTTCATTTTTAGGATGACTCTTAGACTCCAGAGGAGCCATGGTCAGGGTCACATAGCCAGGAAGTGGCGGTAACAGAACGAGCCTTTTTCCCATTGATATTCCAGCTGTCTTCACTCTATCATGCTACCTTGTGCAAACATTAAGAACCTGGTGCTGTTGGCTGGTTTGTTTTCTTAAGATTTTCTTTTCTTTTGTGTGTTTGAATATTTAATCTGAATACACATATGTGCACTCTCTGCATGCCTGGTGCCCAAGGAGGCCAGATGTTGGATCCCTTAGACTGGAGTTACAAGTGGTTGTGAGCTGCCATGCTGGGAATTGAACCCAGGTCCTCTGGAAGAGCAGCCAGTGCTCTTTTAGATGGCAGCAGGCTTTTTTTTTTTTGACCACCAGCCCCCAAAATCATGACACAGAGACTTATATTAATTATGAAAGCTTGGCTTATAGCTTAGGCTTGTCTCACTAGTTCTTTTAACTTAAATCAACCCATTTCTATCCATCTGCCTGTTGCCTTGTGGCTTGTGGCCTCTCCTTCTGCATGTCTTGCATCCTCTGTGTCTGGCTGGCTACTCCTCCTTTCTTCTTCCCAGAGTCCTCTCTGTCCCTGGAAGTCCTGCCTAACCTCTTCCTACCTATTGGCCATTCAGTTTTTTTTTTTTAATTATACCAGTCACAGCAATACATTTTCACACAGTATACAAATATCCCACAACATGCTATTAGCCACTAAGCCATCTCTCCAGCCTCTACACTGGCTCCTCCTAATGTAATGGAATTAGCTTCTTCAGAGATGCAGACTCGGGGGTTGTGTCAGGTGCTATCCTAGGTTACGTTATTAGCATCGCACATGCCCAGGAAGCAGGTGCTTATTATCACTCCCAGATGTGAAGGTGGAAACATAGGAAGTTAAACTCTCCCAAGTCACACAGCCATCAGATTCAAACTCATATGACCTTTCCCCAAGCCTTACCCTCTACTGTGCAGTAACTGACTCTCACAAGGAGGCCTCTGTGGTCAAAACTACGTATATAGGTCAGAAAGGTTGCTTCCTGCCATGTGGAATGCTTGTAAAATTAAGCCTCTTCTCCCGCTTCCCCCAGCCCATGTGAGAGTTCTCTGAAGGCACAGAACTGGTAGAATACACGTGCATGTGTGCATGCGCACGCACACACACACACAACACACACACACGTGGGATTCTTTAGAGTGGTTTTCAGGATGCAGTCTGAATAGTCCAACAATGTCCGTCTCACACTGGAGAGGCTGAGAATGCAGCGGGGCTCAGTCCATGAGGCTCTGACCCTGGAGGTCTCCTGGACAGCTGCTGGTCTTCACTCCGCACTGCCAGTCTGAAGAAGTTGGTTCTAACACTGGCAAAGGAATGCTGCGGCAATGGGATAGATCGACTTGCCTGCAAGTCAAAAAACAAACAGAAGAAGCAGGCAAAAAAGCAAAATTTCCTTCTTCCATGTCCTTCTTTCCTAGGCTGCCCACGTTCAGGGTCGGCCTTTGTGCTACAAATAATCTGATCAAGAACGCCCCCCCCCCATGCCCACACACAGAAGTGCCGGACAGTTTGCAGTAAAGTTGACAACCAAGAGTAACTGTCATATCCTCCATACCCTAAATTCATGGGTCAAACCCCACATCCCTGGTGTGATGACATCAGGACAGAAGAACTTTGGGAAGTGGTTAAGACTAGATGAGACCAGAGGGGGTGGGGCCCTCGTGAAGGGGTTTTTGATCTTATAAAAGGACACCAGAGAGTAATCTCTCTCTCTCTCTCTCTCTCTCTCTCTCTCTCTCTCTCTGTTTCACTCAAATAACTGTTACTTTTTAATCACAACAGCCAAATACGTGTCAAAAACAGGGGAGGAACAATTTTGCCTCTCAGTTTCAGGGGCTCTGTTCATCATGGTGAATAAGACAGGGCAAAGAAGCTTGACTCACATCATGATGGGTCAGAAGCTGAGGCAGGAAGTGACCAGAGAGAATAAACCCTCAGCAGGAACCTGCCTCAAAGAAACTTATTTCATCTAGACCCCTCCTCCCCCTTAGGACCAAACATTCCAATCATGAGCCTATGGGGGGGGCACTATTTATTCAAATTATAGTACAGGGTCTTGCTACTGTGGCTGATCCAAGCTGGCTTCAAAGTCACCATCCTTTTTAACCTCCGTACAGGTATGCATCACCACCCCGTCAAAGCACTCTTTCAGCCGCGTGAGAACACAGAGAGCAGGCACGGTCCGTGAGCCAGGAAGCAGACCCCCTCCAGATTCTAAATTTGTTTTATGGTCTTATCAGTGACATCTCAGTCTCCAGAAATAGGAGGGAAAAGTTCTATCATTTAAGCCATCTAATCTAAGATGCTTTCTTACAGCGGCCGAGCTGAGACACGGGCCACGCCCCTCCGCCCACCGAGCTCTCAGCAGGCAGTCTAGAGTTAAGGCTAAAATGCCCAGCCTCCTCCTGAAGTCTGAGCTCCGGTACCACGCGCTACCATCAGCTGTCCTTGGTATCCCTCCATCTGTGTAACTGAGTGTTCCTAACACAGTGGGCACTCGGTCAGCAGCGAAGCTCTTTCCTGCTTCCTGCCGCCCCCTGGCTAACCCGGTCCTGAGGCTGAAGACAGAAACTTCAGACACTGCCAAGAGGCACCGTTGACAAGGGTGGTGATTCAGGCTGAGTTTCCGGAGGTTCGGAACACACTGTGTGTGTGTGTGTGTGTGTGTGTGTGTGTGTGTGTGTGTGTGTTAATGGATCTGCTGGCTCCTTTGTGTGTGTGTCAGAAACGGATGATCTGAGGAAGAGGTTTCTCCCATCTCCCAGCAACTGGGTGGCAGTCCTCAGGGGGAGAAATGGATGCTTTTTTGAGAACCCTTGGGGTGCCAGGAGGGCTGCTGGGGAACACGGGACCACCCGTGGAAGCAGCTGCAGAGAGACAGGCCTCAGCTGCTTTGTCCCTTGCTCCTCAGTGGTTCCAAGGTCCTTGTCAGTGGTAATGACAATTACACATAGGGGTCATCGTTTCTGGGCAGACCCTAGACTAAACTTTTAGCTGTCCTCTGGCTCAGTCCCGAGGACCCTGGGAGGATGCCTTGATCTGCAACTGATGACGATGAGGCTACTGGAGTCAAGAAGGCTGGGTTATTTGCTAAAGCACTGGTTTGGTAAACAGCTAATGTTTAAGTCAGCTTCCTGTTCCTGCCCTCCCTTCTCCCTCTTCCTTTCCTTTTCTTTCTTCCCTTCAGGGAGTAGTTTTAGCATCTGTCCCTTGTTAGGCACTATAGAGTGCTAGAGATAGGACAAGCAACATGACAGATAGGTCCCCACCTGCCCCAACCCTTCCTTAGCAGTCCTGGCATGTAGAATGATTCCTCCCAAAGTGGTACCCCCTGCCCCTAGCTCTTCTCCAGTCTTTGGGTGAACTCAGAAGTGAACACGCTGAGGCTGAGGTGTGGAACACTGGGCACACTCAGCAAAAGCCTGGGGAAAGATTTGAAGCCAGATTTTACAGTGACTGAGTTTGTCTAAGATAGGGGCATGGTGGTGGGCAGGGGGGAGGGGCGGAGGCTGAGAGAGGCTAGATCAGTATGGAGTCAGGGAAGGTAACTGAGGGAATTTTGAGTGGATGGAGAAGAAAAGTCTATGACAAGATCAGGGAGGGACATCCCCAGATGTGGGGAGTGTGGGAGGCAGGAGTGCCAAGCTCAGGGCCACAGTCTGCCAAACACATGCCAACTGATATCTGTCAACATTTGCTAGGGCACCTAACACCTCCTCCATTTATTTTGAACTATTATTTTTCCTTTCCCCTCATTCTTCCCTCCCTCCTGTCCTCCTCCTTCCTTCCTTCTTCCCTTTTTATTTTGGTTTTCTGAGACAGGATTTCTCTGTAAAACCCTAACTACCTGGAACTTGCTTTGTAGAGCTGATTGGGCTTGAACTCAGAGATCTTCCTGCTATGTCCGACTCTCTCTCTCTCTCTCTCTCTCTCTCTCTGTCCCTTCCTTCTTTCCTTGTGTATTTTATTTATTCTTTGACAATTTTATAATGTACACAAAGTATATTATCATACCCAGATCACCTCCACCTTTCTGCGTCTTTCAGATGCCCAACCTGTTCTCCCACCTTTCTGCCATCTGGTTTTTTTTTTTGTTGTTGTTGTTTGTTTTGTATAACCCATCAAATTCAGTTAATGTTGTCTGCATCCTCATAGGTGTGTGTCCGTCCTCCACCAGAGTGTGGACAACTTACCAGTGGCCGCTGTTGCAACCCCGGAGGGAAAGGTACCCTGACCTGCTCCTGTGTTTGCATGCTTAGCTTATAGTTGATGGACTGTTTGGGAAGGATTAAGAGGTGTGTCCTTGTTGGAGGAGGTGTATCGCTGGGGCTGGGATTTGGGGTTTCAAAAGCCCATATGAGGTCCAGTGTCTCTTTCTCTGCCTGCTGCCTGTGGATGAGGGTGGGAAACTCTCAGGTTCTGCTCCAGTGTCATGCTTGGCTACTTTCCGCCATGATGATAGTGGACTAACCCTCTGAAACTGTAAGCCAGCCCCCAATCAAATGCTTTCAAATTGCCTTGGTCATGGTCTTTCTTCACAGCAATAGAACAGTACTAAGACACTGGGCCAGAGGCAACTTTGAGAATATCATTTATATATTAATGTAACAAGAGAATAGGTTTCTACTTACCTTTTATTGATAAAATTCCAGATACGACAATAACTGGATATGGTCTTTAGAATTGTGTTTTAAATATAGGTTATTTAAACCTTAGAGCTGTGTTTGAATACCAAGACCAAAAGCAACTTCGGGAGAAAAGAGTTAATTCCAGTTAATTCCAGAACATGTGTCCTGATCATACTCCACCATTGAGAGAAGCCTAGTCTGGAACTTAAGAAAGGACCATGTCTGCAGGAATGGAAAGCAGAAGCCATTTACTGGCTTGCTTATCATGGCTTGCCCAGCTTGCTTTCAGGCCCACCTGCCCAGGGGTGGTAGCTCTAGCAGTGAGCTGGGCCCCTTCTACCAATCAGTGATGACGAAAATGCCCTCCACACTTCCATGCAGGCCAATCTGGTGGAAGCGCTTTCATTTGACTCCAGTTTGGGTCGAGTAGACAGAAATCTAACGAGGACACGCTAGGACTCTGATGAAGACTTTGGGACCATTCCGTGACCTTCGTCTTGTTCTTAATCTTTTATCAGAGTTTGAGACACTCTCTTACATCTTCTCTGGTGGAATGCTTACATGCCTTCCTCTCTCATTGTCTTTAATAGTAACTCTGTATCGTGTGAAAGAATTCTCTTGGGGAGATGCACCACACACACACACACACACACACACACACCTCAACACCTCAGAAAGGGAACCCACAACAGATCACCAAAGCTGACTTGGAGAACCAATGAGTTTTAACTGAGGTCACTAACAGCAGCGCAGGTGAGAGGCTCCTTACAGGAGCACACTCCAACATGGGAGATGACCCACAAAAGCTCCATCCCCCAAGCTCTCTGCAGCTTGCAGGCAGGTAGACAGATCTGAGAACCATCCTCTGGGCAGCCTGGCTGGTCAGTCTCTCCCTCTAGCAGGTCTACAGGTCTGGGGGGGCCGGGGGAGGCATGGAGACTCTTGAGAATTTGAACTCTCCCAGACACGTGACTTTTGTTTACCTTCTGAGTCTAACGAACCTCCCGTCTCTCTTGGAGGGAGTGTTTCTGTTTGTACAACACTCTGATCGTTTAGTAATAACTGCCTAGCACGGAAGACTCTCGTGAACTGCTGGCAATGCCTTTCAAGGGCATGGATGAGGAGTATGATGGTGTCAGTATTTGCTATGCCGGGTATGCCAGCAATGTGGCTACCACCAAGACAGTCTATGGTTCTTCTTGAGGACATCTCTGGCCTTGGCTGGTCATGCTCTTGAAAGTGGTTTTGGGACCTTTGGCTCTTGCGTGCCATCCTCTCTTTGTCTGTCTGTCTCTGTCTCTTTTTCTTTTCTGTCCAGACACCATGAGGCGAGTAGTCTTGTCTCACCACATATTCCCCGCTATGATATGCTGTCTCATCACTGGCCCTAAAATGATGGAACCAACTGATTGAAAACTGAGAGACAATTAAACTTTCCTCTTTTTAAGTTGTTCAACTCAGTCATCTTGTCATGATGATGGAAAACTAACATGGGAACCTGGCAAAATCTCAGCAATAGTTACTGGATGGCTCTCTCCATCCACCAACCACAAGAGTCCGGTCTGGTGAGTGTGAAAGCTCATAACAGCGAGCCTAATTCTACATGGACAAAAACTGAGAACATTGTTTATTATCGTTAATGTTTATACTATGTGGGTGTAGCAGAACTATTAATATTTATTAATCTCCTTACTTTAGTAGTACAGAGGAGGGGAACCATGGTCAAGGCCATGGTCAAGGCATGCTTATCTTGTGCAGAAGCTATTAATTCAAAGTCCAAGTTATTAGAAGCCTGTGTAGACCAACTCCTGTTGCCAGGTATGATCGGCATCCAGATCTCATTAGTGGGGAGCAAAGAGACCCAGGACTGCCAGCACCTTCTGTGGGGGGGGACTTCTCTTATGGGGATGGCTGGACTCAGAGAAGAGGAGTTATCTGAACACAAGAACATGGTGTTACAGCACCATCTGGAAAACCTTTGACTGCAGCATGATCCGCAGCCACGCACACCCTCCACCATCTTTACTGTCCGAGTAAGTGCTACCTGTCAACGCACCGAGAGTCATCTAAGAAGGGAGTCTCATCTGATCACTACCCACATTGGATTACCTGTGGGCTGCCTGTGCGGGATTGTCCTGTTTCTTGGCCTCAGAGAGCACTGCCCACTGTGGGAGGCACCATTCTCTAAGCAGGTGGTCCCGGGCTGTATAAGAAAGCTAGCTAAATATAAACCTGAGAGTGAGCCAGCTGGTAGCATCCTTCTAGTTTCTGCTTCCAGTTCAACTCCCCACTTCCCTCGGGAGGTTTGACCTGAAAGTGGAAGTCAAAAAAGCCCTTTTCTCCCCGTGTTGCTTTTGCTCAGTGCATTTTATCATAGCAACAGGGCAAGAGAAATCCAGCGGTTTTTATTGATTCACAACTGAATTAGGTCAGTGTTCTTCAACAGAATTTGATTTCCTAATATAGCCAGGCATGCTGCTCAGTGCACACCAGGAATGTGGGTTGCAACAGCAAGGTGATGGTAAAGATCCTGAGTAATATGGAAAATTTCTGCTATATGCCACTAAATAGAAAAGGTGGGTTAGAAACAGAGCGGGCATGCTCTACTTTCCTTTATTTGTGGATTATTTGTTGATTGCGGTGCTGGGATCAAGCCCATGTCTTTGCCATGCTAAGCAAATGTGTGCCACTGAACTGCATTCCCAGCCTCTCCTCTCTATCTCAGGTATATCATAAAGCTCGCTCCCGTCAGCATCCAACGCCTTCAGATGGGAGAGAGGAGGCACAGATGCCCCTAGCACATGCAATAGGAAATTGTTCCAGAAAGGACAGGCAGTGAGAGCCAAACAAACACCAGTCAAGAGCGCTTTATCTAGGAGAAACTTAAAATAATCATCCAAATCCTCTAAAGAAGGCAATGGCCAAATTTAACACACTTCTGAGGCTATAAAAGAGACCCAAAGCAAATGAGAATTTGCTTTTGTCAAGGCAGAGTTAGAAATATTGAGGAGGGAGAGGGATTGTTATGAATTGCAAACCCTGCAAATGCATTAAAAAGTTAACATAGACAGCTACAGTTTTATATGTGGACGAGGAGGGGCAAGGCCAGAGAGTCCAGTTATGGCCCAACAGTCCACACACATCATATGCAGAAGCAGCCGGCTAGTTCATCACCAGCGCTCCCGTCTCTTAGGAAAGCATGCCTATACGCAGAGGCGTATAACGCTGTAACACACCAGCAGGGATTATCTCGGACTGGCAAGAGTCTTTGATTCCTTGGTGTTTAGATGCACTTCTAGGCCTTTTCTTTAAAACTCTATCATGCAAAAGATTACTTAAGAAAGAAACAGTAGTAGTGGACGCTTTACTGGTGGAGGTGTGGCCCAAGACACCCAGTAGAAGCCTGAGAGCCCAGACAGTCCAACACTCTCTAGACACTACATTTTGCTCTATAAATACATACTTATGATAAAGTTTAATTCATAAATTAAGTAGAATGACAGAACAGTTATAACAATAAACATATACTATGTGTTAGTATACTAAAAATATACTCTACTGCAAATTACACGAATACAGTCTCCCTCTTTTCCTCAAATCATCTTTTAAAAAAGATTTTATTTATTTCTACGTAGATGAGTGCTTGCTTGCATGTATTTATGTACACTATGTGCATATGTAGTGTCTGAGGAAGCCAGAAGAGGGCAGCAGATCCCCTGGAACTGGAGTTACAGATGATTGTGAGCCACCACGTGGGTGCTGGGAAATGAAGCTTGGTCCTCTGCAAGAGCAGCCAGTGCTCTCAGTCTCTGAGCCATCTCTCCAGCACTTCTTTCAGATTATCTCATATTTCACTGCAGATAAAACTGACTGGTAAGCCAGGCATAATCCCAGAATTTGAGAGGCCAAAGTAGGAGGATTGCAAGTTCAAGGCCAGCCTTGGCCACTTAGTGAGACCTCTCAAGATAGAAACATAAATGACTAGGACTGAACTCAGTTGTGAGGTGCTCGCCTTGAAAGCGCTAGGCTCTGGGTGTGCTCGCTAGCATGCGCTCACGTACATGCATGAGTCTTGTTGAAATGATGGGTCAACTCATTGTGGACTGAAATGTCTTCATTGTTTGAGGAACTTAGCATTTCTCTCAAATGCACCCTATTCAGGCAAAACTACATTTGGCTCCTTTCCTTTCTTTTTTTTCTAGTGATTTATTTGTTTATTTCATTTTATATGCATTGATTGGTGTTTTGCCTGCATGTCTCTGTGTGTGTGTGTGAGGGTTGTCTAACTGGAGTTATAAACAGTTGTAAGCTGCCCTGTGGTGCTGAGAATTGAACCAGGGCCCTCTGGAAGAGTAGCAGATGCTCTTAACCACGGAGCCATCTCTCTAGTCCCTTTTCTTTTCTTTTTTCTTACTATGTAGATCTGTCTGTAGAGAGAAGTTTCTGTTCCTCCAGCAGCTCCTAAATACACACAATGGGCTTATATTAATTATAAATACAGGCTGACAGCTCAGAATTATTCCTAAGTAGCTCTTATATCTTAAATTAACCCATATTTCTTATTTACACTTTGCCACATGGCAGTACCTTTATCAGTATGGCACATTCATCTCCTGCTCCCTCTGCATCCGGCTGGCAACTCCAGATTCTCCTTCTCCCTCCCAGCATTCTCTTAGTCTGGCTCTCCTGCCTAATCTTATTCTGTTCAACTATTGGTCAGTCAGTTTATGTATTAAACCAATCACAGAGACATATATTCGCACAGTGTTAAGCAATATTCCATAGCAGCTGTTCTGTAAGTCACTACATATACCAGGCTAGCCACACACTCACAGAGATCCTCCTGCCTCTGCTTCCTGAGTGCTGGAATTAAAGGCATATACCACTACACTCAGGTTACATTTGACTCTTTTTCAATTCTTATAATCTGTGAATTAATTAGACCCGACCCATTAGTTTAGCTGAGAAAGTATAATATTGAGAAAAAAAATTAGCTTCAAATTGCTATGCACTTAAGCTATTGTAAGCTCCGTACATCGCCTTGCTTGGTATAGTGGTAAAATTAGGTTCCAGATTGGCTACTTTTTTGTTATTGTGGAAAAACACCATAACCAACTTACAGAAGAGTTTATGTTGGTGAACGGTTCCAGAGGGATAAGAGTCCATCATTGTAGGGAGGCGTGGGGGCTGGAGCAGGGGCTGAGAGCACACATCCTCAACCACAGGCACAGAGCAGAGTGAACTGGAAGCGGAATGACGACATGAACTCTCAAAACTCCACCCCCACAGTGATCTAATTCCTCTAGCAATGCTACTTCGCCTCCCCAAAAAGCACCACCAGCTGGATCAAGTGGTCAAATAGCTGAGCCTGTGATGGACAGCTGTCATCCCAACCACCACAGATTCCTATTTAGACTCTGTGATGGGGAGAAGACCGGTCCAAAATGTCCAAAATGTTTAAGTATTCACCATCTTCAAAGGGCCTTGAAGATGAGCAGAATTCACACTGGGGAGCAGACCACACCCCAAACCAGAGCTTTAGATCCACCAGACAGTGGGTTATAGTTTGCTGTTGCTCACAGGCATTTTGTTGTGCATGTTAAGATTTGTAAAGCAAAAACAAAACAAAACAAAACAAAAAACCAAAACAAAAAAAAAATGCCAAAAATTAAATTTGGACTGTGAAGTTCCCAACTGTTTCCACTCACGGTGTTACTGCTCTGGAGAACAAGAAAATTGAGAGTACAAGCCACAAAATGGTACCTGAGGTTTGTGGACAAAATACTTTCCCCAGTCCCATCCAGATCAGCGATGAGAACAGGAAGCTTTAAAGACTTTAATTTGGGCAGTGTACTTGACCTATGAGGCATCTGTCCTATTGTTGCTGCGACCAAACACCATGACCAAAAGCAAGTTGAGGAGGAAAGGGTTAATGTGACTTACGTGTCCAGAATCATGGTCCATTAAGGGAAGCCAAGGCAGGAACTCAAGCAGGGCAGGAACCTGGAGGGAAGAGCTGATGCAGAGGCCATGGAGGGGTGCTGCTTACTGCTTGCTCAACCTGTTTTCTTTCTTTCTTTTTTAATTTTTTTTTATTTTTGATTTTTCCAGACATGTGTAGCCTTGATTATCCTGGAATTTATTCTGTAGACCAGGCTGGCCTTGAACTCACAGAGATCTGCCTGCCTCTGCCTCCCAACTGCTGGGATTAAAGGCGTGTATCACTGCCTGGGTCAGCCTGCTCTTTTTTTTGCAGAACCCAGGACCACCAGCCTAGGGATGGCCTCATCCATAGTGGGCTGGGCTCTTCCACATCCAAAACTAATTAAGGAAATACCCTATGGCCAGATCTCATGGAGGCATTTTCTCAGTTAAGGTTTCCTCCTTTCAGATGACTCTAGCTTGTGTGAGTTGACTTAAAACTAGCCAGGACAGCAATTCTCTTAAATTTCTGGTTTTCTTTTCCTTTTTTTTTTTTCAATTTTAATTTTCACTATTATGTGTGTGCGCACGCATGTGTCACAGTGCACACGTGGAGGTTATAGAAAGCATCCGGGATCCTCTCCTCCGTGTTGCTGAGGCAGGGCTGTTTCTTTTTCTGCTGTCCTGTGAACTCCAGGCTAGCTGGACTGCAAGTTTCTGGCTGATTCCTTTATCTCTTGTCTTACCACAGGAGCTCTGAGATGACAGATGTGCACCACATAGAATTACAGGTGTGCACCAGCTGGGATTACAGATGTGTGCCAGCTGGGATGTGCACTAGCACATCTGCCTATTGAAAGTGAATTCTGGGAATCCAGCTCAGGTGTCTGGATTGCACAGCTTTTACTTGCCGAGACACCTCCCAGCTCTGGTCTTTTGTTCCAAGCAAATGCTCTAAGACTCTGAAGGAATCTTGTCCTTCCAAATCGTTCGTGAGAAATAGAACGTTACCTATTTCTAAAAAGACAGTCTCTAAAGTGATTTTAAACTATTGCTTTATAGCCACTCTTGGAGAAAGTTTACAAACCATATGAAAAGAGTCTGTTTGTATTATTTTTTTTTGCCAAATTTACAAATCAAAATGGCATTTCTCAATCTGGGAAGAAATTTCCCAAGCTGGGAAGTTATGAAATATGTTATGTATATACAAAACATTAAAGGCAGAAGCTGAAAAGAAGGCTTCGCAGGTAAAACCACACGCTGCTCTTCCAGAGAACTTGAATTCAGTTCCCAGAATCCACATTGGGGGCCTACAGCCACCTGTGACTCCTGCTCCAGGGGACTCAAGATCTCCCCACAGCCTCCAAGGGCGCGTGCACACACACACACACACACACACACACACACGCACACACAACTGAGTGAGGGTTAAATTACTGAAGACACTGAGATGTGGAAAGAAGTGAGGAGAGAAGGCCACTTTAGCAAAGTCAAAAGAGGAGGCTTTCCTTTTTATTTGTTTGGGTTCTGTCTTTTGCTTTTTCAAGACGGGGGTTTCTCTGTGTAACAACCCTGGTTGTCCTGGAACCAGCTCTGTAGAGCCACCTGCTTCTGCTTCCCAGGAGCTGTCCCCGCTGGGCTAGGAGGCCTTGCTAAGCAAGTCCAAGCAGAGGTGCTCATCAGGGTTCACTGAGGAAACAGAGGTAGAAGATGCTCTCTGTCTCTCTGTCTCTGTCTCTGTCTCTCTCTGTCTCTCTCTCTCTTGAGATGGCCACTCAGGTAAGACTGACAGTTGCTGCTGCATTCCTTGCATTCCTGTTTCAGTAAGACCTCAGTGAGGCTTTCTACAGTGCAGTCTTCGGGAAAATTCCTTTTTGTTCTTTTGCTTTGCTTCTTGATCTGGCTTTTGCTATCGTTTGGATCATGACTGTCGCCAACAAGGGTCCACATGTTAGCACAGTTGGAAGGAGGTGGTGGAGATTTTTCTGGTTACAGGAGCATGCGTTTGAACGGGGCTGGGGGAACCCTGGCCCCTTTTTTCCTCTCCCCATGTGAAGTGAGTGTCGTGTCTTCCCTGTCATGTACCTGGTACTATGCAGCTGGCCTCAAGCCCAAGGCAATGGGACTGCTCAATCTCGCACTTGAACCTCGAAACAAAACCAAACCGTGAAACAAAATAAGTCTCATGAAGTGAATTATCACAGGGGTTTCATCCCAGCGGCAGAAGGCTGGCAGCGGTGGCCTTCCACGGAGGGGGAAGAGCAGCCCACACAGATCAGGGCAGTTTGCCGCACTCAGCAGCATCTACTGACATCTAGAATGTGTCTTTGGGACATTTGAACAAATAGCTGGAACTGTAGCCTAGCCCAGGTGACACGCGAGGCAGCAGGTGTCAAGGAAAAACACGGCAACAACCCTGTGTAACAACCCTGATTGTCCTAAGGACAGATGTACAGGTGAGGAACACCCCGCTCCTTGTGGCTGGCCTGCAAATGACACCACTGTCACAAATGTGACCTGGACACGCCTCTATTCTAGCCGGCAGTTTGAAATGAACTTCGAAATGAAAATTCCCCTTCCCCTCTCGCCCCCTTCCTCCCTCCCCTCCTCCCCTCCTCCCTCTTCCTCCCTTCCTTCCTCCCCCTCCCCTCCTCCCCTCCTCCCCTCCTCCCCTTCCTCCCTCCCCTCCTCCCCCTCCCATCCTTCCCTCCTCCCTCATTTCTTTCTCTCCCTCCCACTTCTTTCTTTCTTTCTTTCTTTCTTTCTTTCTTTCTTTCTTTCTTTCTTTCTTCTTTCTTTCTTTCTTCCTTTTTCTTTCCCACAATATAGCCTAGGTTGGTCTCAAAGTCACTGTTTTCTTTGTCTCCACTTCCTGTGTAATAGACACTTTTCCCACTAGAGGTATACTTAGAGAGAAACATAAAATAGGAATGACGAACAGAGTGAATGGACCCTAGCCATCTTCAGGGATGACGGCAATAATTTCTTAGACATAGGAAGATACTACTAAGCCTCTATGTGGCTATCTTTTTGTTTTGGAGAAATTATTTGTATAAGAAATCCCACCATCTGGTGGTGCACGCCTTTAATCCCAGCACTCGGGAGGCAGAGGCAGGCGGATCTCTGTGAGTTCGAGACCAGCCTGGTCTACAGAGCTAGTTCCAGGACAGGCTCCAAAACCACAGAGAAACCCTGTCTCGAAAAACTAAAAATAAAAAAAAAAAAGAAAGAAAGAAAGAAATAAATCCCACCATCTATAAGACTTTACACACATCAAATAATCTAGGTCTTATTTTGGATTCAATATTAATTGTTTTCACTCCTGGGGTTGAACCTAGCACTGCACATACTAGGCTAGTATTCTGTCATTAACACACACACACACACACACACACACATGCACCCCACACTTCTTCCCCTTTTAATTTTGAGACAAAGTATTATAAAGTTGCCCAGGCAAGCCTTGAACTTCTTCTGCCGTAGCCTCCTGAGTAGCTGGGACTACCAGCCTGCGTCACCTGGTCTGGCTTAACATCAATTTTCATACCAACTTAAAATTGTTTTATTTCATAATAAAATGATTCTTTTTAAAATAGCGATTCAATTTGGCTGCACTTTATAATTAAAAAAAAACATTTGTCTGTGTGTGTTCAAATATATGTGTCATGGAACATGTGTGGAGGCCAGAACTTTGGGCATCCCTTCCCTCCATCTATCCACCTAGTCACACTTTTTTTTTTACTTTTTTTATTTTTTATTTTTTTGGTTTTTCGAGACAGGGTTTCTCTATGTAACAGCTCTGGCTGTCCTGGAACTCACTCTGTAGACCAGGCTGGCCTTGAACTTACAGATATCCACCTGCCTCTGCCTCCTGAGTGCTGGGATTAAAGGTGAGGGCCACCACCACCCAGCAGCCTCTTCTTCCATGTTCATGAGGGTTCTGGAGCCCATAACTCAGGTCCTTGGGCCTGTGTGTTAAGTGCCCTGCTAAGTGCCATCTTGCTGGCTCAAATTTAACTGCATTTTAAAGAGCGCTAAGTGAGACATGGCCCTGCACTGAGTATCTTTCAACTCCAGTAGAGAAGCTAGCAGATGCCCACTGGCTGTGAGTTGCTATTTATGAGAGAAAGAGCTTCAAATAGCCGAACACAGAATGGATACAAAACAACCATCAAAATGGGCTTGATTCCCAAAACAGACGTAGATACATACAGTCAGTGTGATAGATTTTTCTGATGTTTTAATAAATTGTCTTCAAGAAGTTATAGACCTAAAAATATGATTCTTTTTAAAAATCCCTGGCTTCCCTTGAAATCCTAAGAGGAAGTGATGATGATTCAGGCTTTTCGGATGAAGTGGGAAGTGCCAACCTCCTGAGGTCACACTGCACTGATTACCCCAATCCCGTGACTGCACAGGAATGGGATCTTTCCTAGCTCTGAGCTGGCAATCTAATCAGATGACAGATTCGGCAGAGGAACCCCCACTGTAACATTTTACAAATATTAATCTAGTGGGGTAGGAAATAGCTGCGATTTTATTTTTAAAAAACCCTGGGTGGTCTCCTATCATACGGCTGTCTTCTGGGAAGGAGCATTGAATGACAAAGTTCTGTTTGTGAAGTCTAGTTTCCTCTGCTGTTTACTTTGACAAAGGAAAAGAATTCAATGGGCCTAGTCATGACTGGGAAGAACAGCAAAAGCAGACGAGAAGAAATAAACACACGGAACGAACCGCAAACATAGTGGGAAAGAAGGAAGAGGCTGAGCATGCTCCCTTGATAGGCAATAGCCTGGTGGAGAAAAGGCGCCAGAGTCAACAGAGCAAAGGTTTCAGCTGAAGAGCTGAAAATCACGTTGGAGGGTGACCCCAGGAGCGGATCCCCACCAAGGCTGTCAGCGTGCTCCTGACGTGGGACCAAAGGCGTTGGGTGTGTGGGTCATGAACTCACGAGCTTGCTGCCTCTGCAGTTACCTGCAAGCTCAAGCCCCATCTTAGCATCCTTAGCAGACACAGTGCAAGCATAAATAATGTTTAGCAGTTAGCGACACCTGGTGTAGGCAGTCCGTAGGTGAAGCGGGGGACATGGTCCTCACTTGTGGTGGGGCGGGGGGGGGGGGGGGGTCTAAGAGCTTGATGGACCACAATGCCAACCTATTAGAAACCTCGCTTCTGGTAGGGAAAATAGAACAGATGTGCCAATAAGCATTAATTAACCATTGCACACGATTGTTAAACATTTATTTATTTTTCATTTTTATTTTTACTGTGGTTTTTTTTTAACATGTATTTTACTTTAATGGTGTGTTTGTGTGTGGCTGGGTAGGCATGGGTGTCTGGAAAAGAATGTCAAATGGCCTGGAGCTGCCGGAGTTACAGCTGGTTGTAAGTCACCTATTGTGAGTGATGGAAACCAAATCCAGGTCCTTGGCAAAGGCAAGATGCGCTTTGAATTGCTGTGTCATGCCTTTGGCCCCTGAATACAAAGATGACCTAGAGCAAGAAGCCTGAACTTCATCTAGATACCCAGCAGAGACCCTCGTGACCTTATTAGATAACTACAAAAGTCATTGTGATTTTGAGTTGAAATTTGTCATTTGATTATGGAATACACTATTTAAAAACATGCCTACATTATACAACATTTAATGTATATTTCTTGCTTTATTTTTTTCTATCAACTTGTGACTTGCTGTTTGTTTGTGTTTTCTACCATGGAACTGACTTTAGACAAGAAGCAAATCCAGCTGATTTTCTATCCAAGTTTAAAATGGGTCATAAGGCAGCAGAGACCACTGACAACATGAGCAGCTCATCTGGCCCAGGAACTGCTAAGGAATGCACAGTGCAGTGCTGGGTGAAGAGCTTCACAGGGGTCAGAGTGTCCTGAAGATAAGAGCACTTGCAGCTGTCACAAGCTGACAGTGACCAACTGAGAGCGGCCACCAGCGCCGGATCCTCTTACCACTACAAAAGTAGCCAGAGAATTCAGCATGTGCCATCCCACAGTCGGCTCTGTGTGAAGCAAATTGGGAAGTGGAAAAGTTTAGTAAGTGGGTGCCCATGAGCTGAGTGAAAATCAAACCTTTGTCATTTTGAACTGTCTGCTTATATTCTACCCGCAACAACAAACCATTTCTTGGTTGGAATGTGAGCTGGGAGGCAAAGTGGATTGTACATGACCACCGGCAATGACCAGCTGAGAAACAGCTACCAAACATGCTTCAGAGTCAAACTGGCATCAAATCAATGGCATGACCACTGTTTGGTGGTTTGTGGCTGGTCTGCTCCACCCAACATAGACATTTGTCCTCATAGGACGTGAATGCTTTCATCATGCCCACTTGGTGTTCTCGTGTTTCTTACATATAATCACACCTGTAACATCCCACCACACCAAGCTATGGTGTCTCAGCAGGACATCAAATCCAGACCATAAATGCCGAAAGTAGAGACTTCTCCAAGGAGAGGAAGTCATTGTGTAAGATCATTTTGGATATCTTGCTGATAAATGAAAGCGAACACACACACACACACAATGCTGATTGGCCTACTGCAAGAGCTCAGACCCCACATTATATATGTTGGAGAATACTGAACTTGGAAGAGAGAGGAACTTGGAATGGAGGAGTTGGGAAGACAGACAGGAAGTGAGACATGGGAGATCTGTTGACAGGTATTTGAGGGTACCTCTGATACTGTTCCTGAGATGATGTGAAGAAATGTCTGCCCACCACAGATAGACTGAAGTACCAACATAACCAATGTCCAACTGGGTGAACCAATGAGTTTTACTGGGGTTATTTATAGGAATATGGTTGAGGGGTGTGATGGTTTAAAAGAAAAAGATTTCCCCAAAGGGAGTGGCACTATTAGGAGGTGTGACCTTGTTGGGGAAAGTGTGTCACTGTGGGGGGTGGGTTTTGAGGTCTCCTATGCTAAAGTTACTCCCAATCTCACAGTCCACTTCCTGTTCCTTCTTGTCAAGATGTAGCCAGCATCGTGTCTGTTGGCACGCCGCCGTGCTCCTGGCCGTGATGATAATGGACTGAACCTCTGAACTGCAAGCTGCCACCACAATCAAATCTTTCCCTTTATAAGAGTTGTCATGGACATGGTGTCTCTTCACAGCAATAAAATTCTAGTTAAAACAAGGGGTTACTTGCAGGAGCAGAAATGACTCAAAGACAGCTACATCACCAAAACTTAACCTAGTATGGGCATCAGCTCACAAAAGTTGGGAACCTAGAGCCCACTGTACAGCCTGTGGGCAGATCAACAAGTTAGAGGATGTCTTTTTCTTCCAGGCAGCTTGACTGCTTCTTACAGGTGTCTTCTGGGCAGCTCACTATAACCGAGAGTTCTTACTGCTTGTATATGCCTGGGGAAGGATGAGCCTAGAGAATCTGCTCAGTTTCAGGAACTCTCTGAAGCCTTCAAGTTTACTACCTGCTTAGCTTAACTAGACTTCTTTGCAGGCTGGAATGCTTCACCTCCCCTTTCCATCTTAAATGGAGAATTGCTACATGGCAGGAGGTTCTATTGGAGAGGAACTAAACTTTTTTGGGTGCCTGTTAAAAGCCAGGTGGGAATCACAAAAAGTAAGTTTCAGTATGAAGGAAGAGACTTCAAAATAAAAGCTAACGCTGGGAATCTGTCAAAGCCATGGGATCTTCAGCATTTCCTATCTTCCAGTGCCCAGTGGTTCACAGTGCCCAGGGAAGCCACACTAGACTGTCACCCAGTCACATGTACCCTCGGCTGTCACCTGGTCACACGTCTCCTCCACTGTCATCTGTCACACGTCTCCTCGGCTGTCACCCTTTCACACGTCTCCTTGGCTGTCACCTGGCCACACATCCCCTTGGCTGTCACCTGATCACATGTCTCCTCCGCTGTCACCCAGTCACACGTCCCCTCGGCTGTCATCTGGTTACACGTCCCCTCGGCTGTCACCCAGTCACACATCTCCTTGACTGTCACCCGGTTACACGTCTTCTCTGCTGTCATCACACGTTCCCTTGGCTGTCACCTCGGCATTTTCAGACAAAAGAAGCACCTCACTGTGTAGCTTGGGCTGCCCTGATATTTGCTATCCTCCTGCCTCAGCTTCCTCCATGGGACTGCAGACATGTTCTGCCACAGCTAACTACACGTTCTCTACTTCTAATAGGAATTAACTCACCGATTAATTGCAGAAGGATTCCCAAAGGACAGTCTCTTAGCTCTGGAGTGAAATAATATTCCCCATGAAGAACAAGACTGAGATTTAGAGCTGACAGTGGTAAGGGGCTACAAGAGAGAAGGAAAGTTGATGCCCAGAGAAAAATTCAAAAACTCTCTTTGTTTGGAATGGAATGCTATTTAGCGGTGTATTTTTAAAAAGTGAACTAAGCCGGGGCTGAAGATGCACATTTGCCATCCCTGCTCTGCGGAGGCGGAGGTAGGAATATGGTAAGTTCCAGGCTAGCCTGGGCTACCTAGCAAGACACTGTGTCTTAGCTAGGGTTTTTATTGCTGTGAAGAGACACCATGACCACGGCAACTCTTATAAAAAAATAAAAAAGCATTTCATTGGGGTGCCTTGCTTACAGTTTCAGAGGCTCAGTCCATTATTATCACGGTGAGGAGCACGGTGGCGTGCAGGCAGATACGGTACTGGTGAAGTAGCTGAGAGTCAGCAGGAAGTCGACTGAGACATTGGGGGATATCCTGAGCATAGGAAACCTTAAATCCCATGCCCACAGTGACACACTCCCTCCAACATGGCCACCCACTCTGACAAAGCTACACCTCCTAATAGTGCCATTCCTTATGAGATTATGGGTGCCAATTACATTCAAACTATCCCACCCTGCCAGGATAAATAATAAACAAAATCCACATACATAAATATATATGGCTGTATTTCAAAAGCACAACATTGACTGAAACATTAAGCCGTAGACATATAGAGGATTTATGTTTCCAGTCATATGAAGTAGAAAAAATAGGCAAAATTAAACAGCATGTCTTATAGAACTGTATTCAGCTGTGGCAGGCCATGTCTCAAGGACAAAGGAGTTGGTGTTGGAGAGCTTTCTTGGTGGTTGAGTGCCTGCTTGGCATGTGCGAAGTTCCAGGTTCAGTTCCCTGCACCCCAAAGAACACACAGCAGAACAATAAGGAGATGCTTGACACGAAGGTCAGTAGTGTGGCTTCCTCTTGGGAAGAGAATGCAGGGGCTTTTGAGAACAGTGAGAGTTAAGTCATTTGGTGGACGCAGGGGCATTCCTTTAATTACACTTCAATCTGCACACGAAGTGTCTGTGCACTCTTGAAGGTGGGATGCAGTCATCACGATTGGTGGAAACAGAGACAAGACGAACAGGGAGGGCGGAGAAGCATAACAAGTCTTAAGGAGTGAGAAGAAAGATGTGCAGACAGACAGGGCGGAGAAGCATAGCAAGTCTTAAGGAGTGAGAAGAAAGATGTGCAGACAGGCAGGGCGGCGTGTGTGTGACGCAGCAGCGGGGCAGAACTCTCTCTCCCGAGCCACTGCATTCCCCTAGAATCCAGACAGACAAGTCCTTGAGAGCACTTGACTGGCAGCGGATTTATCCACAGTGAAAAGCACCAGCAGGTACCCGAATGCTGTCTTTACACTGCTGAAGAAAAGAGCTATGCCCCCAAATTTCTCAGCTGTGAGTTACACCCACGAATTAAGGTGTAAGAAAAATACTTCTAGACATAGACGCCGAGAGAATGTCCTCCCTGCAGAAGTTACTAGAAAGGGAACTGAAAAATGTTTTCACCAGGAAGAAGATTAACCAGGAGGGAAGACTAGAAATCAAAAGGCCGCGGGGTCCTGGAGAGATGGCTCAATGGCTGCTCTTGCAAAGGGCCTAGATTCAGTTCCCAGCACCTGGAGAGTGGCTTGCGCCATCTGTAACTTCAGGGATCTCTGACGCCCTCTTCTGGCTTACACAGGCACTGCATATGAGTGGCGAATGAACACATATGCAGGCAAAACACCCATGTACCCAAAATAGAAATAAAGGGGAGCAGGAAGCAAGATTGAACAAAGAAAGTGGCCAACACGATATTTGGAGATTTACCTTAGTATCACCTCAGAACACACACACACGTTATAGTTTGTGTAACTGTCTCCTAAAGGTCCATTTGTTCAATGGCTGGTTACCAGCTTGGTGCTGCTAACAACCTCTAGGAAGCAGAAGAGTTGGGCCCTGCTGGTAGTCACTGGGATGTACTGGGAGGAACCAAAGACTCTGTTCCCCTCTTCCTGTCTGTTTCCAGCCATGAGGTGAGAGGCCCGGCTGAAAAGCAAGCCTGGCATGGGCAGTCGCTAGGATGCCATTTGTGCCTATAGTGACCCGGAAGGATGGATGGGGAAGAACAGCAGACCAAGCCCAGGCAGAGCCTGCCGAGGAGCGTCAACGTTGTGTACCATGGAGCCTTAGGTCACCATTCTAAGGAACTATTTCTAAGAATGGATAGCCAGCTTTCTTCTGTACTGAGAGGCTGTGAAGGCTGTGTAACCCTCCCCATTACCTTCCTATAGACGTGGCTCTGAGCCTACCAGGCACATTCTCCTCCCTGTGGTCCTTGAGAAACGGCATTCAGTGTTGGCTGTTGTGTTCGGCTACGTGAGTAGTCAGTCATCCTTGAATGTAGTCTGTGGGCTTAGATTCAAGGTTCTCCTTGCAGTCAAAGAAAGGAACCCAGAGGAGTGAGCCTGCCCTGACGTGTGCCCCTCAGCCTTGGCTGGAAGGTGTCTCCATGGCAACCAGCCTACAAGCTCCACTCGTGTTAATGGGAGCTTATGGAGGGTGTGTAGGATGAGTAGGAGATGCGGCTGGGAGATGGTTTCAGTGGTCCTACCTCCTCCCGGGATGCCATCCTGGGGACAAGGGGTTCAGATCTACCGACTGGTATTTGGAAATTGAAAACAAAACAAAACAAAATCTGCTGCTTATTTTTTTCCAGGGGACTGA
Source organism: Chionomys nivalis (assembly GCF_950005125.1). Classification (NCBI taxonomy): domain Eukaryota; kingdom Metazoa; phylum Chordata; class Mammalia; order Rodentia; family Cricetidae; genus Chionomys; species Chionomys nivalis. The sequence goes on along the minus strand of NC_080088.1, from coordinate 85,973,440 downwards.
CCAAATCAGCGACTGACGAATTGTTTGTGTTTGTACACATACAGTCGACTACAGGAAATCAAAAGGCCTGAGGTAGTAGAGAGACTAGGAGACGTCCCAACTCTGGCCTTCCGATCCCACATCACTCTCTCTGTTTCAACAAAGAGGAGCCCACTGAGACACTCCCCTGGGTGTCCTCTGTGCTCTGGGCCACTAAGGGGTGGAGAAGAAAGCAATACTTCTTTGTCATGTCTTCCTGATAGGTCCTGTGGCCTCTGCACCCCCAACACATACTATGAGGATGGATATGTGCAGGAGCAAGGTGAGGAGGCAGACTGGGTATCTCAGTTAAGCCAACTCTGCCTTTGCTGGAAAGGGGAGCACGAATGTCAGCTGTTTAAGCAATCTGGTAGGGGACCGCCTTAGGTCCGTTTTCAGTTGCCATAACAGCACTCCAGAGAGGATAATTTATAAAGACAAAGAATTTATTTCCTGGAGTTCTGAAAGCCAGGATCTAAGGATGAGGAGTTGTGTCTGTTGAGGGTCTTCAGTTGGCAGGGGTCACACGCAAGTCTCTTCCTCTTTTTGTACAGAACATGGCCAGACACGGGGGCACGTGTCTATAAGCCAGTGCTTAGTTCAGGGCCAGCCTGGGCTATATAAGTGGTACTCTATCTAAAACAAACAAACAAACAAGGTCCAGCAAGACGGCTTAGTGGGTAGAGGAGCTTGCTGTACAAGCCTGGGGATCTGAGTTCGATACCTAGGACCCGTGTGAATGTGGAAGGAGGGAACTACCTCTACAGATCTGTTCTCTAGCCTCCACAGGGCGTTGTGTTATTGCCACCCACACATGTGCAAACGCATCCACTAATAATAAACCCTTTAAAGCAAGCAAAAAAAAAAAAAACTGTGTTGTGGTATAATGTAAACACGACAATGCTTGCATTCATGGCACATTCAAAGTGTGTCAATCATAAGTTTGACTAATGAAGGCACCCAGGTGACCCATCGGGATAGGGTCTCTACGGCCCTGAATTCTCACAACACTTCCTTGTGCCTCACCCCCCCCCCCGCCCCCGACTTCTGCCCCTAGCCATAGTAGCGACTTGGTTTGCTTTCTATCATGCTATTGATTTCCTGAAGAGTCTGGCCTTTTGCCTTGTCGAGTGTGTCACGGGTCCAATTGCTTCCTTGTAGGGTCATTAACTTGATACTCCAGCTATCGTATTTCCTGTGCACTGGAAGTCAGGCCTACAGGCTTGGCTAAATACAGTTAAACAACAAGACAGACACAAAAACCTCACAGATGACTTCCTGTCGATGCAACACCAGGTCGAGAACTGTATGTTGACTTCTTTGCTTCGACTGACTGCAGGACTGTCCTTGCGAAGAATATTATTTCCTTAAAATTTGAAGGTGTCTGCCCAGGGTTTTGCTTGCTTTCGTGTTAAAGGCCAGCATGAGGGGATCCATCATTTTCCCCTGCTTCAGGGCTCTTCGTAGAAATAGCACGGAATGCCAGACTGCACAGATGGAAGTTGTAGGATGGGAGGAGATGCTAGTCTATATATTGCCATTGGCAAAGATGGTGGCCTGTATTATGGGGCCTTATAGGGGCTTAGGAGCCAAAGTCCCCCAGGTCTGGGTTTGGGGTCTTGATTTGATTGGCAGAGTCTGCAGCCATTGAAGATGTGGGTGTGAGGACATTTCTCAAGCAAGGAATGGAAGATGTAAAGTGTAGTCTAGTTAACGGACTGTGACAGATAGGCCATTTGAGATTTTGAGACTCTTGGGTGGGAGCGTCAAGAGCTTTTAGAGCTTGGCAGACACTCATGGCTTTAGCATTGTTGGCTGACCCTTTCTTTAGGACCTGTTTGTACTTCTATAGGAGCTTGGGGTCCCCTTGAGGAGCTTCTGTCTCTGTGGTAGGGTTCCTTGGTATCATTTCGGTGCTGTTTGGGGACTGGTTCTCCACAGTGACCATGTCTGCACTGCACCATGGAGTTCCCAAAGCCCGAGGACTGAAGGAGCAAGATTTTTTAAAAAAAGATTTATATGTTTTTATTTTTATGTGCATGAGTATTTACCTACATGGATGTATGCCCACCACATGCATGCAGTTCCCATGGAGGTCAGAAGAGGGCATCAGATTCCCTGGAACAGATTTACAGCCAAATGTCAGAGTGGGAGCTAGGAACTGAACCTGGGTCCTCGGCAGGAGCAGCCAATGCTCTTAACTGTAGAGTCATCTCTCCGGCCCCTCAGATTCCTTCTTAATTACTTCATTTCTTAATTTGTTTCTTTTCAGATTGGCCTTGAGTTTGCACTGATTCTCCTGCCGATGCCTCTTGAGTGTGGGGATTACAGGCATGGGCTGCCGCACTAAGCAAGATTCCATATCTGACTTGGCCCAGCCCTTACCTCTCTCCAACTTTCCAAACAAGGCTGCCTTCCTTGCCACACCTGTGTCTCAACTTGAATGCTTGTTAGGTTGGGGAACAGAAGGATTTGGGCCCGGGAATGGTTTCAGTTGCCTCTAGACACCTATGATTTAAAAATATTATAATTCACAGGTTTTAAATAAGGCATCAATATAATCCCCACCCCCTCTCTCCTCTGTTTCTTTCTCCCTGGCACAGGATCTCACTGTACAACTCTGGCTGGCCTGGGACTTGCTGTGTAGGCCACCTTGTTCAATCTTTCCATACCCAATACAAGACAGGGGTCACTGTGTAGTCCTTGCTGACCGCCTCTCTCCTACCTCCCATCTCTTTGACACAGGGTCTCACTGTGTAGCCCTGGTTATCCTGGAACTCCATATGTAGATCAGGTTAGCCTTGAACTCACAGAGATCTACCTGCCTTCGCTGGGGTTAAAGGTGTGTGCCGCCACGCCTAGATAATTATTTTATTCCTATTGTTGCCACTAATCCCTTACTGTGTCTAGTTTATGAACTAAACGTTGTCATAGCTATGCAGAGATGAGAGAGAAAGAGAGAGGACAAAAGAGGGACGTCGTGAACAATCCCCCACTAATAAGGGAGGAAGACTTGGAGACGAGCGAAGACCCCAACTCCACTGGCAGCAACTTTCCCCAATGGTCCCGCCCTTAGTTGTGTCTCAAGGAGTGGCCCAATGGCGGTTGTCATTCTGCCCTTTGTTCTGCTTCTATTGTCCTGTCCCCCTGGCTTCCTGAGCTGCGAAGGACTTGTGCTTTCTGTAGAGACAACAAATGCTGGTGTGGCTGCCTTGAGTGATAACTAGTAAAATCAATAAATAAAAATAAAAATCCATGCAAAGGGGGCTCAAGTTGGATTTGGTATAACATGCTGAGCAAATAAACTAGGATTTCCTTTTATTTGGGGGTAGATATGCAAGAAAACCTCTGCAGATGGTTTAATGCGGCTTCATGGACTGCACTGGGAATCTTTCCTTGCGCTTTCAGCACTTCAGTCTTCATTGGATATGTGTGTTGACGGCTGGCATGCACTCTCTACAAACAGAGAGAAAGGAGCGGGTTCTTTGGAACCAGAAGGATCTGATTGAATACTGTCTCTGCCACTTATTTGTTGGGCAACTTTAGGGCAAGTTTTGAGCTCTTTGAGAGTCAAGATGCCCTCATGACATGCCAGTTCAGTGTCCAAATGTGACAGGAATTTGGTACATTGTGTGCAGTGATAAATTCTTTTTTAAAAAGATTTATTTATTTATTTTATGTGTATGAGTCCTCTGTCTGCATATATGCCTGCACACCAGAGAAGGGTGTCACATCCCACTATAGATGGTTGCAAGGATGTCTTGAACAATCCCCCTATCTAATAAAAAAGAGTTGGTGATGAGCAAAGATCCCAACTCCTCTGGCTACAACTAGCGGTCTACCATGTGGTTGCTGGGAATTGAACTCAGGACCTCTGGAAGAGCAGTCATTGCTTTTAACCACTAAGTCATCTCTTCAGCCCTCAATAATGATAAATTCTTAAAGTGTGAGTATCCCACATGATATAAAAGTCAAATATAGTTCCTAGTAGCTAGGAAGTTTCTTGATTTTGTTTTGTTTGATCTTACACTTTGTGAAAGACAGCTCACTACTTAGCTCAGAACCTCACTATGTAGTCCAAGCTGGGCTCACACTTGCAGCCTTCTGTTCTAGCCTGTGGATAGCTCCAGTGTCCACCCTCCAAGTGTACCTTGTGCCCTCTGTAGTACACCCCTTAAAACAAGTGGTAGACCAAAAGTCAACTACATCTAGAGGTCCTAAGTTCTAGATGGGGTTGAAGTCATTTTCTAGGTAAAGGGTAAATAATCTTTGACTGTGTCTTCCAGAGAAAGAGCCAAAAACACCCATGAAGAACTCCAAATTTCAAACTGCTCATCTTGTTAGTTTTTCCAAGGGAAAGTCAGTTTGGAGGTATCAGGAATAATGTCACCCACTGAGGGATACAGTGATGAGGAAAGTGAGGGGCTCCCTTGAGAGGGGCTTCTCCTTGGGAGTGGACTAGAAATTCACTTTCCAGTCTTCAGGTTTAGGCCAGTGAAGGGCAACAATAGTGGAAGCTTTCATTTTCCTCTGTTGGGTCATGTGTCTATCAAGGAACTCTACAATCACACATGTGTGTATAAGTATGTAGCATGTATATGCTTATTATAGGCATGTGTGTGGATACATGTGCATATGTGTGTTCATATAAGTATATGTGTGCATGTTTGTGTATGCGTGAGTATATGTATATATGTATGTGCAAATGTGTGTGTTTGCATGTGATTGAAAAGCAGTCCTCTTTTGCATGCTGTGTGAATGTGTGCATACATACATATTCCATATTTTTTTAATTATTATAATTAGGCTGGAGAAATCGCTCAGCAGTTACCATTGACTGCTCTTCCAGAAGACCTGAATTCAATTCCCAGATCCACACAGTGTCTTACAACTGTTTGTAACTCTAGCTCCAGGGGATTTGACCCCCTCTTCTGACCTCTTTGAACACTATGCACCAAGCACACAAGTGATACATAGACAGGCAGACATGGACAAAACATCCATGAACTTAAAATTATTTTAAAATATGTTATTTTTATCTCTCTTTTTTTTTTTCAGAAAAGATCTCATTATAGACCTAGGCTGACCTGGAGTTAACTATGTGTCACAGGCTTGCCGAGACCTGCAATCTTCTTGTTTAGCCTCCCAAGTGTCTACTTGGATTTTTAAAAAAAATTAGTAATGGTCATATCCACATTTTTGATGGTGTTGAGCAGTATTGACTATGTGGTGTGGATATGATCTGGTCATAATACTTACCACTTCCCCATTAGATGGACTTGGATATTTATCTGTGTTTACTATCATTTTAATTGATACAAAACTCTCCCTTTAAAAATGTGATTATTATTTGTCTTATGGTATATGTGTGTTGTCTTAGTTAGGGTTTCTATTGTTGTGAAGAGACACCATGACCACAGCAACTCTTATAAAGAAAACATTTAACTGGGCAGGTTTGCAGCTCAGAGGTTTAGTCCATTATCAGCATGGTGGGACATGGCAGTATACAGGCAGACATGGTGCCAGTGCAGGAGCTGAGAATTTTCCATCTTGATCTGAAGGCAATAGGATGTAGCTTGAGCATTGGAGACCTCAAAGCCCACCCCCACAATGACACACTTCCTCCAACAAAGCCCCACCTCCTGAGAGTGCCACTCCCTATGACGTTATGAGGGCCAGTTCCATTCAAACGACCACCTAGCTATTTGCATGCGGGGAACAAGTGCCTGCACCCGTGTGCGAGCATGTTGTGTTCAGACAGCGACCTTGGATGTCTCCCTTTTCTACTGTTCTGTTCTTCTCATCCCATACGGCAGGATCTCCCACTGAACTTGAATCTACAGCTCACGGTGTGTCTGTGCCTAGTCAGCAAGCCCTGGAGATCTGTCTGTCTCCATCCCTCCAGTGCTGGGATACTGGGCACCTCGTTTTCAGGTGGGTGCCGGGCACTGAACTCTGCTCCTCCTGTTTGTGCAGTAAACACTTTCCCTGCAATGCCGTCTCCTGGACCACATCTGAAGACTCTCTAGAGCAGCAAAGACACAACGTCAGCAGTTAAGCAAGCAGAATTAGCACCGGGCCTCAGGATCCTTTCACGGCTGACCAACGATGTGCTGATTTCCGCAAATACCAGAAGCCTTTAGTGCAAAGCAAAACTGCTTGAGACTTGATCTCATACTTGAGTTCTATAACAAACGGTAGAGGAATGTTCTCGTCGGGCAATGGAGATGGCTTCTATGGGAAACTGCAAGAGGCTGTGGACTTGGTTCAGAGGGAGGAAGAATTACAAACAATTCGTTAGACTGAAGACAGGGAGCTGGGGACAGTCCACACAGCAAGTGGCAGGTTCTGATGGTGTTTGAACCTGTGACTCCTCATTCACCCATCATTCGGTGTGAGTATGGTAGAGGTGGGGCCGAGGATGCCCACTGACTACTCCTCCTTCCCCTCACCAGCTGGGTGAGCAAACGGTGCCTCGGTGGGAAACAAATGAGGAGGGTGTACTTTAATAAGACCACCATGGAAGGTGCTGGGAGCTGAGGATCCCTGGCCAGCAGATCCCAGAGGCCGGATAGCACTGAAGCATCTGCTTATTCCTCCTGACATAAAAACCACAGGGTGCCGGGGCACACGTTGGACCAGCTGCCTCTGGTGTGGAAGCTACCTCTGTGGGACCTGATGTGGCGCTCAACTCCTAGGGCACCTGTGAGGGTCCCTGCAGGTGTCACAGCAGGCAGGGAAGCAAACTGCAAAGAGGTGAGGATGAAAACTCAGTTCAAATTGACTTTGTCAACCTGAATCAAGCTTCGGGGAGTCTGAGGCCAGGCAGTTTATTGTCAGCGTATTTTAAACATGGTACAATTTGGAAAAAAAAATGTTTTCAGGTAGCAATCATTCCCTTTTGAGCTATACAATAAGCCTAAGGTAGAGACCCCTTTGCAAAGTACATGTGACCAGGAGGGTGGGTGCTGTAGCAAAAGGGTCTAGAATCTAGTGTGGTTTCTGACCAAGAAAGCCTAGAGGTCAGCAGGCCATAAAGGACGTGTGGCATCCCGGCCCCCTAAGGATGGGCTCTATTGACTGGGAGCTATAGATAAAGGTCTAGGGAGGGACAGTCTGGGATAGACATTCTGGGGAATTTGGGTGAAGTCTGCCCGAGTGAGGTCTGCCTCCACAGACAGCAAAAGGTCACCAGGTGGTGAACAATATCCACTTCCAGTCTTCTGGGTAGAAAACAGGTACTTCCTCCTCTGAGGACACACTCCTGCATGATCGGCATTCCTGGTTTCCCCGGTGGTCTGTGGGTACAAGGACCTTTGTGCCCCCACCAGTATCAGACTCCAGGACAGGTGTGATTAGGAGGTCATTGGGAGGCTCTGGTGTGTCAGCCTGGCCCTGAGCCTCGATGCTGGTTAGTCAGCATTAAATGTGAGCATTTAGCATGTTTACTACATCAGGTGCACTGGAATTTAGTAACTTTTAAAATTTTTTTCAGGAACTGTGTTTCTCAAACAAATGGTTGTAAAGACACAGTTAACCCTTCTCATGAGGCAGCTGGATCCCTCGGGTGGAGTCTATCTCTTGATGTGGGATTCCCCTCTGTATGCTATGAACATGCTTTATTACCATTGGTTAATAAAGAAGCTGCTTTGGCCTATGGCAGGGCAAAATAGAGCTGGGCAGGGAAAACTAAACCGAATGCAGGGAGAGAGAAGGTGGAGTTAGGGAGACACCATGTAGCTGCCAAAGGAGAAAGATGCTAGAACCTTACCAGTAAGCCATAGTCTTTAGTAATACATAGATTAATAGAAATGGGTTAATTTAAGAACTAAGAGCTAGTTAGAAATATGCCCGAGTCATCAGCCAAACAGTGATGTAATTAATATAGTTTCTGTGTGATTATTCAGGTCTGGGCAACCGGGAAACCAACGCACAGTCTCTGACTACAGTCTCTTTTGGTGAGCAGTTTTGACCTTGAATATTACAGGTATAAAACATATGCACTCCTCATGGGATGCTCTAATCAAGCCCAGAGTTCCTGAGGCTTTGCCAGGCAGTGACTCCATCAGCCAGGCCTCACCTTACCAAAAGCTGCAGATTTATTCTTCTGAGAAAATGTTGAGTCACAGGCATTCACAGGACATTCCAGACCCTTATTTTAGGGGATTTTTTTAAAGAAAAATTTTTATTTTATTTTATGTGCATTGGTATTTTGGCTGCATGTCTGTGTGAGGATGCCAGATCCCCTGGAACTGGAGTTACAGACAGCTGTGAGCTGCTATGTGGGTGCTAGGAATTAAACCCAGGTCCTCAGTGTGCTATAAAGCAAGAGGATCCCTGATCTCTGTGGTCTGCAGATGCAGGTGAAAGCTGGGGTCAGGGGTTCTGAGGGCTACAGCTCCTTTCGAAAGATTTTCACACAGGGCTGGAGCCAGCCTCAGTGTTAGAGTGCTTTTGTGGTGTGCATGGTTCCTGGGTTCCATCCCCAGTACCACACACACACACACACACACACGCCGAATACTATGGTTCAATGTTGAACCTCTAAATTGATATTCCTTTTTCCCCCCTTTGAGACAGGGTTTCTCTAGCTGTCCTGAAACTTGTTCTGTAGACCAGGCTGGTCTCAGATTTACAGAGATCTTCCTCCTGAGTGCTGCTGGGATTAAAGGCATGCATCACTACTGCCTGGCTAATTTGCTATTCTTAATTTGTGACTGAGGAATCCAGGCCAAAGAACCATTTTCTCAAAGTGAAGTTGAGTGTGCTCTTTGTCTGTTTTTTTTAAATTTATTTATTTATTTATTAAAGATTTCTGCCTCCTCCCCGCCACCGCCTCCCATTTCCCTCCCCCTCCCCCGATCAAGTCCCCCTCCCTCGTCAGCCTGAAGAGCAATCAGGGTTCTCTGCCCTGTGGGAAGACCAAGGACCACCCACCTCCATCCAGGTCTAGTAAGGTGAGCATCCAAACTGCCTAGGCTCCCACAGAGCCAGTACGTGCAGTAGGATCAAAAACCCATTGCCCTTGTTCTTGAGTTCTCAGTAGTCCTCATTGTCCGCTATATTCAGCAAGTCCGGTTTTATCCCATGCTTTTTCAGACCCAGGCCAGCTGGCCTTGGTGAGTTCCTGATAGAACATCCCCATTGTCTCAGTGTGTGGATGCACCCCTTGCGGTCCTGAGTTCCTTGCTCGTGCTCTCTCTCCTGCTCCTGATTTGGACCTTGAGATTTCAGTCCGGTGCTCCAATGTGGGTCTCTGTCTCTGTCTCCTTTCATTGCCTGATGAAGGTTTGGTTTTGTTCTCCTCAAAGGAGACCCAAATTGGTGGTTTTGTGGTTTCCAGCATGTAATCACCCATGAGAAAGCACTTACAGGTCGCCAGGCACACCAAGGCTGGTTTGTTTTCTTCAGGTCCTACCAGCAATGCCTGGCCCACTTCCTTTCCTTCTCCCTGGACCTCTGGGCCCCAGAGCATCGGGCTGTAACTAATAGAGACCGGAGCCCACACCAAGCTCCACTCACAAGAGTGCCATGTGGGGCAGGTGCTCCACGGGGCTGGAGTCACAGAGTGCCGTGTCCCAGAAACCTCTGAGTGGACAGCTAACTTAGAGATTCTCGTCATGTCTCCGTGGGTCTTGGATACTATCTTTTCCTTACTGGAGTGTCTTCAGGCACTATGACTGGCCCTGGCTTTGTGAAAGGTGACCCTTGAATTGGGGGATATCTCTTGTCCCTTGTGTGTGGGGCACAAGGTCCTTGTGCTCATAGAAAAACTAAGAATGTTAAGCCCTCACGCTTGTCTCTGCAGTGGAAGGTTTGTGTACCTGTTTCTTCCTGGAAAGCTGAGATGTAAGTAATAATCCGGTGATCTTTACTGTCTGTAGGGCCAGGCCTCATATGCATCCCCCAGACTAGTATTTTTGTCCCAGAGTCCATCTCCTTAGACCTTTATCCTGGGCACTTTTTCTCAGTCAACAGAATCCATTCTTACGGAAGACATCACATGTACTTTGCGAAGGAGTTTCGATGTAGTCAGGTCTTGAGCTTTATTGTGATAATTGCCACCAGGAAACCTTTTTCCAAAGTTGCACTATCTTTAAACATGTCAAATATAAACCGCCTGAGGTCAGATTCTAGAAGTTTGAACCAACACCAGCTAAGTCATGTTGAGTCAGATTTCCTTCTTGCCTCGCAGGGATTGTTATTCTGTCGGCCCTTGCAGAGACCCATATGCACAGCCTACAACAGTCAAAGTCACTCACAGCTCATTCTTTCCCAGAGGGGACATCCTGAGGATGTTCCTTCCCAGTACACTTGACACCACAAACACACACCACAATCATGCCGTATGGATATTAACCCCGCTTCTCCACACTCACACAACACACACACACTACACAAGTCACAAGTACAGCACGTGCATGCCTCGTACCTCACACTCACAAAACATACATGCTACAATTGCACACCACCCACAAGTACATCACACATGTGTAACATACATTATACACATAACACATTCATACGACACACACAATACACCACATACGTTCCTGTTCCAACGTCCATATATTCTCCAGGCTTCCAAAGGTCTTCCCAATGCCAGGGCAATGCCCTGACCTTGGAAGAGCCCTCCAGTGTGGACCCTTCTCTCATATATAGAGGATGGTACCGTCTTCCAGTGTGTGCCGTTGTCTGATGTAAGAGAAGGGTACCATCTTTCAATGTGTGCTGTTCTCTGGTGTAAGAGGAGGGTACCATCTTCCAGTGTGTGCTGTTTGTTCTCTGATAAAAGAGGTGGGTACCATCCTCCAGTGTGTGCTGTTCTCCTGTGTAAGAAGAGGGTACCGTCTTTGCTGGCATGCTGAATGGAAAAGAGGAGGTTGTTATACTCCATCATCAAGAAAGTTGCATGCTGTTGTAGCACGGAGCACGGGGCCAGGCGCAGTGGCCCTTGTCTGCAACCTCAGCATTTGAGAAGATGGGATAGGAGGATTGCTGCTAAATCAAGGCTAGCCTGGGCTACATAATGAGTTTAAGGTCAGTCTGACATAATAAGAAAACTGTGTCTCAAAGAACAAAACAAAGATTTCTTTTTTTTCTGAGAATATAACAATGTATGCCTATCGGGCTGGCACTTGGGAGGTAGAGGTAGGAGAACGGGGAGTTCAAAGCCAGCTTTGTCCACACTTCGCCTTGCTTACATAAGACCTCCATCTCCAACAAAACAACAAAAGCAGTGGATGTGTTTTCTTCACTGTCCTTCTCTTGTATTTATTTAGTAACTCAGCATGTCGGGGGCCAGAGAGCAGCGTGGACTTGAACCCTGGTCCTACAGCTGAGTAGTTAGTGCTAAACCAGCCTGCCTCCATCTTAGACTTGAAAGCCATCTTACAGTAAAGATGAACTAGGTCCATCCCTGTGTATGACTGAGCCTGTTTCTCAAGGATTGGGCTATAGCCCACCTGTAACCTTAACTACGAATGGTTCTGTACTGGCCGTTCCAGGAAACAGCAGCCATGCCTTTGTTTCTAAAGGTTATTATGGCCGCCTATGACGACCTTGTTATGACTACCTTGTGACTGTGTCTTTGTTTCAGCCCGTCGTCATGGGCAACTCTATGCTTATGTTCTGTTTCTGGAACCCCACCTACTTGCCTGCCACACCACCCTCCATTTGAAAGTTTCTTACCCTTGAGCTATAAAAGCCCTTACCTTCCCCACATCCACTGCCGATCTCCTGAACCCCTCTTTGAGGAAAGTCAGCCTGTGTACACAGACAGAAAACCTCCCTTTTAATGAATTTGCCCATGATTTGGGTCAGTGGTCTTTCTCCTCGTATCTGTGGGGTTAACAGGAGTTGGCCTGAAAGGAAGGGGTGGTGAAGATCTGTACCCGTGCTCCTCAGGGAGGACGGAGGGCGGGGCAAGAGTGTCCTCGTCAAACGCCAGGCAGGCGAAACCCAAGGGCCTGGTGGCTAAAGGCTGCGCTGAGTGGCAAAGGGAATTGTCTAGAACGTACTACAAGCTTGGATAGTCTGAGGTGGGAAAGGCAGGGAATGCTGGGAAGTGAAGTGTTTTGCTTAGGAAAAGTTGAGTCTGGGGCCCTTGTGGGGACCCTGAATGATTGATTGGTCAAGAAACTAGATGCAGAGCCCGGGGTCAGTCAGATGCAGAGATTTTAGCCCTGCAGAACTAGTGGGTAGCTGCCTTTGAAAAGCATTTCATTGCTACAGATTCCTCGGAGTGCTTAGCTCGACCTGACAGGAGGAGCCAGACTGTCCCAGCGCACGATAACTCTGCAGACTGAGTCAGTGGACGGCCCCTCTTTACCCAGAGAGTCTTCAATAGTCTTTCCCCTTGGTTGTTATGCAAGTCGCTCAGCCTGGTGCTTAAGGAGCTCATTTCCTACTTAAATCTCATTAGATATCAAATTCCTCCACCATAAAACGGCGGAGTAGAAATTTAGCTTCCCGAGCTGAGTGGGAGCAGCATCGCCCGCCAGAGTCCAAAGGGAAGCAGAGCGAAGGAATTAGTGTCTTCCTGCCTGGGCTGGGTTAGCTTCTGGCGGGGAGGTTTGCTCTTCGGGACTCACGCGGGGCGCATCTGCTAGGGAGAACACTGCGTGGAGGGCGGGCCATTCGGGCCTGTGACGGATTGCTGCTATCCCTACGTCACCTACGCCCCCAGTGCCCTTCGTGTAAAGTGCTGAGGGGACATTACTGGATAGCCAAGCCTGGGCAAGGAAGACAAAAAACAGGATGTGCCTCACTCACTACATGGCTTTGGGCGCTGCCTCCCACGGCCCTGAGCAAGGCTCTTTGACTCACTGTAGCCCTCGCTCTTATCCATAGATTCAAGACAAAAACCTAGGTCCGTGATGCTGGCTTTTAGAGCTCTGTGTGGGTGGTTTGGGTTTTTTGTTTTGTTTTATTTCTTTTTCCTGGACCTTAAGGATTTATTTTTTAGTTATGTGTATGTCTATGCGGAGGATATGTGTATTTGCGTGCAGGCACCCTTGGAAGCCTGCAGAGGGCATCAGCTTCCTCTGGAGCTGGAGTTACAGGTGGTTATGAGCGGCTCAATATGGCGGCTGGGAACCGAACCTGGACCTTCTACAAAAGCCATCTCTTCAGTGCCCAGACTTCATTGTTTTAAATTCACCTGGCACAGCCTGGTTTAGAATTCCTTCTCCTTAGGTGTCCTCAGCTCCCCGGGAATCCGGTCCTCCTTTCCCCTGGGCTTTATAGGCTCTTTGGTCCATACTTTCCTTAAAGTACTGATCACATGAGGCATATATGTCTGTTTCTGGCACATTCTGACCCTTCTTCTGACTCCATTGCAGGATGGTCTAACAGTGCAGAGCTTGACATGTGTTAAACATGCTGTAATTATTAATCACTGCACCAATAGACAGCTGCCCGTCAGACCCTGTGGTTGTCACCAGAACACAGAGATGTGACTGGGACAGTGTGTGGTGAGCCAAGGCCACAGGAGCAGGCCATCCAGTTCTGCCTGTCCCTGCCCTCCCTCCTCTTCTAACATGCAGACATCCCATCCTAAGTCTAACCTGAACCAGCCTCTCTGCCCTTCCTTGTTTCAGTTCTCTGTTTCCTTTTTGGTCCTCACCACCCTTCATCATCTGTCTCTTTCTCTGGTACCTGCCCCAGGAGGGGAGGCCCCCAAGTGCCTCTCTTTCCTGGCTGTAGGTGACACCATTTTGGGGGCTGGGCTCCTGGCCTGTAAGAAAGAGAGATGGAGTTGAGCATGCATAAATATCCATGGCTCTCTCTTTCCCTGCAGTGGATGTGAGGTGACCTGCAGCTTTAAGCTCCTCTTGCCTTGGCCCTACCCCACTCCGCAATGATGGTCTGTAACCTTGAACTGTGAGCAGAACAAACCCCTTCTCATCGGCATTGCCTTTATTAAGGTATTTGATCACATCAGAAAGGCAACTGAGACCGCCCGCTTTCTTCATTCTTTGAGAAATGAGAGTGCGGTCAGCTGAGGATAGCTTCCAGCTCTGTTGCCTGGAGACTGGAGAGGAGCAGGTTTGTGTGAGGACAAAGCTAGAGTAGCTTCAGACAACTGCATTTGCCTGACCAGGGGCCGCCATGCAGCAATATCCACGCAGGAAGCAGCTATAAGTCTACAATCCACAGCTCGTCTCAGGTCTGAGTCAGAGAGAACGAAACCATCAGAACCATCAGAACTGCAGTTCTGGATTTTAAAATGATTCTTTGGATCATAATGTTAGAAGGTGTCAGGCTGCTCCACTGGGGGACTGGCAGTGGGACAAGCAAATCTGTGGCTTTCATTGGATGGCCAGGTGGGAGTTGACTCCGGAAGAACTGAGTTCTAATCCTGACTTTGCTACTCAAGTTGTTACCAGGAGTTTGGGGGTGTCTCTTTATAGTTATCAGATGATACCAGAGAAATCGGGACCTTCTTTCGGGGTTCCTAGCCTCACGAATAAAATAATTTAAGCCAGACAGCAGTGGTGCACACCTTCAATCCCAGCACGCAGAAGGCAGAGGCAGGTGGATCTCTGTGAGTCTGAGGCCAGCCTGGTCTACAGAGTGAGTTCCGGGACAGCCGGGACTGTTTCACAGAGAAACCTTGTCTCAAGAAACAAAACAACAACAAATAACATACTCTCTTAGTCGAGGCAAATTGCAATCAGCTACAAGGAGAGAAGGGAGTGGGTCAGTTAGTTTCTTCTCAGTTTGGTACAAACTAAAGACATCTGGGAAGAGAGAGCCTCAACTGAGGCACAACCTCCATCAGACTGGCCTGTGGACATGTCTTTGAGGGGTTTTCCTGGCTGCTGAGCAAGTCTAGAGGAAGCAAGTCAGTGAGCAGCGGTCCTCTGTGGGTCTGCCTCTGCCCCTGCCGCCAGGTTCCCTCCCTGAGTCCAGTGAACAGCGGTCCTCTGTGGGTCTGCCTCCGCCCCTGCCGCCACATTCCCTCCCTGAGTCCAGTGAGCAGCGGTCCTCTGTGGGTCTGCCTTTGCCCCTGCCGCCTCGTTCCCTTCCTGAGTCCAGTGAGCAGCGGTCCTCTGTGGGTCTGCCCCTGCCGCCAGGTTCCAGTCCTGAGTACCTTGATGATGAGCTGTGGCCTATAAGCTGAAATATACCCTTTCCTCTCCAAGGTGCATTGTGGTCATGGTGATGATCACAGCCACAGAGAGCAAACTAGAGCAGGGGGCTTTAGAGAGAGAATAAGGACACCCAAAGTACCAGAAAAGCATCTATGGGCTGTGGTCAGCGTCCGAAAACAAAACCAAACAAACCACGGTAGAGCCTTTGAAAGGCAGACAGACACAGTCCATCCTACCATCCTACCTAGGGACCTAGGAGAATTGCTGGGGATTCTGGGAAGGAAGAGTATCTCATTAAAGGAATAACCATCCTGCCAACCTCTTAGTGTGCTTTAAGGGGACCCTGCCTTCCTAGAGGTAGTCGCTTAACCTGGTTACTGGCACTGGGAATGTTAGGTGTCCAGTGTCATCCATTATCACACACAACCCCACACAAGATTCTATTCCCTTGAGCAGAAGTTTTTCCTTAATGAGTTTTTATTGCCGTTCTAACAGTGTATGGAGACCACACAGCAAACCACATGATTGTAGTGTTCCACTTACCAGCAAGAATATGCTGCATGGTTAATACACATTAAATATAAGAAGCGTAGCCTCAAGAAGCCATCCTCAAGAAGGACCTGTATTTTGCATTCTTTGTATCTCCTGTCTTTTGTGGTCCTTCAGGAGCCCAGGTCACATCTCTGAGGAGCACTCAGGTCAGAATTGGGAGACCCTAAAAGTCCGACAGATATAACAGAGTCATCCCGGCAGCCCCACTGCCTCTGGTGCTTACCTAGGAAGAGACCGCTCCTGCGGTAACTGTTCTCAAGATGGAGCCAGAAAGAGGAAATGGGTAATTACACAGGACTGGAAGACGTGCAAATTTCTCTTTGTTCTGAGCTGGATCTCAAGCTGCCTCCTCACCAAGAGGATTTCCATACCATTTAATTTGCCTCCAAGTGAGTAAAGACTGGGGTGGTGGGTGGGGTAGAAAAAATAATAAAGATAGGAGCAGGAAAATGAAGAAAAGCTGATTTCTCTAGAGAAGGCAAGAGAATGCTAACCTGTCAGTAAAGGGGACTGTAAGGAGCTAGCGTGACTAACACTTTATTAATTTTGTGGAACGGGTGAAGAATACAGAAGCCATCAGACATCTCTGGGAGCTAACAGGTCTCCAGTACCCTCTGCCCCCCTCTCTCTGCCTTCCTGTATCCCTCAACTAAACAAAGCAACCTGACAACCCGGCTAAAAAGGGGTCCCTTGTACTGCTTGGGTCTGGGCCAGCTTTGGTGATGGTTTTGTTCCGTGTGCATCAACCCACCAGGCCTAGAAGTCTGCACCCGCAGTGGTGGATTCTCCTGGCCCACAACACCTTAGGAAGTCAGGGAGTTGATGCTCAGACTTGGTTATAGGGCCCAGAGCCTCTGTAATGTCATCCACAGCTAGGGGGTACCCAGTACCCCCAAAGCACCCTGTGTCCTCACTAGGGTACTTGCTCATTGCGTGATGAACATCCCCTGCACTCCTTGAGCTCCCCAAGACTAGGTCTGCCTTATTCGGCTCACCACTGGAGATCCCAAGCCTGCTATACCTTGAGGGAGGGTTACACCCTTAAAGAGTCAATAACCACAGAGCAAGCGCATTCGGGAAAGCAACATTGCTGACATGTATCAGGTGGGTGGCACCACAGTGGGCACGAACGTGCTGAACTCATACAGACCCCTTGTCATGGTTCTCTAAACCCAAACGCATGATGGCTTTTGCCAGGCGTTTCTGCTGTGTTTGGCATTGTAAATCACCTAGAGAGGATGTGAGTGTGGCTGGCCATGTGGAGGCTTCCGGGAACACTGTGGCGTATGGTGTCCACAGCAATTCTGGAAGTCAGTCTGCAGCAGACACGGGCAGCTGCGGCAAGTTCTATACAAACAAGACTGAAAAGCAAGCCCACGGGCTCGGCCAAGGCAGGTACAGCGTTCTGAAAACCTCTGGGATCTACTGTTTTGGTGTTTGTTTCTTGGTTTTCATCTGCCAGGGGCACAATGAGACAGCCATGGAATAAAGAGTATTGTGCCCCGCCCCCAAACACACACAGCTCAGGGGCCAGATTCATAGGCTCCACAGGGTTGGTGGCTGCAGTAGCCATGGAGACTGGGCCTTTGGGTTCCTATAGTTTTGGTTTGGTGGGTCCTGAGTTTGGGGCCAACATCACTGGTCTTGACTTTCCATATAACCCACAGACAAGGCAGAAAGGTGGGCTGGCAGACACCAGGCCCCAGCAGCACCTTGGTTCATGAGGACCTGGGGTTCCCTGTGAGGGCAGGAAGCCACCAGAAAAGAATCTGGAGGGCTATGATAGTTAATGGAAGATAGTTAACGGATAATTAACTCCAGGCAGGGGGATACCTGGAGTTTCCAAGATGGTGGACTTACAGTAGGTGTGGCCAAACCCTGATATCCCCCTGCCTCCACTTACCAAGTGCTGAAATGAAAGGTGTGCACTACCACGGAGGGCGCTAGGCAAATATTTTAGAATGTTTTCTTTTTTTTTTCTTTTTTTTTTTTTTTTGGTTTTAGAATGTTTTCGAAGTTTACACATCCTCATGGGGAACAAGGACGTTGGCCAATTTTTGAGACTACAGCGCCACCTGGTGGCTGTACCCAACAGGCCTCGCTTGCGTTAGCACAGGTTATCTTGGGGCTCTTAAAAATTTTAGTAGCTCAGCACTCAGAGGCAGATGGATTTCTGCAAGTTCAAGGCCAGCCTGGCCTATCTAGTGAGTTCCAGAACAGAGCTTCACAGCCAAATCCTGTCTCTACAAACATAATTTAGTTCTTGGGCTAGAAGTCAAGGGCGCTTACTGCTCCTGCAGAGTTTCTTCCCAGCGGCCCTGTGGAGTAACTCTTAACTTCGTGTACCGCCAAAGGACCCTTCTTCACCCTCTTCTAGCCTCAGAGACACACATCAAACAAACAAACAAAAAAACCTCATAATTTTAAAACTAAACATAATCTATGATTTAATTCCTCTGTAGTAATCCTCAACAATGGAAATGTCATGCTATTTTGTTCCATCTAGGGTAAAGATTCACTTTGAAATGCCACTTCAGCAACACAAACGGGACACACCTGGTTCTTCTGCCCCAAACACACATCTCAGGGCTTTATTTATTTATTTATTTATTTATTTATTTGGTTTTTCAAGACAGGGTTTCTCTGTGGTTTTGGAGCCTGTCCTGGAACTAGCTCTTGTAGACCAGGCTGGTCTCGAACTCACAGAGATCCGCCTGCCTCTGCCTCCCGAGTGCTGGGATTAAAGGCGTGTGCCACCGCCGCCCGGCCCAGGGCTTTACCTACACAAGTTATCTACTCAGCTCAGCTCCCACACCCTTGTTCTGTCTCCACAGTACTCGAAGGTTTCCGCTTCCGTGAGGACGCTCCTGTGTCAGCAAGGCCTTCCCTGACCCAGCTGGCTCCTTAGGGTTCGGTAGGAACGCCCCCACTCCCACCTGGCGCCCCAGGTCTTTCTTTGAAACAGTACAGCTATCAGGAAGTGTCTCTCCACTTACGGCTACCGCTCCACATTGCTCTCTGCCTTGTTGGTAGGTAGTGCTAGGACATGGAAGTCTTTGGCTCCGATTTGTTGAAGGAATCAATGGAAGTCCTCTCTAAACACGATTTCCTCCGTGAGACCTGCCCTGCACTGGCCAGCCATGAGGCAGAGGGGAACCCGTGCTGATGCCAGCGTCCCCTGTCAGTAAGTACCCCCGGGATGTGGACTGGCTTGTTCGTGGATTTCCCGGTCCCCTGCACAGGATGACACCAAGGAGGGGTCCCCACTGTGTGGGGATAGACCCACATTCCCTCTAGTGAGGTTCCAGGAGAGTCACCCAGAGCTGGCCCTTTGTAGCTGACCTCTCTCAAGGTGCGTTTACATTGTGGTGAGGACGTGCTGTGTCTCCTAACGCACTCCCAACCTTTGGAACGGTATTTTGGTAGGGACACTTCCTGTTTTGGAAGCTAAAGGTGCCCAAAGGCAGGTGAAGATTGTGGATAAAATCCTCCCTCACTGTTGGGTGGACGCTTTTCTCGCAAAAGTCCATTTACGTAGTAACAGCGGCTGCCAGTAGATGTCGCCAGACCCTAAGGGATGAAGTGCCCCTTCTCCAGGTGACCCTCGGAGGTAGCAGAGAACCGGGCACTTTTCCAGATTTTAAGGATGCGGCAGTGATCTCTGGGGGCTGTTATATTCTGAGTTTTGCGTCGGAGGTCACGGTTTGTTTCATCGGACCCCTATAAGACCTTTAGCATCCTTTCCTGCTTCATCCAGGGGCTCTGCCTGCCCCTTGGCACTCTGGTTGGTGATCAGATTGTAACTTCTGGGTGCTGCCCCAGCTGAGCTGTGCAGGCTCTCCTGTCCTCGAGATGCCCAGATTTGGGTGGGAGATGTCCCAGGGCGCGCCACTGCCACACAGCTGTTCCTAGACCCCAGACTCAAAGGGATAGAAGATCTCCCCCGAGCCCACCTGAGATTAATAAAGTTGTTTTAACTCTACTAATGGATTCATGGAGAAGATCTCACTTAGGTTGAATGTCTCAATGGCTTCCAGGGTCCCACTGGAGAACAGATAGAATTTCTGTGGTGTGTTTACTGAAGTTAATATTTAGAACCAAAGCTATCTGCAATTGAGACAATTCTATTTAGGCTGCTGCTAGAGCCCACCTTTTCAATATAAACGCTTGACTTGGAGCCTAAATGAGGAAAAGTCAGTTTTTAAAGAAAACAACTTAAATAGAAATAAAAAGTTAATTTACGCTACTTAAAAGCACACTGTGATGGGGCAAGTCTGAATTTTAAAAATACATTTTATTGGGGCTGGAGAGATGGCTCAGAGGGTAAGAGCACTGACTGCTCTTCCAGAGGTTCCGAGTTCGATTCCCAGCAACCACATGGTGGCTCACAACCATCTGTAATGAGACATGGTGCCTTCCTTGCCAGCAGTACATTGTATGCTTAATAAATAAATAAATCTTTTTAAAAAATACATTTTATTTTATTTTATTTATTATTTATTTATTTTGCTTTGTCAAGACAGGGTTTCTCTGTGTAGCTCTGGTTGTCCTGGAACTCACTCTGTACACCATTCTGGCCTTGAACTCACAAAGATCCACCTACCTCTTCCTCCTAAGTGCTTGGATTAAAGGCATGTTGGACCAGGACCACCGCCCAGCCCTAAAAGCTAATTTTAACACATTAAAAATAAATGCATATATGTGCACATGTATATAATTCCCACTCATTTGAAAAATACACCACTAGCCAGGCGTGGTCGTGCATACCATTAATCCCAGCAGGCTGATCTCTGTGAGCTTGAGGCCAGCCTGGTCTACAAAGAAACCAAAACCAAAACCAAACCAAACCAAAACAAACAAACAAACAAAAAAAAAAACTATAAACCCAGACTGAGGGATAAGATTTGACTGCAGAGTAATTATGAAAAGTTCTGGGTTCAATCCCAAGGACCCGTAGAAAGCAAATCTATGTTGTGAACTAATTAATACATGGTATCTTAAACATTGCTCCTACAGAAGCTGAGAATAGAATGGTAGTTATTAAAAATTAGTTGGGACAAAGCCAGCTGTACCAACAGATCACTAATGGCCCCGTGGATGGCTAATTCTATTTGCATAACCTTTCAACAAGAAGCTTTGACAACAGCCAGGAGGGAAAAGAAGAGACACACACTCCCACCCAAGCAGGACACACTTGAAGCAGGGACTCTGGAGCCTTCCTCCAGTCCTTGAAACTCAGTTCCAGGGTTAACAGGGCTGTCCATCACACTCCCTCATCACTGGTCCTGGCTCTGCATTGCCTCGACAGCAGAAATGACCTCTCAGAGGTGTAATAAACAGTCCGAGGCTGGGGAAGCCGGACTGGTGGTGGCTGTGCCCAGGGGTTCCAGGTAGCTCTTCTGACGAGAACAGCAGCTGTCCAGTGCACAGTTCCGGTTTGCTTCTCTTTTTGTTGCTTCAGAATCTAAAATACAAACTAGTTCAGTTCATTAACCATGCAGGGCCCTTTCCACTGTTTTTGTGTCTGATGAAGCCCAAATAAGAGAGAGAGAGAGAGAAAGAGAGAAAACAAAAACAAAACCAAAAAACCTTGCGGCTTATTTTCCCTCTTTGTTGTTTCTTTGTTTTGAGACAGAGCCTCATTCTGTAGACCAGGCTGGCCCCGAACTCACAGAGATCTGCCTGTGTCTGCCTCCCAAGTGCTCGGATTAACAGTGTACATGCCACCACCCCTGGCAGAAGTTCCTGTTTGAGCTGCTTTTGTCTATCTGATGACATTACCACCCCAGTGACTGAGAACGGAGCCCCTTCCAAATGACAATACAGTCTGGGGTACAGTTCACGAACACAGTACTCACACTGCATGAGCAAGCCTGAATGGCTGTCTACCGGGGACTATTTTCATTTCTTTTTTGGGGCCCGCCACCAGGGGGCAGCCTTGGAAAGCAACACAGATTGGTGAACCCGCACTTCTGTCGATGAAATAAGCATGCTGGCGTGCTTATCAGTATGCAGAAAAAGCAAGGCCTTCTACACAGGCTCCGTATCTTTGCAAACTTTACTTTACCTGGGCAAACAGAAGCTATCAAAGAAACAAATAAGAGAGACACAAAAGTTCAGTTATTCCAGGTGGGAGTTAATTGGACTTAACTGAGTCATCAAGCGGCATGCTGACTGTCAAGTTTTCATATAACATGGGGGAGTGGGGTGGGGGTGGACTCGGATCAGCCACCAGGAGGTCTGGTCTTGACCCCAGCTAGGTCATGCTTACTCACGAAAACCAGCGCCTTTGGCCTTAACCTCTCTGGCTCAGGAATGTCCTTTTGTCTGAACAAGGAGGTGTAAAAGGGTGGACAGTGGGTAGAATGTAGAGGCCCTTCTCCTCTTCCATCCCTCTCTCTCCCTCCGTCCCTCCGTCCCTCCCTCCTTCCATTCCCTGCTGACAATGCAGTCTCCCTGAGCCACTCCTCTGAGTGTGAGCCTATGCTGAACACTGGGGAAACTGAGGCCAATCAGAAATGAATACGATAGTCATTCTATCTGGCTCTAGCTGAGCTTTCTGTACAGTGTGGATGCTCAGAGCCTGGTGTCGGGGTCTCATCTTCACTCTTAGTTTTTCCCTGTGTGTGTCTGCCAGGTGTTGTGGTGCCCTGGTTAACACCCTGGCACTCAGGAGGCAGAAGCAGACAGGTTCCTATGAGTTCAAGGCCAGCCTGAACTACAAAGATAGATAGACAGACAGACAGACAGATAATCAGCTGTCCTATGGAGAGGGGAACAAGGAAGGAAAGATACCTGGGAGGCCACAGGACTCTTATGTATATGAGGACCTCAGTAACAAATGTCTTATGAAGCCTTCCATCTCCATAAGGGAAAAAAGACTGAATGGGCGGGCCCGTTAGATGAGAGGTAGCCCATTGGTCTACAGACATGGCCATCATGCCTCATCCTCCTATCAACTATCTGCACTTCCTCGTGCTGAAAGGACTTCTAACACTTCGTCTCAGGTGACTTTCTAGTCTGTGGTAGAACACACGCCCTTGCTCACTCGCTCAGTTTAAATCTGGACCACGGCCTCAACTGGCAGAATGTAGACAACATGAAATTCACCATTGCATGTGTGCTAATGTGTGTCTGTGAGTATGTCTTCATGCACGTGTGTCTGTGCATGCACAGGTGTGTCTCTGTGCATGGCTGCATCTCTGTGTGTGTGTGTCCCTGGAGGTTCCGTCCAGGGCTTTGTATGTGGACGCTACAGCCACAGCTGTTTTCTCGCTTTAGTTTTGAGAAGTCTTTCTCAGTTTTGCAAGCTGGCCTTGAGATGTAATCGTCGCTCCTCAGCTTTCAGTAGCTGGAGTTACAGGCCTAGGGCATAACGCCCAGCTTAGCCACTTTAAAATGACACTAGGTGCGTCTATGTTCTTGGGCTTTGTTTCCTAAACTAAAAATTGCGCCTCCTCGGCTGGCCCCAGGCTCCTCTATTCTACTTCAGCACTGGGTCTTGTGAACCACACAGCCTTTGTCAGGTGGGGTGGACCCGTGGCACAGACCACAGACTGAGCTTGAGATGGTCCTTAGTTCCCACTCCCAGCGTGGTACTGTAGTCGGGCGGGAAGACCAAGCTGGTCATGGAGAAGGGCAAATTCGATTGTGCAGCGGTCTGACAGATCTAAACAGACAGCATCCATTACCACGAAGACTCAGCTCCTAGGTCCCCCTCTGTGGTCCCCTAGGAAAGAAATGAGCAGTTCTGGAGCCAGTCGACTTCCCAGGCCTCCAAAGGGACCTTTGCAGTGACCCTTCCTGCCTGGCCAGCACAGGTCACCCACACAGGCGGCCTCCGGTCCTGCAAGGCCTGGCCTCAGTGCTGTAGCGACCTGTCCTCGAAGCTGCTGGCCTCAACAGTGGCCTCTACGGAATTCCTCATGATGAATGGAACCCTTTCCAGTCAGCTCCCCCTTAGCTGGGGACTGATGTACGTTTTATCCCAGAGCCTGGCAAAGGCGGACACCCTTCCTAGATCGTCTCTCGCCTGAGCTGTCCGCAAGGAAGTCAAGCCTCAAACCCAGCTGAACTTGTGGTTCCGAGAAGGTGAGGTAACTGTAAACAAACAATGGCACCCTTTACCAATTGTCCTTTGCAGAGAAGTCCAATACCAAAGGTGTCAAATGGCTGTGGGCTATTGTCGGCTCGGCTCCCCGAGCAGACGGTAGTCCTCGGCCCACATTCCTGGGCCACTCCCATTTCCCCGTTGGGTCCTGGAGACGAGGTGCCTCCAGGTCAACACCTCCTTGCAGCTTTAGCTGCCCCGGGTTCCAGGCCCCAGCCGTATTTGTCCAAATTAGAGTCCGTTTACTTTACAAACCACACTCAAGCTGCACTGGACACCCAGCAGCTGCTTCCCTGACGTCCCCAGCACGGCTCTTGTTTGCAGTCGGCAAACAGACCGCCCTGAACAAGCCACTGGGTCGCCAGGCTGTGGAGATGGGCGCAGCAGGCAACCGGAAGAGCAGGCAACCGGAAACTGGAAGCTGCCCACTGCTTTTTGCAAACAGACTGCTCTTTCTCAGTTCCCTCTCTCTCAAAATAAATAAATCAATACAAATGTAGAAAAGAAGTATTCGTGGGGGAAATGTGCAGAGATGTCTACACGAAGCAGAAAGGAAGATCCCAGAAAGGGTACCCAACAACCCACTGTTCTTAGACTGCTCAGTCCTTATTCCATCAGGCCACACCCTCCATTTCGCCATACATATAAGTGTGAGCAGACCGCTTTTAATGCTTTTAACAAGCTTCAGCCAGACTGGTGGTGTTGACATCCCGGTTCCCCTACAGGAGGTTTAAACTATGTGCAACCGAGGGTCCTCACCTGCAGGATGGTGATAAAAGGCATGTTCGGGAGGAGTAATTTAGCTAAGGAGTTTAAGGAACTAAGAACTGGGTCTAGTGGCTGGCGGTGCCCGCCTTTAATTCCAGCACTGGGGAGGCAGAGGCAGGCGGATCTCTGTGAGTTTGAGGCCAGCCTGGTCTACAAAAGCTCGTTCCAGGACAGGCCCCAAAGTTACAGAGAAACCCTGTCTCGAAAAAATTTTTAAAAATTTAAAAAAGAAAGAAAGAAAAAGAAAAACTAGGAAGAATTGAGTCTAGCTCACCATCCACTCTCACTAGCCTCAGCATCTACCGCTGCTTCTTGAGTAAAGAGCAGATTGTGCCTTAGTAAACCCAAAGCACAGCACATTGACATAGCCTAAGTGGAAAACACTGTGGTTCATCCACCCTGAAGAAACCCACGGCTGTAGCATGTGGTTGTGACCGCTGCTGTCCGCCAGGATCATGAAAGAGCATCAGAGTGCATCTCCACTAGACAGAAGATCCAGGTTCCAAACCTGAAGTAGTTTCAACTGACTTTGTGTGGCTTTCACCCCATCCGGTGGAGCTGCCCTCAAGCGGACCACTGTAAATTCGGAACCTCCGAGCTCCCGTTACAAGGCTGGTTTTGTTGTTGGGTGTGTTTTTAGGGATCCTTCCAGACAGGGAACTGGTGGTTTGAGATGTTTGTCTGTACTCAGATGTGACATGGAGTGACAGGCGCAAACACACAGCCCCTGATCCAGAGAGGCTGAGCACCCGTACCCGTGAGCACCCATCCTTGGCTGCTCCGGCCCACTGCAGTGGCTCTATCCCGCTTGGAGCGGCGGCCTCTGCTCCTTCCAGGAGATCCCAGGCTAACCCCACACTCCCCACAAGGCAGTGTTTGCGTATCCTGGTATGTATCCCGGTATCCTTACATTTGAGCAGCTCAAGGGTTCCGCGGCCTGTTTATTATTTGGTTCCACCCGCAGAATACCCTACCGACATCTAGTGTGACTCCCAGGTGTCCTTAGCCCTCCCCGGCTCTGACATCTGGGTGTCAGAATGCAGACATAGCAAAGTGAGTGGAAGCCACTAAATACGGCCTGCTGGTGCAATATATAGCTCTATAGGGTTACATTGCCCGCATGGTGGCAAGCTCCCATCTCTCCCTCAGCCACCCAGATGCCTCGCCTATTCTGAAGAGTTCTGTAAAGCCCTGTCTTGGTCACATGGACCGGGTAAGGGAGACCTTAAAACACCCCTCCCTCGACCTTCTTGAGTCTTCTCTGAAGAGCAGTGCTGGGAAGAGGGTCCTGTCAGTGAGTCAGGGAGCAATAGACTTGTCATACCCAACCTCCTAGCCCGTCCCTAGACAGCCTGGTGCCGAGGAGTGTCATTTCCTAGGATAATTAAAGAGAAGGCCACTTTCTGCTTGGTGTGTCTGATTCAGTTGGCTGTTAACCCACGGAGCACACAGGCACAGCCTCAGGAGTCTTTCCTGTGAGTCAGCGTGTGGTGCGAGCCTCCTGTTTTATCTGATGGGCTCCCAGTTGGCAGACGCCGCTAGATGCAGCCAGTTCTTTGAGGTGTCCTCATGCTGGCAAGCCACAGGACAAACTAGCACAGCCTCAGCCTCACTTACTTCTTTCTGTCGAGCTGAGTCCGCAAGCCCCCTTGATTTCACGACGGGCTTTTCTTTACTCAGGGAATGAGCAGTAGGTGGCGCTGTGTGGCCATAAACCGCTTCTGGGCTCTGTGGTCCAACCGCCCCTAGGGATCCTGCCGTCAGATTGGCTGGAGTCCCTTGTGTGACCCTTATGGATCCAAAACACACCCTCTCACGTTCAACCATCTCTGGATTTCTTGTAATGACTAACACAGTGTAAATGCTGTGTGAATAGTTGGCATTGGGAACGGCAATGTTTAGGGGATAAGGAACAGAAAGACAAAATCTGTACACGTCCACCATACATTAATTTTATTCTCGAAATTTTCGTTTGTTTTGTTTTCGAGATGGCATCTCACTAGGTAGCTCTGTCTGTCTTGAAACTCACGATATAGACCAGGCTAGCCTTAAACTCACAGAGATCCACCTGCCTATGCCTCCCAAGCGTTGGGTTTTAAAGGTGTGTGCCACCACCCCCAGGCAATTTTTAAAAGATCTATCTATTCTATATGCATGCATATTTTGCCTACAAGTATGTATATGTACCATGTGCCTGGTATCCAAAGAAGTCAGAAGTGGGTGTGAGACCCTTGAAACTTGAACTAGGTTGTAAGCTGCCATGTAGGTGCTGGGAATTGAACCTGGGACCTCTGCAAGAGAAGCCAGAGCTCCAAACTACTGAGCCACCTCTTTTGCCAGCCCTCTTTTATATATATGTGTGTGTGTGTGTGTGTGTGTGTGTGTGTGTGTGTGTGTATATATATATATATATATATATATATATATATATTTGAGATTGGTTGGCACAGATTTGGAACCCATGGGGATGTTTCCCAAGTCCTCTGCCACTGGGTAGAGGACTTGATCTATCTTTTCCTGGACATATTTGCATGGAATTTCTGTCAACACAATTTCCTAAAGTTAAGGCAACATCTTCAGTTATATCTACTCTAATCGAAACAATCAATAGGACTCCTTTGATGCTAAAGTGACATTGAATATGATGGTTAAATGATATTGCCACCAACTCTCCACGTGACATTTCCTCAGTTGGCTTGAAACGTGGCATGTTTCCCTCAAACAAGCTTAGAACATAAAGCTTTAATTGTGGATGTTTAAGTAGGAAAAGAAAACTATCCTGTTTAAAAAAATAATAATATCTCAACTGGGCGGTGGTGGCGCACGCCTTTAATCCCAGCACTCAGGAGGCAGAGGCAGGTGGGTCTCTGTGAGTTCGAGTACAGCTTTGAGTATAGAGCAAGTTTCAGGACAGCCAGGGATACACAGAGAACCCCTGTCTCAAATAAAAGCAGAATAAGACAAAGCAAAGCAAAGAAAAAAAAAAAGCTCTCATGAGTATATTTTTAAATTGTTTATATTTTAGAATTTTCTACTATGGATTTTGATAACCTTTTCAGCCTAACTCCTCCTGGACTCGGGGCCCCTCCCCATAGGTTCAACTTCATGCCCTTTTTTTGCTTTTTAAATGTTTTTTTTTTTTTTTTTTTTGGATTTTTCGAGACAGGGTTTCCCCGTAGCTCTTGGTTCCTGTCCTGGAACTAGCTCTTGTAGACCAGGCTGGCCTTGAACTCACAGAGATCCGCCTGCCTCTGCCTCCCAAGTGCTGGGATTAAAGGCGTGCGCCACCACCGCCCGGCTCTTTGCTTTTTAAATGTAAAAAACCCATCAACTCCAATTTGTGCCGTCCATACACTCCTGGGTGTGGGGCCATCTACTGGGGTGTGGTTGACCTGCCTGGAACCACAGCTTCTATTCTTAGAGAATTATGTTCAGTAATCCTTTCTGCAGGGCTTGCTTGTTGGCAGAGGATCGAACTCGGACCTCCCACCTGCTTAGTTTCTGGGGAAGGAGATATTTTGCCATAGGCAACAATAAAGATTGGGTGCCACCAACACCACAAATGAGTTTAAGGTAAAGAGGTGCCCCCAAAAGACAATTCATGTACCCAATATATACTGGCACTGCTAGGAGAAATAAACGAGATGGTATGTGACAGAGAGGACACTGTGGATTCTAAATGTCTTAAATGGGACCAAGCGAGTTAAGTGGCAATTCTCTAGGGTGCAGGATGCCCTCAAAGGACAGTTTCCCGGGAAACCGGGTACCTGTTGAGCACTCTTAATCCAAAAGCCTGAAGCTAAAGCTGCTCTGAAATCTAAAACTTCAATGAATAAAGTCTGCAGAACATTTCCAAATCAGAAAAACTCCAAAAATCTGAAATATTTCGGGGCGCAAATGTTTGTGCGGAGACCGCACCATCACCTCTCTCCACCAGGGGACTCCACTCCTTTTTCTTGGCTTACAGCCTGAACGCCACACCCTGTGAGATTCCTTCACTCTGACCTCCACGTGGAAGGCCCCCTACCCCTGCTCCCAGCTCAGCCGTGATCTAGCTTAGAGTGCTAGGAAGCCGCAGATGGAGAATCACCAACCCCAGCTAAACTGGAAGTAAGTCCCATAGAATTGCTGTCCAGGCTGGGTGTGCATCAGAAGCCTGCCCAGTCTACATAGTGAGTCTCAGGCTAAACGGGGCTATAGGGGAGGGGAGGTGTTATTCAGTCATATGTTGGCTTGAATGAGAAATGGCCTCCATAGGTTCACATATTTAAAAACTCGACCCCTACCTGGCAACACTGTTAACAGAGGTTTAGTTGGTGTGACCTTGCTGGAAGATGTAGGTCACTGAGAGTGACCTCTGAACATAGCCCTTTTCAGCCTGCTCTCTCTGCTTTGAGCTTGTGGTTGAAAACCTGAGCTCTCAGCTTCCTGCTTCTCCCTCCCACCATGCCTGCCCTTTGCGGCCATGTCTCCCCTGCCATGCTTAGCCCACTGGGACAGTAAATCCAAACAAACCCTTCTGTCCATCAGCGGCTTTGGTCATGGTGCTTTATCGCAACAGAAAAGAAGCTAAGACAAACTGGCCGGCGCTGGTAACACAAGCTGTTAATCCCAGTACTCGGAGGGAGATGCATGTGGATCTCTGTGAATTCGAGGCCAGCCTGGTCTACCAAGCGAGTTCCAGGACAGCCAGTGCTACACAGAGAAACCCTGACTGAAAAACCAAACCAAAACAAGCAAAAAATAATTCATTGCTGAAAATAATTCATTGTTGGCCACATAGGCTAGGGAGGCTAAGAACTGCAAACTGGGCCAGCCTGGGCTACAGTGAGACCCTGTCTCAAAACACCAGAAAGCTAAGAAAAGAAAAGGAAAAAAAAATCCATATGATGGCTTTGAATAACTTAAGAATCATAAGAGACTCAGTCCATCTGGGTTTCTTTTTATTTCCTTTATGTTATACCCTCCTGATATCTTAACAAAAGAACACTGGCTTCTCATAATTTTTCAAATCTATTTTACATATATTTTAGTGTGTGTATTTTACATGATATTTTGTATTTAGTATCTTCAGTGTCCTTTTGTTTTTGTTTTTCCAGATCAGGTTTCTCTGAAGCTTTGGAGCCTGTCCTGGAACTAGCTCTGTAGACCAGGCTAGTCTCAAACTCACAGAGATCCACCTACCTCTGCCTCCCGGGTGCTGGGATTAAAGGTGTGTGCCATTATTATGACTGTACAAGCTACCTACATAGGCTCCACTTTCAGGAAACGAAACTAAGTATCACATAATAAGTGCCATTGGAAACCATGAGGTACAGAAGGGAATATTTGGTGGCTGTAGAGATGGCTCAACAGGTAAGAACCCTGGCTGCTCTTGCAGAGGACCTGGGTTTGACTCCCAGCACCTGCGTGGCAGCTCACAACGGGGATCCGACACCTTCTTCTGGCTCCTTGTGTATAAGGGATGCACATGGTGCATAGTCAGACATCCGGGCCAAATACTCATTCACATAAAAATAAAAACAAAAGGAGTCAATATTTATCTAGAAAAAGAGGAGAAATTATAAAAATAGCTTTTTTTTTTTTTTTTTTTTTTTTTTTGGTTTTTCGAGATAGGGTTTCTCTGTAGCTTTGGAGCCTGTCCTGGAACTTGCTCTGTAGACCAGGCTGGCTTCAAACTCACAGAGATCCACCTGCCTCTGCCTCCTGCGTACTGGGATTAAAGGAATGTGCCACCGCTATCTGTGGCACAGATGCTCCCTTCACACGGTGGCATGGGTGCTCCCTCCACACACACACACACCCACAACACACAAAATAAATAAATGTCAAAAGAAGTGATAGAACCCACATGCCATTAACTTGGCCTTTTAAAAACCATCCGAGACTATGTTTCAGGAGCATCAAAGCGCACCTTGGTGCACAGCCATCTCCACCGTCCAGCTGCGAGGTCCCACTAGACCGTGACTCCCGTTGCTTCCCCACAGTCACGGGAAAGCACCCTGCTATTGCTGTCGCTATAAAGCTGAGCGGCTAACCCTCGTTCCTTTGTGACTGACTTATCCCACTAGGCATAAGGTCTTCAAGACTTGTCTACACTGCAGCGGCGCGTACTGCAATTTTCGTCCTTTCCAACAGGCTCAATGATATGCATTATCCCATTGTTCCTGTCTCTATTCATTGATAGGCACGGGGGTTGTTTCCACCTCTTCGCTCTTTGAATAATGTATGTTGGGACATACAAACATTTGAGTCCGTTCTTTCACATATAGACCTGTTTACCACTTGTTATCTGGACCCAGCCCTTGGGAGCTCCTGCAACCAGAGTCCGTTGCAGACGTGAGAGCCGGTCCCCCAGGCACCCATCCACACAGGCATTTGAGTTAGCACATCCTCTGGACTTCCACGGTAGTGACTGCATCAAGTGTGGGCTTGCCAGCCTGGCAGAAAATACAACAGAAGACCAAGAATATTTTTACCCCGTAGCTGGGCTGGTCCATGAGAGGTTTTGTGGTAGAGACGCCATTTGGTAAGCCCCATGGAGACATCCCAGAACCCTCATCTCACGGTGATAAGTCGAAGCCTGACCTGAGGACACTCAGGGTCTCAGTGCCCAGTCCCACACCTCCTGTCAGCCAGCTTACCGCTGAGGGGAACCAGATGTTTGGAGTCGGAAGACCCCAGCAGTTGACAGGGAGGGCTCTCCTAAAGGGCCGGTGTACCTGGCGCTGGAGGGGGTGGGGGAAGCAGGAAGAGAGCGGGAGAAGACGAGACAAAGGAAGACCACCATAAACCAGCAGCTAGTCTGTAATCCCCAGAGCCCTTTGTTTGGCGCACTTTTAAACAAGTCATGGAGCCTTGTAAGGGGAGGCCATAAACCCGAGGGAAAATAAAAGTGTTTACAACACGGGAGAGCCAGGTGCGGGTTCGTTTGGCCAGATCAATGGGGAAAGTGGTGGCCGGGGTGGGCCGACCCGGCTGAGAATGGCCTTCCTGTCAGAGCAGCTCCCAACATCACAGGCTCCAGTGCGGATGGGGGAGGAGCGCCCCTCCCCCACCCGCTCCAGGCATCCAGGGACGATCCCACATTCCAACCTGATGGGGCGGGGGTAGGGGGCAAGGGTAGCGGGGCGTGGGGGGGGACAAGAGGGTTGGACGTCAGGGCCTCTGGGCTTCTAGGAAGCCACCCTTTAGGTCAGCCTCTATTTCGTAAATTCCTTTATAATGGACTTGGGGCTGCAGACAGCTGTTTTTCTAGCCCCTCCCCTCTTACAGCTGAGAAGTGTAAAGAGAGGTGGTTCACGGGATGGGGGGAGGGGAGTGGGCCGTGGCGGGGGTGTCGTTCTCCTGGGAGCTTCTGAAGCTGCTTAGGAAGGCAGATGCTCTTCTGCAAAGCCAGAAGTGCTCTGTCTGAAATTTCTGGAAGCCTCACCCAGGCAGCACGGGCACTCCTGTCACTGTCTGTATACCTTTGAGACACACCTGCTTTTAGGCCAGACAGCCAGTGCAGAGGTGACAGAGATACAGAACAAAGTCTGGGTTCAAAAAAGCAAGGTGTTTGGGATGGCTCAGTAATAATACCTCCCAGGGCGCGGGAACACGGGTCCAGTTATGTTTTAAGCATGCATGTTTAGCTTTTACCTTCCCTCAGGAATACGTGTGTCTGTCTATGCAATGGGACATCACAGGAGAATAGCCACCCTGGGCACAGCAATGTGATTCTTGGACAAGCGGCATGCCTACGTCATCACAGTGTCACTGGATGGTCCTGGACTGGAAGAGGGGGTGGGGGAATAAGTCACCCTGGACCAGAGGCACACGGGTCACTCCGCCCTTCAAACACTTGTGCCTCTTGAGTTTGCAACCCTCCTCAGTGGTACAGCTAAGCGGAAGTACTCGCCAAGAGATATGCCAACCTTTCCCGTTGGAAATGTCCCTGACTGTCAAATACCGGATTCTGGAACCCACCTAGCCAGCTAAAGGGGTGAATTTCTTCTGGGCTGTGTTTTCAGCAGGAAAACGACCAGACACTCTGGTACCACCACCTTCCAAAGGCCGTTTTCTATTCTCTGAACATATCAGCCCAGCATAGTGTTTGCCCAGTACCCACCACACACAGGCCCAAGCACCCTGGAAGCTGGGATGGGGGAAGAACAAGAGAGAAGAGAGGGAAGGAGGGAGTAGAGGCAGAGAGAGAGAGAGAGAGAGAGAGAGAGAGAGAGAGAGAACCATTTCTAGCAGATCAAAGCAGGGCAGTTTGGTGGGCATCTCTGCAGCAGCTTCACTATACTGCTGGCCTGCCAGCTGCTTGCCTGGGAAGAGAGTCGTGCTGGTGAAGATGCCCCACAGCCTTCTTGTCCTTCACCCCCATCACCCGGCAGGCCTCCCTTATCCCCCTACCCAGTTGTACTCAGATAAAGTGCCAAAGAGCCAGAAAGTTTCCTGTTTCTGCCCCTAAGGTCCCATCCTGATTCCGACCCAACTTCCACTCCTGGGCAGGTCTGTGGTCCACCTTTTCTCAGTTGTTAGAGGCTAGAATGTTCTTTTTATTTTCTCTTTAAAATATGCACACACACACACACACACACACACACACACCTGGTTATGGTGGTGCACACCTTTAATCCCAATTCTCTATATGCAGAGGCAGGTGGATCTGTGAATTTGAGACCAGCCTGCTCTATAAAGTGGAGTTCCAGGACAGGTAGGACTGGACTACACAGAGAAATCTTGTCTTGAAAAACAATGCCAGATGGTGGTGGCACACACCTCTAATCCCAGCACTCAGGGAGCAGGTGCTGGGAGATCTCTGTGAGTTCAAGGCCATCCTGGTCTACAGAGTGAGTTCCAGGATGGGCTCCAAAGCTCCAGAGGAACCCTGTCACAGGGAAAAACAACAACAACAACAACAACAACAACAACAACAACAACAACAAAAAACCCAACCAAACCAAAAAAAAACAAAAACAAAAAAAAAACAAAGCAAGGTATATTTTTATTTTATATTTAATTGTTTAATGTTTTTAGTTATCATACAAAGTCATGAGTTTCATTGTGGTATTTTCATACATATGTGTCATTATTTGTTCTAATTGGTTAGGATGTTCTTTTAAATTTTGTTTGTTTTGTTTTTTGAGATATGCTTTCTCTGTGTAGCTCTGACTATCCTGGAACTGGCTCTGTAGACCAGGCTGGCCTTGAACTCAGAGATCTGCCTGTCTCTGCCTCCTGAGTGCTGGGATTTAAAGGCGTGCACCACCGCTATCACCTGGCTTAATTTTTTTTTTAAATGAATGCCTGCATGAGGTTTTATGTGTACCACATGCATGCAGGTACCTGTGGAGGCCAGAAGAGGGCATCAGAATTCTTGCAACTGGAGCTGTGAACCAGTGTGGTATGGGTGCTGGGAATCAAACTGGGGTCCCCAGTAAGAACAACAAGTGTTCTTAACTGCTGAGCCATCAGCCTCCTAGCTAAGATATTCCTTTAAATATAAAGCTAGGCATGGTGCTATACCCTTGCAAACCCAGCACTTGGGAGGCTGAAGCAGGAAGGTCAGCACTTTGAGGCCAGTCTAGTGCCAAGCTTGATTCTTTCCTGAAAACAAACAACAGAAGAAAGTGGAGAGTACATGCCCCTGAGGATCCTTGTCTTTTGTGGGTTTCAATTCCAGGCCAGGGCCAGTTTGTTCATCTTCTCCTGTGCCCCTAGT
Organism: Chionomys nivalis; assembly: GCF_950005125.1. Lineage (NCBI taxonomy): Eukaryota > Metazoa > Chordata > Mammalia > Rodentia > Cricetidae > Chionomys > Chionomys nivalis. Next base: position 85,939,182 of record NC_080088.1, on the reverse strand, counting down.
TCATTCCACCCCTAGATTATTCTAAAGCAAATCAGAAAGCTCATCGCCTATCTATTTTCTCCAGGATTTCTAAACAACAAAAATCCTTTAAAAAATTATCACCATGGTATCAGCTCCTCCAAATATCTGTAACTGTCCCCCAGTAGCATTCAGACAGCCGGTCTACACTTGTGTGTCCCTGGGTTTTCTTTATCTTTAATGGTTGCCTTATTTGAATTGGGAACCTCGTAAACTGTGAACATTTGGATGTATCTGGAGTGTTTTAGATTCTTTACGGCAGAGCAAGCCCTCCCTCAGCAGCTTTTTGGTCACAGATGACAAGTCTATGACAGATGGGGGACGTGCTTGGTGCTGTCCCTTGTTTTTTGCTGCATCATTTTAAGCTACCCAATGAGCTATGATTGTTATGAATCTGGGTGTTACTGCAAGACTAGTGACCTAAACATCAGGGCTTGTTTTCAACCCAATGAAGTTTATAACCTTGATAAAAATGTCTAGCTTGTCCTGTCATGGCCAGTGAGAGGCTCTTCAAGTCGCAAGTCTTCCACTGTCACCCAAGAAGACAGCCAGCATCCTTAATTCCTGGCATGGGACTTGTAGAATGTGTCTGTCCCCAGACCTGCAGCAGGGCCACTTCTCCAAGTGGAGGCCACCTGCTCTCATTGGAGGATGCTGGGTGTTGGAAATCTGCATACTGAAGTGCCAGCTACTCCCAGAGGGCCAGCTTCTCCAGGCTAAAGCACCAGTTACTCCCACAGGGCCAGCTTCTCCAGACTAAAGCACCAGCTACTCCCACAGGGCCAGCTTCTCCAGGCTAAAGGACCAGCTACTCCCACAGGGCCAGCTTCTCCAGACTAAAGCACCAGCTACTCCCTGAGGACCAGCTTCTCCAGGCTAAAGTACCAGCTACTCCCACAGGGCCATCTTCTCAAAGATTTTTTGTGAACATGGCCAGAAATTACGTACTTTTTTTTTTCCTTTGGGGTTTTCAAGACAGGATTTCTTGGTGTAACAGCCCTGGCTGTCTTGGAACTTGTTCTGCAGACCAGGTTGGCCTCAATTCAGAGAGATCCTCCTGCCTCTGCCTCCTGAGTGCTGGGATTAAAGGCTACCATACCCAGATGAAAACATGTACTTTTACATTAAAGAAGGAGCTGCCATAAGATGTGACTCTGGGACTTAAGATCTAGCCAGGGTCACCAGGGTCTCTGCATCTGCCTGGCTTCCTTCCTCACACAGGGATTTGTTCTCAGAAGCACCAGAAGAAAGGTTCATCAAGTCCCCGCCACCATCCACTAAACAGAAGGACACTGCCAGAGGGAACCAACATTGCCATTACCTCTGAAAGCCAGGAGAGTGTATCTGTAGGTTGTTCTTGGTTCACAGACTGATTTGGAGATAAGGTCGTCCATAGTTCAATGGTAGAGCTCTTGCCTAGCAAGTGCCAGGGCCTGGGTTTAATCCTTATTGCCAAAATAAATAAATTTTTAATAAATACAATTTCCCTTTCTTAAAAGAAAAAGATATAGTATATAAAAAAATACCACCACCTTTAACTTATCCTTGCATCCTTAAATGTATTTTATCCTTCCTTACAGTGTTATAGTGTTTAAGTATTAAGCTTTATATCTCCATTTTAAGGGTTTATACATAGTTTAATGAAACCCACTGCTTTTAAAATATCTTTTTATGCTACTTCTCCTCATAGAAAAATAGTGGCGGGGAAGTGAGAGATATCTCAACAATTAAGAGCACTGGCTGCTTTTGCAAAGGACCCAAGTTCGGTTCCTAGCACCCACATGACTGCTCACAGCCATCAGTGACTTCAATTCCAAGGGATCTAATGCCCCCTTCTGGCCTCTGTTGGTTCTGCACACACATAGTGCACATGCATACATGTAGACAAAACACTCACACACACAAAAGGTAACAGTAGCAAATGATAAACATTGTTCTCCACTTTATCTTTTGCACCAGCAACAAATCCCAGATCTCCACCTCCCACCAGCAGCTGGGAACCAAATGTTCAAATGCCTAAGACTAAGGAGGCATTCTCATTTAAACCACCACACCCACCACCACATCACACATACATGATGGCTTTCCTCCTTACGGACTCCAGCTCTGGATGCTTCTGAACCATTGCAGACGTTCTAGGCGGTCCTCGGTGAAACCCACTAGGTGTTATTTTACTTTGGGTGTTTCTAATAGAAAGATTTTCCCTTCCTTCCCTCCCTCCCTCCCTCCTTCCTTCCTTCCTTCCTTCCTTCCTTCCTTCCTTCCTTCCTTCCTTCCTTCTTTCCTTCCTTCCTTCCTTCTTTCCTTCCTTCCTCCCTACCTCCCTTCCTTCCTACTTTCCTTCTTTCCTCCCTCTCTGCCTCCCTCATCCCCTCTCTTCCTTCCTCTCTCTCCCTCCCTCCTCTTTCTTTCTTGACTAACTTGGAGTTTTTCCTCTATGAGCTATGTCCTAACTCTTTCATATCTTCCAAAAGATTGTGGCATACAGCAGCCATGTTCTCTCAGTCATCTCTCATCTCTTTGCCTTGTACGGCTATGTGAAAGCATTTGGCTGTTGTTTTCTATAAGCAACTGTATCAGTCCCCCATTACTTCTGGTTCTGAGACATGAACAAGCTGCTCCTTTCTGGTTTGTGGATTGAAACATTTCCTTACAGTATCCTAAGTTCCCATGTATAACTGGGTATATCTCTGAATTTTCTATTCTGCTTCACTGTCTGTCTGTCTACTTTGTGCTCATGTTAACTGATTGAATTCTAGAAGCTTCATAATACATGCTAATGTGTGCTGAGACTATGCCCTCTCATTGATGGTGCAGGACTTTCCTGATAATTCTGCTTTTAAACACTATTTCATTTGAATTTATGTGTGTGTGTTTGTATGCGTCATGTGTGCTGTCGAAGGCCAGATAAGGGCAAAGATCCCCTAGAACAGGGTTTATAGGCAGTTGTGTGCTGCTTGATGTAGGTGCTGGGACTTTTGGAAAAGCCACTAAAGCCGCCCCCCTCCCACCTTTTTTTTTTTTTTTTTTTTTTTTTGAGACAGCGTCTAACTATGTAGCTCTGACTGCCCTGAAACTCACTATGTTAGACCAGGCTGGTTTCTAATTCATATAGATCCTCCTGCCTCTTCCTCCCAAGTGCTGGGATTAAAGGTGTGTGACCCCACTGCCCAGTTGCAAATTATTTTTTTAAAGGTAAATATTCTAGATTGTAAATAGCAGATCTCTTTTTTTAGTTCTTAAAAAATTATATCACATATGTCTATGTGTAAGTCCGTACATGTGCAGGCAAGTGCCCCAGGAGGCCAGAAGAGAGTCAGATCCCCAGAGCTGTAGTTACAAGTGGTTGTAAACTGTCTGATGTGGGTGCTAGGACCCAAAACTGTGTCCTCTGAAAGAGAATTATGTTCTTGTAACCTCTGAGACATCTCTTTAGCCCTGGCAACAGATCTTCCAATGTGCCCTTTCCATAAAACTGGCTCCCAGTCCCACAGCTTGGTGCCGTTCATTGGCAGCTAAATGGAGTCACTCACTGCTGACTGCGTTGCCTTGGGTAATTGCTCTGCTTTCAAGATGAATAAGCTGGTTGGGTAGGGCCGGTGAGGTTCACGGAAGCAATGCTGTGAGCCACATCCAAGAACACACGCGTGCTATTTAGAAACGAAGTTACCAAGGGGTGTGGGCAAAGGCATCAAAACAAAATCACGGTAGTCAGCAGGAGAAACAGAAACACGCGAGACAATGAAGTAGCCGGGAGATGACTGTCATCCACGAGTGGTTGCTACGGCAGAGAAGGGAACCACACGGGAACGGACGGGTGGAGCTGGAGATGTCGCATTTCTTGGCTTGGGTGGTGAATGACAGGCATGTAATGGAACTGTTGTTAAACGGAAGATTTGGGCCTTGCCATCTGGCCTACATGCTCAGAAATGTCACCATGTCTTTCTGCGCTCCGGAGGGATGGAACTCTGCTGTGGCTTCTGTCACCCTGTGAAACACCGCTTCAGGGACACCAGATTCCCTGAAAGCAGGAAGTGGGTCCCTGCACCCAGCCAGGCCTAATAGAGGAATCCCAAGAAACACAGAGCAAAAGAGACTAGGAGATAAGAACACAGGGACAGCGAGATGCTCAGATAGACCAACCGCTCACCACTAGGGCCCAAGGCCATGCCCTGGAAGGGTCTCTCACGGACCCTGGAGTCCCATCCACCCCCGTCTCCACCTCTCAGTGCAGGGATTGCAGGTGTGTGTGCTGGTGTGCCTGGCTCTCATGTGGGTGCTGGGGATTTGAAGCCAGGTCCCCTTGCCTGGGCAGCGAGCACTTTGCAGACGGGGCCATCTCCCTAGTGGAAAGCATTAAGAAGCAGATCTCGGGGGGTAACCACAGCTGGGGAGAGTTCGTGTGTGCAATGCCCATGTCATATCTCTCCTTTCCCCTCCAGTTCTTACGTTCTCTCCTTCTTCCTTTCCATGGTGTCCAGGAGCCTTGAGGAGGATATATGGATGTGCCATTTAGGTTTACTTTTTTTAAAAGATTTATTTGTTTATTATGTATACAGTGTTCTGCCTGCATGTATGCTTGCAGGCCAGAAGAGGGCACCAGATCTCATTACAGATCTCATTAATTCCCAGCACCCACCTCTGGAAGAGCAGCAACCAGCACTCTTGACCTCTGAGCCATCCCTCAAGCTCCTGGTTAAATCTTTTTACCATCTACATCTAATTTAAGTTGTTAGATGGTGTTTCTATATTGCTGAGTTACTGATTGTCCCCTGTAAATTCAAAATAACTAATTTGTTAGATTACATTTTTGAGTTACAAGGAACTGGGATTAAAAAAGACCTGAAATTTAGTTCAAATGCACTTTTCTAAAGATATTTTACAGTCTCCATTTAAAGAGTTAAGATTTCGGGGTCTGGAGAGATTAAATTAATCAGCGGTTAAGAGCTCTGGCTGCTCTTCCAGAGAACTTGACTTTGATTCCCGGCACCCATATGGTGGCTCACAGCCATATGTAACTCTAGCCTCAAGGGCTCCAACGCCCTCTGCTGACCTTTGTGGGAACAGACACCCCCATGGTCCGCAGATCTATATGCAAACAAAACACCCAGACACATACATTAGTTATTATTCTCTTCTGCAATCCCTGTAACTGGATATACAGACAGTTATGAGCCACCGTGTGGGTGCTGGAGGTCGAACCCGGGTCCTCTGGAAAAGCAGCCACTGCTCTTAACTGCTAAGCCATTTCTCCAGCCCCCACACAAATTAGTATAAAAATTCCCTTTGTACTCCTAAAAGTGTTAATGAATTTTTGCCTGTGAGTCATATCCATCTATGCTTATCATTTCAGAGACGAAAATGAAGGCATTTACAATCATGATTTATTAGATTACTATAAAACAGTCCCGAGGGGTTGAGAATGATCAAAAGCTTGTCTAATGTGCACAGGCCCCATATTTGACCCTTAGCACTACAAAACCAAATTAGAACAATCAAAACAACAATAGTAAATTATTTCCATGCTCATATGGATTCTCATTAAAATAATTGTATTTTCTGGTGGTGGCACATGCCTTTAATCTCAGCACTCAGGAAGCAGAGGTAGGCGAATCTCTGGGAGTTCCAGGGGATCTGATGTCCTCACACAGGCATACCTGTAGGCAAAACACTGCTGTACAAAAATGCAAATAAACAAATTATAAAATTTAAAAAATAGCTAGGAAAAAAGAAAAAATTAATAAAGAGAGAGACATATGTGTTTTCCTTGTTGTTGTTGTTGGTTTGTTTTTGTTTTTTGAGAGAGGGTTTCTCTGTAGCTTTGGAGCCTATCCTGGAACAGGCTGGCCTTGAACTCACAGAGATCTGCTTGCCTCTGCCTCCCGGAATGCTGGGATTAAAGGTGTGCGCCACCACTGCCCGGCTCGTAAGTGTTTTACAGTGGGTGCTGGGCATCATCTGCCATATGTGTTTTCTTAAAAGGAAGATGGAAGACTGTACAGGAGATCCCAACCTTTGCAGGGAATGATATGTTGGACAAGCCTGTAGCTGGAGCTGGGCACTCAGTGATGCAGTCCTGGGAAGCCGGCTTTAGCAGCTGTGGAAAAGAAGCGAGGTTCATGGAATTTCCCCCAACGGAATTTCTCCTATTTTCCTCCCTTCTTGTGTCACCGTCCTGGGAGCCCCCTTGGCCCTCCTGTTAATGTGACTGGTAGGCCTGTGGCCTGCACCTGGAGACCACTGCCACAAACCCGTGGCCTCTTTGAGCAACCTTGTCCCCAGAGCAGCAGCGTGTTCATAGCGAGGAGCCCATTGTCAATGTTGCCCCCAGGTGGAGTGGGACGCTTAAGATGCCCTCCTGCCTCCCACAATCCCATAAGCGTGGATTCAGGTAGACACTAGGAGATGTGTTGCCTTCCCCAGATGACCTGATTCTGTACTGACTTCTTACGGTTCCTTGAAGATGCCTCTTTTGACTTTGAAAAAGGAACCGAAGTCAAAGATGGGTGCGTACCACAGATGCTTTAGGAATCTGACCAGCTGCCCCAGCTGACTCCAAACCATCCTCTACAGGACACAGAACAAGCAAGCGTCACTTCCCAATGCGTGGGTGTAGTATTCTCACGTTTTCATTCCAAATTTTATGGGTACCTACAAAACACAGAAACGTCTTATTGGACTGTGAATGTCTTTCCATAAACCCTTAATGGCTCAATAATTATTTTAAAGGCAATATACACGCACTTACAGCGAGAAGAAGCTGGTAGAGACCGTGGCCTCCCGTTTATTATCTTTCAATGAACATCGATACACCCAATTACCTCTAAAGGACACATTTTAGTGAATCTGATCACTTAGATTACGTTAAATAGGAAAATTCCCAGGGAATGGGGATTTCCATCTCTACAATGCTGAGCTTGTTCAGGTTTTTGGCCCTGTTCATTGGATTTGATGACGGTGACGTGCGCTTCAGCCTGTGCATCGGGAGAGGGGTAAGGGGGTGGTTAAGTGCCCCAAAGACTCATCCCACTGCCATTTCCCTCTCCCACAGCTGGACCTGGGAAGCAAACCCAAACTGATAGAAAAAAACATCAAGAGTGGGCAGAGACCCGGAACATACGTCTCAGGGAGAGAACTCAGCCTCCACCTGCAGGACCTGTTCAGGTGTCCCCTCACCTGGGCACAGCAATGGCCAGTGTTTAGCAATCACCTCTTCATGGGAATAAGCCCCGACCTGTAGTGTTGGCTCTTCCTGTGGGGTAAACACTCACATGTGGCTGTTTTTACTCTACCACTGTCACGTGATTGCACTTGGCATTGGGAAGTGACACCCTTGGTGGATTCTTGCCTCCCAGTACTAACCCTGGTGCACACTGCCTGTGATTCCACTTCTTTCCCCCTTTATGTTGAGTTGGTTGCCTATATGCTTGTCTCTCTAGGGACACTGTAAATTTGGAGGAGGCAGAGAGAGTGTCCTAAAGTCCTTGCACCACTTATAGTCGGTGCCAGGCACAGCCCTGTAACAAAATCCCCATAAACGGTCAGCCAACCACATTGTGGCTGCATTTGCTGTTGTTATGGTTACTAGTCATTGGATTAGATTTTACTTCTGTGGGAGACTCAGCAGTCTAAACTCATCTGGTGATAACAAACGTAAGAATGACCTGGAGAGGATTAATGGATGTGTTGAAAGAATAAAGGGGTGGGCATCTCAGTTGTGCCCGTTCAGCGTTGGGAGCCAGCAAAGGTGGCTTAATCTTCTTTTGATCCTTTCCTCTCTGGGACTACAGAGCCTGCCTTCCTGTCCTCTTTCTACACGGGTCCTTTTCTCTACTGACCAATTATGCACACAGGCGAATATTCACACAGGACATTCACTGTGAGAGCCCTAAAATTCTTGCTCCTTCTTAGTATTCTTCTGTTTTGAGGCCAGGTCTCTCTATGTAGCCCTGGATATCCTGGAAAAATGTAGCTTAGGCTGGCCCCAGACTCAGAGAGATCTAACTGTTTCTGCCCAAGGAGGCTGCAAGAAGGCAACCCATCCCCTGGAACGGATTTGTGAGCTTCCCTGTAGGTTTTAGGAACCAAACGTGGTCCTCTGAAAGAGCAGCAAGTGCTCTTAACTGCTGAGCCATCTCTTCCTCCACTCCCAGAGTCCTAAAATTCTTCATCTAACCTGCAATTATCAATACCATCTTCCTGCAATAATGATCTTCCTAGCGAATGCTTGCCTTATCACAGAATTAAAGGAATTTAAACATCTCAAATCAAATCACATGACCCTACTGGACTCTGAATCCCTAGAGACTAGATAACGGGTGAGATCAAGGACATTTCTCTTGGACCCCTCCTGGCCTCTGAAGGTTCTCTGGAGACCGCTTGGGAGGTGCTCCCAGAGTCCCCAAATCATAGGCAGAATGATCCAGAAGCCTAGGGGCTGACTTTATCGTGCCATCTCAAGCACAGAATTACAAACATCAGGCTACCTCCTTATAGGCACTCAGAATACTTCCATGTCTTCAACTTTAAATCTGTGAAATGGCACTTCACATGCAGGAGTCTCGGGGCTGGAGAGAAGGCTCGGTGGTTAAGAGCACTGGCTGCTCTTGCAGAGAGCCAGGATTCGATTCCCAGCATCCACACGGTGGCTCCCAACCCTCTGTAACTCCACTTCTAGGGGTTTAGCATGCCTTCTTCTGACCTCTGTGGACACTGCATGCACACGGAGCACAGACATACATGCAACCAAAATACTCATATGCATAAAATAATTAATAATAATAATAAAGCAAGAATCCAAGAGAGTGGCGGTCTGTTCTGTACATGGTGGGGCTCGCATAATCAGAGAAGTTGAGAACCTTCCAGAAGTTATTACCTGGGAACTGAAGTGTAAGATTGCTTTCCTTTGGACTTTAGACCAGCGATTTCATGACTGATGTAGGCTGGCATAGTTTTACCCTCCCGATCCAAATAGGTTAAACACCGTTCTCCTCAACATGTTTATTTTCTTACATGATTATCTCTTTTATTTCCTTCAACAACCCTATCAAACCGGTAGTATTGTCCTCTTTATGCAGGTAATAAAAACAAGTTCCAACTAGGTAAAGGACGGTTTCCCTGAGAGTCATCATGTAGCGTGTAGTTGCTGTTTGCCCTGCCGTGCTGCCCAATGCCAAAGTCAATGCCGTCAGCACCAATGCTATGATTGCCGGCTGGCTGGTGGGGACAGGGGTAGAGAGCAGAAAACAGCACAGAATGGGTGGGACACGGCACGACACTTAAAAAGCACACACTCTTCTTTTTTCTAGATGTCTTTAATTTGGAGTTGTCAAGAGGCAAGTAAGAAAATGTGTCCCCTTCCTTGAAAAATCGACATTCCTGCATGAGAGTCAATGCAGAGAGGAACCAAGACAGAAGCCATGAACTAAAATTAATTTACCTATGTATAATAATTTTTCACTCCTTATTTTGAGGGATGAATGCTTGCCATTAAAATGTTTATTATCTATTAAATTCCCAGACAATGCTGTGCACAGGGGGCCAAAAATGAGGGAAATTATATGTCTTTGAATATATTGAAGGTCTGTGAGAAACATGATTCAAACTATTATTAATATTGTTATTATTTTGAGACAGGGTAGAACTATGTAGCCCTGGCTGCCCTGGCACTCACAAACGTCTGCCTGCTGTTAAAAGTCTACACCACCATGCCCAGTATTTAATTTTGATCTTTCTTTCCTTTCTTTCTTTCTTTCTTTCTTTCTTTCTTTCTTTCTTTCTTTCTTTCTTTCTTTCTTTTCTTTCTTTCTTCTTGCTTTCTTGCTTTGTTTCTTCCTATCTTCCTTCCTTTATTTTTTTCTTTCTTTTTCTTTTTTCTTTCTTTCTCTTTTTTTTTATTTTTTCAACAAAAGGTTTCTCTGTGTAGCTTTGGAGCCTGCCCTGGAACTCACTCTAGACCAGGTTGACCTTGAATTCAGAGATCTGCCTGCCTCTGCCTCCGGAGTGCTGGGATTAAAGGTGTGCGCCACCACTGCCCAGCTTCCCCCCAGCTTTTATTAGTTTGGGCTTCTGTGTGTAAATTTATCCTCAGAAGTGAAAATTGGACAAAATACAGGTGGGACTATGTAAATAAGAACATTATTTCAGCTTTTTTGGTCACTTGTCTATCATTTGGGGCTGATCTTCAGGGGATGGCTCTCTCTTTTAGCTTTTGCTGTGTGAAATGACTGTCTAGACTGGTACCTAGTCTCGCCAAAGCTCTGCTCAAGGAAGCAGCGTTTTACTCAAGACCTTTCCCAAAAGCGACTCCTGTCCACTTCATCTATAAACCCCAGGTGGGAATTTGAACAAACTGTCTGTTGACCAAGACTGGAAAACACCTGCTCACCAAAGAGTCTTGGCTTCCAGCAGTCGGTTTTATATTCGCTGGTTACAGAGCCTGTCTCCACCTCACCTGGGAATGGGACCTGGAACAGGAAGGAATCGGCGCCGTGGGTGGGAAGGTGCCCAGGCCTTGTTTTGTTGGGCTTCAGAGATGGGAGTGGAGTAACGGCTTTGCCAGGATTCCTGTAAACCCTGGAGATGCAAGTCTAGGGCAAGCAGACCCAGATGGGACAGTTGCAAGAGCTGCTGGGAGATGCGGGCAAAGTACAAAACTAAGCGATGTCAGTCCAGCGGCGCTGATAGATAGTCCAGCAGCGCTGATAGATAGTCCAGCGGTGCTGATACCCAGCCGTTCCCTACAGTAGTTGACTTGACAGCAGGGTTGACTAGGCTAGCAATGGAAGGAGATGTAAAAGTCACTGATGAAGTCCAGCAAGCAGTGATCCCTTCTTCAGAAAGAGAAATGTACCTCCAGCAGGCGGAGGCAGGAGGATCACAAATTCTAGGCTAACCTGAGCTATAAAGTGAGGTACTGTTAATTAAAAAAAAAAAAAGTTGGTTTTCATGTGCATAAATGTGACTGCTAAAGGCACTCCGATGACAGATAGCAGTTTGGGTGTCTGCTTCAAGTTGCTCACAGACCCGCTCCTCCATCCTTCTTAGAAGCCAGCTTGTTGGATCTGAAGGTGACTCGTTCTCCTGGATTATAGAAAGGAGGGTTCTTAGGTCAAGAACAATTAGCTTGCCATTTTTTTTTATCCCATCATTAAATTCCTCTATAAGGAGACTCAAACATCTCCAGGGATTGTCCTGTCATGTCTTACAAAGGGCAGGTATTTGTGTTCAGCAGTCCAGGACGGCTCTAAAAAAAATGTTTTAAAAATAACTGGTGCTCCACGGGAAACCACGGGTACAAGTTCTGAGAGAAGAATCCCAGAGTCTGATGGGCATAGCACATGTTAGGAGCCAGAAGGACCCAAGTTCCCATCAACAGATAAAGCAGAAGTGGGAGCTGAGGCAATGTGTTACACCTTGTTACATTTTCAAAAAAAGGATCCTCTTTTGAGAGACACAAAGACTTGATTTTATGAAGGTGATACCGGACCGTCTGTTCTTGCAGAGGACCCGGGTTCGGTTTCCAGCACCCACATAGAAGCTCACAATCATTTGTAATTCCAGTCCCAGAGGATCCAGTGTCCTGTTCTGGCCTCTGTGGGTACTGCACACATGGTGCACAGACATACATGTGTGGGCAAAAAAAAAAAACAAAAACCTTACAAGCCGGGCGGTGGTGGTGCACGTCTTTAATCCCAGCACTCGGGAGGCAGAGGCAGGCGGATCTCTGTGAGTTCGGGGCCAGCCTGGTCTACAAGAGCTAGTTCCAGGACAGGAACCAAAAGCTACGGAGAAACCTTGTCTCGAAAAAAAAAAAAAAAAAAAAAAAACCTTACATATAAAATCAATAAATAACTGTAAAAAGGGGATACGATGGGAATCAAGCTTTGAAAAACCCACACTTGACTAATAAAGAAGACAGAAGCAATTATTCACAGAGGGACTTTTAGTCAAGGCATAAATTCAATAAATGTGTAAATTACATATTTGGAAATAGCTTTGAAAATGGAATTGGAGTTTTATGACTTATAATTAAAGTTTGGGGTTAAGATTCTTCAGGAAAAGAAAATAGAAGCCTGTATAAAGCCCACACCTTGTTTCTGGAGAAGTAACCTGGGGCAGGTTTTTATGGCCTCAGGAGGCTTTAGTGTAGGCTGCCAGTCTCTTCCTAATTCCCAAACTGCTGCTTGCCTTCTCTTTATGGTGGGGCTGAGCTTCCTGGACTGGCTGAAGTATGGGCCTGCCCTGGCTGATCTCAGCGGCACAGAGCCACAGCTCATCTCCGGAGCTGGCCACGTTGTGGTGACGGTGACAGTGGTGGTGGAGAGGCCCAGCCGGAGCCGCTGCTTAAACTACCCAGCCAGGGGAACTGGGAGGAGAAAGAAGCTCAAACAGCCCTTCCGTCGGTTACAGCCGTCGGTTACAGCCATCCGTTACAGCCGCGCTGTGTTTCGGTTATGGCCGCACTCTGCCGCACCAGAGCTGGTTAGCTGGTTGCAAAGGCTCTTCAGGAATCTCCTGTGTCAAGAATTCAAGATAATCACTGGTTATCAAGACATATAAATTATAACCCAGGGGCTAGAAAGATAACTCTCAACCAACAGTGAGAAGCACACTTCAGTGCCCAATCAGGAGAAGCAGACTTCAGATTCCAGTGCGCACCTAACAGTCTGGGCATCCTGTGAATGTCTGTAACTTCAGCTCTGAGGGACCTCATACCTTCCCAGGTTCATGCACCTGCCCACACACATATGCCCAAACACTCGGGCAGACACACATATATCCATACATGAAATCTTGGCTAACACTGGGGCTAGCGAGGTAAAGACACGAGACAAGAGATGGTGACCTGAGTTCAATCCTGGAATTCACATGAAAGTGGAAGGAGAGAACCAACTCCACAGAGTTGTTCACTGACACACACATTCACACACTTACACACACACTCACACACTTACACACACTTGTACACACACACACATATTTGTGACTTAGAAACAGGAGCATGAACAGATGGTGTTCATGTGAGTCATGCATTTGCGTGTTAAGGTAAAACTATTAAAATGTTACAGGCAGATCCTGAAAAACAGTGTACCAAGCAAGCAAGCCCACTTAACTAAAGAGACACTAAGGTCACACGAACAACAGGAAATTAAACTTACAGGGCTGGAGAGATGGCTCAGTGGTTAAGAGCACTGCCTGCTCTTCCAAAGGTCCTGAGTTCAATTCCCAGCAACCACATGGTGGCTCACAACCATCTGTAATGAGGTCTGGTGCCCTCTTCTGGCCTGCAGGCATACATGCAGACAGAATACTGAGAATACTCTATACATAATAAATAAATAAATCAAAAAAAAAAAAGAAATTAAACTTACAAAGAAAGAAAGACAAAAAGAAAAAAAGACAAGAAAAAAAAGGCAACAAAAGTCTATCTGTCATTGTAAGGACAGCGCCGATGACAAAGCTTGCCCCTCCAGGTTACAGGAATTCCAGCTCTATGGTGATGTGCTGTCCAGTCAGCAGGCCTCCAGGGGAAAAAACCTAACCCTAACCGTGAGTCCTCTCAGGCAACTCTACTTCTGCCTAGTGTTAGTGATTAATAACTAACCATACTCATGGACTCAATGACCAGTTTCTTAGGTTACAAACAACTGAACGTCAGTCATCCTGAAAAATGAGCCTGTTAGTGCTGGCTGTCATTTACCTAGGAGACACTCGTCCCTGCTTAGGAGAGCCCGCCTGGCCCAGAGGTAGCTCAGGCTCTGGAATTGCATTGCAGCCCCAAGTCTCGCTGACCCAGCTTGGCACTCTGCTGCTGGAGCTGGGGCAGCTGCAGAACCTCTGCAGTTCACTCCCAACAGGCCTAGCTGCAACTCCTCTGGTTTCTGAGACTGAAGAAGGATGACATCCTTTGCCTCGCCCCTGCAGAGGCCCAGCTCCCTTGCAGGCAGGGAAGTGCTTGGATAACTAGCTGTATATCATTCTGGATGAAGGCTAAGTGGCTGGCTGTTAGCACAGCTCTGGGAAGTCTGGGTTGGCTTTCTCGTGTGCTTGAAAGAGTCTGTCTAGCTGAGCTGTGGTGGCTCATGCCTGTAATCTCAGCACTGGGGAGGCAGAGGCAGGAGGATCTCTCTGAGTTTGAGGCCAGTGTGGTCTACAGAGTGAGTTCCAGGACAGCCAGAACTACACAGTGAAACCCCTGCCTTGAAAATCCCTTCCTCCCCCCCAAAATATGGTGGCTGGAACAGCATCGGCACCTAGAACTTTCTCACTCGGGAGCAATACCTCTCCGTCTTGGGGTCAAAGGTGATTCTTTTTGAGAAAGACTGTAAAACATTAATGGTGGGTAAAGTTCTTTCTCAATCGCTCCATTCGTGAACTGGGTGGTGTTTCCCTGTAAAGGGCACTGTGTTTGCAAAGGGTAATTTGGAATTGGCAGCGCAACTGCCCCCTTAACTTCCTGCTGCCCTGAGCTAAGTGTGGCAGGTCACATCGGGAACCCGGGAAGCATCTCGGCGCTCGCTCTTAAGGCTGGAGCTGAGCCAGCTCCACTGGGACAAATGCTGAATATTTAGTGAGGACAGCAAGAAGTTTGGAGCTGGGGCTGGAGAGATGGCTCAGTGGTTAAGAGCACTGCCTGCTCTTCCAAAGGTCCTGAGTTCAATTCCCAGCAACCACATGGTGGCTCACAACCATCTGTAATGAGGTCTGGTGCCCTCTTCTGGCCTGCAGGCATACACACAAACAGAATATTGTATACATAATAAGTAAATAAATAAATATTTTTTTTAAAAAAAGAAGCTTGGAGCCATGAGAACTTCCCCGAGCCCATTTATCATCAAACCGCTTGGGCATGAATTCTCTGACAGCAGCGCACAGGGTAGCAGAAGCCTGCACCGCTGACAGCTAATCTTTGATTTTGCTCTAATCTCTCACTCCTAGACATCTGGGTGACCTAGGACCTTGGACACAGTCTGCATCTAGGAAATACTGTTTGCCCATCTCTCTCTCTCTCTCTCTCTCTCTCTCTCCCTCCCTCCTTCCCTTTTTCCCTCCCTTCCCTTTCCTTCCTTCCTTCCTTCCTTCCTTCCTTCCTTCCTTCCTTCCTTCCTTCCTTCTTTCCCTCCTTCTTTTCTTCAGCATGAGATAAGCTCTTGGTGAGCATTTACTGAGCAAACAGACGGGTGCTGCCACCTGCTCTGCACAAGTGGCCTGCTGCTCCCATGTCACTTAACGTCTTGCTAGAGAGGCACGGGTGTTACGTGGCATGGGCGGAACCAGGATGAGACCAGTGGAGCCAGGAGCTGGTACATAGGCACTTAAGCACTCCCTACAGGAAGTCAGTGAGCTCTGAGGCCCTTGTGAGCCCAGGGCTGAGGCTGGCAGGTACTTGTGTGTCTTCTGGGCAAAGATCAGGTTGCTTCAGGTGGGTGGGTGGGTGTGGACACATAAGGTAAGCCTTCAGGATTTGGGAAACCGGGCTTTAAAAATTAGTCTGATTCTATCTTAGCCTTTCAAATAAATGGCCAAAGGCATAATCTGAGTCTATTAATGCCTGAAGCATCAGCACCATACTGAAGTCTTGCTGTTTCCATGGTCTGTAGTCTTGAGACATGGCCTTCACCAACACAGGTTAGCAAAGGGCACTTCCTCCCAGCATTGGGCAGAAGTCACCTACATTAATGGGAGTATCTACTGGCTCCTGACAACCCTTTAGTCAGGGGGAGAAAAACTCTAAAAACTGTCGCATTAAATTTTTATTTTTTAAAGAAATTATGTGTGTGGGTGTTTTACCTTTATGTTTGTCTGTGTACCACATGCATGCAGTGCCTGTAGAGGCCAGAAGAGGGCACCAGATCCCCTGGAACAGAACTAGTAGTCTCCAGCCACCTTGTGGGAATAATACCAGCCAGTATCCTAGGCAATAACAGCAAAAACTCTATACCGCTGAGTCACCTCTCCAGACCCAATTATCACATTTTTTGAGGTGTCTTTTATCAGAAGTATGCAAGAGGAGAACGTTGTCCAGCTTACACAGAAGGCTGTTTCCTATTGGAGGACTGCAGTTCGTGTGTAAAGGGCACACGAGTCACAGCTGAAGCAGCCCCAAGGAGCTTTTCATTGTTCGAGCTGGACCCGCGGCTCATAGGACTGTGTGGAGCTGCGCCACCCAAGCTCAGGCAGCTGCTGCTTTGCCATTCACCCTCTGCCAATCTGACCCCAGGCGGGCGGGCACGCTTGCCGTGGTTCACGAAACTCAGCTTGTGTCGCTCCTATTTGTGTGGCAATGAAAGGCTTGCAAGAAATGATGGCCGTTCCTGGAGCAGCAACCGGAACCCTGAAAGCATACAGATTGATGTCCCAGAGCCCGTGGAATCCTGCTGATGAGTTACATTCATAGGAGGGCGTGGCTGCCAGCATTTGGCACCATCACAAAGCAATCAGGCTAATTGGTTATTGTCTCCTAATAATATAAAAATCCAAAGCCCATCATTGGAGCAAAGAATAAATCTTCCTGGATCGTGATCACACAGTTTGGCTGTTTACTTTAATCAAATCGTAAAAATAATGATCAAATTTGAATTTGATTGTGTGCCTATAAAGATAACCAGAGAACCAACACAAGAAACTGTCAGTCAAAGTCTTTTCAGACAATAGCTAGCATTACAGCATGCCAATGACATTTTTATCAGGTAGTTAAGTTAATTACTTGTGGTAAATGTGTTAGTGGGACAAGTATAGATTGCTGTCAACATTTGCTGACCACTTTAAAATGCTGCCCGACCATATGGGAGGAATTGAGGGCGTAATAGCATGCAATTTATTTACACCTGCTAATGTCATATAAAATCCAATAAAGAATTATGATTGGAGCGCGTGTTCCTTTTCCTCACCACAAGATGGCACTCTATAATTTTTTTTTTTTTTTAATTCTCCCTTCAGAAGCAACATTTTTTATTCTTTTCTGTCATGTCCTGAGCTTGGTACAGCATGAGCTCTGGGCCACAGTATCATCAAGACAAGACAGAAGGAGTGCTTTTCCCTCCCTTCCTTGTGGGGCGGAACCCACGCTTTCCCTCTTCTCCATCTCAGATTCAACAGGTTCTGGATGCTGTCCCCACAAGGGCTGGGTCCATTTGGTTTACTCTCTTGTTTTCCCAGAGCTTAAAGCCATGCATACAATTCTTTTTTTTAATATTTATTTATTTATTATGTGTACAATATTCTTTCTGTGTGTATGCCTGCAGGCCAGAAGAGAGCACCAGACCCCATTACAGATGGTTGTGAGCCACCATGTGGTTGCTGGGAACTGAACTCAGGACCTTTGGTAGAGCAGGCAATGCTCTTAACCTCTGAGCCATCTCTCCAGCCCCCATGCATACAATTCTATTTTTTTCTTTAGATGAAGAAACGGACAAAATGAATAGACTGCCCAGGTCCAAAGCTGAGAAGTAGCAGAGAGCCAGTTCCAGGTCATCTGAGTGCCATGTTCGTTATCTATGTGAGATACAGAGAAATCGATTTGCAATTAGATCTTTAGGGACGCTACATATGTGCATACACGCACATCCAGATGCTAGATTGCTGCGTGTTTACCTCACTATCGATGATGGGACCCCTCCTCCGTGAGCAATACAAAGTGGCTGAACACACAACAGCAACATACACAGCTGAAGAGGCAACTGCTTACTGGGTACACACACTTGCAGCGCCCTGGGGGAAGGCAATGCACGCCAGGATAACGCAGGTGTCGTAGTTTTGGTTTGTACAGAGAGCTGGTACTTGTAGAGATGGAAGAATGAGGTGATCAAAGAAGACTCTTGCCTCTAAGGACTTGCTGCTTGCTTGCTGGCTAGCTGCTCCTTGAACCTGTGTCCACGAGCTCTGAAGAACTAGAACACGGAAAATCCAGATGGAACTTTCCATTCCAGCTGCAGCAACACAAAGGCACTTTTGTTCTTTTTAGATCCCTTTAGAGAGAGGGAACGGGCCGTGGCCAGATGAGCCAGCAGCTGCCCCTACATCTGCTCGAAGCCCTGTTTTTAGAAGACAGCCTCATAGAGCCAGCTGTTTGTTCTTCTCTATGGCTAAACCTACAGCAGTAGTGGTCCTTTGGCAATTTCTTAGTGAGCTGGAGTTATCCTGCAGATGAGAGCCAGGGTCTTCCAGGATACAGCCTGCAGCTCTCCCACAGGACCCGGACATCTGGAGGAACACACAAACCCTCCTGCCTCCTTCTTCTCCACATATAACCCTTCACGTTGAAGAGAGATGGTTCTAGAGGCTAAAGTTGGCCCTGAAACCAGCAAGAAAGGATTGGTTCCAAGTCTCCCCTAAACTTCCTTCTCCTTTCATCTTGTAGTATTGGTCAGATGAGCATAGAGGCTAGGGATTCCTTGACCTTTGACTTTGGAATAAGACAAAGTCAGCGATCTAAAAGTTCCAAGAGAAAGAAAACCTGTTTCAGGCTTAAAAACCTGCCTGGCAGGATCTGGAAACCACCAGACTTTTGGCAATCTAGGTCAGGAGTCCACACTGTCCATCCGATACTCTAGCATCTCCTTGCTGCCAAGGCAATCGTGGCAATGCCTGTGGCACAGTATACATTCTATGGAAGACTGTGTGAATCCATCCCTCTCGGGTGTGACCTCTGGATCTAGTTGCTTTTATCTGACACCCCTTCCTCTGCCCCCACCCCCCAAAAGGACCCAAGGCTAGCTGGAGGAGGTCTGGGAAGATCTCTGGAGGAACTGACTCCTAAGCAGCCATCTGATAGGTGGGTGGGCATTTGCAAATTTTGGAAGATGGAGGAGGAAGGAGGCAGTGATAACACAAGAGATAACACAGTAGTCCTTGGCATCTGGTAGGATCTGCATAGGAGTGGGAGTAGGTGAGTGTGGTAAGGAAGGCAGCTCAGCCGAGCATCCTTGGCCATGATGGGAGTGGAAGAAATGAGGCCTGGACTTATCTAAGGTCTGTGAGACTTTACAAATTACATCAGAAAGGAACTGGGACTCTATCCCAGAGATAGTGATCACTCCTCAAACTGCTGGAGTTTGAGAAGGATCCCTGAGCAGCAGTGGAGAGAAAGGATCAGAGGTGATGGGTACAGATGCAATCTGTGGCTGAGGTCAGATGCGACTGTGGTAAACTGGATCAAAATGGTGTAACGGGAAGGGAAGAGAGATGGACGGATCCTGCCTCCAAAGTAAACCAAGAAGTCGGGCAGAAACGGTAAAAGGACTTCCCAGAGATGCCTGTTCATCTCAGTCAGGCACATTTCTGCTAGCTGTCGGGGGAAATTATCAAACACAAAACCCTTGCATGTGCTGCAGATGGAGACAGCGTGTTGGCGAGAGCCTGACCCCAAGGGTAATCAGAGAGCAATTAAGCCTCACTGGCTAGACAGAGTCTGGCTCCCTAGGACTAAAATGGACTTGAAGTGGGTGGCAGTGATTAGGGATGGGCTGGTGGTGCTCCCCCGGAAGAGCTATTAGGGCTGCAGGAGAAAGCCATCCGACCAAGGGAGAGGAGGGCTAATCAGAAAAGCCAGTGGGGAGTCACGTGACCAGTCGATAATGAAGAAGACTAAATGGAGCGTACCTCAACAGCCTGTCCACGATGCTAGATTATCTGCAAACATCACAGGGAACACGCAAAGAATGGGTGTGGAGACTGGGAGGCAAGTGCCCACAGTATAGCCAGGGGCGAGGACAAGCCACAAGTGACAGCTTGCCCTCTCCGAGCAATCAGACAGAAGCTTCTGTAGCCTTTCTGGAAGACTAGAGGCACAGTGGGACTGAAGCTGCAGGTGAGGTGTTGTGTGGCAGGGGACTCTCTTTTGCTTAACCCAGAGGCAAAATGGTTAGATTTGGTTTGTGAACCTTTGTCTCCTAACTCACGAAATTTATTTAGTGCTATTCATACAGTCACTCAGGTGTCAGTGTAAACCTACTGCTTATGGACACACAGTATTTTGTAATTGACATGCAGAGCACAGAAGTGGGGGTGATGAGAGTTAACCTCAGAACAGGTCCTCTCAGCCACGTGCTTGGCTCCTTTACACGGGTTAGTTAAGCCCTGCTACAGGGAGGAGGGTATGTGACTGACAGGGCAGCAGCAGCACAGAGGCCAAACAACCTGCTGAGATGACTTGAAACCGCCCTAGTGAAGGCTGTTGGCCAGGGTGACCTCAACTCTTTAGAGGAACCACTACGGGGTGGGGGTTGCTGCCTGAGTCACTTGCTGGTGGTGACTGGAACCAACCCACAGAGTTTTCTACTGTACCACCTGGGTGACAAAAGAAGAAAGAGCATGTTGGGCATGGTGGCCTGCACCTTTAATTCCGGCACTCAGGAAGCAAAGACAGAAGGATCTCTTGAGTTCGAGACTAGCCTGGTCTATACAGCGAGTTTCAGGCCAGCCAAGGCTACACGAATAAGACTTTGTTCACTGCTCAAATAAGAGGAAAGAGCAGATACTGCGGCTTGCGTTTATGGACAAAGCCTTGCGTTCAACTTCCAGCAGTTATGAAAAGCAGAACTGGGACAAATGGGATCCCTCACTGAAGTCTCCTAGGGCAGACCATCATGGGGATTGTGCGGTCTGCCCTAGGAGATTGCAGATTTTTACCATACACGCTCATTCTTAGCACAGTATACATCTGAGTTTTGGTTAGGAAGAAATATAAACTAGTTGAATTGAGGCTGAAGAGCTAGGTGAGTGGTTAGGAACACCGGCTGCTCTCCAAGACACTGGGGGTTCGGTTCCCAGCCTGCTTGTGATGGCCCCTGTAACTCAAATCCCAGGTATTTGCTGCCCACTTTTGGCTTTGGTGAGTACTGTACACACACAACACACAAATACACACGCAGCAAAGAAGACATACACATAAAATAATACAAATTGTATTTATTAGTACTTTTTGTTTGTTTATTTTTCAAGACAGAGTTTCTCTGTATACTTGTATCTGTCCTGGAATGCGCTCTGTAGACTAGGCTGGGTCAAACTCACAGAGCTCCAACTATCTCTGCGTCCTGAGTGCTGGGATTAAAGGCCATCACTGCCTGGTTACGTTTTCTAAATGACTGAATTCTGTGTCCGAGTCTTCTCTGGTTCCCAGAAGGCTCTTCTTCCTTCTTGCTCATCTCTTCTCTCCTTTGTGAGAACCCAGTTCCAATTCTAGAGTTACTTTGTGAAGTACAGAACTTGGGCTCTATATGTTGGTTGGGCCAAATAACAATTTCGCCCCTTACTTAGTGGCTAAACCACCACACATTTCTTTTTGTTTTGTTTTCCGACATGCATTTTAATTTTTTTGTGTTTGGTTTGGTGTTTTGTTTTTGAGATAGGGTCACTCTGTGTGGGACTTTGTGTGGAGACCAGGCTGACCTCGAACTCATAGACATCTGCCTGCCTCTGCTTCCCGAGTGCTGGGATTACAGGCGTGCGCCATGTCCAGCCCCACAACCAGCATTTCTTATTATACAGTTTCTGTGGGTCAGGAGTCTGGGCACAGTTTGTCTTTCTTCCCTTCAGGGTCTCCCCAGAGCCACTGGGAAGAAATGAGCCAGGGTTACTTTTCTGAAGGGCGGGGTCCTTTATGATTGCTGACTGAGAGCCTGGGGTCCTATCTGGCCGCTGGCCAGAGGCCACGGTTGGTACTTTACCACAGTGACTTCTTCAAGACAGGAGCTTAAAAAGTGTACCAGTCAAGAAGCTCATGGAAAACAAGGAACTTTCTTAAAAAAGATGGAAGTGTCAGTTGCTATAGATCTGAAGGGAACAGGCTGCTGTGTTCTAATTACGTAGTATTGGACTCTAGCGTCCAAACACCGAGGAGGAGCGGCCCCCAGAGACCACTTCATACACCACAGCCGATGAAAAAGCATGAGGATTTTATTAATTCTGTCATGACAGGGTCCCCCAGCATTCGGGAAGCCGAGGGACCTCGAATAGCTGGTACAGTCTACTTTTAAAGGGGCCACAGAAGCAAGGGGGGTTGTTCTTTGACTATTCTGATTGGCTTATTCAAAGGGGTATTACCAGTAATTGACTGGAGAGCTGTTGCCAGATCAGGTGAGGTAAGAGGTCATTTTGACCCCGTTTCCCAGGGGACTGAACCAAAACATACGGATATGGGTAATTGTTCAGGAATTAAGTACGTGCGAGTGTAGCTGTTAGGTCCTTGGTTCCCAGGGGAGGAGGGGAAGCACTATGGCACAGAGGCTGAGAGGATTCAGAATTGTCAAAATGGCTTCAGAATTGTCTTAAAGTCTTACAGTAGCCCTGTGTTAAACATCACACACGGGCTTATTATCTTATGCAGTTCTAGGGCCACCGGCACTGGAACTGCTATTTATAGAAAACGTGGATTTCAGAGAAATTAACTGCCTAAAGGTCAAATAGGAAACAGGACGCAAAGACAGGGCCCAGCACCCCAAAGCCCGCATCTCTAACCAGCAGGGTAAGCACTCACAGGCCTCCTCCGTCCCAGTCGCATGGCTACCCCCTCAACTCCAGACCTCCAACTTTGCTAATGACAAGGTCCTCTTAGGGTACACTTAGTATTCCAGAACTTTCTTTCCAATCCACGATATCTCCACTTCTTCTTTAGTAGCATATTTGTCCTGTCAAGTGTTGCCTCAAAAAATGATCACTCTGCCGGGCGGTGGTGGCACACGCCTTTAATCCCAGCACTCGGGAAGCAGAGGCAGGCGGATCTCTGTGAGTTCGAGGCCAGCCTGGTTTACAAGAGCTAGTTCCAGGAGAGGAACCAAAAGCTACGGAGAAACTCTGTCTCGAAAATCCAAAAAAAGAAAAAAGAAAAAAAAATGATCACTCTTTGTAATCACAGACAACGCGGGAAGGGACCAGCTTCTGGAAGGGGCTTCTCCCTCAGTTATGGAATACACTCTACCTGATGAGATCACAGATGTCAGATGGTTTTGAAGGTCTCGGTGGAATTAACCAGAGACCAGAGGATATCTGGATTAGTTTGGGGGAAAAAAGCCCCTGGGTAACAGAATTCTTTTGGTGTAGTTGAGATAGAACTGAAGTCTCCCTAGTAATCCATTGCTGATGGAGTCATGGCTCAGCCCAGATACTAGAGCGCTAAGGTCTTCCTTGGGCATAAGTGAAAATGAGTAAGTACAGTCCAGGATGGGACATTTATGGTCAGTTGGCGGGTAGACTGTGGCAGCATTCACAGGGGTAAGAAGAGACACTTTGGATATGCTGGGCTTAAAGGTATGTGGGTCTTAAGGGTATAGAGACTAAGATGCAACCAGAATGGCCAAAATTTGATGGTGGTTGAAGCTGAGTGAGAGTCCAATGCGCTCTGTGTACTGTTGGTTCCATTTTGGGGCATGCTTAACATTTTGGTGATGATGATGATGGTGGTGGTGGTGGTGGTAATGGTGGTGGTGATGGTGGTGGTAGTGGTGGTGTTGATGGTGGTGCTGGTGGTGGTGGTGTTGATGGTGGTGGTGATAGTGGTGGTGGTGGTGGTGGTGATGATGGTGGTGGTGGTGGTGGTGATGATGGTGGTGGTGGTGGTGGTGATGATGGTGGTGGTGGTGGTGGTGGTAACGATGAAAATGTGACTGGGAAAAATAAGTAAGTTGTTTTTAAAACACGTGGCTATGAAGGGCAGGGGTGTGATCAGCAATGAACGGTGTAATCACCGGGATCTAAGACAGAGTTGTTTGTTTAAAGGATGACAGAAATAAATTTGAGCATGTTTGTTGGCTGAGTGTCGCGAGATACTTCTTTACAATGTGTAAAGATATGTCAATAGTGATTGGTTTCATAAAAAGCTGAACGGCCAATAGCTAGGCAGCATTTTCAGGCGGAGAGGATGTTGGAAAGAAGAAGGGCGGAATCCTGAGGAGATGCCAGGGATGCGGAGCCAGCATTATGGGCTTCACAAAATAAACACAAACAAGCCATGTAAAAGAACATAGATTAAAAGATCCAGGTTAATTTAAGTTATAAAAGCCTAAGCTATTGGCCAACCTTTCATAATAAGAAGTCTCTGTGATGTGTGTGTGTGTGTGAGTTGGCGACCCAAAGAAAAACCCGCCTACAGCTGAGCACGTTTCTTATATGAGCATAAGCCAGCCAAGGGTGTATTGGTTATTGCTACCAAATCGCTGGCCCACAAATCTCTCTACAACTCAATGGCTTCTAGTCATTGCCACAGATGCGTGCTGGATCTGGCTGGTATGGCTGACTGGCTTATTCATGCTGGGCTTGGCTGGTAGGGCTCAGTTTTGTTCCTCCACTCTTTTCTTCTTGGGATAGAAATTTTATCCTTGGGCAATGGCACAGGTGCAGGGGACACAGAGAAGTTTTCTTGAGACTTAGGCTTGGAAATCACACGCAGTTGCTTCTGACTGATAGCGTCAAAGTAGCCTCAAAGTTGGGAACAGAATCCAAGGATGAGTGAAGAGCCCCCTGAGTAATGGAGAAAGAAGTCAAGTGATGGAGAGAGCCCCCATCTAGAGTATGGGTGTGATAGTTCTCTGTAAATCTTCGGCTTTGACCCTCAGGACTCACAAGCCCCGCCCCCCGGAACAGGGCGGAGATGTTCAGGTCTGAGAAGAGCCTGAATCTTAGCTGGGCACCATATTGTCTAACCAAGGTTATTCACTAAAAGGATAGATGGGAGAAGATTACGCGGTCCATGCTGCTTAGCTGAGACCAAAGTCCTTGGAAAACAAGAGTCACAGGGACGGGACCTCAGAATCTTCTAGAAGCTGATCTTCAGAAAAAGGGAAGGACAGACAGAGAGAGAGGTAGGGAGAGGACCGGAACTGGGAGGGCGTGTCTGAAGCTGGAGTGGAGGAGAGGAGGGGGAGAAAGGAATGCGGGAAGGGGACTGAGAGCCAGCCAGCAATACACACAGGCACGTGGGGCATGAATCCAAGGAGCAAGGGTGGGCATGAGGAGATTCCAATAGCGACACAGAAAATGACCTGTGAACAACTTTCTTGTCCCCAGACTTTTCTGCATCTGGTTTGTTGAGACCCTCTTGTAACCCTCTACCTCCCCCCCCCTTTCCCTTTTGGTTTTTTGAGACAGTTTTCTCTGTATTGCCCTGGATGTCCTGGAACTCACTCTGTGGACCAGGCTGGCCTCAAACTCAAAGAGATCCGCCTGCCTCTGTCTCTGAGTGCTGGGATTAAAGGCGTGCGCCACCACCAAGTCAATCAATCCCTTTTCATGTGGATGAGTTTTACTGGGGTACAGTGCGTTCAAAACATTCTTTAGTAAAGATAATTCATGGTCATCTTAATTTCAGCCAACAGTAAGATCAGCCAGTTCAGCCCTTCATAAATGCACACCACCCTGCTGGTAAAGATTCAAAAAGGGCATTTTTCAGTCTCTGCCAACACAAGAGATTAAATCAAGAGAATAGAAAGAGGAAAGCCTAGGGCTGAGAACGGCCCCAAACACTTGAGGACTCAAAAAGAAAGTCGACAAAACACTCATCAGCATATTTGCCTTCAGAAATTACTGTTTAATTGTTCCTGATAAACTCTGGGTTTTGGAAATTTGAAAAATCCCCACGCTATGCGAATGAGCTGACAAGCTTGAGATCTACTGTGCCTGGGGCTTGTGGCAGGAGGCAGAGGGCAAACCTGGAATGTGAAGAACAGGCCATCTTAAACCAGGTGGGCACTTTGGGCCCTTAAGCAGTGCTTCCGGTTTCTGTAAACCAAGACAGCTGAGCACAAAGCCCGCCTTTTCGGACGCCTGCGCAGCCAGGCTCTTCTGCGGGGCCTCTCTGAGCATGCGCAGTCGAGGGGCGGGGTTTGCTGGGCGGGGCCTGGAGCCCTGCGAGGCCGCGTTCCCGGAAGTGTGGAGTCCGGGGAACGTACGCTGTTTACCTGTGCTGTCCGGGCGTTCCAGGAGCGGCACGTGGCTGCCCCGCCTCGGCCCGGGAGCGGCCTCGTCGCCCTGGAGCCGCGGGTCTCGGTCGCGGAAGCCGTGTCGTCCCTGACCTTCGAGGACGCGTTCGTGGCGGCCTGTGCGGGCACCGCCCCGCCGCGCCCTGCGCTCCCCACCAGGTTCATCTGCTCCTTCCCCGACTGTGGCGCCAGTTACAACAAAGCCTGGAAGCTAGACGCTCATCTGTGCAAGCACACGGGGGAGGTAACCTGGCTGCGGATGCGCGTGGCCAACACGGCGTGGGGGCAGCGTCCTAGTCTTGGCCTTGGTGGAGCAAGGACGGAGGTCTAGGGCAGCCCTTACCCCAGTCGTCATTAGTAGGGGGTCAGATACCCCCTAGACACACCCATCCAGTGAATCTCCGCCTCCTAGAGCTCCTGCAGGGGAAAGCTTAAGGGTTCCCTGCAAGCAACAAGTGTACACCCTTTTAATTGCCCGGCTTTGGTCAGGTATCAAGCCGGGTAAGGGGTAGTCAGGTAAAGCCTTCCTGTTTGGATCTTTCCCCTGGCCCGTCTCTTGGCAGACTTACCCATTACTGCCATCCCTCATAACATCCTTTGTGACATTAGCTCCTCTTCTCCTTGCCTATTCTGGTCCCACATTGGTCCGTGTTGGAGGCAGAGCTTGCCTTTCCTTCTAGACTAGAAATGCTGCACTTTGGTTGGACACTAAGTTGTGTTTATTGTCCCACAATAATTTGACTAGTGTCGACCCTACTCTGGCACTGGAGCTGAACAAGGTTCTTTGACTCTGTT
Organism: Chionomys nivalis; assembly: GCF_950005125.1. Classification (NCBI taxonomy): domain Eukaryota; kingdom Metazoa; phylum Chordata; class Mammalia; order Rodentia; family Cricetidae; genus Chionomys; species Chionomys nivalis. The sequence continues at coordinate 85,912,456 of NC_080088.1, read as the reverse complement.
CTGGGCAGTGCGGCTCACCTGAGTGCTCCTGTCCACTGGCTGTCTAGTACTGTGAATGAGGTCTTGGTACCACTCTCCTGGATTTCAGAGTATTTCCATAGTTAGGTACACGTGATATCTATATCTATATCTATATCTATATAGATAGATATAAAGATATATATATATATATCTTTACTGTGGATTCACCAGAGCATCCCCTCTCCTCCTTTCAGGGTCCCAAAGGGAGATTGCAGTTAGGACTGGGAGCTGTTTCCTTTGCCCCTGCAGCTATGAGTTTTTTTTTTTTTTTTTGGTTTTTCGAGACAGGGTTTCTCTGTGGTTTTGGAGCCTGTCCTGGAACTAGCTCTAGTAGACCAGGCTGATCTCGAACTCACAGAGATCCGCCTGCCTCTGCCTCCCAAGTGCTGGGATTAAAGGCGTGCGCCACCACCGCCCGGCGCTATGAGCTTTTTCAACTGTGATGCATTTATTTTCCTGTATCGGTGCCTCAGGTATCTCTTAGTCCAGACACTGAGCTCCCTGGGATGAGACAACCTGCTCCTTCCTCTGCCCTGAGTTCCCATTGGTTGGGATGCTGTGGAGAGATGTGCAAACAGGCCACATGTGCTCATAGCAAAGTAACCTTGAAAAGGGATTTGCAGGGGAATCCTGGTCCCTGCTAGGAGCGGGTTCACCCGCTTATTTCAGATGCTGTCTTAGGCTTTCTATGGCTGTGACAGAACACCAAGATCAAAAAGCAAGTTGGGGAGGAAAGGGTTTATTTGGCTTACACACTTCAGCATTGCTGTTCATCACTGAAGGAAGTCAGGACAGGAACTGAGACAGGGCAGGATCCTGGAAGCAGGAGCTGATGCAGAGGCCATGGAGGGGAGCTGCTTACTGGCTTGCTTCCCATGACTTGTTCAAGCCACCTTATAGAACCCAGCACCAACAACCCAGAGATGGTGCCACCCACATTGGGCTGGTCCTTCCCCCTTCTGATCACTAAATGACAAAATGCCTTACAGGATCTCATCAAGGCATTTCCTCAACCAAGGCTTCTTCCTCTCATGACTCTAGCTTGTGTCAAATTGGCAGACAAAACTAGGCAGTACACTGTCCGTCCACAAAGCAGTGACCTTGTGATAAGATGGGGTGTTTATGGTGTAGAACTCATTGCAGCAGAATTAGCTCTTGCTGAATGGACATAGTCCCGGAGAGGAAGCCCAAAGCTTTTGCCTCCCACAGATCAGACTTGTAACAACAGAGCTGATGAGGTGGCTCGGTGAGGAGGGGTACTGGGAGCCAGATCTAAGGACCTGGATTCCTGGAACCCAAGGGTAGACGGAAAGAACTGACCCTGAAAGTTGTCCTCTGACCTCCACACGTATGTAGTGGTACACACACACACACACAATCAATATCTGTAACATTTTTCCTTCTTCCCCGTTTTCTCTGCACCAGAGGCCATTTGTTTGTGACTATGAGGGCTGTGGCAAGGCCTTCATCAGAGACTACCATCTGAGTCGACATGTCCTGATTCACACCGGAGAAAAGCCTTTTGTGTGAGTACGGGCTGACTAGACCTTTGCAGTGGGTCCTATGTTGCACGTAGCCCTGGCAAGATGATTGCTGATTCATAGGATTAAGAATGGAGGGTGCTGGCGAAATGGCTTAGCTGGTAAAAGTACTTGCCACCAAGCTTGACAACCTGAATTTGAACCTCGAAGTGTCGCCGGTGGTTCAGGCTGGCTGCTGTCAAGAGCTGGGGACTTTATGACAGTGGTTTTGCACTCAGATTGTATAACATCTGTGCCCCTTCTGTGCCATGCAATGCCTGTGTTCCTCTGTCCTTTTCTCCGTATCTTCCCCGTGTGCTGGGCCCTCAGAAATGAAACTGGTCCAGCTGTCCTTGACAACAATGCTTTTCTGCGGCTTGCCAGGGTCCTTCTTGCCCCTGCCACTGGTTCCTGCTAGGATTTGTGACCCTATTCTCCCATCCTGTGCTTGTGTTTAACTGTCTGTAGTTTTAGAGTGCAGAGGAAGTAAGCACAAGTCGCTCACACATCGGGCTTTCTGTGTTCTGACTGGAATGCTGAAGTAGTATTGGGAAGGGTAGGGTACTCCAGGGTCTTTGGGGACTTGGGCTCCAGATTGGTCTCTCTATACCATTCTCATCTTGGTCCTTCAACCCTGTAATCCAAGATGCCTTTTTGGTGCCCAGCTTTTTCAGGGAGGGCAGTAGGCCTGCTGTTCCCATTTCAGGCGCCATGAGCGTTGAGTGGGGTGGCCTGAGCTTAGCCATGGCCACCTCTAATTGGAGGGACAGTGGGGAGGAAGCTCAGTTACATAACCCCCCCTCCCATGTGCTGGTGTGGCCTCTGCACTGTACCCCCTCATTGTGTTTGCGGACTCTTGACCCCTTGCCCAGGTGCACAGTGCCCAAGGGGCATCTTCTAGTGCAATGAGACTGGGAAAGGAGTCCTCATTGCTCAGGCCATGAACTCTTCACGAGGGACTTAACTCCTTCAAGGCCAAGGGCAAGTGGAATGGCTTAGTGACATCCCAGAGGGGACAGTGGGTCACAGTTTTGTTCCAAGTATTATTTTTTTACCTGTGGTGACAATACTAGAGCCAGGCTCTTTTCCTGTTGAAAGTGCAGTTTATGGGGACATTTCTCACAAGAGTTAGGTTATTGAATTCTAAATCAAAATGGTGGAACCTGGAGCCCAAGGTGCTATCAGGCGTCCGAGGCCAGTGTTCTCCTCCCTTTGCCAGTGTACAGGGATGGGTGAGCCAGTGTACATTTTGCCCAGAGTGGACATGCAAAGCATCCTGTTGCACACCTGTCCAAGCTGAGGCCTGCATGACATGGTGTGGCATGTGCTCCTGTCCCCCAGCCCCAACACACGCACAAGACCTTCCACCAAGCCACAATCCCAGCGTGACTCTTTGGGATTTACTAAAAGGCTACTTTATAGTGTTCTTTGGAATCATCAGCTTTTATAATGTAGAAGGATTTGCACATCCTTTTTTAAAATACCATTTTATTATTTTATACGTATGGGGGTTTGCCTGCATGTATTTCTGTGTTGTATGTGCAGGGTGCCTATGGAAACTAGAAGAGGGCATCAGATCCCCTGGAACTGGAGTTACAGGTGGTTACAAGCCACCACATGGGTGCTAGGAACTGAACCTGGGTCCTCTGCTCGAGCAGCCAGTGCTGTTGCCTGAGCCGTCTCTCCAACCCCAGATGTTCACACCCTAAACCCTCTTTCACGTTAGTGTATTATATTTTGGTTCATACAATCTCTTGCAGTTGTGAAGATAATGGTTGTAATCAGAAATTCAACACAAAATCCAACTTGAAGAAACACATTGAACGCAGACATGAAAATCCACAGAGACAGTATATAGTGAGTATGGCTTTATATGCTTCAACTCTGACGATTTTTACATTTGCCACCAAAGTGAGTTCACAGAAGGCAGATTTTCTCTTGCTAGGTATGCGAGGCCCAGCATTGGCTGTCCTCATCATGCAAGTTCTCCCTTTGCAGACTCACCTTGGGCACCCTATGTTACTACTGGCTACCCCAGCAGAAGCATGCTTGCTTTTCTGAATGTCATTGCTCTTTAAATTTTGAGATGAAGCATTTCACAGGGACTAAGTGGGAAAAGTTTTATATTTATTCATTTTATTTTATGTGCAAGTGTGTTTTGCCTGCTTATGTGCCTGTGCACCACACGCATGTTGGTGCCTGTGGAGGTCAGAGGAGGGTGTCAGTTCCTGTGGAACTGGAGTTAGGGAGCTTGTGAAGCACCAGGTGGGTGCTGGAGTCCGCATGGGTCCTCCCAGAGAGAAGCAGTGTCCTTAACCATGGGGCCATATGTAGCCTCGAGAGGACTTCAGCAGCTGTTGAGTCTCTCCCTTACTGAACAGGGCATTTATGTCTTCACAGTGCAGTTTTGAAGGTTGCACGAAGGCCTTTAGGAAGCACCAGCAGCTGAAAACACATCAGTGCCAGCACACGGGCGAGCCGCTCTTCAGGTCAGTGCTTTGCCAACACTGCAGTTCAGAGAAGGACAAAGATCGGGGTCCTGAGTGCAGCTGTCGTGTGTGCTCGTGGGGACTTGAACAGTTATATTTGTTTTCATGTCTCTAAAAATCATTTTGCGTGTGTGGAGAACAGCTTGTGAGAATCTTGCGGCGCTGGCTAAGCCTGAAGTGAAGGCGAGGAACCGCCTATTCGGCTTTATGGCATGCCATCCTGAAGACTCTTTCTCTACAGAACGGAAGTAACTGGGCTCTGCCTGCACTGAGGGTTTCCTGAGTACTCAGGACACATGGGGTGGGGTGCAGTGGTCAGGTGTGTGTGCCAGGGAGCCTGCCTGCCTTTGTGGTGTCTCCCTGCACAGTTGGGCTGACCAGGGCCTTGCTTCTGGCTCCCACCGGCTGCGCTCTGCCCTGTGCTGCTGCAGTGACAGTGCGGTGTCACCCATAGGCCTGTGGCCCTGGCGCTGCCCTGCTGTGCGGTTTTCACTGGTGCTGAGGAGCCAGCACTCGGCCCTTCTTTCCTCACTCCCCTGCAGCCCTTGCATCTGCTGTCTCCCTTTCCTCCCTGGTTGCTTCTCTTTTCTGTTTCCTTGAGCCAGGCTCTTGCTGCACAGCTCAGGCTAGTCTTGGCCTCTCAGTTGTCCTGTCCCTGTTCCTCAGTGCTGGAATCAAAGGCATGGACCACCATGCCCAGCAGCAAACACCATTTGGTTTGGTTTTGTTTGTTTGAGACAAGTTTCTGTGTGTAACAGCTCTGGCTGTCCTGGAACTTGCTTTGTAGATCAAACTGGCCTTGAACTCACAGAGATCCACCTGTCTCTGCTTCCCTCCCGAGTTCTGGGATTAAAGATGTGCGCCACCACCGTCCAGCTACAAACACCGTCTCTTGTTGGCATTTTTCTGGTGCTTGTCTCCACTGAGCTGCACCTCCAGGCCCTGTGCCATGTTCTTATCTGACAATGTGTAGCACTTTGGCCACACAGACAGGCAGCTCAGGATGATCCATTGTCACCTAAACCAAGTCAGCCAGCCTCCTGAAGTAGCTTCTGTGGCCACAATACAGGATATTTTCAGAACTATGAGAACTTTTAATTTGATGACATAAACAAAAGATGTGTGACTTTTTCTCAAAATAGCTTGTTTTGCTCCAAAGCTGGCCAAGTCACTGGTGTTTATATTTAGGGCCACAGCTGAGTCTTTACTTTGGTGACAGATTTGGTGTGGGAAGCGATGGGCTCTGGTGAGAGGATTTCAGCAAAGTTCTCCACGGTAAGGGACTAGCCAATTTCCTGTGCTGCTTTCCCAGGTGCCCACAGGAGGGATGTGGGAAGCACTTTGCCTCACCCAGCAGGCTGAAGCGGCATGGGAAGGTTCACGAGGGTACGTACAGATGGGCACTATGCTGGCACTGGGAGACACACCAACAGCAGGATGTGCTTGCTGCTTGGGCCACTTGGCATCCTTGGTCTACTCCATAGTCACACTAAGTACACAGAGCTGTGTGGCAAAGGACACTGCTCTGTTATTTGGGTCTTGGTCCCTTGTCATTGCCATTAAACCAGTGTGGTACTAAGCACCCGGTTATGCTTCGAGTTTATTAATAACCCTTTTTATGTACCACCTGTGAGTCTCTTTCTAGTTAGCGCCTCTAAAGTGCGCAAAAGGTTTAGACAGTCGAAGTTGCCAGAGCAGTGAGCGTAACACCCCCATTTCATTTCCTCCAGCAGAGCGGCAGTTTTGAGAGAGGAGAAAGACTACACGGGCACACAGTTCCTTTCTGGTTGTCATCAGTGTTACACTGGGCATTCAGAATAGGCAGTGGATAACTTTTTTTGTTTTGTTGAACAGGCTATCTGTGTCAAAAGGGATGTTCCTTTGTGGCAAAAACATGGACAGAGCTTTTGAAGCACATGAGGGAAGCCCATAAAGGTAGGCGACATGAAGCTGAGGGCGGGCATCAGCCCTGGGGAGCTGAGGGTGCACTCTGAAAGACTGAAATACACACTGATGCTGTAAAGGAGGGGCTCGGCATCATGTGTAGTGCTGGCTTCCTGGGCGCCACATCTCCAAGCTGGTGCTGCTGTTCACTTGGCTTTTGTGGGACTGTGCAACTCTGCAGGGCTTCTTGGGAAATGTTGCTGCATGTCAGAGGACAGAGGCAGATGCCTGCCCAGTCACCATGCTAGGGACACCTGCTCCTTGCCAAGTGAAGAGTCAGGGAAGTTGGGAGTCATGAGAAGACTTAAGGGGTTCAGAGCCAGTGGCAGTGAGATGCGGGGTTTAAGTTTCCTCTGACATCCCCGGTTTGTGTGTAGTCTCAGGACTAGACGTGCAGTAATAGAGAGGTTGGCTAAGTGAGTGTTTCCCCGCCAGAGGAAGTCACCTGTGCCGTGTGCCAAAAGACATTAAAGCGCAAAGACTACCTTAAGCAGCACATGAAGACTCATGCTCCAGAGAGAGACGTGTACCACTGTCCGCGAGAAGGCTGTGGGAGAACCTACACTACCGTGTTCAACCTGCAGAGCCACATTCTCTCCTTCCATGAGGAAGAGCGACCGTTCGTGTGTGAGCATGCTGGCTGTGGCAAGACGTTTGCAATGAAAGTGAGTGCCTGCTCCAACCAGGTGGTCTTCATGTCCAGCCTGCAGAACCCCAGGTCCCCATTCTGACCCAGCCAGGCCAGAAGCCCCAGGTTTGGAAGCTGATGAACTTATTTTGACAAGTGCTCAGGGTAGTAGTTCTCAACCTCCCTAATGCTGTCACCCTTTAAAGTTCCTCATATGGTGACCCCCCAACCATAAAATTATTTCTTTGCTACTAATAACTGTAACTTTGCTACTGTTATAAATCATGATGTAAATATCTGATATGCAGAATATCTGATAGTCAACCCCAAAGGGGTCTTGACCCACAGGTTAAGAACCACTGCTCTAGGGGATTCTGGCTGTGCTGTGGGAGAGCCAGGGTCCTTACTTAGAGAGCCAATACTCTGAACTTGTAGACCATCACATAGGGCCTGAGAAAGGAGGTGGGTACCACGGATGGGCAGCCTCTGGGCTGTGGGATCTTGGCATGATTCACAGGGTCAGGTGAGAACATGGTTCCTAGCAGGGCATTGTGCAGTTTGCTTCGGCCTAGCTGGTCTCTTACGAGCTCTTACTATGGACTGTAAACTCTCCAAGCATAGCTCAGGTCAGTCCACACTGGGACAGGTGTGGTGACCACTGCTGCCAGCCAGCAGGGCAGAAGCCGCAGAGAGAGTCAGCTAAGCAAGCATGAGCTGGGAGTTCAATCCCAGCAGGCTTCCCTTCTCAGGCAAGATCTAAGTCAGTAGACAGATGGAATAAATTCCCTGCATGGCCCTTGGAAAAGACTGAACATCACTCTGCTGAGGAGTGGAAGTCCCCTAGGCTCTGGTCAAATTCATTCCACAGCAGACAGGCAGCTGGTAGTTTGCAGCATTTCATGACATTTTAATGTTAGCAGATACCCAAGAATTTTTAATTTTTTAAAAGCTTAATTATTGGAACCAGCATACATGTGGTTCTGAGCCGCCATGTGGTTTCTGGGAACAGAACCTGGGTCCTCTGCAAGAGTGGCTCATGCTCTAACCACTGAGCCAGCTCTCCAGCCCTGGACCAAGGGTTTCTAAAGTGGCCTTCTTTTTCCTGCACTGCAGCAAAGCCTTATAAGGCACAGCGTCGTGCACGATCCTGACAAGAAGAGGATGAAGCTCAAAGTAAGTCGAGCTGCTTGCACCAGCACTCAGCTGTAAGGTCTGCTTGGCATCTACCCCGGCCCCTCCACCCTGTATGTGTCCACCTGGCCCGCCCCCACCACTGTGTGTGTCCACCCAAGGTGTGATCCACCTGGCCTGCCCCCACCTCTGTGTGTATCCACCTGTTGAAGGTGTGATCCACCTGGCCCGCCCCCACCGCTGTGTGTGTGTCCACCCGTTGAAGGTGTGACTCCATCGAAGTGGATATGGTTGTGACACAAGCAATTCTGATGGGGAATTCAGTTGTCTGTTTTCCTTACTCCCAAAGGTAAAACCACGTCGGGAAAGACGGAGCTTGGCCTCTCACCTCAGTGGGTACCTCCCTCCTAAAAAGAAACCAGAGCCAGACTCCTCCGAGCCTAAAAGTGCACAGTCCAGCAGCAGCCCGCAAGGCCAGATGCTCCCACCAGCTGCATCACTTACCCTCCAGTGAACAGCACTGGCCACATGAGGGACTCTAGAGCAGCCAGCAGGAGCTTCTGCATGAGCCTGGATTTTTTTATTAAAGTCAGTGACACAGAACTTCTGACTCCATGTTTCTGTTATCCTTGCTCAGAGTGTCTCTTCTCTCCGCCTCCTGAGAGTCTCTGTATGCCTTCTCTTCTTTCTTGCTTAAGGGACGAAAAGTACATGTGGAGGCCGTTCCTCCTTTAATGGCTTTCGGTCTGCTTGAGAAGGTTGCTATTCCAGGCATAGTCTGGAGAATCTGGTTAAATATCTCATCCTACAAAGGACAACAGTGCAAGATTAGTTTAAACTTGGTGTCTCTGACGCTGAGGTGAAACTGAGCGTTGCACGTTGGAGCTTCTGTGACAGGCCGCTCAGTTCCCATGTCTGCTGTGCACTGACATCTGCATGGGAACTCCATGTGTGTGCTAACACTGACGGACTGCAGCCTCCGCTCTTATAGCTAGCCCACCCATGCTTTCCCAAAATCAGGCACTGGCTTTGGGTTTTCGCAAAGTACCGTCCTTATTCTGAAGGGAGGGAAGAAGGTCCCACCTGGACTCAGTCGGAAGCAGCTGAGCCGTGCCCTGCGAGTATGTGACGCAAGCAGCCTCGGCTGCAAACACACTGTACCAACGCACCTTTGGTGTGGATAGAGAGAGCTAGGATTAAGGCCAAACAGCACAGCACAGAAACTCCAGCAAGTCTAAGGAATAAAGTTCTCCAGAGAACAGGTGAATAGAAGAGAATCCTATGAATTATCTACTTTTTGTATTTTTTAAAAGAAAATATAGCTTTTTTATTTATTTATTTTTTTTGTTTTTCGAGACAGGGTTTCTTTGTGGTTTTGGAGCCTGTCCTGGAACTAGCTCTTGTAGACCAGGCTGGTCTCCAACTCACAGAGATCCGCCTGCCTCTGCCTCCCGACTGCTGGGATTAAAGGCGTGCGCCACCACCGCCCGGCGACAATATAGCTTTTATATTACAATTCTTAAAAAACTGTGTATGGGTGTTCTGCCTGCATGTACACCACATGTGTGTGGAGCCCACAGAGACCAGAAGATGGCGTCATTCCCTAGAACTGAAGTTAGAAATTTGTCAACTGCCATGTGGATGCTGGGGATTGAACCTGGGTCCTTGGGTTTACATGTGGCAAATACATTGTAACAGAAAACATACAGTAGGTGTACTGTCTGACACTAGGAAGCTGGTACCACACAGGCTGGTAGTCACTAGTCAGTTTCTTTGCCTGTGGTCTTCCAGTTTTTCGACAGTTGTATTTTTGCACGGGTGAACAAAGAACCAGTGGGTGCTCACACTTACCGGCTCATTCCCTGGCTGGTCTGCATTTTTTCCCTTCTTTATTGTGACTTGAACGTGGTATTTTTTCTCAATCCACTGCTGAATCTGTTTACTCTTTGTGTCCAAATCATGCTGTCCAATATTTGAAGAAAAAATGAGTTCCTTTGTCACAGGAGGTCCTGGGTGGAAACAGTGAAGTGTATTGCTGGGTCTGTTTCTGCTCTCCTTTGAAACAGCTTCCACACACACTGGTGTAAGAGTTGAGGCCCACAGGCTCTGAGCCCCATCTCATTTCAGCCTCATGGACCATTAGCTGCTTTTTTAAATGGGGGAGACAGGCATAAAGGTTTGTTGTTTTTAATGTGCTAAATTAATAGTTAAAATCTGCTAAGGCTTGTGTGTATGTGTGCACTTGTGCTTGTGAATGCAGGTGTGCATGCGTGTGCATGCATTTGTGCTTGTGAGTGCAGATGTGTGTGCGTGCGGTCCTCACCTCCCTTGAGAAAGTCTTGTTAGCACACTGTACACCAGGGTCACTAGCCTGTGGGCTCCCATCTCCCCAAAGGGGCAGGTTTGGAGTGCGGCTGAGACTGGATTTTACTTGGTTGTGGGGATTCAAACCACTCTTGTGCACAAGCACTCTCACCCACTGACCCCGCCCCCAGACGGTGTGTCAGACTGAGCTATGAATCTGCAGGAAGACCACCCAAGAGATACAACTGGGGCATAGTGGACAACTCAGGAGACTCAGACAGCAGTGGCTCCTCACTGTCACTGTGCTGAGAATCACTGTGACAGTACTGGGAACACAGAGGCGCTGCAGCCTGGCCCATTTAGGCTCACAGACCGCAGAGTGCACACAAACATTCATAAGAATAAAGAACTGGGAAAAGGCCGAATGCTGTGGAGCTGGAATAACAAATCAGATCCAGTAACTTACCCACAGCTGTCCTGCGAGCATGGGATGTGCCATTTTAAAAATCCACATACTGTTTCTCAACATCTGTCATATTAACACTGGCTCAAGTCCATGAGAACATCTCTTGGGAGGGTGGAGGAGATGCCAACTTTTCCACAATGTTTTAAAGCCTGAACCACATCAGATTCACTGATAGACAACTGTTTATTACCTTTTCTTTCCTTTGTATTTTTGGTTTTTTGTTTGTTTGTTTTTCAAGACAGGATTTCTGTGTATAACAGTCCTCGCCATCCTGTACCTCGATTTGTAGACCAGGCTGGGCTCAAACTCAGAGATCCACTTGGTTCTGCCTCTTGAGTGCTGGGATTAAAGGTGTGCGCCACCATGACCACCTTTAGTACCTTTTCTTATAGGTCTTTAAAAAGTTTCTAGTACCCCTTGCTTTCCACCAGTTGGCTCTGGGTCTCTGTGAGAAAGGAGTGAAGCCGCCAGGCTCTCCAGGCTCCCAGTGTGCTCCACATTTTCTGGCTGTGACATGGTTTGATATCCTCCCTGATCTCGTTAGTTCCCTATGAACGTCTGTTTTCTGGTTAGCATTCCTGGGGTGTAATAAAACAGGTTATCTTTCCTCACGGCGCTCAGCCTCCCACAGTGGGGCCAGTCCCCCAATCCTTGTCACAGCATGAAGCCCATGGAACGGACGGAGTCTTCCATACCTGGGAGCCATAAAAGCCAACCCTCCTCATTGAGTACCCAGTTCCAGGTGGCTTCCGTGACAGGTGTCTTAAGGTGACTGGCCATGTGCACAGGCCAGGGGTACTGTGAACCGTTCCAGCATTTATAAGGTGCTTGAAAAGCAAAATGACAGAAGGAGGCTGGATCTGGAAACCCTCTCTTTCGAGTGTTACTTCACTGCCCCGTCAGCCCCGTCAGCCCCGTCAGCCCCGTCAGCCCCAGGGCTCGCCACTGCATCTGGAGCCCAGATGACGGCGACTTCCATCACTCTGGCGGGCTCACAGTGTCTCCCCCCATACTTGACAGTTTAAAAAAAAGAAGTGATGGACATGGGACATCAAAAATGAGGGGACTGGAGGGAGGGATGTGTACCTCCCTGCAATGATGGTGAAACCGGGCATACCAGAGTTCCCGGTTCCTCACGTCCCTCTGACACCTTGGCAAACACGAGAGGGAGTGCTGCTGTATTGTCCTGAAGCTGTGGCTCTCAACTTTCCTAGTGCTGTCCCCTTTAATATAGTCCCTCATGGTGATCTGATTGCTGTTCTGTATACCCCTGTGCAAAGGGGGATCTCGACCCACAAGCTAAGAACTACTGTTCTGGTGTATCTGAGGCACCAACATTAAAGCACCTACCAGCTTTTGGGGTGGCCTTTTCCTGTTCCCGGAGCTTGAGCCGCTCCTGGTGGATCTGCGCTCCGGTCATGAGCTGGTACTCTGGTGGCTCTGAGCTGGTGTTCCTCTGTACCAGCCTCAAGTCCTGCTTGTCCATGAGCCTGATCACATCGGCTCGGTGCATCAGTCCCAGGTCACTGCCGTTTTCATCCAGGACGCGGATAATCCGCTCACTGATTTTCCTTCCAGTGTTAGTAAAAGCGTCTTTCCTCTTCTGTCTCTTCTCACTGTGGGCATCTCCAGCAGTACTGAAACCTTTGGCAAAGGTGAGGTGCACGAGCTTCGTGGTGGAGGCAGCAGGGGACAGCTGTGCCGGGTCTGGCTTCACGATGGGTTTTCTGAAACATCTTCCAATTGAGGTTTGCAGCATCAGCCTCTTCAGAAGAACAGCCATCCTGATAAAGTAATGGGGAAAGTATATTACCACGCAATCGATGGCCATGGTCTGCTAGTATGGCACAGTGTGGTGCAGGCGAGGCTGCGGCGCCTTACGGCACACAGATCACCAGATCCACGCGTAGGAAGGCAACACCAAGGCATGGCCCCTTGGCAGCTACCATCCCTAGTACAGCTGGTGACCAGACTGAGCACCACGGCACGACTCTTCGCTCTCTGCCTTTGCTTTCACATTCGTGACATCTATTGTTTCCTAGACCCTACAGTACCAGCTCAAAAGTCAAGTTTACCTAAGGGTTTGTTTACAAGGATGAAGTAGAAATGTCATTTCAGGGGCTCCAGAGATGGCTCAGAGGTTAAGAGTCTCATCCTTTGGTAGAGCACCTGGGCGGGATTCCCAAGCAATCATACGGTGTCCAAATGTTCAACTGTAACTCTAGTTCCGGGGATCTGACACCTTCTTCCGGTCTCTGAGGAGACTGCACACATGTGGTACACAGATACATATGCAGACAAGCACTTGTAAAAAATATAAGAAATACACACACACATACACACACACACACACATAGGCACTTTGATTTTTTTTTAAATGCTTCTTTACCACAGTCAAACAATAAAAAGTGCTGTTCTCACTTCTCACGGTGCTTCTTGTGCATGCCTTCACTTCAGAGGCAGAGGCAGTGGATCTCTGTGAGTGCTAGGCCAGCTTGGTCTACACAGTGAGACCCTGTCTGAGGAAAAAAAAATCACAAATTCATAAGAATGTATTATTTAGAATTCTTTACTGGGGACATGGGAATTTGGCTCAGTGGTAGAGCATTTGCCAAAAACGTGCAAGGCCCTGGTTTAATCCTCAGCCCCCAAACACAGCAACAACAATCTTGGAAAATCTTTTGCGTAGAAACAATGTACTGAGCGGCCTATGCAGAAACTGGTGCCATCTTCCACCCACGAGCTGCTAGGATCGGTTACAAAGTAGCCAGCAGACACTGCCTGCTGGGCTTCGGTCTTTTTAACATGACAGTCTGGCCCTGACTGCCCTTTCTAGACAAGATTCTTGGGTTCTAGATTTCCCAGAACACCTTATAATTTTGTTTGGCGTTGATATTTCACTTACAGTTTGGCAGCATGAAGGGGCTCTCCCTAGCCAGTTGCATGATTTAAACGTTAAGGAAAATGGCTGTAATTCCCTTCAACATACTGAAAATGTAAACATCTCTTAGGCTGAAGTTCCCAGCAGTCCAAATCCCCACCTGAAGTGATCAGCTTTTGACCATACTTGGGCACAAACCCAGCTTACAGTGGACATGTCATCACCCCTTGCCTAGAGGCTCTATGCGCTCCCAGCTTTAGTCCTGGCGTGTGACTTCTCCCACCTCAATCTCTGGGGCTGGAGAGCTCCCTGGGAAGTTGCTTTGTGCAAATAAACCTGCTTTTAGTTTTTAAATTGGGCTTAACCTGACTTACTGTGTCCGATACAGAACACCTGTTAGTTTGTACCTTCTTCTGAGAAGCGGTCCTCAGGACACGGCACTGCACTCCGCAGAAGTCTAATTTATTATTAATGGACACCTGAGCTGCTTGGGCTCAGGATCTTATGGATAAGGGACTGATTAGCGTGTGATGCCCGGACTGTGTTCCTTACAAGATAGTGATGATGGGGCTGCAAAGACCGTCTCTAGAACAAAACTTAGGAACGCTTAATATCCAGCTTCTTAAACTGGGGGCTGTGTAGCTGAATGTGGCAGCTGATGCAATATCATGTACGAATGAGCGAGAATCAAAATTAACTCACAAACACCTGCACAATGAGCCCATGGTGCTTCCGCCAGCATGCACTCAGGCTGCAACTAGCAACTCCACGGTAGCCTTTGTCCTTAACACCGCCTGATCTATAGCCACACCACAGTGAGCTTGCCTGATCGCATCAAAACCCACAACACGCTTCACACCTACTTTGCCGTCGGAGCACATAGCACCAGCAAATGCCCACTACCTCAAACATCTCAGTTCAGATTCAAGGCTACGGCAAACCATGAACTGCAAAGTGCTTACGGTTCACAACTTTTAATAAGGCCCTGCTGACATTCTTTAGTATGAAAATTAGTCTATCTCTGAGCTGTAATGTATTACAATGTCTTGCTTTAAAAATTGCTATTTGATTTGCTAACTTAGTTTTCTGAAATTAATAATAATAAAATGAATTATGGCTTGGGATTGGACAGGCTTTCCAACAATTTCTGAAGGGATCCTAAACATACTAATGGTATTTATCACTTCATAGTCACAAGCCCTGACATCCTGACACCTATTCACTCCAGAAGGAATGGGCTCGAGTAGACTCAATATATTGTGAACTCAATTTTGGCCTCCACTATAACTATGGATTCTCTCACCCCCACTTTCAGGAGTTTCAAAAGTCCCGGCACGGCGACGCGCGTCTTTAGTCGCAGCCCTTTGGAAACTGAGGCAGGTGGGTCCCTATAAATTTGATGTCAACCTGGTCTACAGAGTGAGTTCCAGGGCAGCCAGGGCTACATAGTGAGACCCTGTTTCAATAAAAGACAAAAATAAGGAAAATAAAAAATCCTTACAAGGTGTTATAAGGGTCGGCATCGGGCACGCCCACCCGAAGGACACAGCCACCAGGAAGCCAGACTCCCACCAGGACACACTCCTCCCACCCCCACAACGTCCCCCACCCCCAGGTCGTGCGCGTGCGCACCTGCGCGGCGAAAATGGCTGGGATTGCTTGTTCAGTGTCTCGGGAGCGCGGCAGCTGGGTTGGATCCTGAAGCCTGGGGCGCTGTACCCCGTCCGCCTAGGGCGCTCTGCACAGACTGTCCCCGGGACACGTCCTTCCGCCTCAGCCCTGCACCGCCGAGCCCTCACCTTAGCGCTACTGGGGCCGGGGACGGCGAGCGGGAGGAATCGGCAGATCCGTACACGGGCTCCGCGGAAGAACCGCGCCGGCTTCCGTAGCAGGCGGGACTTCCCGAGTCCTTTAAAGGGACGATACCGCCAGCAGTCGCGGTTTCCGCTTTTAGGATAAAGTCCCGGGGGGGGGGGGCAACGGAAGTGCAGAAGTTCTGAGGAGAAGTTGAGGATGTTGCTACTTACCTTCTGCTGCTCCAGAGGCGAAGAGAACGTTAAAACGTGAAGTCCCTAGCGGGCCGGTAGTGGCCATTCCTTTAATCCCAGCACTCGGGAGGCAGAGGCAGGCGGAGCTCTGTGAGTTCGAGGCCAGCCTGGTCTACAGAGCGAGTTCCAGGACAGGCTCCAAAGCTACAGAGAAACCCTGTCTTGAAAGACCAAAACCAAGCAACATACAAACAAACAAAACCCAAAATGAAGTCCCTGGAGCAAAGTCACTGCATCACTTGGGTCAATTACATTAGTAAATGTCTGGATTCCACTCTTTGGTATGAATACTGCCTTAGCAGGCTAGTGAGAACTCTGGGTAGCCAGGAGTAAACCTCCCTGCAAAGACAAATGATGGATTCAGGTTCCAGGGCTGTCAGAACTGGGAGAAATCGCAGCTCATCCACAGAGCTGGGGAAGAGGGCAGAGGGGAACTTCACGGTCTGTGTTACACCTGCTGGCTCTTGGGGTCCGCACCCCTGCAACCAGACCGTTAACTGCCCTACTTCGGCGTTAGTCCCTGCTTCTCTCGTTCTCAACAGGGGATTCCTAAGTGGTGGTATTTACTTTCCTTTTGTGAAGGGAAACCATTGTATTTATAGGCTGCGTGTTAAATATGACAAGACTTGTCTTATTTAATTCTCAACAGATAACTCAGCCAGGGTAATACTTGATTACAGCTATTACGCTTGCATCAGAGGAAACTAAGGCAGCCTTAAATAGCTTCTTGAGAGAAACATCTAAGTCTTCCTTTTCCCATCAAATCACAGCCTCTGGCACATGAACCTTGGATCTGTGATATAGCAAAGCCTGGAGCAATTCTGTACGACCCAAAGACCAGTCTGGGGCCTGCATGCCGGTCATTTCCAAGTGAAATGAAGAATTAGAGACGCGCCGGGCGGTGGTGGCACACGCCTTCAATCGCAGCACTCGGGAGGCAGAGGCAGGCGGATCTCTGTGAGTTCGAGACCAGCCTGGTCTACAAGAGCTAGTTCCAGGACAGGCTCCAAAACCACAGAGAAACCCTGTCTCGAAAAACAAAAAAAACAAAACAAAAAAAGAATTAGAGACGCATTTTCTTCTGCTGGGATTAGTCCTTGATGGGAAGACAGAAGCACAGCTGTGCGGATACCTCTGGGTAGACAGGTCCACTACAGCTACATGCGCCTGTATTTACGACAACATTTGCCACATTTCTAAGCGCTTAATGTGTATCAAGTTAGTTTAATCCTCCAGACACCCTCTGAGCTACTGCTGTCATTACCCATTTCCTAGATGAGGGGACCCAAACATGAAGACACTATATGACTTGTCCCGACATCACGCAATTAGCAATGTAACGACTGTAACAAGAAGGCTGGATATCTCAGTGGTTAAAAGGGTATTTCTCTTGCAGAGGGCCTGGGTTCTGTTCCCAGCACTCACAGCTGCCTGTAACTCCAGTTCCAAGGACCCCAAGGCCCTGTTGTTACCTTGGAGGCACCTCCATGCACGCGGGTACATGCAGACGTGCAGGAACATACACACACACAAATAGATCAAAATAACTAAAAGATTTTAAAAGGAGAAAAAGAGTGAAGGGTACTGGGGAAAGAGTTCAGTGACGGATCATCCTTGTTTTATTGATTGATTGATTGATTGATTGATTGATTGATTGATTGATTTAGGGTGTAGAACCTAGTACTTGCTAGGCAAGTGCTCTAACTCTGAGTTAAATCCCTAACCCCAGAGCAAGAGTACTTGCCCAGCATGTGCAAGCCCCGGTTTCTATCCCGAGTACTCAAAAATAAAAGAAATGAAAAGAGGGGAAAGAGAAAAAGAAAAGCTGACCCAAGCAGCCTGGTGCCATATTCCTCGCTAGTACTTGTGCTGTTTCCCAGCAGTGACTGGAGAAGAGACACTGCTCTGTGGAAATGTGGAAACACTAAGTCCAATGGACACAAGGAAACAGAAGCATTTAATATGCAAACAAAGGGCTTACAGTTTGATAAGATTACGGTTTAAGAAATTTAACCAGACAGATGTCCCTGGTAACTGCTTTACCTGCTCAGCATCTTGCTGTAGCCTTCTTTGAAGGCCATGGGACCTAGCGAATGGCTGGAGCAGCAGCCACCATTAGCTGTCCTAACACCTACATGATGGTGTTTTTTTTTTTTTAATTGTTGTTTGTTTTGTTGTGTTTGAGACGGGCTCTCTCTACATAGTCCCGGCTGTACTGGATTTCCCAAAGTAGACCAGGAAGGACTTGAACTCATATAATACATACAACAAGCAGCGTGCCCTGCTTGGTCTCTTGAGCGCTGGGCTAGAAGGTGAGTGCCACAGCGCTGGACCTAGGATAGCGGTTTTGCTTTTGCATTCCTGAGAGAAGTCAGACAAGAGGAGGAATGCTGCTATAGACATGGTCTTAGAACTTGCACCCCCACTTTCTCTTTCAGCTCCTGAATCCTGTTTTAGCCTCCATGAAATGGGATGTAGTCTATTTTTTTAAAAAATATGATTTTTAAAAATGTTTTTAATGTGCATTGGTGTTTTGCCTGCATAGATGTCTGTGTGAGGGAGTCAGATCCCCTGGAACTAGAATTACAGATAGGTGTGAGCTGCCATGTGGGTGCTGGGAACTGAACCTGGATCCTCTGGAAGAGCAGCCAGTGCTCTAAACCGCTGAGCCATCTCTCCAGGAAGTGGCCTATTTTAAGGAGACATTGGGAGCAATAGGTTCAGCTTGGTGGTGGCAGGATTTGGAGACTCTTGAATGAAGACAACAAATACAACAAGCACCCTGCCCTGAGACTGTCTTTCTCTCACCTATTTCCCAAGGCGCAGTTTCTGATTTGTCTGTCAAAAAAGAACTTCAGATTCTTTGGACAAATATTGGAATATTGGGGGTTTCTGTATTAAGCCTTTCTGGTACCATTGCTGCCTCTGTTACATTTCTCACCTGTAACAAAGCTGTCTTATAGCTCCAGAAAAAGTCCTGTCAGGATGAATGTTTAACTAAGAGATGGCAGGTCTATAAGTCCTCAATATTTTTTTTCCAAATTTCACTTTTATTTAAAAGACCTTGCCGGTCAGTGGTGGCATATGCCTTTAATCCCAGAACTCAGGAGGCAGAAGCAGGTGGATCATTGTGAGTTTAAGGCCAACCTGGTCTATAGAGTTAGTTTTAGGACAGCCAGGACTACACAGAGAAACCCTGTCTCAAAAAACTAAAAACAAAACAACAACAACAACAAACCCAAAACAAAAAAACAAAAAAGACCAAAAAAGGTCTCCATGGAAACTCTTTCAAAAATTCTGTCTCAAATTAATTTCAGAACAAGTGGTCCTTACACACCAAAGAGCATGACACTGATGTTTACAGCAAGCCTGTCAATGAGTCCAACCTCTCAGGGGAGCGGCTAGGCCACCCACAGCAGCCAGGGCACCAGAGAGGGCACCTTGGGACAAGCTGGTGAAGAAAGTTTGCACAGGCACCAGCAGACACTCCCTCTTGCTTGGTGACTAGGGACAGTCACAGTTTCAAAAGCAAACCACATACTAGTGCAATTCTTGGGTTTCTTTTGAACTTGTAGAGATGCTGTCAAGTCTGCATGGATTTAGGGCAGTGACTCTGTCAGTACAGCATGGGTCTAATGGCTGAGAAGACACGCATTCACCTTCTGCCTGCTGCTATGGGAAAGGGATGCAGGAAACAAGATGTGCTGGGGTGGGGGTAGGCTTTGACCAAACGTTAGGAAAAGCATTCAAAATTTCCTGAAGATGATCAGCTCCATCCAATGAGATGAATATCACGAATCTACAAGCCTGTTATCATAAACTATAATGATAAGTCTTCATGTTGACCGTTTACTCTCAGGTGAGACCATGGGTCACTCACTCCAAACACCAATGTGCTGAATAAACAAGACAAAACAAAATAAAAACACTAGTCGGTTTAGCTGTGCTTTCAGACTTGAGAATCATCCTCTGTGTGACACATTTATTCCGTGACTACTTAGACAAGTCCCCCCAGGAGACCTGGAGAGCATCTGGTGGTAGCCACACGTGTCTTGCAGCCCTTCATGTACCCTAAGCCTATAAATCGATCCAGAATACACCTCTTCATCATGTATAAAGCCCCTCCCTCACAGCATCACACTCCAGAAATACAAAAGTATTTCTTCTGTCAAAAACCGATGACACCAATTATTAAAACACGACCATATCTGTAAATGAGCACAATAATTGTGTCGGAGTCTACACAGTGTGATGAATCTTCAAAAGCTGTCACATGCATCAAACGCAATCTTTACATATGAAGATGCATTTCTCTCCCATGCATTGTCTTTTTGCACAACCGAATGAAAGAGAAAATGGGCATGAATGTCTCATTTGGAAAAGCAAGGTGGTGGGTTTTGGAGTGACTTAAGCTAACTTTCATCACTGATGTGTGTGTGTGTGTGTGTGGCGCGCGCACACATATGCACAAATGTGTAGGACCAGTGGATCAGAGGTCAATGTTGGCTGTTGTTCCACAGGTGCTATCCTTTTGACAAAATTTGACAGTCTCTCATTGGCCTGGACCTCTCCCACTAGGCTAGGCTGGCTGGGCAGGAGGCCCAAGGATCTTCATGTCACTGGGATTACAAGGGTGCATCACCACACCCAACTCTTTATATGGGTGCTGGGAATTGAACTCGGATCCTCATGCTTGCCTGGCAAGCACCTTATCAACTGAGCTATAGCCTCAGAGCCAACTGCCTTCAGTTTTGAAACTGTTAAAGTGAGTAGTTCCCACTGCTCACATCACACAGAACAATGAGGATAATAAAAACTTAGAAGACATTCCACGTTCTCTACTGTGGGGGCCACAGCAAAACACGGCCAACATATCACCTAGCACTTACTTCACATGAAGCACAGTACCGCTTTTCAATGCCGTGTGACAGCGTCTGGCTCCTCGCTACTTGAGGAGGGCAGGTCTGTCCAGTAAGTACATCGATGATGGAAAATCTGGACCGTCACTCTCCCTGAGGCAAATAGAATTAGAGGCCAATTACTCTCCTTTTCCAAGTTCCTGGGGTGTGGAGTTTTACATGTGTGCTTGCAGAGAAGACTGTCCGCTGTCCATTGGAGTCATTGTTTAACACCCCCACACCCCCCACAAAAAACTGCTAAGTCCTCCCCGGCAAAGATTTTAAAGGCGGCTTTGTTGGCAGCCCTATGCATCCACGGCCCTGCCAACATGGAAGTGAAAACTGTGTTTTTCTTCTTTCTTCTTCTTTTTTTGCAACAGTAAATCTACCAATTTTACAGTCAGCTGAACAGCAATAGATTGATTTGTGTAAAGTCTGCGCTCACAAAGGAAACCTGGACTTCAGTAGCTTGAATGCCTGCGTCTGCCACGTGATCCTTGACGGGTAGACACTCTTACAACTTGCTCTAGAAGGATGCAGGCAGGCCACTGTCACCTGCTTCTGGGCCCAGGTGCTGACCCCTCGGGCGGCAAGGGGCCTCCAGGCAGGGTGGCAGCTAGGCTGGGCCTTTGTGTAGGACAGAGAGGCCTTTTCCAATGCAGGAGCCGGTTCTCTCCCCCAGCCTCAGGAAGCACAAGAATGGGGAGGTGAAGGTCACCTTCTGGGTCGCAGTGGGTTAAATTTAGTTAACATTGGAGGTTACAGCTTCTAACAAGGGCTTCAAGAAAACTTATTGGAAGATGCAATTTGTTCCTTCTTTGTCCATCATTTTTTTCCTTACTCTATTGAGAGTGACAGCTTAACAAAGTTTTGCGCTTGCTGGGGGTTTTCATCCATCAGCGAATAAAGGGCTGCTTTCCTAAAAAGAGACGCAGGTGGAGGGCTGTATAAAGCGTCCATGATTTTCAAATTGCGAGCTTTAAAATAGGCTCCCTGCGTGGCTAAGTCAGGAATAATCTATGAGGGATGTTGAAGAAAGTCCTCATTAGAAATGAAGGGATGGCCCAGCTGAGGGAGAAGTTCCGTCTTCTAGAAGATTCTTTCTGTTTTTTTTCTTTTTCCTCAGTCGTCTTAGGATAGAATTTCTAGCTATTTAGAAATTCCCAAGGAGCTTCCTTTACATTTCCCTGGGGTATAGTTCTCTAAACCAAGAGCTTGATCCTGGGCAGGAGGGTTTGTTTCTGGTTTTGCATTTCTATATAAGCCAACAAAGACAGCTGTAGATCTATTAACAGCTCCTCTCTTCTCTCTCTTACGATTTATTTTATTTAATTTTATTTGTATGTGTACATGTCTTTTGCCTGCATGTATGTATGTGCTCCGTGTACGTGCCTCATACCTGTGGAGGCCAAAAGAGGGCTTCGGATCACCTAGAACTAGAGTTACAGGTGGCTGTGAGCTACCATGAGGGTGCGGGGGATAGAACTCGTGTATCTTGGGAGAGCAGTCAGTGCCCTGAGCCACAACCATTCCACAGTTTCTATTCAGGGATGGACTTCTGCAGAAACTGTCTGGACATGTCACCGTTCAGTTGGAAATGTGAAATTACTTGCTAACATTGAGGTCCTTCATCCTACCCAAGCCCCTGGTACTACCCACACGTTTCTCTCTCATCAGGAGGCTTGCCTGGATGAGGTCCGTACATTTGTACAGTATTTAGGTGGATATTCATTCATATAAATAATGGATATTTTAATGCACTGAACTTGGATTCCCAAGCCATGCTTTCCACTCACCGCTCAGCAAAGTAAAGTAGTGTGCATTTGAAAGCCATTTGTCTCAGGTAGGGCTAGAATTTGTTTAGTTATTGTTTGGGATATGAGATGTTTTATGTGAGGGAATCTTCTGGACACCTAAGTTTGCCTCTTGAATGAATACAAAATTTTTTATACTTAGCATTTTAAAAGGCTTGTTATTTTTATTATTTTAATTCTGTGTGCACATGTATGTGTGTGTTTGTATTTGTGTGTATGCCTGTATGTGTATTTGTGCATATGTATGTGTGTATATGAGCATGTGTGTGTATGTATGTGTGTGTCTGTATGTGTGTATATGTATTGTGTGTGTGTATGTGTGTGTGTATGTGTGAGCACGTGTGTGAAGGTTCCCAAGGAGGACAGAGGCATCAATCCCTCTGGAGTTGGAGTTACAGGCAATTGTGAGATGCCTGCGTGGGTGCTGGGAATTGAACTCTGGTCCTCTGGAAGAGCAGTATGTGTTCTGAGTTACTTCTTCTGCCCCTGTACTTACCGTTTTTTAAAAAATTTATTTGTTTTTATTTTATATGCATTGGTGTTTTGCCTACATGTATATCTGGGTAAGGCTGTCAGGTCCCCCCAGAACTGGAGTTACAGACAGCTGTGAGCTGCCATGTGGGTGCTGGGAATTGAATCCAGGTCCTCTGAAAGGGCACTCAGTGCTCTTAACTGCTAAGTTGTCTCTCCAGCCCCCTTGAATACCTTCTATAATAATGTTCTTATTTTCTGTAATATAATATAAGATTTCTGAAGGGCAGCATCGTTACAACTATATCATTATTAGGTGGCATTACAACACCATCACCCCTGAGTTAAATGCTGCTGTGCTAAGTGACCATGATGTCATGGGTTTTGAACTTGTGATTCTTTTTCTGTATTGTTTATCCTTTTCTGCCATTACACCATCGGCTTCCTCTTATTGCTTTTTTTTTTTCAAAATTATATGTATGTAGAGAGGTGGTTTATGCACAATGGTGGAATATAGGTACCATAGGAGGCAATGTCTTCAGATTTACAGGTGGTGTGAGCCGCCTGGTGTGGGTGCTGGGACTCGAACTTGGGTCCTCTGAAAGAACACCAAATGCTCTTAACAAATGAGCTATCTATAAGGCCTCCCTCTTCTCATAATTACATCTACCTCGCTAGCTTTGTTAGACACCCCCTCCCCTGAATTTCTGCTCAAAGTCGAGTTCAGTCTCCCCCATCTAAGGCAAGCTCCTGTTTTACTCCAAATCAACCCACACTTCCTGCCAGGACGAGCTCGTCATAGCAAAGCTCCATGCCTGTCCTCTCCTTCAGATGACAATGCAAACCAAGAATGCTTCAGGTGGCCATTCTGTCTAGAGAATGACCTGTGGCAGTCACACTTCAGGTTCCAAGAAGTGAATTTATTAAGTATACAACAAGCTAGCCGGGCGGTGGTGGCGCATGCCTTTAATCCCAGCACTCGGGAGGCAGAGGCCGGCGGATCTCTGTGAGTTCAGGGCCAGCCTGGTCTACAAGAGCTAGTTCCAGGACAGGATCCAAAGCTACAGAGAAACTGGGTCTTAGGGGAAAGAAAAGTATACAGCAACCAAAAGCAAAAGAAGACCAGGCAGAGTCTAGATGACTTCAACTCAGGTGCTTTTGCTGTTAACCGAGCCAGCGACGCTGAGATGCCACCCTGGGTGCCCACCAACAGATTTTCAGTGATAGCCTAGCATTCTCGCCAGAGAGGAGTATCTATTTCTTGTTCCTGCCACAGGCATTTTATACCATGGAGTCAGGAATAGCAACTCCTGTTGGAAATGGTTTGCCTGCAACTGTTCTTAAGCACATAATGCTTTTGATAGCTGTAGCTACCGGATGTTTCTCTTTCTCTGTTATAGCGCCTACAGCCCAGGCTGCTTCAGGCAGGTGAGCCTAGTCTTAGAGACACTGAATGTCATAGTTCATGAGACCCAGGAAGCAGCTGGACTTCTGGGCAGCCAGTTCACAGCCTGGCAGTTTGCCAACATGAGGTGGGAGATCAGTTAAGTGGAGAGGGAGTATTTTTTTTATTTTAAAATATTTATTTATTTATTATGTATACAATATTCTGTCTGTGTGTATGCCTGCAGGCCAGAAGAGGGCACCAGACCCCATTACAGATGGTTGTGAGCCACCATGTGGTTGCTGGGAATTGAACTCAGGACCTTTGGAAGAGCAGGCAATGCTCTTAACCTCTGAGCCATCTCTCCAGCCCCGAGAGGGGGTATTTGTTACAGAAATCCTAGCTGGAAATCTGTCTTTCTCTTTGCCAGGCTTTGGCAGAGCATTCCTGTGTCCGAACCATCCTTCCAGGAAGGCATGACCGTGTGCCAGAGGAATACGGCAGTGCCTCTGAGCATGGGCATTCTACACGCAGCCAAGCCCCTGAAGACAAGCGACACTCCCTCCCGGAGCAGACCTCAACCGCAATGACTCCCCAGCGAAGGGTGGTGCCCCATGAGCCCTCCCCCATCTGTGTTGGAACACCGAGTGGTCTTTTGGACTTGACCTTGTGTGTAGGTCTAGTGTAAAGAACTGTAGCTTTGGGAATTCCTGAACGCAGTGGCCATGCCATATCTAGAAGAGAACATCTCCTTAGTCTTCAACTCTAACATGCTTTGTGCCCTCTCTTCAGTGATGTCTCTGGAGTCTTGAGAAGAGAAGGCGTGATAAAGATGCCCTGTTTAGAGTTAAGCACTCAACAGTCACTTATTCTCAGCACTTGACCAGTTATCAGTTTCAGTATTAATCACTGTCCATTGCAAAAGTAAGTGTTTCTGACCAAAGCCGAGAGAACTAATTTATGTGCCTAGTCATGAGTCTTTAGAAGGCAGTTTGACAACATGTTCATTTAGCAAAACAACTGAAGTAGGTTCCTCCCTGGGACCCATGACTTCCCCAGGCACGGGTTTTTGATCAGGTTTACAGTACCAGGCATTAATTCCCTTCTGTGATCTAGTCCTCAAGCCCAATCAGAAAACAATCAGTTACCCCTTGGCATTTACCTGCTGCTCCGGTAACATAGACTTTCTAGCAGGTGGGTAGTGTAGCATACCCCGTTCATTACTGGACTAAACCATTTATGGTTTCTCCCCTCCAGCAGCCTAAACAGCACCTTCTAAAAGCACAAGAACTAGCCACAAGGGAGGAAATTTCCTTTCTAGTTTCAACTTGATTTCTCCATGTCTCATAGCTATCTATGAGTCACATTCAAGTTATCGTTATGATTGTCTGATGCTTAGCTCTTACAGGAAGGGTTGGCAGGTGCAGAACTTACCATGGAGACCCTCACACTGAACTTCAGCACGACTGCAGGGGGGGTGCTGGGATGGGCAAGGCAGAGATGCAGGTGAACTTTGTGTCTGACTTAAGCCTGACATCTCTACAGAGTTTTCGTCCTATGCTGTATGTGTGTATATGTATTGTGTGTGTGCATGCGTTGTATGTTTGTGCACGCTCCTTCTCAGCCATGACTGTCTTTGCTGTCTCTCTGCTCCGCACTCTACATGTGGGTAGAATTTTAGGTCAGCACGAGACAGATAGCTTTTGGAGTTTTAGAGATTGCATTTTCTCTAGCCATTGGTAGATTTGTTGTAATGTTGATGCTGACATTGGCTGCTGGGACCCACATTCCTTCAAGAAGTTCTCAAGCAGGGCTGGAGAGATGGCTCAGAGGTTAAGAGCACTGGCTGCTTTTCCAGAGTTCAATTCCCAGCACCCACATGGTGGCTCACAGTCATCTGTAATGAGATGTGGCGCTTTCTTCTGGTGTGCAGACATACATGCAGATAGACCACTGTATACATAATAAATAAATGAATTAAAAAAAGAAGTTCTTAAGTGAGTTCTGGCACGGTGGGGCGTACAGGGTACCTGGTTCAATCATCTCTGGGCATCCAGACACTTTCATTTTGTTAGGAGGCGAGAAGAAGACAGGAAGCTGGTGGGCAGGAGACATACATTTAGGGGTGGAGCCCAGGCCAGCAGAAGAGAACCACATTCCCAGAGGCTCCACGTTTGATTCCCACGTGGAGGTTGCAGCCCAGCCCTTGCTGGGCTTTGCAGGGTTTATTTATACATTTTAATCTCCTTTTTAGTGTTCCTCCTCTCTTGGTGACACTCTGGCTTTGCTGAAGTAGCATTTAAAAAAAGAAAGCGGTAATTATTAACTGCATACCAGATGCAGGAGTCAGAATGAGCCCAGAACAAAAGCCTTCTTCCTTCTGCAACCCACCCCACAGCTTCATGGGGATCCGGACTCCTCTCAAGCTTAGCGGGCTTCTCGGAATAGAGAGGGTTTATATGCCATGCAATCCTCCTGGAGTTTGCCTTTGCAGGGTCACGATCTGACGTTTGCACTCTCTGGGTTTGTTCCTTGCTCTTCACACAGTCCTGGGGCCAGGTGGAAAAGGAGGTGTAGGCTGAATGTTTGACCCAAAGACGAATGTTTCTTCTCAGGCTCTGAGTTCTCCTCTTCTTCCCTCTCCTTCCCATTTCTGCGTGGGAATGCTAAGGGCAGTATCAGAAGTCTGGAGATCCCACCCCCACCCGCCAAGATAGGATTTCTCTGTGTTGCCCTGGTTTTCTTGGCTGGCCTCAGTGATCTGCCTTCCTCTGACTCCTGAGTGCTGGGATTAAAGGTGTGCATCACCACTGCCCAGTCAGAAGTCTGGAGATTTAACCTCAAGCTCTCAGGATATGCTCAGGGGCTCTTTGTGGCAGTTGAATGAGAGACTCAGAGAGTGACTGGCGTGGAATCCATGGTGAGGCCTGACCAACACTCAGGGACACGAGAATGATATGATGTTTCTTCCAATCCACAAGATAACATGGAGTTTGCTGTTGCAATAAACAAAACAGGATTCTCTTTACTACTCATAGCAAAGCATTCTTTTGGGTAGCAAACTGTGGCATAAATTATAGACTGGTGTTTGTATTCTGTATTATCCGAAAAAGCACGGAAAGTGTACACTGGAGTTTTGTCTTTTGAATTCAGCTTCCAAGGATCCATCCATGTATAGGACTAGGGATCTTTAGCATGAGACAGTGAGATCTTTTCTGTATAGGACAAAGGAAACCAGCGATTAAACAATGCACATATGGGTTATTTTAAAAAGGGAAGAGGCCTGGTCTACATCTAGAGAAATGCCTCAGCAGTTAAGGGCCCTGACTGCTCTTGCAGAGGACCTGGGTTCAGTTCCCAGCACCCACATGACAGCCTCAACCACCGGTAGCTCCAGTTCCAGGGGATCCAGTTCCCTCTTCTCTGTTGACACTGCACCCATGTGGTGTAAATTCAAATATAAAAGTAAAAGACTTATACACATGAAGTAAAAATGGACAAATATTACACAATAAAGGAACATGAGCCAGGCGGTGGTGGCGCATGCCTTTAATCCCAGCACTTGGGAGGCAGAGGCAGGCGGATCTCTGTCAGTTCGAGGCCAGCCTGGTCTACAAGAGCTAGTTCCAGGACAGGCTGCAAAGCCACAGAGAAACCCTGTCTCGAAAAACAAACAAACAAACAAACAACAACAACAACAAAACCAAACCAAAACAAAAAAGGAACATGAGACCGAGAGGAATGAGGGGATAAGGGTGGATCTGGGTGGAATTAGAAAGATGAGTGTGTGGGGGGGTATGACCCCAATACATCGTAGGGTTTTCTCAATTAGTAAAAATATTTTAAGTGTTTAAGAGCATATTTACTTAACATTTATTTATCCTTAAAGAATGCAGATACATTTATCTGACCCCTTCTGCTGTAGGGCCCATTTCTTTTTCTCCCGGAATTCACATTGTCTTTGCACAGTCATACCTATTCATTAGTATGTGGAAGAAATTAAAAATTAAAGACGTTTTAAAAGTGTGTGTGTGTCTAGGTATGTGCCCGTGAGTGCAGAAGCTCACAGAGGTCAGAGGAGTTGGGTCCCCTTGGGGCTGGAGCTGGAGTCACAGGTGGTTATGAGACACTTGATCCGGCTGGTTGGGGACCAGATGAGCCGTTGGCGCTCTTTTCTGCTGAGCCTGTCTGTGCAGCAGCTAAAGACGTGCGTGCAGTGCTCTTCATTAGCGCCGCCCAGTTTCCAGTTACCTCACTACAGCTCTGTCAGACCTTTATTTTCAGTGACGCATTCTTACCGAGATTGCAGGTTCTAATATCTTTTCGCATTCAGTTTCGTGGTTTATGCATTAAGGTCGCGAATCACTTCACAATGGAAAGACACTCTGAGAATGTGTCACTGGGCACTTGGTCATTGCACAAACGTTCTAGAATATGCTTACACAAATAGCCAGCTGCACACCTACGAACTACCGTGGTACCCACAGTCAGTGATGGACAGAGAGGTAATTTGGCACATGGCTATGTTTAATGGGATGGTGCAATTGTCATATCAGATATGACTCGCTAGAACAGATTTTAGGAAAGTCAACTTTGGGTCAGAGGGTAGCCCATCAGGTGAGAGCAGAAGTGAGTTCCCTTCCCGATGGCGGGCATCACTGGCTGTAGACATCCTGTGTGCTCTCCATGGAGGCTATGGAGACAAGAGGATGCCATGAATGCTGGTCTGGGTAAAGACAGTAAAAAGATTGTCCTACCCATGAACATGCAAATGGTACAGCAGCCTCTTGCTTAACATCTGGTGAAGGAATACTGCGTGCACATATGTGAAGGTTAAAGCGGAGAGAAACATAGGCATGTGAAAATGTATCTAAATGACTCATATCATCAGCCAAGCAAGGGCTCTCACGGACGGCCGTGCAAACACACACTCATGTCCCAAGTCTCCCTCTAGTCTCTGTCGAACTCTTTCTTGGTTGAGGCCACTAAAGACTAAATTTAAGCAGGTTAAACAAGAGCTTTGCTCTAAGCCTGTCAGAGACGTGTTAAAATAAACCATGATGGAGGTGGGAATTACTTCTGGAGTGAGGCTGTGTTGTTGAGCACGGCTGTGATGGGATTATTCTCGTGACTGTCAGTACTCCATGCAATGCTGACATTAATGGCTTTGTCTAGTTTATTATATCCGTAACCTGGTAACTCTTTAGCAGCCCTTAAATAGGTTTATATCACTTTTTCTTGTTTGCTTTTGTTTTTTGTTTTTCAGGACAGAGTTTCTCTGCATAGCCCTGGCTGTTCTGGAACTCGCTTTGCAGACAAAGCTGGCCTCAAACTCACAGATCTGCCTGCCTCTGCCACCTGGGCTCTGGGATTAAGAGTGTGCACCATTATTCATGGCTTGCTTTTGTACTTTCTGATAGAGAACGGAAATTAATGGACTTGAAATGATCTGAGAATAAGAGGATAAAACTTACAGTGTGGCTTGGGAAGGTTTTATGTTTCAGTAGGGATTTTTTTAACGTTTGGATAAATTACAGCCATTCAACCAATAACAGAAATCAAACAGCCCCACTCAGTCCGGAAGCACTCAGAACATTCATATGTGACTCTGGAAGCTAGCCATACAGCATAGAATGTCACAAGAGACTTGCCGAATCAGACAGATTTTTATCAGGCTTAGAAGAGGGAGCAGAAGCATCAAAGACGCCATCTTAGTAACATGCCACCTTGGAGGAAAGCTAGTTGGCAAGACAGCATGGAGTGGATTCCAGCTGGGTGCCCTGTCTCCCGTGGAAGGACCAGCAGTTATCAGTTGTTGAGGGGAGAGGAGTAGGCAGGGAGTAGAAACACTTCTCTGTGTGATACCATGGTGGGGTCTGCACACCCTGCTGCATTGTTCAAATGCATTGACACTAAGAGGAGGCTTCATGCACACGGTGCGCTTAAGCATCCCTTCCTCCTGGACCACCGTGGCCTTACCTGAAATTGCCCCATGAAGCTGCAGCAGCCTCCCTGGGCAGCCTCTATGCCAGCCCATGGGCCTTACAGGTGCAGAACCTAAGAGTTGAAACAGTCCTGTTCCTCCAGGGGACTTCTTATCTGTCTGCCCCTGAGCTGGGTGGTTTTCTGTTTCTTGTGATTACAAAGGCCCTGACCTGTACCGCTTCTCATCCATTTCTCAGATGAGAAAAAGAAGTTAATAGTTTACCCAACATCACGCAAATAACAACTGGTTGACTAGGGTTTCTTACCACACCTCTGTCTGACTCCTTTCCCTTGTGACAAAAGTCTCCCCCGCATGGAGGCGGGATCAGGCCAAAATAGACAAGCAGAAAATTCATTCTGGAGACAAACCGAGGGTGTTAGAGCAAGAAGAACTAAAGTAGAGGGCTGTCCAGTGCCAATCAGTGGTGACCTCCCTGGATCTGGGGGTGATACATGACTCTGTGATTGATGGGTTTGGGGACCGGAATATAGGTGGAGAAACAATTGCCACCCACCCTGGTCACGTGACTCACCCATGCCCACAGAGCCTGTGTGGCTGGGTTTACAGTTTACTTCTCTCGGAGGTGTGTGTGAGGACCACCCTGATGTGTGAGGCATGAGCAAGGGAGACACCCCGCGCCTGCCTTTGGTCACTGCTTGCCCATTTGGAAACACAGAGAGGCAGATGTAACTGTGAGAATGAGGAGGGGGCGGGGCTCTGACACCAGAGTCTGTGCTTAATCACAGGACCTACACAACAAAGCGAATGCCTGCAGCAGCAGCTGACTGCGTCTCCACCCAATACACAATGCGGATTCCCGCACACACACCTATGATTGGGTTTAATCGATAAATTAGGCACACTAAGAGATTAGTAATGATAATGACAAAGCAGAACAATTCTAATGCACAGTAATAAATGTTGGCTAAAACTTGCAAATTTTTTATTTCTAGAATTTTTCATGTGACCTTTTCAGACCACGGGTAACTGAACTAGTGGCTAAGGGGGCAGGATCACAGTATGTTAAAGCCACTATTTCCTCCCCCGTGTCAACATCACAGGTCAGCCTTGGATACCCTGTGGAGACATTAATGTGGCAGGCCTTTCGTGGTTATCCACAACGCCCAAACCCAGGAGGACAGGACATGATACCTGTGGAGGGAGCTTTCTTCTTGGGATGGAGACCGAAAGTGGTCAGAGAGTTCTAGAGCAGTGGTTCTCAACCTGTGGGTCGTGGCCCCTTTGCGGGCAGAGGGATCAAATGGACCCTTCCACAGGGTTTGCCTGAGACCATTGGAAAACACCGATATTTACGTTGCAATTTACGACAGTAGCAAAATTACAGTAATGAAGTAGCAACGATAATAATTTTGTGGTTGGGGTCACCACAGCATGAGGAACTGTAATAAAGGGTCGTAGTGTTGAAAAGGTTGAGAACCACTGTCCTAGGGAGTCAGCTCTTCCCCAGGTCTGTCGTGAACACTGGGTACCAGGCCATGACTAGACCCGCCAAGCCATTCTTACCTTAAATAACCAAAGCCTGAACCTGTGGCAAGCACTGCTCCCAGAGGCTCTGGGGACACTGCTGAGCTTATGGCAACAGGAAGTTTTACGTCCCAGGCAGTGCTCAGACCTGGCAGGGACTCGCCCCCTGTTGACAGATGATCTTCGGAGGGACAAATAGCAAGTCAGTTCTGGAAGGCAGAAGGTGAATAAGGCAAGTCCTT
Source organism: Chionomys nivalis (assembly GCF_950005125.1). Taxonomy (NCBI): domain Eukaryota; kingdom Metazoa; phylum Chordata; class Mammalia; order Rodentia; family Cricetidae; genus Chionomys; species Chionomys nivalis. The sequence goes on along the minus strand of NC_080088.1, from coordinate 85,880,744 downwards.
AGAGTTCCTCCAGGGAAGGCACACTTTGTGTGTCCACTAATTTGTTAATGGTTACTTGGAGTGCTTTAGGATGTCCTTTCAAATATGACCATAGACAGACACACAGATGGAGCAAGGCTCCGTCTTCACCCTGGTGACCAGCATGTTCTCCCTTAGTGAGACCGCCTCCCTGCTCTTCCTCTGCTCCCGACTGCTGCAGCCACTGGCAATCCCCTTCTCCCTCCACAGCCCAGCCTGGCAATTACTCTCCTCTCTTCACCTGCTTGACTTACACCCCCCACCCCCCACCCCCACCCGCCCGGGTCCAACCCAGATGGAACCACCCAGGTCAGGAATGCAGGTGTCTCTCTTGGATATCCACCCTTGTGTGTCCATACAGCATAGCTCACAGCCATCCCGACACAACTGGATACCTGTGCGGCTTAGCCTGGTGTTTGGTCTCACAGTAATCCTGGCCTCTAAGGGAAGGCTACCAGACAACAGCTGCTCCACAGATTGCAGTGAGGTTAAGAATGAAGGTTGGAGGTGGTTGTAGCTAGAGCTGAGCTGATCCAGGGCCAGGCTGACTCTGCATGCGGTTATATTGATGCCTGTACTCCTCTGGGTCAAGGTGCCGTCGGTCCATCGTGCAGGTACAGGGACTTACAGAGTAAAGCGTCAGCAGATTCTTGGCACCTAGCCGATGCTCTGCGAGGCCTCCGCTCTTCTCTCCTCCCACCCGAGATCTAGCCTAAAGCTTGCTATTGCTCAGAACACATCTGCTCCCTCAAAACACTCCAAAGTGTGCTGGCTCACAGATGAGAGAGGGCTATGGGGACTTCCGGGTCCCTGGTGCCTTCAAAGGTTCAGATACTTCTTCCCATGACACAAATGTTCCCTGTCTCTGTCAGTAAAGCCAGTGAGTGACAAGTAAGTTGTCCTCTTTGAGGGAATTTGGCAATGGAATGACTCCCACCAGAAGGAAGGCTCAGCATGACTGTCAAGTCCCCAAGTGACTGGGACCACTCTCTTCTGTGCAGGTGAACTTAGAACCAGCCACTGGCCACATCCCTGGTCTCCTAGGGGCAAAGGTCTGAGCAGTCACCTTCCCCACAGCAGAGAGGGGGTAAACTCACACACTGAGTGTTCAATGAGAAACATTGGGATAGAGCCCAGCCAAGACTCCAAGAAAGACGGATGAGCTAGGGACCCAAGACTGACAAAGGATTGTTGTTATGTGGGACAGCATCTCCCTGGGGACTTCCTCGCTAGCTGTCAGTAGAACTGGTTCCATCTATGCAGACCATCCTTGGGACCTGTCCCTCTCGTCGTTATATCTCCTGGGTCATCACATGGCCAAGTCTCGCCCAGCGCCAAACACTCACTCAGCAAAGACAGGAATAGCTGTCTGTTTTTGCTGAGGAAGCGGGGCTTTATCCACATCTCCCTGCATGCAGCATCCACACCAAAACCACTCTGTGGTACCAAAAGAGAATAAACTACTCTGGCATGGTGTCTCATACCTGCAATCCCCTGTCCTTAGGAAGCTGAGGCTGGAGGTTTGGGGCCAGTCTGGGCTACATAGTAAGACCCTGTTTCAAAGAAGAGGGGTAATAATGATAATAATAATAATAATAGTAATAATAATAACAGTATGATGATGATGATTCACAAGCTCCGGGGGCTCAGTAGCACCCTGAGTTCTGTGCACACCCACCAGTGTTCCGCTTACCTATGGCGAGCAGAAGCTGGCAGCTCACAGGTATATGCCTCTCAGTCAGAAGGCGCGCTCACTACGGAAGATGCTCCTCCTCGCAATGGGGACCGCTCGGGGAGGTCAAAAAGAAGCCAGGTGCTGTAGATCATAAGCCAACTTCATGCCATGGCCAGAGAGCAGCTCTGATCAGCCTGTGTTCATAGCTATCTCTGTCTCCTCAGATGGTCCTCTTTTGGATAAATAGGACAAAATGGGTCACATCTACGTACACTTTCATATTCTGCTTTTAAAACTGACGTTGCATTTCGAGCAGTTTCAGTATTTGTAATGTTAATAGGGCTTTAAACAACCCATCTGATTTGGTTGTCAATCGTCAGGCTCTCTTTACAAGCATGGCGGTGTAAGGCGAAGGTTACGCCTCTGTTGTGATATTCTTTCTTCACATGAATTGATAAAGCGCTCAGAACTGTGAGTTCAGTATGTCTCTCCCAAAATTCCCTTGTAGCTCTTCTCCAGGCTCAAGAACTCTTGCTTCCCGCCTGGACCCCAGCCCCCAGGTGCTAGCACTGCAGTTTCTTACAGTGGCCACAAGGTGTCACTGTTGAAGAATCGTCCTGAAGCCTGCAGCGACCACCCACCCTTTGCTTTTCCGTCCTCAGCCATCCACGCAGCTGCAGACACTAGACAGGGCATGAATCCTGAGACTTTTCAAAGATGAACCACACACTGTTTGGAGGCAATTCCTCCACCAATTCTTAGGTCTTGGGATATGAGCACCCTCCCACTCCCCCTCCCCCCCCCACCCCCTCCCCCCCCACCCCCGTTTTCCCTAGGGACTTACTTCTCTGCTCCTGGATTTGAGCAACGTTTTGCGCCTGACAGATGTTTCCGCTTTTAAATGAAAGGGAACAGTGTTGCTCTATGGGTGCACCCTGGGCATCCTAGGCAGACGTCATCTCTACCGCAGGAGTGGGGCACACTTAGCTAAATTCACCAGAAAACGTCTTTTGTGCCATTCTTTCTTTGAGAAAATGGCTGTCTTCCTGCCTTGTGCCACACTTGCTGGAAGGTTCTGTTCGAAATAAAAATTCCACCCTGCTACTATGCACGATTTAATTTTTGTCCCAGACTATAGGAATTTTGTTTGTTTGTTTGAGACAGGGTTTCACTATATAGCCCTGGCTGACCTGGAACTCACAGAGATCTTACTAGCCTCTGCCTCCTGGGAGCTGGGATAATAGGTGCAAGTCACCACAACCAGTCACTGCTGTCTTGAAAACTATAATTATGATGTTAGTCTTTGACTTCAAGCTGGAAAATTGTCATATGTTTATTATTAGAGGAACAGAACTTATAGAATACAAATACATACATATATGTGTATATATATGTATATACACACATGCGTTCACATGCGTGTGTGTGCGCACGCACACACATACACACACACAAGAATACACACACACACATACAAGAATACACACACGGGTGGCTATTAGAATGGCTTATGGGTTGTGGTCAAGCTAGTCCAGCAAAGGTTATCTACCAAAGGAAGGTCCAAGAATCCAGTAGTTGCTCAGTCCATGAGGCTGGATGTCTCAGTCGGTCTTCAGTAGGCACCAGAATCCTGAAGAAGTCGTCTCTAATACCGCTGAAGGAATGGTTTGCTAGCAAGGCGACAGCAAGCAGGCAAAGAGCAAAAGCTTCCTTCCTCCATGTTCTTTCTATTGGCTGCTGCAGAAGGTGTGGTCCAGATTACACTGGATCTTCCCACCTCAAAAGATGCAAATTGGAAGAGTATCTTCCCACTTCATTTTTTTTTTTTTTTTTTTTTTTTTTTTAAGATCAGGCTGGCCTCAAACTCTCACAAAGATCCTCCTGTCTCTGCTTCCCGAGTGCTGGAATTAAAGGCATGAGCCACCACTGCCCGGCTTCAAATGACTTAATTAAGAAAAAAATTCCTGGGGCTGGAGAGATGGCTCAGAGGCTGTTCTTCCAGAGGTCCTGAGTTCAGTTCCCAGAAACCTCATGGTGGTTCATAACCATCTATAATGAGATCTAGTGCCCTTGTTTGGCATGCAGGCAGAACACTGTATACATAATAAATAAATCTTAAAAAGGAAAGAGAAAAAGGTTCCTCACAGCTGTGCCCAGCCGTTTGTGTTTCAGTTGACTTCAGATGTAGCGCAGTTGACAAACCAAGACCAGCCATTACAAGGCTACCCCTTGTCAACCTGAAAAACAGTCACATAACCTTAAGTCATTCATAAGAAATGAGCCAGTCTGAGTTGGTAGTTTTGATATGAAGAACTTCGCAAGGCTGTGGCGGCTTGAATGAGAACTGTCCCATAGACTTGTGTTACTCACGGTCATACGGTGAGACACAGAGCCAGGGAGGTGAGAGCCAGCTCTGCCTGTTTAGAACAACTTCTCAAGAGAACTAACAAGGCTCCCACAAGAGCAACCTTAATCCCTTCTGAAGAGAGCGCCCTCCGTGAACTCATGGTCTTCCCTCCAGCTCCATCTCAGTGACACCACACTGGGGGCAAAGCTTCCAGACTTGGAATCCTGGGGTCGACAAACCACAGAAAACGTGGAACCAGACTGACAGAGAAGCCTCAAGACACCCGAGATTCTGCTGCTCGTGGCACAAGATGTGGAGGATTGTCCTAGAACCGCCAAAGGCTCCTAGTGATGTACTATGTACCAATCACACAGCAGTTTGTAAAATGATACAGAGACCAACGCCAATGGATTCCCCTACTCAGAACAAGAAAACATCAGGGCCATTCATTTAACTGAAAACACGTCAGTGAATTAAAAAATAAGGAAGCTGTGAGAAACAATAAAATAAAAGCCCAGAGTAAACTGAGCGAGGTACCACCCTCCTGTAATTGTAACTCAGAAGTCTGAGGCAGGGGGACTGCAATGAGTCTGAGGCCAACACAGTGACCCTGATCTCAATCAACAAACGCACAGACAAGCAACCAGAGCCTCAGAGAAAGCATGCTAGTTTTTCAAGTGGAGAAAAAAAGGGCCTTTGAAGGCCCTGCAGGGATTTTAAAGACTGTCTAGGCAGGCCCGGAGAGGTGATGGCTCAGTGGTTAGAGCGCTGGCTGCTCTGGCAGAAGACCTGGGTTCAGTCCCCAGCACCCATATGGCAGCTCACAGTCCTTTGTAACTCCAGTCCCAGGGGATTCAATGCCTTCTTCTGGCCTCTGTGGGCTCTTCATACACATGCTGCACAGATGTGCAGGCCAAGCACACCCGCGCGCACGCACACATACACACACACACACACACACAAATCTAAGCTAAGCCCAGATGTTTAGATAATTTCAACAAAGCTTAATCCCTCAGGTAAGGGAAAGAAAGGAAATAGCACGGTTATGACTCTAACACTTTTTGAAGCTGGGGAAGGCATAGGTATTGTTAAGTATTCCTAACACCGATGCGAAATTCATTGCAATATTTGTTGGAATAGAAACAGAATCACAGGAAAGTTCCAAGAAATAGAAGGGTCTATTTTTCTGTATTTATATAATTTGTAACGAGCCTGTAGAGTGTGTGTGTGTGTGTGTGTGTGTGTGTGTATTGCAGTGAAGTTACTCTTTGCATAAGTTGCTGAGTGCTTGCTTCTTAAGACAGCAGGCAGAAGTCCTTTTAGGCGGTCCCCCGAAAATGAACATACACTGAAAACATTGGATAAAATCACCTTGGGACATAAACTCAGGTTTCAGCCCCAACAAATCTCCTGTATGTATCAGCCTGGAGTCAGTCCAGCAGACCTACAATGTTAGCAGGATGGCCACCTGGGAGGTGACAGGGAGACTGTCATACACACAGCCTTTGCCGCGTGCAGGATGATGTCCATGGTCCCGTTGTGCCCTTGTCAGTTACCCAGTAAGAATCAGGCATGTGTACGACTTTAGAGATGGAGGGAATGAGACAAGCTAGAGTCAGAGTGTCAGTGCCGTCTCCAGGCTCCAGTTCCTGCTGCCGCGGAAGGTCAATGTTCACACCTCACAACCTATCCGGAAGGCAGGAAAGTCCAGCAGCTCCGCCGGTGTCTTCCGGGTTTGCCATGCATGCTGAAGTTCAGCACACAGTTCCCTTGCTAACCAGTTCAGGCAAGCTAGTGGGTTCACTGTGTCGCTCCGACAACAAAGGTGTAAATCCTGAGCCTCGCGCCCTTCTTTCCCACAATTCTGGCAGCCGGACGCTCAAAGTCACCTTCCTGGAGACTCTAGCGGAGGAACTGCTTCCTGCCACGGACTGAAGAGGTTCCAGTGTTTCTGTTGCTCTGTCTGCTTCTGGCTCAGGGTTCGACCTTGCCCTTCTGACACGGGCGCCTGCCAAGGTCTCTTGGATGATTCAGAATGCATTCGCATCTCCAATCCTCACTTCACCACATCTGCAAAGTCCTTGCTGCTATATGAGGTTATACTTGAACCCCAGGAACTGGAATATAAATGATGGATTGGGGGTTTCATTATTTCTCGCACTACCCTTAGCATCTTCCTGGGGATCCAGTATAGGGGGAAGCAGGGCAACGTGCCAAGTAAGTAATGTGCTTGGGAATGTGAACCTCAGACATCCTTGTGACGTGTAAGCGATAAAACGTGTCTTGATCTTGCCCAACCAAACAGCGTCCATAGTTTTGATTTTTGTTGGTGCTAGGACTCGACCCAGTGCCTGGTAGAGCAAATAAAGATTGTCTTTGGAATGCTGAGGACTAAGGCTAGCAGAAAGTTTTGCACAGGGCGGGCCTATACCACAGTTGTTACCCGGTGGAAGACTCTCTCTCTCCCCCACCCAACTGGGACCTTCCTCCCGATGGCTTCGCTGATAGAAATACACAAAAGCCCTTTGATCTGTGTGAGTCCTGCTTCTTATCTGCTTGTTGATAAAGAGGTGAGAGTATCATTGAGTGATAGGAGAAGACCAAGTGTATGGCGGAACTCAGTAAAGGGGACTTGGAATCCCTCCCAGAACTGGTCTCCTGACCATCCCAGAGCCTGACAGGCTGCAGAGCCTGACCAGTCCCTCATGCTGGAAGGATCTTTTGTTGGAGAAACAGCTGTCCCTACCTCACGCGGAGGGAAAGCTCTCTGAAAGTCGCCTCAGCTCCTGCGTCCAAAGGTCGCCCTCTTCCTGCCGAATTTCTCTGCAAATCGCACAAAGGGCAAAGCTGGAGCGGATTTTTACTGCAAAAGGAAAGAAAGGCACTAGCCACACCGCCAGCCCCAGGCCTGCGGCTTCAGCAATTAGCTCGATGTGCTAATGAGAGTCTTCAGGGGGACGGCATTAATTAATGGGTGAATTTCACTTTAATAAATGTATAGGCAATTTTCTAAATGCAGATGGCAGAGTCCGCCCTGATGGCTGTACCTCGAGCCACTCAATATGGTAAGTGTTGGAGGAAAGTGGTTAATTTGAAAAATGCCTCATGATACTGATTAGAAAAGAAATAATGCCCGTTTTCCCTTGCACTGTCTCGGTCCCCACAGCCGGGGAACTCTACCCGCTCCACTTCCACAGTGGAGGCGTTCTGTCTTTCTCAGTGTCCTGAAACGAAAGGAGCTAGGACTAGGGGACATCACCTTTATTGTAAGCTTCCTGTCTCAGTTTTTCACCCCAAGCCAAACCTTGATACCTGCCTCTGCCATCTCTCAAGGGCAAATAGAAATGGCTGCCACACAGTCCCAGATCAAGAGCACTCTCTGAAAGAGAATCTGTAACACCCTAAGTCATCACTACTTGGGATCTACTTAGCTGAACCTCGGTGACGGCTATTTAAACACACAGGGGATGGCCAGGAGCTACAGGACAAAGGAAGTCTCTCCTGCAGCAGGTTTTCATTCCTCCTGTTCCTAGGTAAGCAAGCAGATGGGCAGTGTGAGCGCCAGCTCCCAGGCCTCCCCTCAGTCTTCCTTGAGACGCAGGCAGTGCCCGCTCCAGACTCCCGTGGTAAATTGTAATTGTTACAGAATTCAACTGCTCTGGATCCCGGCCTTTCAAAATTACAGTAAGTCACAATTTGTTGCAACCATTCGCTTGACAATAAAATCCTAATTTATCAAATAAGCTGGACCCAAACCACTGGAAAATCCCAAGTAAATAGAAAGGACTTGGCCTATGATGTTCTGGGAGTCGGGATGGGGACAGCTCCCTGAAAGAGATGAGGACAAGGTGGCCCGGATGCACCAACTCCTGCATTGCTGGCTATCTGCTACATGTGCCGCTCACCAGCACGTGTGTTGTAAATTCGTGTTGGGGTTCGGAAAATCAGGTGATTGCAAACAGACCCCCCCTCTTCTGTGGTTAGCATCTCTGGAGGGGAGGAAGCTCCTCTTCCATCTTATCCTATAATGATTAAAATCAGTGCAATAATCCGATGTTGGTCCCCAGGAAAAAAAGCCAGGCCCAGCGGGGTTAGGGAACTTGTTCACAGTCAGGTGGATACCGTAGGCTGCCTCCCAGATCCGGCTCCTGACTGGCCTGGGGAAGCACCGGGTTTCAGTGTGAAGTGTCCATCTGCAGGCCTTTGGTCTTGGTGTCTGTGATGGGCTCCCCTGCGACTCCCTGACATCACTGCTTCAGGCTTGGGCGAATTCTGCTGACTCAGCCTGTTTTCTGTTGCGCTGGCAAAATGCCATCACGTGACTTATAAGGAAAAGGGGATTGAATGACTCCTGAAGGAAAGGGATTTGCTCACGGTGCTGGAGATCGGAAAGCCCAGCAGCCTGGTGTTAGCATGCTCCTAAGGTATTTGAAAAGCGGAAGGGCAAGTGCAGGCCCACAGAAGACAAAGAGCACATAATCCAGCCTTGATCTGTTACAACACAGAGGTAATGGAGACACAGCAAGGACCTCTTGCCACAACACACATCCTCCCACGCTCCACTGGAGTTTTGATGAGGCCAATCCACAATTAAACCATACTATTGGTCTTCGGAGCGAATAGTTGGCTAATTTATATAATAAACCAGGCTTAGACTACCACACCGGGACCTGCAAGGCTCTCCCAGGGACCGTTCCATGTCTGCTGGAGGTACTTTAACTCATGGGTCTGGGGAAGGCAGGAAAAGGGCAAACCATGCATTCTTAATTTTAACTGTTTAGATTTATTTATTTTATTTTGTATCTATGTTTTTCTTGTGTGTGTGTGTGTGTGTGTGTGTGTGTGTGTGTATGCATTCCACTCATGTGCAGTGCCCACTGAGGGCTCAATAGGGCATCAGATCCCCTGGAAGTAGAGTTCCAGATGGTTGTGAGCCACCACGTGTGTGCTGGGACTGAACCCAGCTTCCTCTGCAAGGGCAGCCAGAGGTCTTGACCTCTGAGCTGTCTCTCCAGCCCCAAAGCATACATTATTTAATAAATGAGCTAAGGGGGGAATATGTGCTTCACCTCATTCCTTGAAGTTGGTTGGGTGTCACTGCAGTTGAGAAAGGTTCCCTTAAAGCCCCAAGTAATAAAGGCTAGGGCCCAAACCCTTGGGATTTGGGGCTGGGGATGGAACTTTGAAGAGTAGATGGTGGTCTGGTAAGTTAGGGATCTGTCTGCATGCCCATCAAGTGATATAACCACTCTCCGGTGTGCAGTGCTTGAGGAGGTTGGTAGAGGGCTGGAACTGGAGTCACAGAGGGTTGTGAACCATCATGTGGGTGCTGGGAACTGAACCTGGGCCCTCTGCAAGAGCAACAAGTGCTTTTCATCACTGAATGATCTCTTCAGCCCTTCCCTCTTCCTCTCTTTTTTGCTTCTTGGCTATGAGGTGAATGGTCTTTCTCCTCTGGGCCAAAATTCAAATTCCCTCCTTATAATACCCCGGTCTTTGCCACAGTAATAGAAACCTGATTCTGTTTCTGTTACAAACAGGAGGTGGATAATCTCAAAAGTATATATTTAGAAAATTCTTGCTAGGGTTGGAAAGATGGCTCAGAGGTTAGGAGTACTGTTTTTTTCTTCCAGAGATTGAGTTCAATTCCTAGCACCCACATGGTGGCTCACAACCATCTGTAATGAGATCTGGTGCCCTCTTCTGGTGTACAGAGATACATGCAGTCGGAACACTGTACATACAATAAATAAATAAATCTTTTTAAAAAAAGCACCAGGGGGCTGGAGAGATGGCTCAGTGGTTAAGAGCACTGGCTGCTCTTCCAAAGGTCCTGAGTTCAATTCCCAGCAACCATATGGTGGCTCACAGCCATCTGTAATGAGATCTGGCGCCCTCTTCTGACCTGTAGGCATAATTGTATACGTAATAAATACATAAACTTTAAAAAAAAAAAAGCGCCAGGGAAGGTGCTCAAACCCTGTCCATGGTTCTAGGTGAGGCCCACCAGGGGCCTTTACCTCATCAGCAATTTATTAATTTTTAAAAATTTATTTATTTACATTGTGTGTGTGAGTGCTCTCTCTGCATGTACACCTGCACGCCAGAAGAGGGCACCAGATCCCACTATGAATGGTTGTGAGGCCCCATGTGGTTGCTAGGAATTGAACTCGGGACCTCTAGAAGAGCAGCCAGCAGTTCAGTCCAGCAATTCATTCATTTATGGTGCACACTTTTAATCAATCGCTCTTTTGTGCCAGGAACTCATACTGTGGAGAAAATGATAAGGAAAATTGATGTTTTCCATGTCCTGTGGAGCTTTTCCTGTCTCCATGGAGACTACAGTCCCAACTTTCCATTACTGTAACAAAACAGCTGTGAGAGTCAACCTGACAGGGTTTCTCTGTCGCTTTTGAGCCTGTCATGGAACTCACTCAGAAGACCAGGCTGGCCTCAAACTCACAGAGACCTGCCTACCTCTGCCTCCTGAGTGCTGGGGTTAAAGGTGAGTGCCACCACTGCCTGGAGAAGGTCTTAATCATTTAGTCACAGTATCGCTCTTGCCTTGTCTGCCCGCACACCAGTGCTTTCTCATGGTGTGTCCTGGGTGCTCACAGGAAGGGCAGGTCAGTGAGGCTAAAGGAAGGAAGAACCAGAATCTAGGTGAAATTGAAGTAACTTAGTTGCTGTCTTGTCCATCCTGCCAATCAGCAATGATGTGGGCATGGCAAATAAATATCAAACCCCCTCATTTCCGCACAGTGTCTGCCTCATAGGACTCCAGGGAACAGATACCCGCGCACAGTGCTGAGCCATGCAAGGTGTTCATGGCTGACTTACCAGTTCTTGCCTAGAAAGTATTTATTAAAAGCAAGGTTGGTTCTCAAGAATCTAAGCTACACAGAGGTCCTGGGTGTGAATGGGGTAGCAATCTTCAGAGGTGTGGCCAGCTTAGGTAGGTTGCAGGCCAGAGGCTTGCAACCACCAGAGTGTGTCCCTGACCCATGACCCTTGGCCTCTGCCCCTTGGAGAGACTCTAAGTCTGTCTTGCCCTTCTCAAGATTGCAGGGGAACAGTGTCATGGAGAGATCAATCTGTGCTTGAAGTTATAACCCATTCTGAAATAGAAGGGTCTCCTGAGATATCCCCGTCCCTCACCTTTAGGAGAAGCTGCTCAGCGGAGGTCACCATCACCCTGCTCTTCGAAGGCAAGGGAAGGCCTGATGTTTTTCTCAGCTTTCATTTCCTCTGGAAACACAAGAAGTGAGGACGCCGCCCCTGTACATGTCTGCGGGAGGGTTTAAGTTCATGGTTTAGGTTTTAAAACAGCAATTTGAGCCCATTAGAGAGAGATCGGGCACCGGCACACGCCGGGAAACAGCACATTAGCCCATTTCCTTCCCGTAAAGATCTGTAAAAGCCTGTGTGATTTTTGCAGAATGAGGTTGCCACAGTCCGTAATCGGCCAGCGCAGCACTAGAAGCCTTGAAATCAACCAGAGAGGGTCAAAGAGGCTCTGGGAGTGGAAATGTCTTGTCTTAACATCCGTTAATGACCAGATGGGGCTAGCGCTTACCCCCATTTCATGGATGAGGAAGCTGAGGCTCAGTGTTTCATAAAACATGGCCAAGGTGAAGGGCGGGAGGCAATGGAGCCAGGATTCTGCAAATTTGAACTTGCTGGTGAAAGAGCCTCAGGGAGGAAGTGCCCTGCCCCGGGAGGGGAGGGGGACAAAGCACAGAGCAGGTCAGGCAGGTGCCCTGAATTCTGACCCAAAATCTTGGTATCCATTAGCAGTGCCAGGCACCAACATGGTTCCCGGTTTGTTTAAGTTTCATTTTCTCTTATAAGACAACCTGCCTCACAGAAAGCATAAAACAGAAAATACGCTTAACCCGGCGCCTGCCATCTGGTCTAACTAAAAGGGGAAAAGGGTCTCTGCACAGTGCAAGGCTAACCACAGGCTTGCAGGACAGCGGAGAGGCCCAGTGAGGCCTGACGCTGCAGGACACAAAGACAGCCCTGCCATTGGGGGAGGGAGGTGTTTCCTGCATGATGTGGCAGGCTGTATCTTCCAGACTGTTCCCTTGGACTTTTTGCCTTTGGATCACTTGGCTTCCTCGTCGGGAAGTTGATAGAATATAGTGGCCACCCTCTTGGGAAGCTGAGACGATTTATCTCCTCATTTGGGGTGTTTTGAACTTGGAGTGGTGATGATGAGCGCCATCACTCAGCCGGTACCTATAATTACTGCATTGTCTAATTTGCTCAGAAACCATGTCTTTAAAAACCACTAGTAATAAGTAAATTTACTAATTGGATGACACGCGTCAGAACGGGATGGAACCTGCATTTCAAGTCCCCGAGAGCCCGAGCATCCCGGGGTGGGAGGAAGCAGAACACAGTGGCTGAGATCCCTTTGCAGATAGCTCCTTCTCAGAATCCCCTGCCCCCTGCTTTTCTCTTCCACTCCACGGCCTTTTACTCTCCAGGTCACTGCTATCAGAAAGCTAGCACCCTGAAACAGCATGGAGCTCCCCGAGAAAGTTAAAACTAGAATCACCATATGCCCCAGACATGGCTGCTGCTCTTGGGCACATCCCCGAAGAAATCCAAGTCTGCCTCGCAGAGACACCTGAGCACCAGGTCTAGTCACATCCCAAGGTGTGGAACCAGGATCGGAGCGCATCAAGAGGTCTCCGTTTAACGAAAATGTGACACACACACATACACACATACGCACACACACATGCACGCACGTACACACACGCACACACACGCACACACACACATGCCACACACACGCACACACACAGTGGAGTTTTGTTTGGTCATCAAGAAGAGCAAAATCGTGTCATTTGCAGGAAAATGGACGAAACTGGGAATCAGCGTGTCAAGCAAATTAGACTAAACAGAAAAGGACACCTTCTCTCGTGTGTAAAATATAGATCAAATACAGTAAAGGAACTCCCCTAGTCAGTGTCACTTCTCAACCGGACTGGACACAGGCCACAGTTATCCGAGGAAGTCCAACTGGGGGACTTTTTCAGACAGACTGACTGTTCTGTGGGCATAACTGTGGGAGCGTTTTCTTTTCTTTCATTTCTTTCTTGCTTTTTCTTTCTTTCTTTTCTCTCCCTGCCCTCACACCCAGGCAGGGTTTCTTAGTGCAATGGCCCTGGCTGTCCTGGAACTCGCGTTGTAGACCAGGCTGGCCTTGAACTTGCAGAGTTGCCCACCTGCCTCTGCTTCCCGCGTGTTGGGATTAAAGGCATGAGCCACCATGCCCAGCTGGCATTTTCTTAATTGTTAATTAATTTAGGAGGGCCCAGCCCATTGTGGGTAGTGCCATCCCTAGGCTAGTGCGCCTGAGCTATATAAGAAAGCAGGCTGGGAAAGCCCACAAGCAGCTCTCCTCCCTGGTTTCCATTTCAGTCCCTGACTTCCCTCGATGATGGACTGTGGCCTGAAATTCTAAGACAAATCTCTCTTTTACTCCCCGAGTTGTTTTTGGTCATGGTCACAGAAAGCAAAGTAGAACAGGCATGAAAATAGAATGGGGCTCAGGAAGCAGAAAGAGGTCAGCTCAGAGGGGTCAATGGCACGAGCATCAGGAGCTTGAGTCTTATCAAGGAACACGATGCTCGTCTGTACAGTGTCATAATGCAACCCATGGTTTTACATGAGTATGCTACTAAAGAGGAGAAGGAGGACCAAAGCCCATGTCCCTGGTCTGGGAAAGACCTTATTACCTTTCCCTGGGGCCCAGGACACAGGAAGGAAAGTAAGCATCCTGCCTTGCCTTCAGAGAGTGGGTGTGGCTGTAGTCACGCTGGGGCCAGAGGATCAGTGGCAGGCCCTTTAAGGCAGGGAATGGGAGTTGGATGGTCTGGGAAAGAACCAGAGACTGTGATGTGGACTTAAGGGAATACTGACAACCACCCACCTGCATCTGCAGGCTCGCAGTGGCGGCAGGGGCATGCTTTTTCTTAGAAGAACCCTGGTTTCCTAGTTCCAGTTGTGAATGGGTCTACCCATGATGATAGTTAGCGGTGTTTTAGCTGGGCACAGGTACACCTGTGCACACGCACCAACACACGTGCACACACACACATACACAAGCACACACCTGTGTGTAGGAGTCAGGCGAAAGAGTCCAGCCCCCTACAGTCTGGTCCTTGGTTCTCGGCTCCTCAGCCACCTGCGGATGGAGCTAACCTCCAAGGTCCCCTCGGCTGTTATATTTTCAAGCCCTGGCAGACATCGCATGATAAAGTGGCTGCTACTCCAAAGTCTCATGGGATGTGGCTTCCAAGATGTCTCCTGGTGCCTTGATATACCCGCTCCCATTTGTTATTGCTGGTTTTGCTTCCCCCTCCCTTTTATTGGTAGTTCCTTTGCGCTAATTCCTTTGTACACGGAGATCTTCGAAGTTTTTAATCTGCCATGCTTCCTGTCTCCTGAGAACCACAGGCTTTTTGAAGCAGGACACAATACCAGCACCGTTGGTTCAGCTGACCCAGAACAAGGATGGCTGGGCTGGCAGATAATTTGCAAGGTCCGGAAAGAGCCGCTGCTCACTTACCCCAGCCTGGATGGCGATGTGGCCCTGGCAGCTGCACACCACCACGAGAGGCCTCGTGAGTCCCACCCTTTCTATCAGGATGGCACCTGCAGTTCCAGGGTGGCCTATGATGTGACCCACATTGGCGGTGCACGTCGTGCCTAGGCACTGTGATTCTGCGACCATCTTTGCTCAGCCAACCTCTCACTGGACGGCTAGGGACAATTCCTTCCCACTGATCCCTGGTTTAGGGAAAGCCAACCTGTGCTGGGGCCAGTTCCTGAGCAATCGATTTCACAATAATTTGTCCCCAAGGCAGTGATCGGATGACACAGCCCTGCTGCCGGCCTGGGCTCTTTCATAAAAGCAAAACTTCAAGTGACTCAGCATCGTCCCCGCTGGTCGGGCTGCCAGGTCCAGCTCTCAATAGGGATTCTTGGCACCTCTGGGTGGCTCCGTTCCAGCCCACACTGCTGGTGCTGGGTCATCGTGGAGGAGGGTAGAGCAGGGGACCCCACTGTGGAGTTGGTGAACACTGGCGGATTCGGGGAATTCTGTGTGAGGCCCCTTCACCTGTCTGATGGATGATCCTGTTTGTATCTTCCTTAAATTAAGACGATCTGTGCCTTTGTCCCTCTGCTCTGTTTACTCCCAGCTCCTTTAGGAAGAAAAGGGCTAGAAACTGCATCCTAATGGCCCAATTAGTCCTAATGCTTCATGGTGTTGACTGTTTAGTTTCCACCATATTGTGTACAGAACTAATTGTGGGGAAAGCAAATGAATGGTCAGGAAACAAACAGGCTACTAGAATATAATTACTTGGAGTGTCTGTCTTTAGTACCTGTGCGCTGGGTTTCATTATAGTCAACAGCCCCTCAGTTGCTCCAGATAGTGGTATTTGTCATTTTCATAGAAACTTGATAATGACATTAATTTATCTTAATGGCCTGTTCTATTGTTATAAATAGTAAAATTAGCTTAAATTGTCTTGCTTTTGCTGGTTTTGGATGGCTGGAGAGGGCCCGCAGGAGCCGACGAGTAGATAATTTGGTGTGCTTGACAGATTTCCAATAATCTGCTACGTGGGAACACGGGTAATGCTAGTGCCATTAATGTTCATTTTCCTCTAAATTCATTACTGCCCTTTTCGCTTTTATCTTTTTTAATGTCTGGGCCATTTTTCTATATTTCAAGTGGAGCCACAGAGCTATTCATGCTCAGCCGGCTATTAACATTCTGCACATAGCGAGCATCCTGGGGAAAAGCAAGTCTTTCTGGGGCGAGGAGCCTGCTGCTTCCATCCCCTGGGAACACAGGCAAAATGGGTGCCTAGCCATATCAGAGCCTGGGTGTAATTAAGTCAAATGTAATTTTAAAGAAATTTAAATGTTTTCATTTGCAGCAAAGGTAAAACACCCGCAGGAGAGCCTAGGAAGATGCAGGCTTGTCGCTGACGGTCGCTTCGTCCCTCCCCACACACTCCTGTCCCAACGTCCACAGCATTTTGTCAGGCTATTTAGTGTTCTCTACGAATTCAGCTCTAATTAGTCACTAAAGGTATTATGGTTAATTTCATTTCTGTAAGTGGACATGTTGGCATAGCATCTCAAGCCAGCAAGGCTTAGCTCTCATTTAAAACAAACAAAACAAAACAAAACCCTTAGAATTTAGTAAATTCATTTTTGGCTCCAAATCTTTATCTCATCATAGATCCTGTTTAGCCACAAAACTGGCTGCCTCAGCCTTCAAGCATGGTCTTAGTATGTCTGCCCTGGAGAGTAAAGCCAGCAAGAGTAGAAGGCATGGTAAGAGACTTCTGTTCAGATAATACACATCCGTTGGCTATACAGCCATGAGAAAAAACAATATGTCATGCACGGAACAGCCATTGTAATTCAAAGCAAGTTTTTCTTTACAGTTAGAGCAGGGTAACATTGGGAGCTCAAAGCTCAAACATACTGGGTGCCTCTACCTGCACCATTCCTGCCACCCCCACTCCCACCCCCAACCTCCCATCACCACCACTGCCACCACCACCACTGCCACCACCACTGCCACCACCCACTCCCACCACCACCACTGCCGCCACCACCGCTGCCGCCATCACCGCTGCCACCACCCACTCCCACCACCACCCACTCCCACCACCACAAGTTAAAATACCCACAGGATAAAGGGGGGCTGAGGCACAGCACATTTAGTTTTTAAAATATAGTAAATAATAAGGCTTGCATGGTACAAATGATATTTTAAAATATGAACTCAGGGCAGGCAGTGGTGGCACACGCCTTTAATCCCAGCACTCGGGAGGCAGAGGCAGGTGTATCTCTGTGAGTTCGAGACCAACCTGGTCTACAAGAGCTAGTTCCAGGTCAGGCTCCAA
This sequence comes from Chionomys nivalis, assembly GCF_950005125.1. Taxonomy (NCBI): domain Eukaryota; kingdom Metazoa; phylum Chordata; class Mammalia; order Rodentia; family Cricetidae; genus Chionomys; species Chionomys nivalis. The sequence goes on along the minus strand of NC_080088.1, from coordinate 85,863,757 downwards.
AACTACAGAGAAACCCTGTCTCGAAAAACCAAAAACAAAAAACAAAAAAAAAAACCCAAAACCAAAACCAAACAAACAAAAACTCAGAAAAAAAGATGAAGCTGGTGTGGTACATGCCTGGAATCTCAGCACTAGGAGGCAGGAGGATTATAAACTCAGGAGCACCCTGGGCTATATAGCAAGACTCCGTGAGGGAAAAGAGGGCCTTTTAGAAAAATAACACACAGTTCTGACAGTAGAAAGACCCCTCCTGGCTTTGTGTGCCTTTCCTTTCCCGTGTTCTCTGCCGTGCGGCTGTTTGACTCCAGGAGAAACATAAAGTAATCCGATGTCTTTTTTAAAAAGTAGGACCCTCCACACTGGCCAGACAAAAAGTCCCTATGACAACTTTCCCAGTGAAATGGCCAAACAACATTTAAAGAACTTTTCCTTTCTGTGAGACAAAATGATGTTTTTCCCCACAGATACAAACAGATTTTAAAAGCAGAGTACTCAATAATACCACCCAAATGTCCTCCTGAGTGTATATGTCGCTCTTCTCGGCTTGAGAGGAAGGAAGGATAATGTACTGATAATGTAATGTATCAGAGGGGCAATTCATAAAATATTTATCTTAAAGCAGAAAATGTGTCTGCCTTGTTCATTTATAAAATTATAGTTGAGGAGAATTAGGTGCCAGCCAAGTCCCTCTGTCTGTGTGGTGTTGTCACCCGGAGTGCATTAGAGTAGACTGTGTACCTGCCGAGGAAGACACAGCCTGTCAGGGGCACATAATGGACCACAAAAGATAAATGGAATTAGGCCATGGAATAATTAGAGTGGTGCCCACCGGCGAGTCTCTAAGTAAAGGGCTCAGGGTTTCCATTAGAAACCTCCACTTCAGTGGCCAGGGCTGGAAGTTAGAGCCAGCAGGGGAGCTCAGTGGGGGAGGATCTCCAGGAGGTACCTTAGGAAGCAAGGTGGGGAACTTATGGGTCAGGATACAGAAGGACTTTGACCACCCAAGTCCTGCGAGCACCAGTCAAGCTCTTCTGGGATAGGGCTGACATTTGACTGCAGGTTGGTCCTCAGGCTTCCAGGCAGGCGCTCAGAGATGTCTTAGGAGAGGCTGCTCTGTGAATGCCACCCTCCGGGGGGGGGGGGGGCTGCAGTGCTGTTTACTAAACAACGCTCATCCCCCCTCTAAGCGTCACACCACCCTCAATGCCTGCATGCCAGTTTTCTCTAAAAACATCTTCGTAGACAAACCCACAACTAATGCTTTGTCAGTTCCTTGGCATCTTCAACTCAGTCAGTCCGAGCTGAGTTGACTAGTCTGTCATGCATTTTCCTTATACCTTTGTGTTAGCCTCAAGATAAGCTTAGTTGGGGGTGGTGGGAAGGCTGAAGAGGTGGCTCAGCAGTTAAGATCACTGGCTGTTCCGGCAGAGGATCTGGGCCAGTTCTTAGAATCCACACTGAGGCTCACAATGGCCTCAATGCTTACGCCCTCTTCTGGCCTCTATGGGTACTGCAATCACATAGTGCACGTATCTCATTATCATGGTTTACACTTAAGCAAGCATGGGCAGCCCGTTTATGGCGGTTCTCCAGTTGTTCCTATCCTATCCTAGATGCGTGTGTTATAGTCATACCCAAGGTTCCACAGTCTTCTGGTAACTGCCTCCTCAATGGCACAACAGGAAATGACCAGCTAGGCCCTCTGGAAACCTGGGGAATTTAGGACGTGGGTGGAAAGAGGTCCAGCTGGTCGGTTAAAGGCTACCACATGAAGAGGAAGAGACCTAGTCGGTCGTCCTCATCCACTTAGACCATGAAACCCAATATGGACAAGTTCCCAGAATCTGACAGTGCCAGTGCACACACATACGTGCCAGCGAAACACTCCTGCACATAAAATAGAAACGAATACATCTTGAGGGAAAAGCTATGCTTAGTTGGATCGTGAGATGATTCAGCATATAAAGACACGTGCCTCCAGCCCTGATGAGATCAATCCCCAGATCTCGCATGGTGGAAGAAGAGAGCTGACCCCCACAAGTTGTCTGGTAGCAACATCCCCCCAAATAATAAATGTGAAACAATGTTTGTAATGACACGCTCTGTTCTATCGGCTTAAGAACGATCTTTCAGCCATCTTGATCCCTGCCTGCTGCCTCAGCTTCGCTCTCTCCTGACAGAACTGGTTTTTCTGTAAGTGGCCAGATGTTCTGCCCACACTCCCTGGTGTAGGGGTGCCCTTTGGTTTCACTGACATGGCCTGTTGCTACCCTGCCCCCAACCTGTCTCCAGCACCTGTCGGATTTGGAACTGATCTTCCTTCTCCCCCTCGCCCTTTCCTCAGTGTTCCCATGGCATCTCTGACCCCCTCATTTTTACCCATCTCTCCTTTCTCCCCTGCCCTTAGAATATGGACCCCATCCCAGGTACTCTGGCTCCATGCATAGCTTCATCCACCTTAACCACAGCCTACATAGGGATTCCCAAGCTGACAGTGTAGAGAGACAGGGCATCCCAGCCAGCCTCGGAAGCCCCTTCGTGTCTCTCATCAGGCGCCACTCCCCAACCCACGGACACCCACATAGGCTGTGGCTAGTTTTTTTTTTTTTTTTTTTTGGCTAGTGTGGACAAAGATGACATAACTGTGTCTGTTGAGAAGTATATGCACTGCGTATATGCCTCAGCGAAGAGTTCTGGGTCAGACCGTCTCTATCGCGTTAGCTCCCCACTGTGTCTCAGTAGCCCCGTGTTATCAGTGTTTGGTACCAGGGTCTTTTGATGTCTATCATTGTGGTTGGTGCAGCCATTGAGGGCCAGGTGTTGTAGACTTGCGTACCTGGTCTGGCCCTGCCCTTCAAGAGAGCTGACTCCGCCCCTGGCCAGTAGCTGCATAGCAGGTGGGGGCCTGGATGGCAGAGCTGGCCCCACCCCCCACCAGCTTGGCAGGTTGGAGAGGGGCGGGGGGGGGGGGGTGGTCCTGCCCCTCATCAGAATTGCTGGAATGAGCCTGCTTGGGTGAGCTGGCCCATCCTTGCCGGCAGTGGGGGTGGTGTGTGAGTGCGGAAGAGTTGACCCTGGTTGTTGCCAGCCACTGCCCAATGGTGCCAGCCACTGCCCAGTGGCGCCAGCTGTGGAGTAGATGCAGGAGAGTTGTCTGTCCCCAGCTGCCACATGGCTCTCCACAGTAGATGGCTTCTGGGTGGTGGAGAAAGACAGCTTTCCTTGGGGAATTGACCCCTAGGAGTTTGACCATGCTCCGATAAGTGTATGGACAACACAAAATGGACTTAAAATTTTTCTTTTTCCATTCTTTTTTTGGGGGGGTGGGGCTCCAGGGGGAGGGAGGGCAAACTGGCTGCTTGATGTGAGATTCCCAAATAATCAGTAAAAAACAAACAAACAACACCCCCCAAACAAAACAACACAACAACAACAAAACCCTCTAAGTTTCTGTTATTGACGTTAACGTACACCTCAATTTCTAAACATCTTCCTTTCTGTCCTTGTGAACAAAAGCTTTTCCTCTTCTGTGTTCCTTTGTATCCCTTAGATCTTAGAGAGTAATGGCATTCAGGTGCATATGCTATAGTACGGAATTTGGGGATCCCATGATTGTCTCCCATCATGTTGTGGGCTGGCTCAGTGGCTCAGTGGGCAAAGGTACTTGTCCCAAGCCCAGTGACCTGCTTTTGACCTCTGAGTCCCAAGTGGTGAAAAGGTAGAACTGAGGTGTGCTGTGCTCTGACTTCCACACACGCTGTGTCATGCGTGCACACACATATATAAAAACCTAAAAACAAAATCTTGAGAGAGAGAGAGAGAGAGAGAGAGAGAGAGAGAGAGAAAGAGAGAGAGAGAGAGCCAGGTTTGCTCTGGCTCACGGCTGTGAAGTCCATGTTCTGGTACTTAGGGCAAAGCCGTTTGCCTCCTGTTAGAGAGAGAGCACCCTGGGGTCTGACAGTTCTCTGTGAAGATGCGTCCACAATGATCTGGAGGTCCTCTACTAAGTGTCTACGAAGGTTCCATCAGCTCCCAGTAGCATCATGTTGGGGACCAAGCTACAGGGCATTTAAGGGACATCCAGTCCAAACTGGAACCATGAGACACATTGGGGCAGCCAGCTCAGAGAGGGAGCGGAAGCAGCATGGTGGTCACGTTAGGAAGGGAGATGAAGATGCGGTTTTAGTAAGAACGGAGCACCTTCAGGGGAAGAGCAGTGGTGATGGTGCAGCCTGTGACTGTGGCCAGCCCAACCAAATTGTGCCTTTTAAATGGTCAAGGAGGAAATTTAATGTTAGATATTTTTTTTTAACAGACTTAAACAGAACAGCAATTAAAAACAAAAACAGGCGGGCGGTGGTGGCGCACGCCTTTAATCCCAGCACTCGGGAGGCAGAGGCAGGTGGATCTCTGTGAGTTCGAGGCCAGCCTAGTCTAGAAGAGCTAGTTCCAGGACAGGAACCAAAAAGCTACGGAGAAACCCTGTCTCGAAAATTAAAAAAAAAAAACCCACAGAAGCTAGAGTTGGCATTCTGGAAACGGGTCCTTAGCTGGCAGATGTTATCAGTGCAATAAAGCAGAAGCTGTGTAGGAGAAATTGTCATACTTGGGGGTAGAGAGACGGTTCAGGGGTTAAGAGCACTGACTGCTCTTTCAGAGAACCCAGGTTTGAGTTCCAGCAACCACATGGTGACTCACAACCTTGTGTAACTCCAGTAGCAGGGGAGTCTGACGGCCCCTTCCAGTCTCTTTGGGTACTGCATGGTGTGGTGCACATATATACACACCTGCAGGCAAACGCTGATACACATAAATGGGGGTGCGCTTCATTTACACTTCCTCAGTCCAATCAGTGACCAAGAGCCAGCTCACCAGTTCTGTTCACCCACAAGGACGTCTAGCTCCCCAAGGTCCTCATCAGAAGCAGTTCGGTGTAATGTCAATGGCAAGCAAGTTCCATCCATGAGCTCACCATAGATGAGTAGAAGGACACAGCCGTGATCCATCCATCTACTGTGGGAACAAAGCCACACCTGGGTTGATTGTTTAACAGGGCGGAGCCGCATGCCATGCTCTGAGGTCGGCTTCAGTGGGATGACAGAGGCACACTGTTGGGAACAGTTTTACCAGTGGGGCTAGCACAGATTGCTCACCCAGAGCCTGAGGCTAAAGAGGAAGGCAGCATTTCTGGAGAGACAGGCAGGGCAGACACAGTCAACTCCCCCGGTGTCCTGGCAGCTCTGGTATGCCTGGAGCTGTGCTTAACCAAGAGCCAAGCAGCTGACCCCCACCCACACCCCACACAGGAACTCTTGCTACATCTTGCAGTTGCATGGTGTCTGTCCCTTACGGAATCCACGCAGCATTTACCGTTGGAACAGTTTCCAAGGAGGGGCATTTAAGGCATGTGGAAGCCATGGAGACTTCTGCCCTCCTGGATGGGATTGATGCCATTCCTGAAAAGTGAGCTGAACTCCTTTGGTTCTTTGTCCATCCTACCTCCAATCTTAAGAGGGCTGAGTGTCCCTGCCCTTTGGGAGACACAGCAGCCAGTGAGCCACCTGACTAGAGAACACTTGGCCTGCTGGTTCCCTGACCTTGGACTCCCCAGCTAGCAGAACTGCAGGCTGGTGTTCTGACCTCTGTGTTGCGGCCTGCAGCATTTTAGTACAGCACCGTAGAGCAAAGTAACATGTCCTGTTTCCTTCAGTCATTGGTTCATGGAGACTTCTCAAAAGGTCCCATCTGGGGCTGGAGAGATGGCTCAGAGGTTAAGAGCATTGCCTGCTCTTCCAGAGGTCCTGAGTTCAATTCCCAGCAACCACATGGTGGCTCACAACCACCTGTAATGAGGTCTGGTGCCCTCTTCTGGCCTGCAGGCATACATGTAGACAGAACATTGTATACATAATAAATAAATAAATAAAATAAAATAAAATAAAATTAAATTAAAAAAAAAAAAGGTCCCATCTGCAGACCAGGGAGCTAAGGCCCGGAGTGCAGGGCTGGTTCTGTCCGTGCAAGTTTCCTCACTCTCTCTGGTCCCTTTGGACCTCCTGCTTCCCCTCCCCATCCCATCCCCACCCCCTGAGCAGCTCTGATACTCAGAGCATGGCTACCTACAGGTCAGGCAGGGCACAGAGACAAACTATGTGAGACGGAGGTAAAAGGGAATGGCGGCTTTCTCAGGTGAGCACACACAGTGTCGTATGGACACACACATGCCTCCCTAGGAAACCGCGAGTGTCTCAGGCTCAGAGAAGAAGCTTGCCTAAGCTCATACAGCATGTCAGCTAGCCTTTCAGCTTTTCCACCCAGCTTTGTGCCCGCTTGAAATAAAAAGTCACTCGGGACTAGTCAAGAACATAGTAATAACATCCATTCCATACTCTACAAGTTACTTTTCTGAGACATGGTTTCACTGTGTATCCCTGGCTGTCCTGGAACACTGTGTAGACGAGGATGGCCTTGAACTCACAGAGTTCTGCTTCTGCCTCCTGAGTGCTGGGGTTAAGTGTACAGCACCACACCCAGCTTTTTTTTTTTTATGTGTATGAGTGTGTGCAGTGCCCAAAGAGGGCAGAAAAGGGCACCAGATCTACTGGAATTGGAGCAGTAGATGGTTGTGAGCCACCGTATTGGTGCTGGGAACTGAACCCAGGTCCTCTGCAAGGACAGTCAGCACTCTTAACCACTGAGCCATCTCTCCAGCCCCAAATTAATCCTTTTTAATCCTAGAAAGATGGACTTTTAGGTAATTTTAGGCCCAGCTCAGACAAGTCAGGGTGTTATTTGTGCGCTATGTCTGCATGTACTAAATGCCATGTCCATGACCACCTGCTGCGAGTTCCTCCAGTGCTCACTATCCTGTGTGTGCCCCCCTTCCATCTCACTCTCCTGTGTGTGCACCCCTTCCCTCTCTCCTGTGTGTGTGCTCCCTTCCCTCTCACTCTCCTGTGTGTGCACCCCTTCCCTCTCTCCTGTGTGTGTGCACCCCTTCCCTCTCACTCTCCTGTGTGTGCACCCCTTCCCTCTCACTCTCCTGTGTGTGCACCCCTTTCCTCTCACTCTCCTGTGTGTGCACCCCTTCCCTCTCTCCTGTGTGTGTGCCCCCTTCCCTCTCACTCTCCTGTGTGTGCACCCCTTCCCTCTCACTCTCCTGTGTGTGCACCCCTTCCCTCTCACTCTCCTGTGTGTGCACCCCTTTCCTCTCTCACCTTGCTTTCTTTAAGTTTTTCCTTTCTCCTTTTAAGATAGTGTCTTGCTGTGTCGCTCAGGATGGCAGTACACTGAGATGACAGAAGGCATCAGGTCCCCCTTGGGATTGGAGTTACAGACTGTGAGCTGCCATGTGGGTGCTGGGAACCCAATGTGGGTCTTTGAAAGAGCAGCAAGTGCTCTTAACCTTGAAGCCATCAATCTAGAACCCCCTCTCCCCTGCCCAATCTTTCTGTTTTTGCAAGAAAAAAAATCAGTGGGATTTTGGCATGGATTGCATTGACACCGCAGATCACTTGACAGCATTAGTCTCCTGATACTCCTAAGTGTCCCGTCTATGGACACAGGCTCTTTCCATTCCTGTCATTTCACCTGCCTTTAGCACTCTGTAGTACACCTTTTGCCTCCTTGGTGACTTTATTATTAAATAGTTGTCTCCAGCAGGTACTCACTCACTGAGGTATGGTCAGTCCTTCGTTAACCAGCTCCATTTCTGCTATGGAGGAACACACCCTGCACACTGACGTGTGGTGCGGGTTTGCGGCGCATGAATTATTTTCCCATTTGCAGCCCAGACTTTCACTCAGGTGGCTTTCCAGCTCACATTGCGCTGAAGTATCCTATTTGTTCCATTAACTATTCACAGAGTCAACTGGGGAGACGTTGTTATTAATTTCAATGGGAAGCTAAAATGCAGTTCTTTCTCTGTAATTGCAGGCCTGCAGTCTAAAGAGCTAGCGAAAGCTTTTAATCTGGGGCTTTTTTAGAGGAGAATGATCAGAATTACATTGGGCATCTTTTGAAGGTGCATAATTATCCAAACCTCAATGACAATGGCATTCAGAGAGCCCTATACCATAGATGCTAAACTCACCTACAGGAATCGGGTAGATTGCAGACATGGCTACTCATGGACGGAGAAGGGCAGTGGTGTCTGCACGCCTTACTTTTCAGTTTGATTACAGATCTGAGGTTCCTTGTGCCATACAAGACAGGACTATGCCTACATCTTGGGACTTGTATGGCTGTGATAAAGATCATGGCCCAAAGCAACTTGGTAAAGAAAGGGTGTATTTGGCTTAGTTGTCTCAAACACAGTCCATTGCTGGAGGAAGTCAGGGCAGGAACTCAGGCAGGACCTGGAAGCAGGAACTGAGGCAGAGACCATGGAAGAACACTGACTACTGACTAATATTTGAGAATGGACCGATACAGAGGAATGAACAATTCTGCAAAGCTGAAACAGGACTTGATAAAATCAGCAGCCAGTATAGACCTGAGTAGGACAGCCAAGCTCGGCCAGTGGCGCACTTCTTCAGGGCGACCAGCCATCTGCCTGATCTTACCCTGTAGCGAAGGCTGGCCACAGACTCCATGTGTGGCTCAGACAGGGCTGGATCACTGTGCTTGAGCCTCACAAGTGAGGAGAGAACCAACTGTGCCCAGACACACAAAACCAGTATGCCAAGCTTTCTGTCCAGAGAGGAAGCACTCCTAATTCCCTCTGAAGGGGCCGTAGCTAATGAGGAGTGAGGAGCCCTGCTTTGGTGGGTCACACGGCGGGGCCTTTGGCTGTCCCTGGATGTCCCCGCTGCCCTGGCTGTGTATCTGGCAGTAGAGAAAGCTGTGCTGGGCACCCACTAGGCCTGGTAGGACCACAGGGTCCATGGGATATGCCTGTATCCTGAGACCAGGATCTAGAGCCATTGTAGTAGCTGCCTCTGCCAGGGGGCTGGGAGCTTTTGAGTGGCAGGCAGCAGGGAGGATCAAAGTTGTTTAAACAGCAAAGCCCATTCCTATCCATGTAGTCTCTCGCAACATGGGAAGGGACATGGCAATGATGGGGGCTGGTGTCAGGGCTCAGGGTCATCCAGCTTGGATGATGGGGGTTTGAGGGACAGGTGGATCCTGGCCAAGTATCCTGGTGCAGGTTTCCCTAGGGAGAGACCATACAGCAGCACTGGAAATCCATGCCAAAGTAACTTGAAAACCCTACCAATTCCAGAAAAGCTGCAGTGTAGAGACAAACCACTCTAGAAGGTGATGTTAGAAGCAATGTGCTCTCCAGACTGAAAGTGAACTACAGAAAGAATGGAAGGCAATTGCCAAGTAAAGATGAAGGAAGGGCAGAAGGCAGGCAGAGCCAGAGAGGAACCTATGGTGGAGGGCAGGAAGGCAGCCTGGCGAACCCTTCTGTGGTCTGGTCATTGTTTGCTTCCTGCGCGCGCGCGCGGACACACACACACACACATACACACCAGTCTTCAGAGGTGGCGTGTTTACACATGGCACAGATGAGGCCTCCGCAGACAGCCAGCTTTATATATATTTGTCCTGGGGGAGTCTGACCATGAACAGCTGCCTGCAGGCTGGAGAATGGGCACTTTTGTCAAGAACACAGCGTTTCTAAGAAGCCCGATCTCACATTTAGTCTTGGAAATAGGAGCTTCGTCTATAGATCAGGTGGAGACAATGGAGCATTGAGCCAGCTAGGGACTACAGCTTGGCACTGGCAGAAATTCTTTCCGAGGCAGGAACTTTCCAGGGAGGGCCTGCTTCCGCCACAGTGTCATCTCTCCAGGGCACCACTGCCATCTTCCCGGTGCTGCCTAGGCAAGGCTAGTGGTGGCAAGATCTTGGCAGATAAGGAGGTGGAGGTGCAATGGGAAGATTGGGGCGACACACTGGGACCAAGCCGCTGGCTGCAGACTCTCTGTGTGCTCACACACCGTCAAGCAAAGGGAACCCTGGAGTGCGCGTTACAGTAACGGTGGGATTGAATACAGCAAGGGTGCTGGATGTTGCTGGAGGCCAAGCTGAGGGGCTAACTGCCCATACTCGCTTTGGGAGGCTGCAGTGAGGGGCACTGGCAACCCTGCATGTGAACAGCACTTGACACGTAGTCAGTTCACAAGTGGGACAGCCGAAGCCAAAGAAATCTTGTCTAAATTGAACTTAAGCAGTTGAAGAATAGTGAAGGCAGAAGGCGCCTCCAAGTAACTTCCCATGTAGATATTAAAATAGGGGCTGGGGAGATGGTTCAGTGGTTAAGGGCACTGACTGCTCTTAGAGTGGTAAAATCAATTTTTTTTAAAAAAAATCAGATAATACACCGGGCGGTGGTGGTGCATGCCTTTATTCCCAGCACTTGGGAGGCAGAGGCAGGAGAATCTGTGAGTTTGAGGCCAGCCTGGTCTACAAATTGAGTGGACAACCAAAGAAACCCGGTCTCAAAAAAAAAAAATTAGATAATACAATGGAAAAATTGAAAATAAATATCCCGGACAAAAGGAATGGGAAAGGGCCAGAAGTGGTGATACAAATCTTTAATCCCAGTACCTGAGAGGCAGATGAGTAGCTAAGAGTTTAGGAGTGACCTGGTCTACATAAGTGAGTTGCAGGCCCAGGCTAGCGACAGTTAATGGTTGCTGGAGTGGAGTGGGGAGTCATACTGCTCAATTCGGCAGCCAAGGGTAAGTTGCTCCTGCTCAAGTAAATGACTCTCACACCAGCAATCCTAGTTAAATGCAATAGGGCAAACCCACCCCTAAAAATAAGAAAGGGGACTTTCTTGGGAAGTTTAGTGGGAGGTGGGAGAGAGATAAGAAGACAGAATAATGGGGTTAATATAATCCAAGTACTTTAGGGGTGTATAAACATACATGTGTGTGCCATATACACACACACATACGCGATTGTTAAAGAAGTCATTTAAAAAGTTGCTAGTCAATAAAGATTAAAAGTGGTGTTGGCAGCATAGTTCCGTGGTAGGACACTTGCCTCGCATGTGTGAGGCCCCAATTCAATCTCCAATAATGCAAGAAAAAAAAAGGAAAGACCCTATTAACCCTGTTAATGGCCACCACCTCCAGCCTCCCAATCTTGATGCTGGACAACTGTTCCCACTCTCAGAGCCCAAGCAATCAATGGTCTTGATCAGAAAGCTCAGTCTTTTCGGGTAGCTCAAGGAAATGGGTTGTGGTTGGATTCACTGACTTAAATGGAAAGCTCTTGAAGAAACAAAGTACTGATGCAAGCCTGCAAAACAGCCTGTGGGAAACCTCGGGGCGCTTCCGGCTGGAGGGAGCCCTGCTCTGCTGGTGCCTGAGGCATCAGGTCAGGTCTCCTGGCATAGGCCTTTCTTGTATGTGATTGACACTTCAGCTTCTCTGGGGAACTGGTAGTTCTCAGGCACATAACTTGACTTCTAAAGAGCTTATGAGTTGCCATAGAAAAGGATTGGGAGTGTAGCTAAACGGGACAGATTTACGCTACAAAGTGACAAGGGGCTTTTAGATAAGGACTCCCAAGGGCTGAAACCATTCCTTCTGCAGGCAGAGAAGACTCCAGACAAATTCAGTTGCCGAATTCCTAAGTTCACCACGTTGGTTGTATGGCTTGATCACCAAAGTTGAACGAATGAAAGAGAAGCTGAATTATAGAATCACCCCTTGTGATGAAGTCGTGACCTCTCCGCAGTACCCACAGTAGGCCCTAGATAGGGTGCTGAGACGGCAAAAGGGTTGACCACTTCTGTGGACACTTGAGGAACGTCATCACGCACCTTAAATACTCCACCCCCGTTTTTATTTTGAGACAGGGTTTATCTTTGTAGCCCTGGCTATCCTCGAACTCATAGAGATCCTCCTGCCTCTGCTTCTTGAGGACTGGAACTAAAGATGTGTGCCACCATACCTGGCCACCTCTCATTTTTTAACGTCTATTTGAGAAACTTACTGTTGGCTGGCGATATGGCTCTGTGGTTAAGGGTATTTGCTGCTTTTGCAAAGGACTGGAGTTCAATTCCCAACCCCCACATTTGTCAGCTCCCAACCACTTGGAACTCCAGCATTAGGGGGTCAGACGCCCTCTTCTGGCCTCCTTTGGCACCAGCACAATACACACACGCATACAAATATCCAAGTAAATAAAAACAGAAAAAATATTTTCAAAACAGAAAGATACTCATCGTTTCAACTCCGAGCTTTTCAAACCACAACCTAAGCTGGACGGTGGTGGCGCACACCTTTAACCCCAGCACTTGGGAGGCAGAGGCAGGCGGATCTCTGTGAGTTAAAGACCAGCCTGGTCTACAAGAGCTAGTTCCAGGACAGGCTCCAAAGCTACAGAGAAACCCTGTCTCGAAAAATCAAACTACAACCTAGGATGTTATTGAACTGTGATGTGGGCATAGGGCTTGAGGAAAGGGGAAGCTGAAACCCAGGTGTGCAAACTTCGGACTAAATTTTAACCACCCAGTTACCCGACTAAAGCTTCAAACATCCGAGGGATTGTACTGCAGTCCTCTGTAAAGTACAAAGAACTAGAGATCCAATTCTGAAGCTCCAGAATTAGAAAGAAAAGATTAACAGCTGGGGCTGAGGGAGGATTTGGCTATTTGAAAACCGAATCACATTGCATAGTACTCTAAGAAAATTAAACCCTTTAAACCAACTGCTGTGGCTCGGGTAAGTGTCCCCAGAGGCCCACGTGTCCTCAGACACTTGGTGCCTGGCACCTGGTGCTCTGGGGGGGGTGGTAGGGCCTTTAAGGAGCGGGGCACGGGCAGGGTGTTTTAAGTCAGTGGGGAGCATGCCCTTGATGGCGGGACTTTGGTCCTGTTCTTTTTCTGCTATCATCTTGATGCCAGGTGAACAGCATCCATCACGCTACCACATGCTCCCTGTCAATATATGCTACCTTACACAGGTCCCAAAGCCCAACCAACCGTGGTCTGAAATCTGAGACTATGGGCCCAAGTCAACCATTCCTCCTCTGAAGTAGTGGCTCTGGGATGTTTTATAACAAAGAAAGCTAAGGCATGCCTATTCTTCCTCCATTTCTCCGCGTGTCTAACGAGATGGAAAAGCTGGTACAGGTACTCTCTGTCACACCACCTGTTCCACTGCTGGAGAAGAAGAAATTCCATCAGTAACCCTTGCACTCAGAACACGTGCACCAGGCAACCCGCGAGGCTGTGGCTATATCCTGGGCTCTTATGACATTGCCCCTTTGGGCTGGAACACACTGTCACCTCCTGGGCTGCCACTGTCCACTCGATTCCACTCTGTGGGATGCCAGTGGGTGTGTTCACCTCGTGAACTGTGTTTGTGTTGCTTTTCCAGTACTGATGTGGTTTGGAAAGAATCTGACCCAGCACCTAACGCAGAGATGGGAGAAGCAGGAACTGCCACAATGTTTCCTCCGAGTTCCCCCTGTGCTCTGTTGCTGTACTGAACACTGCCTGGAGAGGGGAGGGTTTATGTTGCTTTTCCAGTACTGATGTGGTTTGGAAAGAATCTGACCCAGCACCTAACGCAGAGATGGGAGAAGCAGGAACTGCCACAATGTTTCCTCCGAGTTCCCCCTGTGCTCTGTTGCTGTACTGAACACTGCCTGGAGAGGGGAGGGTTTATTTCACCTTAGAGGCTACAGTCCACTAGCAAGGGCAGCTAAAGTAGGAATTAAGGCAGGAACCTGGAGAAAGACCATGGAGGAAGGTTGCTTACAGGCCTGCCGAGCTGGACTTCTTATATAGTCTTATACCTGTCCAGGGATGGGACTGGAGGCCTGGGCTATTTAGTGCTGAATCCTCCTATGTCAATCAATGGATCCCCTGTGCTGGATCCTCCTACGTCAATCAAGAAAATGCTTCACAGACATGACCAAAGACCAATCTACATAGAGGTGAGGCTTCCTCTTCTCAGGTAACTCTAGTTTGTGCCAAGTTGACTGTTGGAGCTGATTAGACCAACCAGTTAGACTGTGGCATGCTTGGAGTAAACTGGAAGCACACCTAAGATGGAAGAAAAAAAATCCAAAAATCAAAAAACCCTGCAAGGCCAAGCCCTGCAGATGTAGGAGAAAGGGATCTGCTCATGTGTTTGTTACACATCTGTCAGGATTATGATGAGGAACTCAGATGAGCATCGGATTTCAAAGTTAAAGAGAATGGATGTGGAGTGGGGCACTCGGGAGGCAGATCTCTGAGTTCAAGGCCAGCCTGGTCTTCAGAGTGAGTTCTAGGGCAGCCAGGACTACACAGAGAAACCCTGTCTCAAAAACAAAAATTTAAAGAGGAAAGTCACAAAGTGGGGTGAGCTATTTGCACCAAAAATAATCCACTACACAGTGTTGATGGAGGTGGGTCTTGTATTAATCTGTTGCTTTCATTGGTTAATTAATAAAGAAACTGCCTAGGCCCATTTGATAGGCCAACCCTTAGGTGGGTGGAGTAAACAGAACAGAATGCTGGGAGAAAGAAGCCGAGTCAGGAGTCGCCATGATTCTCCCACTCCAGACAGACGCAGGTTAAGATCTTTCCTGATAAGCCACCTAGTGGGCTACACAGAATATTAGAAATGGGTTAGATCAATATGTAAGAGCCAGCCAATAAGAGGCTGGAACTAATGGGCTAGGCAGTGTTCAAAAGAATACAGTTTCCATGTAATTATTTTGGGGCATAAGCCATGCGGGCGGCTGGGTGCTAGGAACTTAGCCCGCTGCTCTTATTTCAACACAGTGTTAGGGATTTCTATAAAGCCAGAGAAACATAAATGGCTCATGAGAAAAACTGTCCAACAAGCTGTTCCCCAGGTTTCCAGGGTGGCTGAACATCGGGAACATGCATGTCTGCATCAGAAACTGGGCAGTTGTAAAAGGAAGGTGCAACGTCACCTTTCAGTGCGACGGAACCAAATGTCAGACAGCACACCTGTGTGAGGACAACGCACCTGCCCGGCGGTCATCTCCCCCAGAGCATGTGGTTTAACCATTAGCGGAAACAGAAGCCACACTTCTGCCAGGCCTGCCTGACACGGTGAATGCTGTGCCAAGGAAACACGAACTGGGCTCCTGATGTAACTAAAATTAATCGAAATGTTTCTAGTAAATCACATGTGAAAAAGTAAAAAAGAACCAGTGAAATCAATCTTAATAATGCAAGTTAATCTTACTGCATGCAGTTTATATAACCCAGTGCATCCACAATGCTGTCACTTCTGCACACTGCATGGCCAGGCTTCGGCTCAACAGCCACACCTGGACAGCACTGCGCCAGAGGTCCTGTGGTTGGGAGAAGTGCGAGTCAGACGGTACAGGCTCTATGGGTTATGTTCTGTCTGCAGGAGCAGGAGGTGGGTGTGGGGGGCTCAGGTGCAGAGAGCAGTGAGGTCGGCAACTGCCAACAAGAACGCCGCTCTCAGATGAATGCCGCGCTGCTCTGAAAAGGATGGCTTTTATTTCCATCCAGAATGATTATCACACCATTATTTAAACAAATCTGAAAAATTCTAGAATAGTGTAAACTGAAGGCACAGAACAAATCAAAAATATTCAACAGCAGGCACTTAAATGAGAAAGTGCAAATATTTCAATAGTAACAGATCCGGACAAATTTCCTTTACAGATGGAAAGCCAGTGTTTTCTGAGAGATTTTCATGAGATTTTCAAATATTCACCATGCCACCAGGTTGGACACATTTTTATGTATAACAAAGTGGCAGTTATGACACTGTTGGATGGTCCCGCCCCAGAGAAATGACAAGTTTTACAAAGTCTTTCAAAAGTAGCAAGGTTGATTACAAAATTGTATTTGGGGAGCAGGAAACATTGCTTCACATCAATTGCACTTCAGTATCAAATTGTTTCACAGGCGATTGTCCCACAACAGAGTCCACCCGGGCATCCCTCCCTGGTAGGCTGGCAGCAAGGTGACCATGGGAAGCCAAGGGCGGGGGGGGGGGGACGCCAGTAGCCACTACTGTTGCTTTATCACAAAGAGAATTTTTTTTTTAAATATAAATTGAAGTGGACTAATAAGTAATACGGATACAAAGCCCAGCGATGACTGTGAAGGAAGTGGGCTCAGCCCAGGGCCATGCAGAAGCCCATATTCTGATTATCAATGCCGTTTATCTCAGGTCACTTGTAGTTAGCTCTGATTTTGAACTAGGTTTCTAAATAAAATTTTTCAAGTATAAATATTAACCAGGTAAAGATACTTTTCCTCTGACTTTCTTTCTCATTATGCCTTGTAAGGGACGACTGTGTTGAATAAAGGACATAGTTTTCAAAACAAAAACCAAAAAAAAAAAAAAAAAAAAAAAGAAAAGAAAGAAAAAAGTTTAGTGACCAACAGTTGAAGATATTAACACCTAACATCTACTATTTCAGATTAAAAAAAAAAAAACAAAAAACAAAAACAGAGTTTTTTGGTCTCTTGGGGAAACTAAGGACTTCTAAAACACACAGGAACAAAGTTAAAGTCTTCTCTCCAACTTGGCTGTGCTGTGTATGCATTTAACACAGTAATGTTCTTAATCACTGGTTCAATTGCATAAATCACAGAAACATCTCCAGACAAGATTGCTGACAAATACAAACTCTAGAAATGAGTTTTAGAAGAACATCTTCAAACTTTTCCTACATAACAAAGCATTCCTGTGGAAAAGAATCTTCGTGTTCCTGGGCCATTCCAGCCAACGCAGCTCTGCCAGCCGAGGACAGTCACCTCCCAGGTTGCTCTGTCCCTGAATAGCATTATTTTTGATTTTCTACATTATTTAAAAAGAAATCTCATTAGTGGTGTCAGACTTATGTCTTCATTTAAGTACTGGAAATTAAGGTAGAAACAACCCAAAAGTTGCTTTATAAATGGTATAAAAGTTTTGAAATGTTGGCACCAATGGAAAATGAGCAAAACCCAAAATGCAGCCACTTGTAGGGCTGTTTACAGGGCAGGAAGGCTGCTGCAAATGCTGCAGTAAGTTGCTGCTGATGCAGGAATTGCAGATGTAAATCATTTCATGACCTAGCGTCTGTAGGTCGGGAAGCTGCTTCCATCCAGCTGGTGACAGTCTTGGGAGGATCCAAGCACCGTCCCAGAGGGTGGCCACTGAGTGTGTTCAAAATGTAAGCTCCCGGGGCTAGCGGGGGGCAGATCTCTGAGCAGAGAGGAAGCATGGGGTGATTGTAGAAGCGCCACACCAGAGGGACTTCCTTCAACAGACTGTAGGAAGAAGCGAGACTGGAAACCAACGTCAAGACTATACGAGGCTGCCGGGCCAGCAAATGACTGTCAGAGTGACCTTGTTCCTTTGTTCTTTCAACATGGGGACCAGAGCAGAGTGACTCATGCCCACAGTCGACAGGCCATTTACGGCTACAATCATGTCTCCACATCTGAACAAAACACAAGCAGAAACAGAGTGTCATTATCTCAATGGCATCACAAACACGGGCCCAGTGGGTTAGCATCAAAATCACAATTTTGCTCTGGTTGGCCGTCAGCAGCTAGGAATGTTACCACCTCTGGGGAAACTTCTAAACCAGTACTTTCCCTTTACCAACCAAAACTAACTGAACCAACCTGCCCATAACCGGTGGGGACTTAAGGACATGAAAAACAACTTCATTTGGTGAGGCCATCTCTCTAAAAAGTGCCAAATCAAGGCCAGGGAGATGGCTCACTGTACGAGCATTTGCTGCTCTTTCGGGACCTGGGCTTGGCTCCCAACACCTGCATGAAGCAGTTCATAACCGTCTGTAACTCCATTTCCAGGGGTCTGATGCTTTCATGGGCACCTGCACTCATGTCCACATGCACTAAAATAAACACACAGCTCTCAGGGGTACGCCTGACAACCCTAAGTTGGGTAGGGTACATTTACCCACTGGTCCACTGCTATGGCTGCCCATTCATGGATCTCCCATGAACACAAAGTCAGGCAGACATTGAGACTCAGGAAAAATAAAGTGGATTTATCTGACAGCAGGAGAGAGACCTGCACGAGAATGCTCAGAGGGCACTGCCATTCTGCAACACACTCGCTGAAATAACTCTGCTTACAAAACCGGCATATGCACGAGTGCTGAGCCCTGAGCTGGATCATCTTCTAGTACGAAGAACACAACCCACATCGTCAGTGAACACCAGACTCACTTTAGTCTTCCATCGTAGTAAGCAGGGGTTCCTAAGACGATGGTTTTAATGAAGAACGGCTGATTGGTGTGGTTCTCTTCATATCCGCCCACAATACTGAAGCCCCAGCTTCCCAAGTAGCTTCTTCGTAGGACTATATCATGGCAGCTGTGAAGGGCACTGTCAAAGACACACGGAGAAAGCTGACATGGAGGCTTCTCACTCTCCACCTTTGTCACAACATGCGTAGAGAAGGGCTGTTGTGCTTGTGTACCTGCACACTAGGGATCAAGCCCAGAGCCCCACATGTGCTGTTATTATTTTGATAACCCATTCTCTAGCATGATGCAGCGCTAGACAGGCTCACTTCCTCCAGCTTCTCTCCAGCTTCTCTTGCCAAGTGAAGACATAAACACACGGAGGAAGCCTACAGCCTGGCGCCAGTTATACTTTAGAAATGTGCACAGAGATCATGGACTGGTACTCCTCACACACTGTCCACAGCACCGCGATTCTAGTACTAAACGCACCCCAGGCACTGAGGACGAAGAGGTACAAAGGATATTTACATTACAATTCACAACAGTAGAAAAATTACAGTTATGAAGCAGTAATGAAAATAATCTTATGGTTGGGGTCACCACAACATGAGGAACTGTGTGAAAGGATTGCAATGTTAGGGAGGTTGAGAACCACTGCTCACCTGGCCATGGTGGTGCACGCCTTCAGTTCCAGCAGTCGGAAGGCAGAGGCAGGTGGATGTCTGTAAGTTCAAGGCTAGTCTGGGTCTACAGGGCGAGTTCCAGGACAGCCTGGGCTACACAGAGAAACCCTGTCTCAAAACCTCCCCGGCTCTCTCAACAAGACCATTGCTCTAGAAAGCTCTGATGACCCATGTATCAGCTGAACAAGGTTTGTGCGGTTCCCTAGTTTAGACTGTAGCTCTGCAGCAGTTTTATAACAACCATTTACATCATTTATAAAAAGGACTTACTTTTGTTCTATGTGTATGGGTGTTCGCCTACATTTACGTACGTGCACCACATATATGTACAGTGTCAGTGGAGACCAGGAAGACTGTGTTGTATCCTCTGGACCTGGAGTGACAGATGGTTGTGAGATGCTCTGTAGGTGCTGGGAACTGAACCTGGATCTTCTGCAAGGGCAGCAAATACTCTGAACCATTGGGCCAACTCTCTAGCTCCTGATTTCCACTTTTGATGCACTGATAAACACGTACGACATCATTTTTGCTACTATCAACCTCACTCCATAAGGTCCTGCAATGTCTACGAGACATAAATTCTAGGCCTTACAATGAAAAACAAAACAAAATTCATGGGAACAAGCTGGTCAACTCGGCTATCAACAAGTAAAATTCAATACCTATGACATTCTTGCTATCCTTACAGGACAGAACTTCACCAGGCCTGCACTGTGTGTAAACGCTCCTCACTGTAAGTTACACCCACATGAGTCAGATGACTCAGAAACTGTGCATTTTCTGGTCTATTTTTATTTAAGAACCAGCAGTCTCATATTTGGCTATTAGTCAAACATGATTCTCAATGCTTTTTATAGATAATGAGAATCTAAATTATTTTAGATACAAATAACCATAGTTACACACACTCTTCCTATCCCAACACCAAACATCGGCCATCTAGGGAAGGGTCAGCACCCTGGGGTGCCAGTGGAGGTTCCACTGTCTCCAGGACCCCCGTAGCCAGTCACAGAACATGTCACTGGTCATGTGTCCCGAGTCCAATACAGACTGAGTTCTAACTACCTTTTCACAAAATAATCAAAAGTTCTTGGCTAGCCTGGGCTACAGAGTGAGACCCTGCCTTAGAAACCCAAAATTCTGTCTTTTCAAGGAAAGTTGGCTCAATGGATAAACGCCTGTGGTGTAAGTATGAGGCCTGAGTCTGGACAGCCAAACCCACACAGAAAAACCAGGTGTGGGGGTGTGTCTGCCATCCCTGCATGTGGACAAGTACATATTCTATCCTCTTCAAAAAAACAAAACCAAAGCCCCTTTAATGGTATCTGGCAAAATTGTCTTCTTTTTACAAGCAGATACAAATCTTTTTAGCTTAGATGTTATTCAATTTACCTAAAAACTTGCTTTTATAATTTGATGCGCCCACTGGGTGAGCTAACTGTGGAACATACTGTGTAAGACAACGAGAGTGCTCTTGGTACCTTGGCAGCCCGAGCCACATGACCCAGGACGGGGACCAGCTGGCGTCGTACTCATTCTCACTGAAAGCACCTGGCTGCTCCTCTGAGGTCTGGGCTGCCTCCTCCATGATCTGGACTTCCAGGGCTTTGAGGACGACGGCTGGAGACGCAGCGCTGGCTTTTAGCATGGCCACAGCCTCGCTGTGACTGAGATTGGTCAGGTCAATGCCGTTGATATTCAGTAACACATCACCTGTGCCGTTGGGGAAGCCAGAGAATGGTGTGAGCACCACTCGACTCTCCCTTGCCAACCAATCAACAGGTCATTTTCAAGAACTTAGAAGGGATGAGGATGGGTTTTCACTTATTTGTGCTTTTTTTTGTACCACCAAGGGCACGGAGAACATGCCAAACAATTCAAAACTCAAAATAATGTCAGACTAGAGAGGGAAAGACTGTGTCTTGAAGCACCTTGTGAGGTCTGAGTCCAAATCGTTAGCCTTCGTAGCCGTATACGGGGTGAGCACTGCTTCTCTCCTTTGAGCTCCAGAGAGCTCTATGGTTCTTTCTGATCCCCAGACTATTTGATCCTTTACTCTTAGAAATAACCTTAGCAGATTCTATTCAATATTACACAGTTTTATACACAGAAAGAGCCCCAGTGAGGGCATGCATGCTGGGATCTGAGAACAGCCATCCTCAGGCCACTTAGTGAGATAAAACACGGCTTGAATATCTTCCCTTGCTTGAGTGGGAACATGTTTGCTGGTCTCCTGAGTAACACAAGGAAAAAGAGCTACAGAGGCTGTGTGGGGTGGCACACGCCTTTAATCCCAGCACTGGGGAGGTAGACACAGGCAAATTTCTGTGAGTTCCAGGACAGCCAGGGCTGTTAAACTGAGAAACCCTGTCTTGTAAAACCAAAAACCAAACCAACACCCCCCTTCCCCCCCAGCTCTGGGCTCATTAGCTGGCCGTGACTTAGAGCACTACAGGGCAGCCTGAGGCCACTGCTCTGACAGTCAGCCACGCCGAGCACATTTCCATGCCACTGTCTTCTTGGGAGACATGTCGATTTCTGTTTTTAAATTAGGTAATTTACGTCTTTTTACTGAGTCGGAGAAGTTCTTCACAATTTCTTGATATGCCATGTACCCATACATGAACGCAGGACTTGTAAGCGCTTTCTCCCACTCTGTGGGTTACCTAAAACACTGCTGCTAATTACACGTCACACGACTTTGACTTTCATGTGGGCTTTCCCAAGTGCTAGCTTTTGTGAGGGGAGGGGGAAGAGGAGCCTGCCTTCGTTCCTGGGAAAATAACCTTTCAGCTCCAATTTCCTCCCCACATGAGGTCCATCAGCAGAGACAGCGACTCTACCATGGCAACAGTGCTGGGTTACATGTCCTCTCTATGAGCTAACAGAGTTGTGAGGGGACAAAGGGCATGAGGACTCAATCTCTAAAATCAAGTTTGTCCTCCGCTACTTCCTCTTGTCTTCTGCACGAGGTCAGAGAGGACTTTCTGAAGCCTTGTCTCCTTGCAGCTGGATCTCCAGAGATAGAGCTTGGGGCATCAGGCTTGGGCAGCGGGGGCCTCTACCGGTCAGCATCACACAGGTCCCTGACACCTGATCATAATCAGTGCTGTATTTCAGTGAGAAAGACCTTCAGCCTCATCTGCCATAAGCTGGATCTTTTCCAAGATAAAAATAAGCCAAGAGTCTGAGCAACTGCGGGGTCTTCGACCATCATCAGGTTAAATTTCCTAACTTTACAGAAAAATATTATGTTTTCTACACAAGGACACTTTAAAAGATTTTAAAAAGTCATGTTTAACATGAAACATAGTAATTACTCTTTAAAAGTGTGAACTTAATTTTGAGATGACACATGGCAGATCTTCCAAGAGCCTGTCTCACCTCTTTTGATTCTGCCGTCCCGTGCAAGGCAGCCATGGGGTGGCACGCTGGTCACGAAGATGGGCAGTTCACCACTCTTACTCCCTCTGCCCCCGGCAACCGTCATCCCGAGGGACTCGTGCGGCTCCTTCTTTACTGTGATGTGCTTCTCCTGGCACGTGACGCACTGCGTGAGGTCCTACGCAGGGAAAGAGGAAAAGGTGACGGGTCGGTGGTGGGTATAAAGGGATTGTACATTCTACTCCTTAGTAAGGACTGAAAAGAGTGCATAGCTCTTTGGTCTTTTGTTTGTTTTTGTTTTTGAGACAGGATTTCTCTGTAGCTTTGGAGCCTGTCCTGGAACTTGCTCTGTAGACCAGGATGGCCTCGAACTCACAGAGATCTGCTTCTTTCTGCCTCCTGAATTGTGGGATTAAAGGTGTGCGCTACCACACCTTTAAAATGCCCAAAAGATAGGGATTTTAATACCATAACAGCACATGCTATCCATGTGACTGTCAAAGCTTATGATGCCTCGATTCAGTGTTCTTATAGCTAATTCTGTCACTGTAGGCAACATGCCTAACTGCTAACCATGGATTTAATCACGTTTTCATGATGCATTTGTTTTTTAAACAGAGGAGAGCGTGAATGCAGTCCCCCACCACAAATTATGCAGTCGAGTTTCCCGCATTTGGGGAAATCTCTGGGGTCGGCACATCCTGAGAGCAATGGAGAAGTCTCGCCCTGGGAAAACCACCTTCATGGCATCTCCTCTGCCAGGTAAGTCATGATGCATTTTTAACCGTAAAACCAGTGATCACATTTAAACAAGCAACCCGAGAAGATCCGACTTACACGTGGAAGATCACTTCTTGTCAATCACTTCACAGAGGAAGCCTCCCTGACAAGAAACTGCAGAGGCTGCCTCCGGAGGCCACTCTCAGGCATCACACCCCAAACACCTAGGGCTCCCAACCGCACGACAGCCCGCATTTCAGCCCACCTTCTCAGGCTGTAACCAGGAGAGGGTGATGCGAACTAGAGGAGGGGGGCGTCCTCACCTTGTGTGAGCTTGGTCGGCTGTGAGCAGGCGGCTGTGTATGCTGCTGGCTGATGCTGTGTGCTCCTGCTTCACGGGTGCCATTGCTGGGCTGGGGTTTCCCCACTCTGGCAATTGTCAAATTCACTCTCTCTCCGCTGGCCTGGAGAAGACACATTCATCACTACCCACCACAAATGATGTTTGTGGCTTAGAGATCTTAAGTGGAACTCCCTCTCCTCTCCTCCCCTCCCCTCCTCATTGAAGCAGGTTCTTATTAAGTAACACAAGCTAGAGGTTCCTGACTCAGTCCCATGAATGCTCTAAGTAGACAATGCCTGAGACACTTACTATCTATGGATGTCTTAGTCACTGCACCAAAGCCTCATCTGGATAGTCTCTAACTGGTGGCAGGAAAAAGGTCACAGGCTAATGTTTTCAAACCTCTGACACTGACACACACACAGGTGTGTGGACACACACACACACACACGTCTTTAAGAGTTAAATATTTGGAGGCTTGTGGTCGGCTATGTGTGTTTAAACATAAAGGTTCATACATATATTATATATAAGGTCATGTTCTCTAAAGTACATCTGATACCCGGTGCTTTTCCTCGGTCATCACCACAAACCTCCGCCTTTACCGTTTCTCCGACAGAAACTGACAGCCTGCTTTAAGGAACCGTGGTAAGAAGTAAAAACCTTCTCTGTGATTAAAATGAATGATGCTAAGAAACTCCTTTCTGGGCTGGAAAGGTGGGTCTGAGGGTAAAGGCACTCACTGCCACGTCCGATGATCTAAGTTCAATCCCTGGGGCTTCCATAGTGGAAGAGAGCTAGCTACAGCAGCTGACCTCTGAGCTCCACATGCACCACGGATGGCGCGCGCACACACACACACACAACATATAATAATTTACTTCAGTTTTGGCTCTTCAACTGGAAAGCAAGTGAAAGCCAACCTTATTTATTTATTTATTTATTTATTTATTTATTTATTTATTTATTTATTTTTGTTTTTCGAGACAGGGTTTCTCTGTAGCTTTGGTGCCTGTCCCGGAACTAGCTCTTGTAGACCAGGCTGGCCTCGAACTCCCAGAGATCCGCCTGCCTCTGCCTCCCGAGTGCTGGGATTAAAGGCGTGTGCCACCACCGCCCGGCTAAAAGCCAACTTTAATACTATACATTAATCATTCGTCACTTTGGCTGCATCTCCAGGGTTCAACAGGTAAATGCTGAGGTGACAATTAGAATCCTGGCATTTACAGCTCTGATGACTTCACCATGCTGTGGGAGGTGTCAACGGCTACTTGGGGTTTCCTTACAATGCACACTCACTGTCATTGCTGTTAACACCTCAGAGCCCCAAATCCGCATTGCAACTTTCCTTGAGAGCTACTCTGACAAGCTTACTGGCTGAGGTAAACCCTTGCTCCCCTGAAAGAGGTAAAGCCGTGGTGCCTACACTGCACAAACAGAAGCCAAAGTACTCGGGGACACAGGTTTCAGGAAAGCAAAAGTCAACAACAGCAAAAGAACCCTAACAAACACAGTTCTATTTGGGGAAGTTATATATAGCAGTGTGAATTCTGAAGACTTTCTAGAACCATGTGTGATTTTTCCAAAGAAACATCGGTGACCCTGGAATTCTTATTTGCCAATGAAAACAGAGACAGCTGTGTGACTGACGATCCAGGGCCAGTCTTGGGCATTGTTTACCTGAATGATCTGGGCGGCCAGCTCTGGGGTCCCATGCTTCAGGTCATGTCCATTGATGGCCAGTACCCGGTCATTACTGTTGAGCCTGCCATCCTGAGCTGCCAGCCCCCCTTCCAGAAGGTCAAGAATAAAAACGCCTGGCTCATCTGTCCTTCGGACTAATTTAATCCCCAGCTGCTCCGCTGAGTCGCGTTTGTGCAGCAGCACTTGGAAGACCTCATCCCGAGGTGCGCTGCCGTCCGCATGGTTGTTTGCTCGGCTGCCGAAGCGCCTCTCCCGCAGCACGGTGAGATGCAGCGTGCTGCACGGCTGGGAAAGCACGGCCCGGGCATAGTTATGGGACACATTGCTGATATCATAGTTGTTGACCTGAAACATCAAATGAACAAACAAAACTCCTATGACCGATGCATGACAAAATCTTATTTTCCTCACTTGCAGAAATGTCTACATGACATATCTAAAGAAAACCAACATGGAGAAAATACAGGGATCCCTTACCTACAAAGAAAACCACTCTAAAGGTTTCTATAGCATAGAATTTAAAAATGAATTAGCAGCACACTGTGGAGGAGGAGTAGGAACCCGAGTGTTGACGTCAGAGTCTTTGGCGCTGCTAGATATTGATAACCTCAGGGGAACAGGGCACTCTTCCAACACCCGCTCCTCTGGGTCTGACACTTCTTCACAGGACCAGGGTGGGAGGGAGCAGGCTGCATCACGCCAGGGCAAGCCTGCAACCAGCACAGCTCTAGTGGCTCGCAGGCTCAAGTTCTGCTGGATTTCAAAGCTGCTTTTCCTAATGAAGCACACTTACTATAGACAAAATAAATGGTTTAATTTCTTAAAAACTTACATATTCTGAGTGACTTTTAAAGTATGTAATTACAAGTCCATTCTAATTATCAGCATACACATATAATACATATTTAATATGCTGAGTGTAATTCAATATTCATGTCTCATTAGAATGTACAGCCCTGATACAATTACAATGACTGATCTTTGAACACGCAACATCACTTAGGAAAATAGTCCAGCTTCAATTATCCACCTAGGAGCTGGGCATAATTTTCCTATTTATCACAATTAGAGCTCTTTGAATCCATCTGAGATAAAACCAATGCTCACAGAGCATCTCTAATGAGACAGCTCTGGGTTAGGAATGTGTGATCACCTGGAATCCTACAACTAACTCTCCAACAAGTTTACATTAACCAAGCCTTCCCCTTCTTACGTATCTGAGACGGATAGTTCTTTTTTTCTGGATTTGAGCTGCTTTTTTTTCCTTTTGCTTATTTTCTGGGTTTGACAGGTTTGACCAGTACTACCTTGAATTTTGTTGGTTTTGTCTATGGACACCTTTTAAAATCCAGTCATCAAATCTGCAGGCATCATGCATGAGCTCACTATTCTCCCATGTTTTTAGTGTTCATGCGGGCTTTGACAGATAACTGACGGTGGTCCGAGACCAGAACGCCAAGGCATCCTCCAGAAAACCAGGCTGCCAGCACTCGCGGGCCCATCATCATCTCAGCGGTCCAGCTAAGAGCAGACTATTGCCATGTTCACATTCTGCATCTTCAGACAGTCGCAAAGGACACAATGCCTGGCTGAAACACAGCTCTGTGCTCCAGCAGTATGCAAGCATGCAGCCTACTTTCTCTGTAGAGCAGGATGGGGATACTCAACTATGAAAAGACACATTCTCCATAAATGCATGGTTGTCAGTGAACTCCGAAGAAAGCAGCCTGTAACATACTGTTTCTTGATTTTGTAAAAAAGAGCACAAATGGTAAACAAGCATGTATTTTGACTAACTATGGCTTTTGTTGTTAACCAACGCGACATAAATCACTGATTTTCTGCTCAAACTAAAAATATTTATTTTTAATGTTCTAAAATCTGTATCACTTTTAATACTACTGACATAATTTATAAAGAGCAGCATTTTTTTCCTCTAAAATTGCTCAAAAGGCTGCATATGAGCCTCTGAAGAATGCATAAAGCCATGAGAACATGGGTTCCCTTTGTAAAGATGCTACTTCACTGAATACGTGATTGCATGTATGTGTGTGTGTGTGTGTTTCAATATGAACCATTTTTTATGTGGAAAAATCTACTCCCGTTGGCCGCATGTCTACTAATACAAAAGCACAGTGTAGCTCACTAGTCTGCAAATGAACCACCTTATAGCATGGGATTTTCAAACTGGTACACTGGGTTAAAAAGCAAAAAAGACAGATACATACACTTAAATTACTGTTAGAAAGGCCAGATGAGGAGCAGGAACAGCACAAGGGCTGTTGTAGAGACCAAAGAGTCAGGATGCCTGGGAGGGGTGAACCTGGGGAAACAGCTGTAAGATTCCCTCTAAGTACAGGACACTGGTTAGGAATCGAGAAATCAGGCACGTGTTCTCAAAGTGGTGCCAGCCTTGTGCAGCCAGAGCCCCCACATAAAACAACAGCAAAGATACAGCACACAGAAACCATAGACCAGAAACTGAATTTCAAAAACAGTGGGAAGTTCAGGGTGTCTCAGCCATACCAGTGGCCCTGAAAGGGTTTGGGGCGTGGGACTTAAAAAGAAAGCAACACGTGGTCAAGCGGCTGGCTGGACACACCAGGGCCAAGGACCTCCAGCGAAAGTCCCAATCCTGCTGCCCTACAGCCTGGCCCGACCTGCTTTGTTCTGCTCCAGGAGGGGGCTAGTCTCAACAGGCTGTCTGTCATAGCCAAGCTCACTCTTCTGTCGGCCCAGAACCTCTCTGTCACACTGGGCTACCTTTCTTTTTTTTTTTTGGTTTTTCAAGACAGGGTTTCTCTGTAGCTTTGGAGCCTGTCCTGGAACTAGCTCTTGTAGACCAAACTGGCCTCGAACTCCCAGAGATCCGCCTGCCTCTGCCTCCCGAGTGCTGGGATTAAAGGCGTGCGCCACCACTGCCCGGCTTGGGCTACCTTTCTTATTGCAGTGGATTTCCTCAACAAGTGTGACCCCAGGGAGCGGGATCAGTGTGGGGAGGATGGCTAGACAGTTTGTAGGTGAGAGAGTAAGACTGGAGCATAAGGTGAGGGCAGGCTGGGCACAGAGCTGGGTTCCCGCAGGAAGGCTGGCATGCCCAGCTCTTCCAGGGGAAGGGGCATTCTATGAGAGCTGGATAGACTTTCACTTTGAAATGTGTCCCCAGTAGCTAGTATGGTGCCTGGAGCACAGCAGGAAAGGGACAAAATATTAGGAAGGAGCTCCTATTAAGAAGCGAGGCTTCACGAAGCACCTCGGCCCGGACCTTGACTGTCCTCGGCAAACGTGGTTACAGCGGCAGGGCGGTGCTACCTTGACATGAGCAAGCTGGACTCCCAGGAGGAGAGCGGGAGACAGGACAGTGAGGAAGTGCGGCACTGGATGGGAATGAAGTGGTGAAGGCCTAGACTAGAGAGGAAGCAGGGAACAGGGAGGTGGGAGGTCTCGGCAGATCACAGGGGAGGACTGAAGAGGGACGAGAAGGGCCCTTGTGCTTGGGCTCTGAGAAGGTGGTTTTTCCCTTCTTTGTACTTTTCTCCTAGAAATTATCCCCCCCCACACACACTTTCTTCTTTTCTTTTTAAACCTCAGTGACTCAAATGCCCAGGACAGTGTCCCTTCAGACCCCAGCTCTGTGAAAGAGCATGCTTACTGTCCCATCCCTTCAGCCATGCCTTCTAATAAAAGAAAATGCCTGGTCCTACGCTACTGCTTTTGGGGTCCTGAAGGGAGGACAGCGCGAGGGCTGACTAAAACCCCGGAGAGGGATACTGGCAGGACATCGGGAGCAAGAGTTCCCAACTACACCTAACAGTCTGTGCTACAAACTTCTTTACCTCAGGCTGAGTTTGTAGCTCAGTGGGACGGTGCTTGCCTAGCATGGGCACAGACTCCCCGGGATGATGAGAAGAAAGAATATCACCAGTGACCAGGGCTGTGCGGGTCTGCCGCTCACATTCTAGCAGCAATAAATGCAGGGATCAATCAGACATGCGGGGAAGAAATGGATGGAAAACTGGGCATGATAAACCAATAAGAAAGAAACATCTAGCCGGGCGGTGGTGGCGCACGCCTTTAATCCCAGCACTCGGGAGGCAGAGGCAGGCGGATCTCTGTGAGTTCGAGACCAGCCTGGTCTACAAGAGCTAGCTCCAGGACAGGCTCCAAAACCACAGAGAAACCCTGTCTCGAAAATCCAAAAAAAAAAAAAAAGAAAGAAACATCCAGCCTGCTCAATTGTCCCTAGAAGAGCCAGCAAGAGTCCAGGTCAGAAGTGTCAGTGTCAAACAAGCCCAGAGAGCCCTGTACCACCAAGTGCCCAGTCACACATAGGACTGATAATTCAAGGGAGAGAAGAAAATTAGCACCGGAAAGAAATAAAGCAAATGACACACAATCCCTGACCTGTTCTGCACACACAAAGAGCAAAGCTATTAGCTGGGTGTGATGGCCCCACCTGCAACTTCAGCACTTGAGAGGTTAAGGCCAGCCTGGGTAACAGAGAATTTTAGGCTAGCCTGGGCTACATAGTAAGAGCCTGACTCAAAACAAAGCATAACAAAATTAAAATGAAAATAGCTGGGGATGGTGGTATACACCTTTAACCCCAGCACCCAGGAGGCAAAGACAGATAAATCTCTATGAGTTTGAGGCCAGCCTGGTCTACGTATCAGGGTCTAGGCCAGTCAGAGCTACCTAGTCTCAATTCAATCCATCAATCAATCAATCCCAGCAAAACCAACTTTTGTATAGTCCGGGCTCTATACCATTACAATTGTCTAAGTTGTAAAACAAAAAGGAACAAACCAATAGAGTGGTTAGTGTTACCTGAAGAATCTGGTCTCCGGCAAGGAGTCTTCCATCTCTGGCGATGACCCCATCCCGGTAGACTTCCTGGATGACAATATTGATCAGTGGTGTCTCATTGCCGCCCACGATGCTGATTCCTAACTGGATGTATGGGTTAGAGCGGTGGATCTCAATGGTGGTGATCTCCCCTTCTGGTAAACTAAGTGGCTCTTGTACAGCTGCCAAGTGAAACAAGAACAGTGTAAGTTCAGATTCTCTCCGGCTCAGCATGGGATCCTGTAGGTGAACAAGGACTGACCTAAAAAAACGCTGTTAAAACTAGCCACACTCTCTTCTTCCACAGGTGCTCTGTAACCACCAATAAAAAATTACTATGTACTGGGTCACCAGGGAGCACACATTAACAGAAAGCCACCGTGCTCTCAGTGATGAGATGCCACGGCCATGAACCAAGCACAGATAGATCGTGCAAGGCTGCAGAAAGAAAACTGTGGTCTGGGGGAGCCGAGAGGAGCTGAGGAAGGCCACAGCTGCACTCCGCCCTAAGGGGTGAAAACATCGCAGATGTGTCAGGAACTCTATGACCATGGAGGGTGACTTACAGTTTCTAACAGAAAATGAGGTCTACCAGTAAATGGACCGCCACCCTGGCCTTTGTGTGCGTCTGAGCACGTGTACCCAGAGCAAGGGTGTGGATGACTCGGATGATGCATTCCCAGCCACACGGGAGCTGTCTGAGCTGTCATCTTTCGGGGCTCAGATTTTTTTTTTTTAAGCGTTCTCATGTCACAAACAGCAACTTCACTTAACATACAGTGTTTGGGAACAGTGACTACTTGAGCTGTTGCCTTTGTGGTTTGCTGTTGATGCAGGCACGTTTCTGCAGTGGGGAAGGAGGGAGGACCGTCTTCCTCCAGACTGCAGCCAGCTAGAGCTGCACGCTACAAAGGGCGGATGGCGTGGCATGCAAAGCGTTCTCCAGCGCAACCATTGGGACAGATGTCAGAAGGAGGGGAGGACAGGCAAGGGAGACAACTAAGACAGAAGGGGTGAGTCGCACATACAGTCAGCCGTAGCACTCTCCTCGAAGGCGGGGTTGTCCAGGCCGGGCTCATCAGGCCACACAGGAAGAGGGGCAGGTGTCAAGTTTCGCTCTGCAGGCACAGTGCCCAGGCAGTCCGTTTCTGGGGGGCAGGTGCCAGGAGGATCTAGTACAGCGGATCCAGTTTCACCTTCAATCTGTGTCTGAGTTTGGCTAGTTTTCCTTCTCTCTAGATCAACTCTCCGGTGACAGGCTCCAGGACACCTACAAACAGCAGGTGGTTTTCAGATGGTTTGGAAAGGAAAAGCTGGGTAGGACTGAGGGTGAGCGTGTGCACGGCAACTGCTCATGCGCCAAAAGAGCCCAAAGTAGCCACAGTGCAGCTCCTAATCTCTGTCCAGACTAAGTCCTCACTACTTTACCTGGCAGGCAGACTCAGGAAAGACATGAAGACAACGTCAGTCAAAAGCCAATACCTGTAGACACTAGTCACCTGGAAACACCCCAAGAGTCATGGCTGTCTGTATGAAAGAATGAGTGTGAAATCTGCATCAACAGCGATTTTTACAGGCCACATGTCTCAGCTAGGGGGTGGCAATCTGCAGGCTTCTTCATGTGACTGTGCCACTGGGCCTCTCCACACTCGGCGGACAAGTAGACACAGGAAGCTTGACAACTTGCAGCAAGGCCCAGTCAAGGCCCAGCCAATCTGCCTTTGTTAAACACTGGAGATGAAATGGATTGCCTCACCTGTAAAATGAGAACCTTAAGATATGCTATGTGAGCTGAAAGAACTGCTATCCTGCTTATTTAAGCGAATTCCAGGTAGAGGTGCATTTAAACTCAAGACCAACGACTCTTAAACAAAGCTCCCCTTGCTGGCCTTCTGGGAAGCAGGCCAGAGCACATGCACACGCCTCTCACCTGATGCCCTGACTGGACATGGCAACAAGTGGATGCAGAAGGGAAGACATCGAGTCAGGGAAGGGCCACAGACATACCAGACCACACACTTGAGGTCACAGTCTGGCATTCAATGACAATGTTTAAAAACTCCAACATTTGCACCACCACAAAGAACAGAACAGGTTCCGTTAAAATGGAAAGCTGCCCAAGCCATAAAGCAGGACATTTCCCCCAGAAATAAATTTGTTTTTTAACTTCCAACTCCGTTTTCAAGTTTTGAGAAAGATAATTATGGAAGCACCACTTTCTTCTTAGTTCTTATTCTCTCCACCCTGTGATGGAGGGACACAGCTGAGTCTCCCTTCTGCATGGCTGCACAACACCCCAGGGACTATTGAAAACACCTGGCAAGTATTTTTGAAAACGAGATCAAGGAACACAAGACCTTTGTCAAAGATGTGGATTCGTTGGAGACACATTTGAAAGCTATCTTGAAGTGGAGGCAATAAAGTGTCGTGACTGAAAAGCTGGACTCAGATTTGAGTTCCTTAAACTCAAGGGCTGACGAATGTGATTGCACTGGATTAGAAAGCTTCTCCCCACAGAGGAGGCAGAGTGAGGAGGAGCCTATAGAATGGGGAAAACATCATCACCAAGAACACGTAAGATAGGTGATTCATATTTAGAATACATGAGTAACTGCAAAAATTAAAGAGCAAACTCTTAAATCATCGAACAATAAATGGGCTGATGAAAATAATAGGTAGTTCCCACAGGACAAACACAAATGGCCATTATTACTCAAAAACAGTGTTGAGCACCCTCATGGAACATGGGATTCCTTCTCACCTAACTGGAAATGGCTTCCACCAAGAAAACAAGTGGGGACACCGGGAAGGGGGTGGAAAAAGAAGGGCTTTTGATTTGCTGCTTCTGAGAATGCAAATTTGTGCAGTCACAGTGGGGGTCAGTACTGAGGTGCCTCAAACAAAACAAAACAACACACATACACACACACACAAACCAACAAAAACAACAAGTGAAAAACAGAACACAGATACACCCCTCTTTTTTTTGTTGTTTTGTTTTGTTTTTTCAAGACAGGGTTTCTCTGTAGCTTTGGAGCCTGTCCTGGAACTAGCTCTTGTAGACCAGGCTGGCCTTGAACTCACAGAGATCCGCCTGCCTCTGCCTCCTGAGTGCTGGGATTAAATGTGTGTGCCACCACTGCCTGGCCAGATACAACCCTCTTGATTCACACCCAAAATACACATCCATGCTTATTGCTATATTATTCACTGTAGCTATGACACAGAACCAGCCTAGACAGCCATCAATGATGAATAAAGGAAATGGTATGTACAAATAATGAAATTTTATTCAGACATAAAACATTGAAATCATGACATCTGCAGGAAAATAGATGGTACGAAGATCATAATGTGAGATAAGCCGTATGCAGAAAGACAAACCCTGTGCATTTTCTCTTCCATGTAGAATCCCGTGTATATATAGGTCACGGCAGTAAAAAGAGGCCATGAGAAGGCAGCCAGAAATCTCAGGGGAGGGGAAGGAGGAAGGGCACGTAACAGAGTGCGTGTGGCATGGGAGCAGGACTACTTGGCAGGAAGGACAGTCCTGGAGGAATGTGGATAAGAACAAAACACAATAACATACCATTATATTTTATTCTACTTATGACTACTCAAGTATGGAAATGCCATGAGAAACCCATTACTCTATATGATAACCTAAAAAACATCTTTTTAAAGCCAGGAATGATGGATGCCTTTAATCCAGGTACACAGGAGACAGAGGAAGGGACATCTCCGAATTCAAGGCCAGCCAGGTCTACACAGTGAGACTCTAATCTCAAAGAAAAAAATTAAAAAGATTTAATTTTCAAAATACATGTCACACACAAGCACCCACATGGGTAACAGCTAGTCTGCAATGGCAGTGCATGCCTTTAGTCCCTGATCTACATGAACAGAGTTAGCCAAGCGAAGAGCCATACAAGGAAAACAACACCTATCCTATAGCTATTAAATACAGTAAAAATTAATTTTAAAATGGAAAAGTTAA
This sequence comes from Chionomys nivalis, assembly GCF_950005125.1. Classification (NCBI taxonomy): domain Eukaryota; kingdom Metazoa; phylum Chordata; class Mammalia; order Rodentia; family Cricetidae; genus Chionomys; species Chionomys nivalis. The sequence goes on along the minus strand of NC_080088.1, from coordinate 85,829,901 downwards.
GCTTGCTAGAGGGAAGAAGCAAGCATGCTCACATTTCTGATGGGACAGCAAACGCTTAACAACAGGAAGCCACCCACAGAACAGGAAAGACTAAAATGGTATCACGTAAAAACATGGGAAAATGACTTCGTTTGGCCAGCGTCAGGGGAGGAAGTCTATTGATAGAAGCTTTGGGAACACCCATACTAACAGGTTGGGCCACAGCTCAGGAGACCACGACAGAGCCACCAAGCAGGAGATTATGAGCGGAAGACAGCAGTAATCAGGGCAGAAAAGAGGGTCCACAAAGAAAAAGTCAACATGAGACAAGTGCTCCAAAGGGACAAATAGACCAGGGGCTTGGGGTGTGGCACAGAAGCTTTTGTCTAGCACAGCTGAGGTCCTAGTTTCAATCCCAGGGACACAGTCTTGCAAAACACAAGGATCAAAAAGTGTCAGTCTGATTTGACAATCAGAAGGCACCCTGGTGGTGTCTGTCTGTGCCCCAGCACTCACAGGAGGCAGCAAGGTGGGGAGTTCCACAGAAAGAGGGAGCGGCAGCTCAGAACTGCTTGGCTAACACAAGCGTTTCTGTCACAGCCAAAAGCAACTCAGGGAGGAGAGGGCTTATTTCCCCTTTCAGCTTAGAGTCCATCACCGAGGGAAGTCAGGGCAGGACACTGGAGGCAGGAACTGAAGCAGAGGCCATGGAGAAACATTTGCTCTCCATGGCTTGCTCCAATTTGCCTTTTATACAATCCAGGGCCCACCTGCCCAGGGGTGGCACTGCCCACATCAATCCTTAATCATGAAAACGCTGCACAGACTTGCCTACAGAGCAGTCTGATGGAGGCAGTTCCTCAGGAGAGGGTCCCTCTTCCCATGTACCCTCAGCTTGTGTGAATCTGGTAAAACACTAGCCAGCATAACTAGCACAACAACCACATCCTCCAAAAAATAAACACTGGACATAACAGTTACAAGTGGAGAACTTAAGTTAGGACAGCTTGATCAAAATCTGGGTGTGTGAGGAGGAAGAGAGGCTGCTAATGGGTTTCAGACTCCTTTCCAGTTGTTTTAATGTTCTAGAACCTGGATGACACACAGTACTGGGAATACACAAAAAAGGCGCTGAAGCATACACTTTACAAAGGTGAATTTCACATGCAAAACGCACAGCAAAGCTGTTAAAAGCCCAAGGGGCGAGCAGCTCAGAGCAGGCTCAAACAGAGAAAAGCTCACAACCACAGCCTCGTCAGAGCCATCCTCCCTTGCTACATAGTACGGAAGCACAAGGAGGCCACACTCTGGTGGTCCCTGTGTAACAGCGTGATGTATACCAACTCCTGCATCTGCACAACTGTTCTATTAGTACACAGGACACTGAAAACTCAGCTAAGCCAACGAGCAATTGAATTGGAGAAATACAGTCCAAGAACACTCAGATCAGATTTCAAAGGCTTTCGGCTTTTTTTTCTCAACAGCAATACTAAGTTTATTTGTGTGGAATTCTTTTTAAGTCCTTTAAAAACAAACTGAGTTTTTTCTACCAACAAGTACTTCAAAACGCCACTACGGAATATTAGGGCTAAACAAACCTATGGGATCGTCAAAAAGTCAAGATGGGTGTGGTGGCATGTGCTTATAATCACAGCATTAAGAGGTGCAGGCAGAGGGATCAAGAGTCCAAGGCTGTCCTCCTTGTACTTAGCTCAAGGCCGGTAGGTTAAGGGAGATCTCCTCTCAACACACACAGACCCTAAACCGCACAACAAAAACAAAAAGCAAGCTGAGAAAGCACCAAGCACTGAGGACAAGGCCAACAGCTCTCTTGAGTTCAAGGCAGTCTGGTCTAGAAAGGGAATTCCAGGCTAGTCAGAGTCTCCCTCTTTGGAGATCCTGTTTCCAAAGAAACAAACAGGAAAGAAAGCCAAGACAGTGCTAGAATGAGAAAGCTTTGGTAAAGGGCTTGCCTTATGAGAGGGAAGATGTGAGTTAGATTGCAGGACCCATATTATAACAAAATGGGTGTGGTGGTGCACTTTCATAACCCCAGTGCTGGGATTACCAAGCCAGGAAGCCAGGCAGCTTTCTGGAGTTTGCTGGCCAGTGAGAAACTCTGCCTCAAAATCGAGCAAACAAAATAAAACAAATAAACAAAGAAAAAAAAAAAAACAAAAAAAGCCACAAGTGGCCAGTGCCTTGGGTAGTGAACCAAGGCTGTCCTCTGGCTCTACACACACACATATGCACACAAACCAAAACAAGAGCGCCCCAAAACAAGACACAGGTGTGGGAGAGGGTCATCCGCGCAGAGTCAGGTGTGGGAGAGGGTCAGTCACGCAGAGTCAGGTGTGGGAGAGGGTCATCCACACAGAGTCAGGTGTGGGAGAGGGTCAGTCACGCAGAGTCAGGTGTGGGAGAGGGTCATCCACGCAGAGTCAGGTGTGGGAGAGGGTCATCCACGCAGAGTCAGGTGTGGGAGAGGGTCACCCCAGCTAATTAGTAGCTGAGGCAAGAGGATGTTTAAGTCCCAGTGTAAAGCTGGCTTTGGTAACACAACAAAATCTCTATGTACACTGGAGATGGAGCACTCAACACTAATGCAGACACCAGCTAGCACTACAGGGGTCAACCTAGCGAATGCAGGAAACCAGTATAGAGGGCTTAGAACAGTAAGTAAAACCAAAGGGCTAGAAATGCATGCGGCATTGAATTAGATCAGGAGATATATGGGCTGAGACACACTTGTCCAAGCAGAGCTTTGAGGCAGTAGTTGGTAGGAGCAGTGCAGTCAGCCACAAGCTGCGGGCTGCCCCTCATCGGGGACTTCAAATGCGCAGGTCTACCCCAACCCCTGATTAAAATAAAACCAAAGGGCTCATTTAGCAGCAAAGAGCCCAAACAGAGGGATTTTCCTTTCCTATAGGTCATGCATCTGCTCCATTATTCTAGCTCTCTGAAGAAATCCCATGCACAGTAACTTATTTTATGCAACAGAGACACCACTCCCTGCTATGAGGTGCACAGGAGCATTAGGAGGCACAGTGTGGCAGAAGGCACGATGAAGTATCAGTAGCGATGGTCGTGAGATGGTAAAGGGATACTTGTTAAGGTCCATGCTACTCCAGGTCCTTCATGATTATGAAATAGTGTGAGTGGTTTAGAATATAATAAAGACAGATAACACAAAACCAATGTGACAGATAGCAAAAATGGCACAGCAAGGGTGTCTAAAGTCTCCCCTCCATAAAAGCAATGAGAAGACTGGAGAAATCATCAGAACCAACTACGTTTGAATTCTGGAAACAAGGCAAAAGGTGATAGTGGTCAAGAAAGCATTTATTTAAGAAAGGTGGCTGGTGGGCTGGGGAGATGGCTTGGCCACTAAAGTGCTTGAGCCAGGGAAACCTGAAGATCTGAGTTCAGATCCCCAGAGCCTAATAAAAGTCCAGCACTGGGGGAGTGTCTGTAATCCCAGAAAGGGTGTACACACATTGTGTGTGTGTGTGTGTATGTGAGTCATCAGAAACGTGCAAGCTTGGCCTTCACCAGAGTGGACAAAGAGAGGACCCTGTCTGAAAGAAGGTCAGGGGTAAGTACTACCGCCTGAGGCCATCCTCTGAGCTCCAAGTGCGCGTGCACTTTCTCTCAAGGTGCCTGACTCCCAGGAAGAAGGAAAGGCTCTGCACATGACTAGCCCCGCTACTATCCCTAGCTCCTCAGCTGCATGCCACACTGGGAAGCTGTAGGCCTTCAGTAGCAATCAAGAGCAATGGCCAGCAGGTCACAGCATCTTCGATAGCCCTGTGCTCAGAGAAGTGTCATTCATGGGCCTGTCTGGTTTCCTAGAAGACTCCCCTGTACCGCTGCCCACCAGACCAACTCAGCACTGGTCCAGTATAAACAGCCCAGGCATCTCACAGTAGCTTTTTGTTTTGTTTTTGTTTTTTGAGACAGGGTTTTTATGTAACTTTGGAGCCTGTCCTAGACCAGACTGGCCTCAAACTCACAGAGATCCTCCTGCCTCTGAGGATTGGGATTAAAGGCATGCACCACTACTGCCCAGCTGCTTTTGTTAAAAAATAAAACCCCGAGCTGGTGGTGGTGGTGCACACCTTTAATCTCAGCACTGAGAGGCAGAGGCAGGCAAATCTCTGAGTTCAAGACCAGCTTGGTCTACAGAGTGAGTTCCAGGATAGCAGGGGTTACACAGAGAAACCCTGTCTTGAAAAATAAAACACCCCCCCCCCCAAAAAAAAATCCCCAAACTTCTGTCTTGATTGCAGGGGTTGGGGACAGCTTGGTGGTATAGACCTCTAATACTTAGGAGGTTGAGATCACAAGTTCAAGGCTGGTGAGGGCTACAGAGTAAGTTCAAAGCCAGCATGGGCAAATAATTAGGCAAATAATTACTCTTGTTCTCAAAATCAAAAACAAAACAAGCCAGAGATAAACAGCTCACTGGTAAAGTGTTCACCGAGCCTATCAGGTCCTCGGTTTAATTCACAGTACTTATATAAAATAAAGCTAGGCATGGTAGCTCATGCCTATAATTCCAGCACTTGGAGATTGAGTCAGGTCTGGGGATTCCACACCAGCCTGCAGTACACAGGAGGAGCCTGCCACAAAAAGCCTGAAGCTCACTGAGTTGACACACTACAATATGTAAGTGCTCGATACAAAATGAAGAGTCAGAGAAACAAGTGAGACCCAAGCACAGGAAAAGACAGAATAAGGAAGCCCCAATACTGGACAAAGAGGCAAGGACTTAAATTTGTAACTATCCAAGAACTAAAGGAAACCGCATCTGAGCGACTGAAGGAGAACAGGAGAATACATCTCACCAGCAACAATCAACAGAGAAACATACAGTGTAACAGAGAAACCCCACAGTTAAAACGTGCGATGAATGAAATGGGAAATTTAGTGAGCTCCACAGCCCAGACAGCAGGCGGCACACTCAAGAGACGGGCTGCTTGACATTATCCAGGCTGAGGCCTTCTCAGCTTTTCCGTGGGTTTTTCTTTTCTTTCTAAAAGGCTGGAGCAAAGAAAACCAGTTCTGAACCTTGTCTTAAACCAGTGCCCAAGTGCACAACTTATTTGCCCCCATATAAGCATGACCACTCGTTTTGGATGTTAGGTGTGGGAGATGGAAGGAGAGAGTAGGAAGGGGAAGTGCTTTACAAATGATGCTGGTATAAACAAAAGAATCCAACACTAGTTCTGAGACAAGAAGCCGACTAAAGGTCACATGCAAGTACTTTGTATGCTAACTTAAGAAGAAAATGAAACATGCATTACAGAGAAGAAGGAGGAGGAGAAGAAACTATTCATGCAGTTAGGCTTGACCAAGATTAGCACATTCAAAAGTTTCTGGTGGGTAGCTCAGATGCCTGCTGGTGATGGAGACAGAATATACAGACACGCTATGTACTTTTCCAAGTCTCTATTAATTCTGCCTTCTCTTGGCTCCCTGTGTTAGACAACATAGCTTGGGTTCAAGCAATTTCTCTATAAATCTCCACACTTCAAGTTTTAAATACTTTTCCCCCTTCAGTGCAGGAAATGAAACCACGGCCTTGTACATGCTGGGCAAGTTCTGCTACTACTGGGCCTTGCCGTCAGCTCTGTGCCAACAAAACATGATGTTCTCAATCCCCATGCCTCAGTTTCTCATGATTCAGTTGTTTCTAACGAATGAGATTCCTTTATAACACTGTTCTCCTAGAACGGAATACATACATCCAGTCACATGCCTATGAAATGCTGACTGCTCGCTACAGCAGAGCAGTGGACAGACTCCAGGGTAGAGTAATGTGGTATACATACACAAGATAACAGAGTTTAAGCCTAACCATATATTAACTAGCTCTAAATTGTCATGCACTGGGAGATGAAAGGACTGGATCAATCTTTAGTTCCATGATTTGGTGTGTCATTCTACATGAGACCTGTGATTCATCAGAATCCAGTACGATGTGCAATGCATATGACTAATGCTGGTTAGAGTCAATACGCCACAAGCCATTTGAACTAATGCTTGAAACAAATCCATGTATTTCTGACGCTTCATGTGAGTCTGCAGACATGCGCTGTTATCTGCATACCCGTGTGTGAGTGAGTGGATTATGTGTGGGTGTCCATGAGGAGGTCAGAGAACAGCCTGCAGGAGTCGGTTCTCTCTTTCTACCCTGTGGGTTTCAGGGGTCAAACTCAAATCGTCAGGTTGGGTGGTAAGTGCCTTTATTCAATGAGCTACGGCACCAACTCAGGTTTATATAATTTATTTTGGAGGTCATTTCTTACTAAAATCAAATTATAGGACTCACCAACTAGTTATACAAATAAATTACTTAACATTTTAAACAAATGTTTATCAGAGCAAAAATCAGCCCTAAATATTTACTTTTCTAATTGCTACTTCTTATTCAGTCAAACCTCTCAACACAGAATCTTCGAGAGCTCAGCAAACTGAAACAGTCAACACATTTCCACACTTTCCCCAATAAAATTGCCATTTTCACTGGCTGTGAGTTGGTGTTCTGTGGTGTATTTAACCCTTCACCACTCTTTTTGCTGTTTGTTTTATTTGAAACAGGCATATTCACTATCTAGACCAGGCTGGCCTGGAACTCACAGAGGTCTGCCTGCCAAAGGCATGCGCAACCTCAAATGCCTTTCACCACTCTTAGACTGACTCCCATGCACCAACCATGCACAATGTTGCAATACGAATCTTCACGTACAATTTTTTCTTAGGAAAATAAGCCAGAGAAAAGAATGTTTTCATTTAGTTTCTTTTTTTAATGCCAAACTCCCTTACTCCCTTGTAAAAGGAATCTAGTATTATCACCTGTCACCCATTTGAGCTTAAATTGCATGGTATGATGAAGAAAATATTACTAAGTGGTAATTGTACACTGTGGCTTTCACACTCATGCTTGAGATGTATTATTAAGTACGGACCAATGCAACTTATTTATTGCATCTCTCACTTGATTTGGTTCATGTATTCACTGGTGCTTTATTTTTTACTGTTGTGTAATTTTTTGGAGACAGGGTCTCACCATGTAGCCCAGGCAGAACTCAAACTCTCAATCCCCCTGCCTCTGCATGTCATGCTGGGATTATAGGCACGAGGCACCCTTCCTGAGCCGTGTGTTTGACTATCTGTTATAGCTACCCTTCTGTAACACTTCTTTAGTGCCCTTTCTGCTCCTTTGTGCTTACCTGTTCCTTTTTTTTTTTTTTGGTTTTTCGAGACAGGGTTTTTCTGTGGTTTTGGAGCCTGTCCTGGAACTAGCTCTTGTAGACCAGGCTGGTCTCGAACTCACAGAGATCCACCTGCCTCTGCTTCCCGAATGCTGGGATTAAAGGCGTGCGCCACCACCGCCCGGCGTGCTTACCTGTTCTTAAGGTGTGCCTCCAGGTCACAGCGCTGCATCACATCTTGGCACACAGAAGCAAACGGACACAGAACCAGTAACTTATCTAGAAGTTTATGGACCAGGATGCTAGATTTCTTACACAACTTGAAATGAAGTCTCTTGCGGTCCAGTGGGCAGAAATCTTTCTCTTGTAGGAAGTTTCTTAGGCACTTGTGGCAGAACGTGTGTCCACAGGGTGTGTCGAGCGGCTGCAGCAGGGGCTGAAGGCAAATGTGGCAGACAAGGTCATCGTCCACTTCACCCTGGTAGTTGTATAAGTGGTTTTCTCTTGCCCAGTGCTGCTGGCCACACTCAAAGCACAGGGGGTCTAGGGAGGAGGAGGAGGAGGCCTGCTCCACGGGCACCATCTCATCACTGGTTGTTCCCATCTTGGATCAGCAGAGTCAGCAGGCTCATGGGTCCAACCATTGGGAGTTTGTGTGTGACTAAAGCCAAGTACAAACAAAAGTAATTAGTATCGATTAAGGTAGGTAAAAGGATCAATAAAATATTAGACAAGTTTTCAGCAAAAAAGTTTATTGGATACAAAACAGTGATAAAAATAATAAAGGAAATTAATTTGCCGGTTGGGTGAGAAAGGAAGAAAGAGTGAGAATCTGCCAAGATGTAGGCAAGGAAGGAACTTGTGAGTCAAAGCGAAGGCAACGTGTGCCACCCAGAACAACATGAGAACAGCTGACTTCTTCCTCCGACTAGAGTCCCCCTGCACCTACACCCCATCCAGCGGGAAGGCTAATTAATCAATTATACTGCCTCGCTCCACTGATTAGGTCCCCCAAACCCGCCCCCCCTCCACTGCCCACTGGGAATCTCAATCCCCCAGGGCACAACAGTGTGGCTTTGTCATCTCACTTACACCACCTTGTTCTGAGCTGATCCCTCTACAGCCTTTTATAAGAGCAGTGTTTCTTAAATGCAGTCAAGGCTAATTCTGTAACTAAAAAAAAAAAAAAAAAAAAAAAACTTTGTTCCACATTATGGGAAAAATACATTTCAAAACACAAAGGATTTGAATAGTCTCCCCACGCAAAATAAAGGGAAAGTCACATCCCACAGCACATACAAACAACGTCTGTGCAAACTCTCTAAATACTTCTTACTCCAAAGGAAAGAATGCTACAATTCAATTAGACAGAGGAAAGGTTATAAATTAGATCTGTTTTGGTCATGTTTAACAGAGCAGCTGTGTGTGCATGCCTTCACTAACACCAGACTCTCAACATCCTCCACCTGGAGGTGAGGTTCCAACTGGATGCTGCCCTAAGGCACTAGGGGTTAAAAAAACGCAACTCCAAAGGCAAAGGTCCTCTGTCTCTCTTCTGCAGATACTGGCTGAGCCTCCAAAGTGTGCTGAGCAGTGAACGCAGGCAGGGAGGATAGTTATGAAAACCCATCATTAAAATTGCACGTGATGAACACTCTAAGACTTAAAGTCAAGCACAGGATAGGCTAAGAATGCAAGAGAGAAGGAGAGATTGGCATTTAACTCTGTTTTGCTTTGTGGAAATATTTCAAAAGGATAAAACAAAACAAAACCCCCTATACTTCTGTATTGTGATAGGATACATCAGTCAGAGCAGGGATGTGGGTGTGGGATAAGGGCATCTCAGGAGAGAAGCACACCACACAAGGCAGAAAGGCCAGGGGGCAGACGGCACAGCCAGGAAACAGAAGCAGGAAAACATCTCTTGGAAATCTAAGCCTGAGAGCCCCTCACCAAGAACAGCAAGAGCAGTGCCACATGGACTATGGGGTCTGTGCTAGTGTTTGCTGTTTTAAGAAACACTTATCTATTTAGTGTGAACACAAATGTGTGTGTGTGTATACATGTAAATCACACAAATGTGTACATGTAGAGATCAAAGAACAATTTGTGGGAGTCAGTTTTTTGTTTTTTGGTTTATTTTGTTTTTTTGGGGGGGGACAGGGCTTCTCTGTGTAGCTCTGGCTGTCCTGGAACTCACTCTGTAGACTAGGCGGGCCTCGAAATCACAAAGATCCACCTGCCTCCGCCTCCCAAGTGCTGGGATTAAAGGTGTGCACCACCACCACCCAGCTGGGAGTCAGTTTTCAACCATGTGGAACCTGGGGATTGAACTCAGGTTTCCAAGCTTGGAGACAGATCCCTTCACCCGCTGAGCTATCTTGCTAGCCCCGAAACTGCTATTTTATGCAGAGTACTCATTTAAAAAAAAAAAACAAAAACAAAATTGGGCAGAGTAGCACACACTCCTAATCCCACCACTTGGGAGACTGAGGCAAGTTCAAAGCCGGCTTGGATGACATCAGACGACTGTATGTCAAATACACCTACATTAACCAACAAAAGCAAACACCAGCATTCTAAGAGATTTAACAAGAATGGCCGTGGATTGGGAGGGGGGTTCAGGCAGGTTAGCTAGATCCAACCTCAGATAAATCGTTCCTCCCCGAAAACCAGTAAAATAATAGTACTGTGGCCCCCTCCTTCCGTACGGAGATCGAGACAGCAAATACTTCCTGAGGGAGCTCCTGAGTCTTGTTCTTCATGCTCTGAACACGGCAGCTATTCTGTCAGTGAAGGACGCATGAGAAGAAGGAAAGCAATACCACTAACTCAGAATTCCTACAGTCTCTTGTTTCCACCTATTTTGCAAGAAAATTCACATATCTTTTGCTCTTCTTTCATGTGATAGTGCTTATTCTAAATTTTCTTTTCCTCAAGAAAATATATGGTACTGCTAGCCTCCCACATAATGACTAAGAAAACATTTCTCTTAAGATTATTGTGTTTAGCTGTTCCCTATGTCTTTAAATATCTTCAGTTCCTTATTTTCATTTTATCACAAAATCTTTTCATGAGGAAAATTAGCATAATAACAACTACGTTACCCCCACCCACGAAACTTGTCTTTGCTGCCACGGAATAAACACTCACTCAAAACTGAACTTGGCACAAGCAGTTAGGAGCACAGAGCCTGAGTGGCCCTGGGGGGAGGGGTCAAGCCCTTGCTGGACACTGACCAGACTCCCTACCTGTCAGTGGTGGCAATGGGCCCGTATAAAGAACAGTGAGCACTGGGCACACTCCTTACACATTAGCTATGAATACGATAGAACAGCAGGACCAGGCTGTCATTGCTCTAACAACTAACAATTAGCAATTACTAAGAGAAGAAACCCCAATTCTTTCTCGCTTCCAACTGCTGGATGGCAAACGAAGTGATCTCAACAAGAGAAGTGTGACATGAGGTGAGTTTTGAGCAAAGGAAGGTGGCCTGGCCTCACTTTCCAATCCCTATTGCTCTCCAGTCTACCAGCCCAGCAGGTCCATTCCCTCCCCTTTGTGTGGAGTCCAGGATGAGCCTTACACACTCAGAGCCCAGTCACCATCTGAGTGTCTGCCCCTTAAAGGCCCCTACACCCGGGAGCTTGGTCCCAGCATGATGGTGTTGGAGAGGTGCTTGGTGAAAGGCGTTCTGGTCACTGAGGACACACCCTGGAGAGAGTTGAACACAACCCTTACAGAACCCTGGCTAGTTCCCACAAAAGTGAGTGGGTCCAAGAACAAGCCTGGTCCAGAATTTCTCTGGCTTCTCATGTCACCAACTTCCTGTCCTTTCTCTGCTGTTCTGTAACCAGGGCCAACAGATGAAGATGCTGCTCTTGAACCTTTCCTGCCTTATAAAGTAGTCAGCTTCAGGTGTTTTGTTATAATGACAGAAAACAGACTTAAGATAGTTTTTATCTGTTATGTCTGCTACAGAGAACACAACTCAGCTCATGTGGAATGAAGGGCTGGGGATGCAGCAACGGTTAAGAGCTTTTCAGCTCCTGCAGAGTACCTGGGTTCTGACCTCACCACCCACGTGGTGGCTCACAACCATCTGAACTCCAGGGGCTCTGATTCCCTCTTCTGACCTCTGCAGGACTGCACACACATGGTGCACATATATAAGTGCTGGCAAACATCAGTGCTACCAATTATGTCACATGGGAGACATCTGTAGTCCCTTTGACTCACCAAGGCCCAGCACCTGAGAAAACCCTCTCCTCTCCTCCTCCTTTTTTCTCACCACGCCCTCCCTTGGGGGCTCCTCTCTGGAATCCCGCCAGCTCTTGGTGTGGCTCCTTCCCCATCAGCTCTTCACACACCTTCATCTTAACAACTTCTGTGTGCGGCATTTGCGGATGTATCTTATCCCTTACTGGAAGGGAAAGACGGTGTCTTTCTTTTTTCTTTCTTTCTTTCTTTTTGGTAAATTTCACTAAATTTGGGGACAATTTCAAACATTGTGGTTCCTCTCTTGCCCACCCTCTCTATCTCCCCCCCACCACTAGCCCTTTGCCCACACTCACATCTTTTTGCTTCACTTTGTGACCCACTGAGTTTAACCAGAGTCATTTGTGTTTAGAACTGTCCACTGGAGCCTGGCTGGCTCATCAGTGAGCACACAATTAAAGGCATCGCACCTCCTGCAGACTCTGTCCTAGCCAACAGCTCTGTGGGGAGGGGTGGAGCCCCAGGAACCCCTCCCCAATCCGTGACTGAATGCAGGCAGGCCCCATCTTGTGTAGCCCATTGCAGAAGCCACAGCAGTGGGAAATCCTGACCGCACTGAATGTGCCATACAGCAAAGCACTTCACAGCCCTTCCCCCTGCAATGTCCCCTGAGGCTTTAAGAGGGTGTGGTATAAATGTCCTGTGTAGGGAAGAGCACTCAACTGTCCCTTATTCCGAGCACCTCAAGCAGACCTGTGTCTCTGCACTGACTGGCGTTCAGTGCCAAGCACTAGTCTGTGGCTGTAAGCACAAACGGTTAGGAGGCAGCCTGGGGCCGTATCGGTTCTGCTAAACAACAGCAGTTCCACTCCCCATTTCCACTTCTTGGCATGTATTAAGCACTGAAAGGAGACTTAGGTGAGCCTGGAGTATGTGACTCTACAGGAGGAAACTGTGGCTCCGCACAGCAATGACCATGCTGCAGCCGAGCCTGCAATTTACAGACAAAAACAAATAATGTTGCTCCTTCACCTCAAAGGCTAAGAAAAATGCTCTGCATGGTGCCAGCACCAAGCTCTCCCTACAGTCCACATTGCAGATCAGCTTTGACAGCTGCCTTTCATGAAGCAGTGCTTGTGAAATTGACCTCAAAATCCCTTTAGCCACTCTGAGAGTTGTGGAATGAAAGCAAAGTGGATCCAAACAAAACCTCACAACTACCATAGACACAACACCTACATCTCTGCGCATCACTGTGGAGAAGCTAAAACACTCGCTTCCTACAGAAACCTGCACAGGAATGTCAAAGGGCAGATGACAGGGGTAACCCACAGACCCTTCAATAACTGACCAGCTGAGCAAACTGTGACACACTTGTACCACAAACTACTACTCAGCAAAAAAAAGGCACGGATGCAATCCACTAAATCTCCAAATTAAGAGTGTGACTGGGGTTGATATTAAAAAGTTACATTCACCTGGGCGGGTGGTGGCGCACATCTTTAATCCCAGTACTTAGGAGATGGAGGTACGCAGATCTCTGTGAGTTCGAGGCCAGCCTGGTCTACGGAATGAGTTCCAGGAAAGCTAGATCTACACAGAGAAATCCCGTCTTAAAAGAAGAAAAACAAAACAAAACAAAAAACCAAAACACATCAAAACAAAACAACAAGAAATTGCATTAAGAACACTTGTTCTTGCAGAAGACCTGGGTTCAGGTCCCAGCACCTACATGGCAGCTCACAATTGTCTCCAACTCCAGTTCCAGGGGATCCAACACCATCTCCCACCTCCCTGGGCTCCTGTACATAAACTCATGCAGGTTCATTGTAAACACATAATTTTTTAAAGTTGTATTTTAAATAAATAAGACAAAAACCTTTCAGCCTATATGAGTCTATAACATTCCTGAGATGACAAAATTCAAATAAAACTAGCTCAATCGCTGCTGAGGTTTGAAGGTGGGGAGAAGGCAGCATGAAGGGTCTTGTGGGGGTAAGCATGGTCTGTATCTTGTTAACACCCATCCTGGGTGGACTCCTGAACTGTTGGTCTGTAAACAGCAATCACAAAGGAAGTGAGCTCTGTGTCATCTCTTCTTACAACAGCACGTGAATCTACATGTCCCTGAAGGAGAAAGCTGTTTAACACATCGCTGAAGAGCCCAAGCATCCACATCTACTGTACTGGTAGCGCAAGCTAAACATTCATGTGTTCATAAACCAGTAAGTCCATCACTCACCTCTTTGTGAAAAGGAACCTTTTTTTGCCTCCTCCGAAAATTACAAATCATCATAATAAAAATAAAAATGTGAGTAGTTATAGTTCTGAGCTACCTTGTGCTACACCATGAGATCCTGTCTCAAAATAAACTTTCTTATTGCTGTGATGAGACACCATGACCATGGAACTTAGAGAAGAAAGGGTTTAATGTGGCAACAGTCTAGACGGGGAGTTCATGATTACTATGACAAGGAGCTTAGAGTTTACATTCTTATCAACAATTAGGAGGGAGGGAGGGAGGCGGGGGCGAGAGAGAGAGAGAGAGAGAGAGAGAGAGAGAGAGAGAGAGAGAGAGAGAGAGGAGAGAGAGAAGGGAGAGAGAGAGAGAGAGGGAGAGAGGAAATTAACTGAGACTAGGTCAGGCTTCTGAAACCTCAAAGCCCGCCCCCAGTGACATGCCTCCTCTAACAAGTCACTTCCTAACCCTTACCAAGACAGTTCCACAAACTGGGAAGCAAGCATTCAAATGTATGAGCCAACCCGGGCCAGTCTCATTCAAACCATTCAATTCTCCTCTCTGGCCCCCACAGGCTTGCAGCCATATCATAATGCAAAAATGCACTTAATCCAACTTCAAAAATCCTCATAATCTTTCAGTTTAAAATTCCAAAGTTCAAAATCTCTTCTGAGGTTCAAGGCAACCTCTCTTAACTGCAATCCCCTATAAAATTAAAAAAGCAAATTACATACTTTCATTCAACATACAATAGTGCCGAATTCACATTCCAAAAGGGAGGAACGGAAGCATAGTAAGGAAATATTGGAACAAAGCAGGACTGAAACCCAGCAGGGCAAACTCCAAATCCTGCTCTGTGTCTGATGTGGAAGGGCTTACTTAGCTGGCCCTTCTTGCCAGCCTTGCTGACCACCACACTCCCCTCTCTGGGTTCCCCTTCCTTTGCAGCCTTGCATTTCTGCAGTTCTGTTTCTCCAGTTTCCAGCCTGTTATGAGCTCACACATGATGGACAATTGGAAGGAGTAAGCAAAGTTAGGAAAGTGGTTGGACCTTGCCTGGGAAAGGGAGGGTGAGTGGTGGGTGCAGATACTGCGGCTCTTCTTTCAGAAGAGCCTGTCTCTTTTCACAAGAATAAAAACTGAAAAGAGAAGCCTGTTGGGATGAGTCCTGCCTGCTATAGGTCAGATCTTAAAATGTCCCCAAAAGGCCCATGTAGTGGGCCTCAGCGTGGCGCTAGAGGAAGATGCAGGTTCTTTACAAGGTAGGGTCTAGTGGTGCCTTCTGTCACGGAACTCCCACCCCCTTGCCCAGGGTGACACGCGGACAGAAGTCTAACTTTGAAATTGTGTCAAAAGAATGGAGCAACTGCCGCAGGCATTTGCATGGTAAATGAACTCAAGGCGCTGATAGAGGAGGCCTTCCTGGAGCACCTGGGCCTTTTTCTATCTGAAAAAGCCTTTGTATCCTTGGCTGCATAAAAATACTTAGCACATTATATGGGAGCTTCAGATAACTTCTACTCTTAATCAACCTTTATCCTAACACACAGGACTAAGAACTAGGAAGCCATCAACAGTGAGTTCCAACAAGCCCACATTTACAGTTTTCTCATGGACAAAAAACTCACCTCCTGTCCCCTTTCAGCAAGTATCTGAAAAATCATTTAGACCTATTCTTAAGTTGCTGCTTGTCATTAGATGTATCCCTATTTACTAATCTACAAAGTTGAGCTAAACAAAGGTGCTAGACACGCTGAAATTGAAGCCAGCTCCAGGTCAGCTGGGTGACCAGACCAGTGCATAGCGTGTTTTTTCATTCATTACGTTTATCAAGTGTCCACTGTGTGGTACCCTAGAGCGCTAGTACCCTTGAGCCCTGGCTTCCTGTCTTTAAACATCAGCTGTGCCCAATTACTGATCATACTCACAGACACACTCCACAGCAATTTAAACTGTTTTTATTTTACTTATCACCATTGTGTGTGTGTGTGTGTGTGTGTGTGCGCGCGCGCACGGGCGCGCATGCAAATGCACTTGTGTCACAACGAATATATGGAGGCCAGAGGAACTTTGAGAATTAGTCTTTCCTTCCACCTTTGGATCTGGGTTTTGCACTCAAGAGCTACTGAGCCATCTTACCAGCCTATTCCATAGCAATTTAACCCAGAAACTCCTATCATTTTATCTGTTTTTAAAGGATTGTATTTATTATTTTGTGTCTCAGGTTTTTGTCTGCATGTAATTTTTTTTATGTATGCCACATGAGTGCCTGGTGCCCAGAGGCCAGAAGAAAGCTTTGGCTCCCTTTGAAATGGAGTTACAGATGGCTCTTAATCACCTCGTGGGTGCTGGGAAGTGGATCTCTCTGGGTCCTCTGCAAAAGTACCAAGTGCTCTTAACCACCGAACTACCTCTCCAGCTTCATTTGTGTATCTTTTAAAAAAGATTTACTTGGAGCTGAAGTTCAAACTCAGTTATATATTGAGTTTGAAGCCAGTCTTCTACATATTAGATCTTATCTTTAAAACGCAAAAAAAGATCTTTGTGGAAAGAACTCCATGCAGAACAGCCTACAGCGCATGGCTCCTTCCCAGGGCACGCCTTGTCAGCCTGCTGAATAGTGGCATTCCTAACATCTCGGGGAATGCCACAGACTTACCAGCATCACATGACAGACAAGCAGTGGGGGTGGGGGAGGGAGCTATGGCGTCCGGTACCTTGGTTTCATTACTATTATCAGCCGAGGTGATACACAGGTGTTTACATGTTGCTTCAAATACACTCAAAGGCAAGGACTCAAATTTTAATCAAATGGTTGCCTATTTTCTTTTAACAGATGAAAGCTTTCAAATGTTTTATTCCTAGAAGAAATCCTTTTAAAATTATCTTCAAGGGACTGATAAAATTTCTTTCAAAGTTTTTCTTAATTTCTACCTTCTATAATTTTGGGTCAAAATTACCCAAGGCAAGAAAGGTCATCAACAAAGCACTGATTTGAGTTTGAGTCCTAGTTCAGAATCCAGCCCTGTCACCAGTCACTGACGCCACTAAAATACCTGCAAACCTCGGCCTCTCCCAGGGAAGCAGAGATAGCATCCTACCAGATCAGGGTGGAGTAACTTCTCACTGTCACAAAATATCTTAAGATGAAGTTGACTCCAAGTTCTCGAAGGGAGAGGGTGGTGGAGTGCTAGGCAGATGTGCTATCCCACTAGACTGGTGACCAGGAGGCTCACCTGGGCCTCCCCAGCTCCTTCCGGCCTTTACCTGTATAGGAGCCAGTGATCTAGAGGACTGTCACTCACAGATCAGAATGACGCTAGAAATACGCTGCGCGCACGCATTCCTTTCATTCTGGCCCCAGAGGAGCACAGTTGTCTTTACTGCTGCCCCTGTAGTGCTCTGAGTCCAGTCTGTATGGGGCTTTTGTTTCTTCCTTGTGCTTGCTCTATTGTCACTAAACACCTGACCTGGAAATCCCTATCTTCCCGGGTAAGAGCCACACACTAGAGGAACGGTGGGGTATAGTATTACTTTCACAGCAGCTGAAACTACAACCTGTAAACCAATAGAATTTTCTCAGCCGTGTAGTGGCGCACACCTTTAATACCTGCACTTGGGAGGTGGAACAGGTGAATCTCCAAGAGTTCAAGGTCTACATAATGATTTCCAGCCAAAGCTACATACTTAGTGAGACCCTGTCTTGAAAATAACCAGTAATAGTAGTTAATAATAATAATAGTAATAATAATAAATGAAACAAATGATTTTCTCTCCTGCTTCCAGTTTAGGTGCTTTATAGGATATGCAGCTGCAATGGTCTCAAAACACAATCTCAACACAAGTGATTGTAACAGAATAAACAGATGGGTTTCCATGGCAGAATTTGCCAGACAACCTCACATTTTCCATAGAAAGTACCAAAGCTACAGAGGAACAAACTTGCCCCAACACACACAAAGGAATCGGCAGGAAAGTGCTTCTCTGCAATCAGAACCACACAAGGAAACACATGAGGTGGAACTAAACCCGTCAAGATGGGCTCATGGTGGCAATGTCAGTAATAATTAAAGTCACATTAAGACTTCATTACCCTATCTATGAGCAAGATCTAAACTGAAATGGCACAGCTTTCCAGGCGAATCAAAGGCACTGATAATTAAAAGAACAGACCTACACTATTCAGTTTTTCCAGTTATAGCTTAACGTAGATGGAAATTATTAGATCAAACTGGCTTTGGGCCAGACTTCAAAGGCATCACTGATTTCCCACAGTAAACAGCCAAGGGGCTCAGGCCAGGGACCCAAAGCCTAGTGCTTACTCTGAATAATTCGCATATGCCACCAGAGGGCCTTCGGATGAGGAAAGTGAGCGGTGGGAGTGGCAGCTCTAAGGCTGGGGCAGAAAATCCTCACCATGTCACAGTTCAGCATCCATGCAGACACGCCACAGGTACAGCATCTTCTCAAAGCCCACGGGACTAATGTGCATTGATGGGAAATGAACATTTTGCTGTCAGACCAGAAATACAAAGAGGCTGTATGCACCCCTAATTATATTAATTTCTCAATTTTCAGAACCCAATCAAAACTCTTGGTTTTATGTTATTATTTCACAAATGACTACACCAATTTACTTTTCTGACAGTTCTAAGTAACTTTCACAACCAAAATATATTCAAAAGCAAAATATTTGTCTGTCGCTCCTGTCTCCCCCCTCCTCTCCTCCTCCCTCCTTTCTTCCCCTCCTCCCACTCACTCAGGATTTACAAAGACCCCTAGTCTGTTGTGGTGGTGGACACCAGCAGTGCCAGCACTGGAAGACTCGGGAAGGACTGTTAAATTCAAGGCTAGTTTAAGCTGGAAAGCAAGACCTGCCTCAAAAGCCCCCTCCCCCATCAAACCAACCCAGACTCTCCTGGGGCTTCTGGTCCAGTACTGACAAAGATTTAAAAAACCAAAAAACTCTGGCCTTTGTGTTGTTTACATTTGGGGGGAGATAAATAAAATATACGTTTTGTCATTTTTATTCAATGCTGGATATAGAGCCAGGGCCTCAGGCACACATGATCTTCCCATTGAATTGCATCCCTAGCTGCCAGAACACACAGAAGCAAGGAAAACAGAATCCTAGAAAGGCAGAGTTTTCAACAAGTAGTCAGGAAGGCACTTAGTTAAAATTCTTTTAAATTGAAAAACAATAAACAAATCAAAACAAGCTGCTGGGTAGTTACATGGGATCTGCCACTATTAATGTGTTTTACCTGCACATATGTCTGTGCACTGTGTGTATTGGTGAGGGCAGAAGAGGGTACTGGATTCTCTGGAACTGGAGTTACAAACTTGTGAGCTGCCGTGCTGAACCTAGGTCCTCTGCAAGGGTAGCCAGTACTCTTAAGCCATCTCTCTCGGCCCAGAAAAATACAAATATCAACATAAAAGCAACCAGGATTGAAATATTTTGGAAAAGAACACATGGCTCACAGGAATCAGAACTGTGTTACTCTCCAGAGCAGTGTTCTCAACCTTCCTAACACTGCGACCTTTACCACACTTCCTCATGCGGAGCTGACCCCCAGCCATACATCTGTTTTTCCTTGCTACTTCATCACCTCAGTCTGAAACTTTGCTACTGCTATGAATCAGTAAATATCTGACGTGTGACCCCTGTGCAAAGGTGGTCCCACGTCTCAAAAGGGTCGCAACCCACAGGTTGAGAACCACTGATCTAGAGGGTAGTTTGTGCGATGTTAACCCTTTTTACTCTGGCCTGGTTATTTGAGGTTTTGTTTGTTTTGTTTTTGCATGCTTTGTTTCTAGTTTATCCACAGAAAGTAATTGGACAGCACTCAAAAAACAACCAGTAAGTAACTCAAGAATCAAAATAGTGGGGTCTAATAAAGTCAGCAGAATTGAGGAGAGAAGCAGTGGGGGGTATTCATCTTCTGTACACATTATGACATTCGTGACCAAAATCATGTGGTGGCTGGCAGGGAACATTTTGGGTAGAATGGAGACTCTTATATGCGGGTCTAACATTCCAGAAATATTCGTGGTGAAATGAAGATGGCAGAAGGGTAACCTTGAGGAAGAACACTTTCATTTTTGAAGTTGTTAATAAATGAAAATTCTTTAGTTGGCCAGAAAAAAAGAAGCCGAAGAAAGCTGAGATATATGACAGCTAGCTAGGGAGATGGGATAGGAAACAAGGGTGCTAGGAGGCCCCTAAGAATATACAGAGATATAAGTAACAAAAGCTTTATCTGCGGGGGAGAAGTATGGTTTGCTGTGGTGGGCTAGAGGGCATCATGCCTTATAGTCTCATTTCTTCCACAGTACGTGATTTCTACTACACACGCAGTCTCTCAAAGACTGCTCTCTGCCCTAGTCCCTCTCTACTGAGTCTCTTGAACGGACTCCAGGAGCTGTGGCTTTCACCACACCATTAAAACTCTGTGTCAAGGTCAGTGAATTCCATGTTGCTAAATCCATTGCTTAATTCTCAGTCCTAATCTTATTTAACTGGCCTTGTCTGCAAGATTTGACACAAGTGATTATGTCCTCCTGCAAGAAGCGCCTGTGTCTGATCTCTCCTAATTCCTCTCAGCCACAGTGGCTGCTCTTCCTTGGCTTCCTCTTCCCCTCCAAGGCCTTCTAACTGGGAAATTCCAACACGGGACACTGGACCACAAGTCACGTTCTCTCCTTTCAAGAACTTTTCTAGGCTAATGGTCACTCCTGCAGCTGAGGCAGCCCCCTCCTAGATTCCAGTCATTCTCCTTTGGCCTCTCCTCTGAACTGGACCTGTAGACTTAACTGTCTGGCCAGTGTCTCCCAGAGGTTGTATGGGAACTTCCATTCCTGCAGCTAAACCTGAGCTTCCCCTTACATATGTTCTATCAAACTTCTGTCTGTGTCTCAATTTCCACCTTCCCAGCTGTGTAGGCCAAAAATCTTGGAGTCACCGTTGACCTTTCTCCTGCCATCGGCAGATCATATCATCAGCAGCAGCAAATCATGCTGAATTTGCCTTCAAGACAGGTTTGAAATTGAGTCATTTCTCATTGTTTCAGCTCTGTCCATTATGGCTCAGTCTACCTTGTCTCATGCTTGGAATACTTCAGGAAGCTTCTTATTGCTTCTATCTTTACCCTTCATTTTATTCTCAACGTAGACTGATCTGTTAAAAGTAAAAGTCAACGTTGTCAATCCCTTCAAGGTCACCTTGAGGTCTTTCTAATTTCTGTTTCATGGTGTATGACAAAGAGATGGTTTTCCAACTAAGAGAATCAGCATGCGAAGGGAAGCAACCAGCATAAAAGAACTTATAGACTGACAGGAACAAAAGAAAATGAGAAAACCAAGTTATAAAACTGTAACTCTGCAAACAGCTTCGGAGTCGCGGGGCCTCCCTGAGACACAGCAATCACTAGCTTCGCTCACCACAGTAGCAGCCCCTGGAAAGCCGCGGTGGACGGGGACCTGTGGAGATGCACTGTAGTGACCTCTGTGTTACCGTCCCAAGGCAGAGGTGCAATGAGAGGTGTGATACAGGAAGGAGCTGACCAGGGAGAAGGCAGCGCCCTCCTCTGCAGGTGTGACACCTGGGACTAGCCCTCAAAGGAGCGCAGTTGGGGAGGTAATGGGTACTGACTGACACCTGTGTGACAGGTCTGGTGAGACAGACAAGGTTACAGATTCAACCTTCATGACAACCCAAGCTGGGATCACTGTGGCCTTCTTCCTTATTGTTCAGATGAAGAAACTGTAAAAAGCAGTAAGTAGTTCGCTAAGATCCCAAAGCTGTAACCATAAAAATGGGACTCAGATCAGGGAGTCTGCTTTCAGAGATTACACACAAATGCGCGTGCACAGACACACTCACACGCGCACATTATACAAACAACAGTAAATACACAGAGGTTGCACATGGTATGTTTTACACACACACACACACACACACACCTGCATATAGACATATAAGTGTGTATTTTACATAAAGAAATGGATGGCAGATCCACAGGTAAATTATTTCTCTCCTATAGTTAGCATCTGGGAAACGGGTGTTGAGAAGAAACAGCACACTCCTATTTATACAAAGGCCACATGCTAGAAAGACCCTCATTTTTCAGTTTCACAGGCATTTCCCACAATTTTGTCACTCTATTTTTTGATTTTTGCTGTGACTAACACATTACTAAGCCAGGTGGTGGTGGCGCACACCTTTAAACTCAGCACTCTAGAGGCAGAGACAGGTGGTTATCTGTGAGTTCAAGGTCAGCCTGGTCTACAGAGCGAGTTCCAGAACAACCAGGGCAGTTACAAAGAAAAACCCTGTCTCAAAAAAAAAAAAAAAAATTACTTATCTTAAATAATATACTTTTAAAATGTGTATGTTTTGCCTGCATGTATCTCTGTGTACCATGTACATGCCTGGCGCCCATGAAGACCAAAAGAGAACATCATAGACTGGAATTTTAGATGGTTGTGAGCCACCATGTGGGTGCTGAGAATTAAGTCAGATTCTCTGCAAGAGGAGTTAGTGCTCTTAATAGCTGAGCTGACACTCCAGCCACCTGAAATTGACATTTATTTTATAATCATAAAATTCAAATAGTCATTTCTGCATTCAGATAGCAAAATAAATCTGAATAAACATAAAACTTAGTGACAGCTCAAATTTTGAAATTTGGTCAATCTCTCCAAAATCATCTTAAAAGCGTTCACTTGTATTTGTCTCAAGGTACACAATTTCTATAAGGATTGGAACGTAACCTCCATATATAAAAGGATCTGCAAAGAAAGGTTTTAACCAGGCTTAGGATTTCTTCCTACATTTTACACACACAGACATCAATCAAAAGAGACTGCTGTGCTTTCTCATTTAGAACAAACCCACCATCTTGGCCCTAGTTTAATCACTCAACATCTGGAGTCTCATCTGGTCTTTTCTGGCTAGTGGCTCCAGGTTATACACAGAAATGGCTCTCACCACCTCGACCTCTCCCAGCACACTCAATGCAACCTGAATTTCTGTTCCTAACAATCGTTCAATTGTGTCTCATCTACATGAAAATCAAGTGGCAGCGTCGACGTATTAAGTATTCATTAGGAAAGAGTGAAGAGAGGAGAAATGGAAGCCATAAAGGCATCTAACAGAAGCAGCTGGTGTGTGTCTTTGGCCAGTCCTTTACTTTTCCAGCCAGCTACTTCGTGGGTGCTTTGCCTCGTGGTCGGTTGTGACGTCAACAGCCTCAGCCACACTCTGGGGCCGCCATGATCTGAATGGCTGTGCCCCCCTGACCATGAAGACTGAAGTCTCTGAAATCATAAGCCAAATGGTTCCTCTCTTAAACCCCTTCTATCTGAAGCCCCAGAACTGGGCTGCAGCAGGGCTGAGAGACTGGGAATGATACCACAGAGCCGAGTGCCTGGAATCAACCTGATCAGCGCTGGTTGCAGTGTGGGTCAGAGTTATACAGTGGGCAGCTGTTACTGCACAGCCAGAGAGCTGATCCGAGAGAATCCAGGGAATGGAGACAGCTTGGACATCCCCACCTTCCGCAGCTCAGGGGACTCTGCAGACAGCAGGAAGAGCCCGAGGGAGGGAGAGCGATGAGGAGCACCATCTTCCAGGCACGTGAGTGCTGTCCTCTGGAACTCACAGCAGTTGTGAGTACCTGTCCAAGCCCACACAGTTGGGTCTCTTGATACTCCATGACGGGAGGGCAGGGTGGCTCCCAGTCCCTACCCTCCTCCTCCAGGACCTACAGACAGTTAATGGTTGATGGAGGAGGTAAGACTTTTTTCAGGACCTCGGATGGCAGTAAGGTGCTCATCCTCCCTTAAGTAAACCTGAGCTTATGTAAGCCACCTTCCTGAGCTCACTGGTCACCAAATGAGCAGAAGTCAGCAAATACACAGAGAAGGGAGGAGAACCAGTGTGGTTGGGAGGGGGCCAAGGGAAGGACATGAAGAGTACCAAAATATATTAATACACGCATGAAAACATCATAACAAAACCAATTATCATGTATAATTAACATAAACTGATAAAAATTAAAACGAAATTATTTTAGTAGAATTTCACAAATATAGGGGGAATGTGAGTATTTAACAGCTTTTTTTTTTTTTTTTTTTCCAAATTAAAATTTTAGACTTTGGACTTCAAACTCAAGAAACATCTCTCCAAATATTTAAACTTTCATGCTTTGGTTAACAATAGGAGAAAATACTATCTGAAGACTACTACAGAAATCCTGGCAATCTTTTGGTTACTGTTTCCATGGAAACTTAGAGATGAAGAAAACATAATATGGAATGTGTTCTTAAAACCACCTTATCTCGTTTTATCCTATCAGTTAAATAGCACGGTACGTGGCAGGGACGGAAATCAAGCGCCAGAGCAGTCACAGCTCATTCGACAAATATTTGTTGATTATATGCTGCAGGCCAGGCACCGAGCTTAGAGATAGGGTTACTCTGGCTAAACAAATAGTCCCTGCCCTCACACAGACTAGTCTGGTGCTGGGACTTTAATTAGTCAGTGACACAGCAGGAAGACAACGTAAGGCACATACAATTTAAATTTTTCAGTAGCCACGTTAACAAGAAGCAGATGGTATCCATTACAATATGTAACAATGCTTTAATCCAGTAAAATCAAACGTATCAGTTACCATGTAATCAACATGTAAAAAGAATACTGAACTGGCTTAATATTCTCCTCATGCTAGGATTCTGGAATTCAATGTTTATTTAAATTTTTACAGATTTATTTAATGTGTATCAATGCTTTGCTTGCCTGCATGTATGGGCACCATGTGAGTGCCTATTGGATACCCTGAAACTGGGGTTATGGATGGTTGTGAGCCACCATATGGGTACTCGGAATTGAAGCTAGTCCTCTGCAGGAGCAACACAAGCTCTTAAGAGCTGAGCCACCTCTCTAGCACCACACTGTTTATTTCTGTGCTTATGTCACATTCCAACTTGGACTAGCTACAGTTCAAACACGGATAATCCTCTATGGCTCTGCTACTCTCCTGGACAGAACACACAGAGGGAAAGACACCGTGCACAGGAGAGAAAATTCCCTTCTTTCAATAAACTCAAAACTGACCACCAGATTAACCACTTAAGTGAAACACGTGGACATAGAAACAGATGCATACTGTAGAATTAGTAAGTAAAGGAAGCCTTGAGCACTGCCACGAAGAGATGGCAGGCTGCCTGTGATGAAGTATGTATAGGGCTCTCGTTCAATCTCATATTCTTGAAGACCAGAGTAAAATTCGACATAAGATAGGCATGGCTGACTCGGGCAACTCTGCTTCCTCTGAGTTGGGTGCGTGCGGTGAGCGGAGTGTAGTGCCTGCTCTGGTAGCTTTGGGAATGCAGAGTCATAGCCCTTGCTCAGCTTCCATGATGTTATCAACACCTCAGAATCAGAGTTTCCTGACTCTACGGTTTGGCTTGGGTCATGGAGGCAACTTAAAGCAACCTCTGAAGCCGGGAACACGAGAAGCTTTAAGGGGCCAGATGCAGGTTACTTCCAAAGCAGGACACCATGTCGACCTTCCCAGAAGCACAAATAGCAAAGGACAGACTACAAAGATGGAAATCAAGGACTGGGGCTGGAGGTTCTACTTCAGTCTCGTCTCGTTCCCAAGCATCACTCTAAACACCAGGCACATTATACTGGACCACAGTGGGCTTTCCTGTAGCAGCCCAGCACTCAGAATCCTCAGAGAGGAATACAGAGTTCCCAGGAGCTGTTCCAGGGACACAGAGACAGACATACACAGACAGGCAGGCAGGCAGGCAGGCAGACAGACAGACAGACATATACACTTTTATTTAAGCATTGATTGTCTTGCTTCCTTCTCCCATGACTTAAGCACTCCGTCATTGTTCCCACACGCTCGACAGCACACCAGCTACTTTACAAAACCACTTCATGCAATCGCTAATGTGAACAAGCCCTTGACATAGCACCATCACTTTACACATGAAGATGAGGGTGCGAGGTTAAAGGTCAGGCTGAAAGTGACTAGATGAGACTCAAACCCTGGATGATCTGGTCCCTAAGTTTATGCTTATGGTAGCAGAAATTGGACAACTCCCCATTGTTCTCTTCCTTTTCCCTGTCACTAGAGAAAAGCCATGCCACACAGCAAAGGAATGCAACTGCAGAGAAGCCACACGGACAGAGCACACAGCTGAAGACCTTGTGAGGAAACCATGACAGTCGCCAAAAAAGCCATGTACTGATAAGCCGGAGCGACACTGCTCTGTAGTGCCCCTTCTCGGGTAGGTTATAATTTTATATAATTAGCAGTAGAGAGAATTCTTAAAAATTCTCAGACAGGCATAGACATCACCAAGACAAAAAGAAACAAAACTTATAAAATAATAAACGCTTCATGATTCCAAACAGCTTATGAGAAATTTCAGTGCACAACAAAGTATTTGACTGGGGCCCTCGGAGAGGATGCCAGTTTACCCAGGTGTGGGCTAGGGAGTCCTGAGACAAGGCTGTACAGGTCTCCTGTGAGTCCGCCCATCCAGGGAGCCGGTCCCACCTGTGGTTTGCCATCATTTAAGCACTCTGTGTCACTTTCCTGCTTTGCCACCTTCTCCAGCAACCTAGAAGTCTCTGCTATCTTCCTTCATAGTTGAGTTGTGGGCATTCTAAGGTACTGTCTAATCATGAGCACAGACTATACACTCTCTTGAATAAGGCTTCTTTTACTCATCAAGGGTTTTTGTTGTTGTTGTTGTTTGTTTTCTGAGGTTTTTCTTTGAGTCGAGGTCTCACGGTGTAGCCCTGGCCGACCTGGAACTCACTGTGTAGACCAGGTTGAACTTAAACTCCGAGAATGGTGGATGGGATGAACAGCACACCCACAATTCCCCGCACAGCAAATGTGTGAGATCTGCTATTTCTGACATATGTCTTCCCTCTAGCTGCTCAGGAGCGCCCCATGACAATATGTTCCCTACAGATACACAACTGGACTGTTTCCATTTTTGGTGATTATGAACAAGAACTTCCATGAACCTATATTTTCCTTCCCTTGGGTGAGTACTTAGAAGTGGAAGGGTGGAGTCATAGGATATACACTTAGTTTCCTAAGCAATAGCAAGACCTCTCTTCAGAGTCTTTGTAATGTTTTTATATTTCCAAGAAGGACTAAGCTTTGGTTGCTTCATATTCTTAGCCAATATTTGATGTTGTCAGTCTTTTAAAGTTTAGTCCCTGTGTCACAGGTGGGCAATAGATATTTTGATTACTTTTGAGTTGAATGTTTGTTAAGACCATATGATATATGCATAAATTATATAAAATATAAAGCAAAAAGAGAAATTATGTTATAACTTAAAAATTCTTTAAAACCTTTAAACATTGTGCTCATTTATTTTATGTATATGGGTGTTTGCCTACATGTGTGTCTATCCACCTGGTGAGTGCCTGTTGCCTGACTGCAGAGTCCTGAAGAGGGCGTCAGATTCCCTGCAACTGGAGTGACAGATGGCTGTGAGCTGCCAAGCGGGTGCTGGGAAACAAACCTAGGTCCTCTGGAAGAATAGCCAGTGCTTTTAACCATGGAGGCATCGCTCCAGCTCTGCTATAACTTTTTTTTCAATTCTTTTTTTAAATTCATTTTACAGACCAACCACAATCCCCCTCTTCCCCCAACCTTAATAATTTAATAATTCTTAAGTCATGTGACTGAAGCTATACTTCCAGTAGTTACCTCATTAAAAAGTTATGTTGTCGAAAATTATCAAGGGGAACTGACATTAGAATAACTTATTTCTCTCTCTACTACTTAAGCCATCAACAATTTTTGGCTTGTTTCGTCCATAACTTAGACCTTTGACATGAACTGAGAGCTGGACGTTGAGCAGGACACCGTGAATCTCTTTTTTCTACACTGAAAGAACTGACACCTTCTCCAACACAACTCTCTTAGAATTGAAGCTAATAATTTTAATCAAGTTCTGGGAAAATGAGGCTAACAACACCTGATGTCAACCTGAAAATTAAAAAGCACTTTGGAACAACCACATATTCTGAACAAAGCAGCAGAGTGTCCTAAAACTAAGAGAGAATCACCGCCGAACACATTATGACCATGTTCAATAGGGCCTTACATAACCAGTGTCATTACAGAACCCAGTGGGTGACTGTCCAAATTAATAAAGTGCCATCTGCCCGATAACAAAGAAACAGTGACAACAGCAGTTACTCAAACCCAGACCTCTCTTTTCACACAGTCACCAATATTACATGCCAGGGGCAGCTCGCCCCTCAATAGATAGATTTAGCTTTTCTTCTACACAAACGCCAATGATTGAATGCACAGTTTTAAGAAATGACTGTTGACTAGCCTAATGGCATTATACCATAGAACAATAAAGTTTAATTCAGTTAAAAAAGAAAACTATTGCACTTACTGTACTCCCTCTACTTGAGAGCAGAAACCCAACTTTAACACAGACATTTTATTAGTACCGCTTTGTAAATAACCAATTTGTCTTTTCCGCGTTTTCTGAAATTTTTTTTTCTAAAAACAAACAAAACCTCAGACACAATTGCCACCTATTTTCTGAGCTACTTCCAACACACTCGCTGCCTGGTGCAAATTCTTCTAGTTTAAGAGCACACAGGCCAGTCCTATACACTATACGATCAGCAAAACCAACTGTTTCCTCATGTGGGGTCTCCCTTTTTCCCCCTAACAGCTGGGCAACAGTTTGACCCACATGCCACAGCCAAAGGCTATGCAGAAAAGCTCCAGAGCACAAGCTTAGGCAGCTTCTGGGAAGCGGGACACACCAGGGAAGTGGACTGGCAAGGGCTTAGTGAGAGTCTCACCCCATAAAATGCACATGAATCTCAGTCATATAATGTCACTGAACACAGAAAGACTGTTTAAGAACTAAGAGTGGGAACAAGAACACAGTGTGAGCAGACAGGTTCTTCCTCTCCACTGCCTGTCTCCAATGCATCTGCAACACAAGCCTGCTGAGTTTCTTCTGAAAAATCACCTGTGAAGATCTGTTACCCAATGTTCTATTGTTGGATTACTTCATGAAGAAAAAAAAGAGGGAGAGAGAAAATTTTACTGTTCCACAAACTAACTGGGAAGGGAGGGAGAGAGGGAACGAAAAAGAGAGAGAGGGGAGGAGGAGGGAGGACAGGCCTCAACAGAACCTCTTGGCTAAGATGCTGGTGGGCCTGTTGCACTTCCCCTTGTGCTTGCTCCTATGCTGTCATTTCCTACTGGATTGGTGAGGGAGTCTTTTCTGAAAATTCCACATAAAACACAGTACTACGCAGGTACACATCAAAGTGTTGCAAGCCAGGCTCGATGAAATGAAAACAGCTCTTGCCGACACACGAAGAAACAACTACTCTCCTTCCCCACTCACCCTCCCAAGCACCATTTCAAAATCAGGCAACGAGCTAACGTAGAACATAAAGAAGGCAACAGGAGACAAGAGGGAGCCCACATTCACTTGCCATTTCCATACAACTTCCACCTTTTCCTCCCTCTCTTTTAAAAAATATTGTTTTGAAAGCTGGGCAGTGGTGGCGCACGCCTTTCATCTCAGTGCTCTGGAGGGAGAGGCAGGCAGATCTCTGTGATTTCCAGACCAACCTGGTCTACAAAGCAAATGCCCAGACATTTGAGCCAGGAGGTGGGACATACAAACATCTTTAATCCCAGAGATCCCAGGCAGATCTCTGTGAGATGGAGGTCAGCCTGGCCTACAAAGTGAGTTCCAGTATAGCCAGGGCTATACTGAGAAAGCCTACCTAGAAAAATAAAACAAACCAAGGGAGGGAAGGAGGGAGGAAAGAAGAGAGGAGGAGGAAGAGGGAGAGAAAGAGAAGAAAAGTTAGCTGGGCAGAGGCAGGCATATTTGAGTTCAAGGCCAACCTGATTTACAGAGTGAGTTCCAGGACAGCCAGAGCTGCTACAAAGAAAAACCCTGTCTCAGGGCGAAAAAAAATTGAGGTAAGGTCTCTTGTAGCCCTGGTTGACCTTAAAGTCTTAAAGACTGGCCTTGAACTCCTGACCCTCCTGCCTCCACCTCTCCAACGCTGGGACTACAGGATGCGCCATCATATCCAGTCAGGCTGATGGATTTGAACTAAACAAAGTTTAGTTCAGTTTAGCTGAGTTGAGTTTCTTCTGGGAAATCATCTTGTTCTGAGTTAAAGAAGACAAATGGTAGCATCCTTTTCACTAGCTAGCAATGTCCTTTCCAGCAAGGAGGAAGACAGAGTTAAGAGTCTA
Source organism: Chionomys nivalis (assembly GCF_950005125.1). Lineage (NCBI taxonomy): Eukaryota > Metazoa > Chordata > Mammalia > Rodentia > Cricetidae > Chionomys > Chionomys nivalis. The sequence continues at coordinate 85,799,935 of NC_080088.1, read as the reverse complement.
CAAAAACCTTCACTTCTCACATAACCAGTACAGTGCAGAGGAAGACAGCTCATGGAAAGCAGCTCTGGTTTCTAAACACAGGCAGCCCCTTTACCTTGTGCGAACTACAGGCTGTCCCCCCAGCTGTCTCAACCCCAGTCCTCTGGTGCGGAGTGCTGCCCTCCCAGGACGCCTTTGACAGCTAGCTGGCAAAATGTAGAGCTTCTAGCTGACCAACAGCAATTTTAGAGAAATCATGAAAATGGCAATTACTAATATGATTAATAGCAGCAATCAGATAACTCCATCTATAGATATGTCTACAGAACACTGAAAATGCCCAAACCTTCTACAGTGAGACTTGTACATATCTGAAAATAATGTACCCCTCCAGATCCGACATACTCTGATTAAATTTGGCAGAAAGACTACCTTCTATTAGTTACAAAATGGTTGCAATCAACAATGTTACAACCGAAAGACATTCTGAGTGTCCATGACAGCATTAATGCTGAAGAGGAACGCTGTACAGGCTCAGTGAGCGCTGTATAACACACTGTACTGTATAACAGTACCAAACAAGCAAATTTTGGGTAGGCACAATTTGTACTATAATATTCTCTAATAATCTGGCATTTTCTCCCATGAATGCACTATTTTCTTCTGAGTTATCATACAGATAATTAAAATCAATTTTTATGTATTGTATTCTTTTCTGAGAGAGTCTCACTACACAGTTCAGGCTTGCCTTAGCTTTGGCCTTGCTGATCCTCTGACCACAGCCTCACCGAGTGCTGAGATTACAGATGTGTGCAATGGCCTTTGCCTTCAGCACAATCTTTAAAAAGAAGGAAGCATCTCTGTGCAGTGACATACACCTATAGTCCCAGCACCTGGGAAGCTAAGTAAGGCAAATGGATCCCAAGTGGAGGCTAGCTTGAGCTACACTGAGTCAAGGCAGTATGGGTTATATATAGCAAGACCTTGCCTCAAAATATCAAAAAAGAGCTGTGGACATAGCCCTGTAGTGCCTAGGGTGCCCAAGATTTCTGGGTTTAATTCTCAGTACTAGTACCCCTACATACTCAAAAAAAGTTCAAACAGTCATCTTTGTCTGTATCCGACAAAGAAAAATCTCTACATGGTAACACCTGCATGCTATAAAGAGATAAACGCCATTTTTTAAAAAGCTATGTAATTTGGTTGCGATCAAGAATCTAAAAGGTTTCCAAGTGAAATTTCAAAAGGACACGTAATTTTTAAAAAATGTTGAGCTAATTTAAATTGAGGTATGAGATAATTCGTTTGAAAACATTTACACATATAGAGATGTACACACAAGATATCATACACCAAACAAGCCTGCTGGGTAAAAACGACCCCCTAACAGTGGTCACCTGTGGGAAGAAGTGGCTGGGGCCCAGGAGGGAGAATGAACTCTTAAATACCTGTTTGTGCACGTCAACTTCTCATGTAATATACTGCCCAGGGGCAAAGGAGTGTGCACAAAAAGAAATAAAATGTAAACCGGCTGAACATGGCCCTTACATACATGGTTAAAATTAAAGACAAAGCAGACAGAGATGTCCATATCAAAAGAAAAGAAAAAGAGAGTTTCCCAGAATGCTGATAATGTGGTGAGCCCCAGCCCAGGTTACTTTATCAGTGATTCAGACCTTTGGCTCAACAATGAATACAGAAAACAAACTAAATCGCAAGTGTTACACTCACTGGCCAAGTTACTTCACTTCATACGTAAAACTGGGAGAAATACAGCCAGTTTGCTGCTAATACGAACCTTTTTATAGGAGAAAAATTTTTACTGGGTCTATTCAGAATGGTGGAGGCATCTAGAACCAACGTGTTTCTAAGACTCATTCAAAGCACAGCTCTAACCACCAGCATGGGTACAAAGTCATCTTTTTCTCGTATTTACTTCTGCCCCTACTGCTTGGGGAAATCTACTGTCACCTCCTTTGTTTCTAAAACTGTACCAGGACGTCAGTCATGGATGAGTCACGGATCACAGTCTAATTCCTCTTTCCCAAAGACAGCAGAGCACAAAGTTACACACCAATTCTGAGACAGTCTAAGCTACATATTGCAGTTTTCAATGCAGTGACAGAGAGGAGCTGTAAAAAGTGAGAAACTTCAAAACAAACTGCAAATTCAAGGACTGACAACATCGCTCCCTTGTTCCCCTAATAACTGGTGGGGTTTTGTTTTTCTTCATTCATAAGAGAAGAAGATAAATACAGCTGAGATGCTGACAAACACAAACTCCCACCTTCATGAGAAAGCTAAATTCTTCAAGACTGACTTCCCCAAATGCCTGGCTTCTTTTCCTGTCTCCCTACTTTGGCTCTTGTGTGGGGAAAAACCTCTAGGAGAGGGTGTGCAAGGGGAAGAGGATATGGCCAGGGCTCGGGTTGGCTCAGTGGTAGAGCACTTGCCTACGATGCACAAGGCCCTATGCTGGCTTCCACACACTGCTCTCTGTGGCAGAACTGATTACAAGGTTCCCCGGTGAAAAAGACAGTCAACAGGAAATGTGGAGACCACTATAGACTTCAGCCACTAGGAACAGATGGCCCATATCTAACACATCACCTTTTTATCCATGTGACATTTATCATTAACCCTCCATAAATGTATTTATCTGTTTATGTGTCTAATAAACAGCACACGGCTGCTCCCACCTCACCCCCAGTGTGTAAGTTATGTAACTTCGCTCTGCCACATTCTCACCACAGACTGGAACATACTACATATTCAATAAATATCCAGTAACAGAATGGGGAAAATGCCATTACAGTAGCAGAGAAAATATAATCAGATAAATAGCTGCCTTAGGATTTGCAAAATTGTGAAATTGATTTCCACATAAGATTGCTCTTTACTCACAGTTCCTAACCTTTATCTCAGCCCTGCAAGGCTATTTGCATTTAGGGTCATTGTGCTACATCTCAAGTAAGGACTGAACTACCCAATAGTCTGTTTTGCTTCCTCCTGCACAAGTTTCACTCGGGATCAAACCACAGAAAAGCAACTTGACGCATGCTGTCAAATTTGGAAGCTAAAGTCATACTGAGGAACTCGATCGCAGGCACATATTCTATAACAGGAGCAGTTAACCTATAAACATCACTAGACAGTTGGCCGTAATGTTTAGGAGTCCTCTGGTTTTGGAACTGAGGGCTTTCTTGATTGCGCAGCTCCCGCCCCTCAACAAAGAGACATCTTTTTGCTGCAAATGGAGATTACCACAAAGAACTACAACTGGTCAAAAAGCAGAGACAAGGGGCTGTGGCGTGCCCATCCATAATGGGACATATGTGACACAACTCGTACATCCAAGGCTCAGGGAACATGGCGGAAGAGGGGCAGGAAGCGTCTAGGAACCAGAGAACCAGGAGGGCTATGGTGAATGTCTTCTGGACACGATGAGGATGCTGTACCCACAAACTCTCTCAACAGCCATGGCTACCTGCGCAAGACCTGCATAGATCTCACCAGTCAGCTTGCAGCATGAATGAGGAAAGGAGTCACAAGGCCCCACCCCAACTGGAACAGCTTCAGGCAGTCACAGCTGCTGGGGGGGAGAAGCAGCTTTCTTGAGAGATGAGCCTCTGTAGGCTGTGCACGCTTCAGGGGTCAACCTTGTACACGGGTGCCTGTGGGCAACACTGACTGGACTCACAGAGGTTACACCACTGTCGTCGTCATCATCATCATGATAGAAAATGACATGAATTTGAGGAGATGTAGGGAAGGGGGCTCAGGAGGAGTCATGAGGAGGAAAGGGTTTATCTAATGAAATTCTCAACAAATTTTTCTCCTGAGTTCAATCTCTAGAACCCACAAGTCAGAGGGGGAATAACTCAACTCCTACAGGTTGTCTGGTACCTTCCGTGTGCATCACACGCTCACACATTCAAAAACAGAGTGCTTTGACTTGGCCATCTGTATTTATCATCCCTTTATAGCTATAACAAAATGCTTGAAGTAGGCTACCTTTAAAAAAATGAATAAAAGAGGTTTGCCTATTTCAGTCACAGTTCTGGAGAGTCAAGGTCATGACTCTAATGAGGGTCTCACAAAAAAAAAAAAAATGGCAGGAACAACTGAGAGAGGGCGAGACCAGCTCACAAGAAGGCAGAAATGCTGCTCAAGGACCAGGCTCAAGCTTTTATGACAACATGATGTTGTAGAAAACCCACTCCAAAGGTGAGGAGACAGCTCAGTCTATAAAGTGTATGCCTTGCCAAGGACCCGAGTTTGAACCCCAGAACCTACAAAATAATGCTGGGTATGATGGCATGCACTAGTAATTCCAGCATTTTAGAAACTGAGACAGGAGGATTCCTGGAGCTAGCTGGTCAGCTAGTCTAACCTAGTGAGCCACAAGGCAACGAAATACCTTGACTCAGAGGTTGATGGTATTCTTGAGAATAACAGCCGAGGTTGTCCCCTAGCCTTCATGTGTGGGTTCCCAAACACATAAGTACTCACGGATGTGTAAGTATACATGTACACACAGAGAGAGCGAGAGCGAGCGAGCGAGCGAGCGAGAGAGAAACTTACAGCAATCCCTTTGTCTCCAATTGACCTCATAAGCACCCACTAGGCCCCATCTCCTAAAAGCTCCACCACCTCTAAGTACCACCTAATTAGGTACCAAGCTCTCAACTCACAAACCCTTGAATGACTCACAACACCATCCTTCCGTATTCTCCAACGTATATTCATAGTTTAAAAAAATAAAAATAAATCTTTTTTATAAATAGTCTCCATTCTGTGGTGCTAATACTATCAACATGACAGGTCTAGAACAAGCCAGGAAATGAACTTCTAGCATAATCACAGATGAGGGATTATCTGGTGTCTTGCTTTTCTATTGCTGTGAGGAGACATCATGACTAAGGAACTTATAAAAGAAAGCATTTAATTGGGAGTTTGTTTATTGTTTCAGAGGGTTAGTCCATGATCATTACGACAGGAAACAAAGCATCAGGCAGGCAGGCAGGCAGGGAGGCATGGTGCCAGAGCAGCAGCTGAGAGCTCACATCTGATTCAAAAGTTGCAGAGACACACACACACAGAGACAGGCAGACAGGCGAACTGAATGACTACTGAGCCTGTCATAGACTTTTGAACTTAGAGAGAGAGAAAGAGAGAGAGAGAGAGAGAGAGAGAGAGAGAGAGAGAGAGAGAGAGAGAGAGAGAGGAGAGAGAGAGAGAGAGAGAGAGAGATTGAGAGAGAGACTGACTACTGGCCCTAGCTTGAACTTCTGAAACTTCAAAACCCATCCTAGTGACACACCTCCGCCATCAAAGCCTTACCTACTCTATCAAGGCCACATCTCCACCAACAAGGCCACACCTACTCTATCAAGGCAAACTCCTCCCAATCTGCCCCCAAACAATTCCACTAACTAGGGACCAAGCATTTGAACATAAGAGCCTCTAGGCTCAGTCAAACCATCACGTCTAGTCTAGGCTTTTCCTCTAAACACGTCTGGGAGGCATCTCCCTAAGAACGGGAGCACTGCATCGTAGGCCTAAACTGAACAACAGAAAGAGAAAGGGGCTGAGTATGAGCGTTCAGCTCGCTCTGCCTCTTGACTATGGAGGCAACAGAACCACCCACCTCAGGCTCCTGCCGCCATGACGGAAGACACCCTAGGATTATGGGCCAAAACACATATGCCTGCTGCTCTCATGCCGTTGCTTCTGTCAGCGTACCTTATCGCAACAGTACAAGTAACTAAGGCACCTATCATTTTTTAAAAAATTAGGTTTGCGAAATAAACCTTGGAAGGTCTCTCATGCTATTATATTTCCTCAAAGATACAAAAAGTCATTCAAACATGATATGATACCTGGAAAAAGACTAAGCAATGTTTCAGAAAAAAAAACCATTGTACCCATTTTTAAAAAAATCTGAAATCAGTCTATCTAAGCATATTAAATATCCCATCTATAATGAAAGCACCAAGTCTACAATTAGAGAAATGAACAGAGTCAATACATACTTCATATGAGACCTGCTCAGGATAATTTGAAATCGACTAAACAGTGCTCAGAAATGTAAATGCTACCAAAGACATTATGCCCAGCAACAGGGACACAGGGCATAGCACTGACTCCCCCATAACTAGCTGGTCCTCACTGATTTTGTTTTAGTTTCAGTTAAACCTAGACATTTGTTTCCATATAAAAAACAAAGAGGAGAGAGAAATTTATAATACAGTATACTGTGATGTGTGGTTTTGGAGCTATGCCCTAGCCCAATCCCTGCCATGAACTACCCCCATTCCAAGTTGAAACTATTCTATGTATTTTAGAACTTCCGTTATTTCTAGAGCCAAGGTCTAAGAGACATGGGTAAAATAGTTTGTTTAGACCTTAATCTTACATCATATATAAAAATTGACTCCAAATCCATTAAAGACTTCAGTGTAATGACCTGACCCTATACAACTCTCAGAAGAAAAACACAGGGTAAAAGCTTCATGACAAATGTGACCTCACCCAATATATATACATACACGACTTCAAAAGTACAACTAAAGACTGACCAATGGGATAACATCAAGCTTAAAATCTTCTGCAGCCCCAAGGACACAGCCAGGAGTGTGAAAAGGCAATCTATGGAATGGGTGATGGTATATGTAAACCAGACCTGGCAAGGAGATAATACTCAAAATGAGTAAGGAGCTCCAATTACCCAAAAGAGGAAAGAACTAGGAAGCACTTTTCTACAGCGACCTACATGAGGCCACCAAAAGTAGGAAGATGTACAACCTCACTTATTGCCACGGAAATGAGATCAAGACAGCAAGCTGCTACCTTACATCCATTAGGACGGCCACCACCACCAGACAGAAAGCAGCAAATGCAGCTGCTGCGGCTGCAGAGGAATGGGATCTACAGCACTGGTGGGAGTGTACAGTGGCACAACTGTTTGGGATCTGTCTCCTGCCTTCCTGGGAGCCACCTGGAGGGCTCTGCTTTGCATTGCCATTTATTAAATCTGGACTTATTAATTCAGTTTGATTTGACTTATTGCATTGGCGGTGGAAGAACCCAGTAATGGGGGATCTAATACTTATCATCAACTACTGTAGAAAATAGGAGGTTCTTCAAAATATTAAAAATAGAACTGACACTTGATCTATCAATTCCATTTCTGGGTATATGATATTTGTGATTTATGCTCATAGGAGTGTCATGCAAAACACCTAAGAGGTGAAAGAAGCCCAAATTCCCCTGTACATAAATGGCTCAACGAAATGTCGTATATTCTATATTGGAAGATTTTCTGTCATTAAAAAAAGGAAGGAAATTCTGTCACATGCTATAACACAAATGAACCCTGAGGTCATCATGCTAGGCAAACATTCCTCATCTCCCAAATGAGATACATAAAGTCGTCAAAGGCATTGAAACAGAAAGTAGATCATGTGTCTAGGGGCTGGGAGAGGGGGTGGAAAGTTGTACATGGAAAGAGTTCAATAAAAAAAAAAACTTTCAGAGATCTGGCTTATAATACATTAAGCACGATAAATATATTTATAAATGATTAGGGGGAAAAACAAAGCAACGTGAGGTTTTTGCTAAATTTGCACTAATTTTACCAGGATTCCTTTCAGTAAATCATTAAAGATTTGTTTTGTTTTGTGTGTTTTCTTGAGACAGGGTTTCTCTTGTGTAGCCCTGGCTGTCCTGGAACTTGCTCTGTTAGACCAGGTTAGCCTTGAACTCAGAGAGCTCTGCCTGTCTCTGCCTCTTCAACTTAGCACTTAAAATCACTAAATTATTCAAATATTAATTAAATTATTCAAATAATAAAGAACAAAAAATGTGAAATCTCTGTAGTAGTTTGTGATGGCACATTAATGCATTTGGTGAGACACCATACAAACTTCAATTCACTAAAGACTTTAAGAACATGTGCTACTGGGAGCAGTAATGGAGACATGGGGTCAGTGGAGCTGACCGCTTTATCAGCAGTATTAGAGCATTCTTACAGACTGGTGTGCAAAAGGAACAAGGAAAAAGAGCAGAATTAAACCATGAAGCCCCCCAAAAGAGATTTAAAAGGATAGGACTGAGGACCAGCTCAGGGCCAGCCTTCAGCAGACCTGAGACTTCCGCAGGGAAGCTGGGAGAGATCATAGCAGGCCACCTCAATAGCGCCCAGCTTGCTGTGGAGTACAGCAGACCTAGGGAGTGGGTTAGAGTGTGGACTAATGCATGAGTGACCAAGAGAAAACCCTCACTACCACTAACTGGGCTCTTGAGAGCAGGCCCCGCCCACTCCCCCGCCCACCTTCCTAGCCCCATCTCCTGCCACTCCTGTTCCTCTTCTCTCCTACTGACACCCACCTCCAACTACTTCCTCTAGGAAGAGTTATCTTTCTAAGGCCAACCATCCACATATCCCTTCAAGTAAACTTACAGAGGGAAGGCTTCAGTGATACCCTATTCTGCAGAAAACAAGGCTAGTATCCCTCATCACATCGTCAGAAGATAACACCTTACACAGCACCGTCCCCCAGAAATACGTGAACCTATTTTGTCAGCTCAAGTGCTCCACTACCCACCCTCTGAAAAAACAACAGGCAACGGCATTTAGTATTTTATCTCATTCAGTATATCCAAAACGTTGCCATTCCAAGATGAAATTATTGAGATTTTTATGGGGTTTGGATTTTACCCCACTGTATTTCTCAGCACAGAGCAGCCACGTTTCAAAGCTCCAGGGCCAAATATGGCTAGTTACTCCAGTTCTGAGAGCACAACCCTGCACTGCTTCTTCAGAGCACGTCCTGGCTTGGAATTGTGTGATGATGTCTCTATTCTTTGATGGATTCTGTCTCGGATCTATGTCAGAACACTCTGCAGATACGCGACGAACTACGGGCAATGAGGGGCAAGGGCAGCTGGGAGAATTCCCAGAACTGAGAATAGGCAGCGCAGGGCCGAAGACAAGCTGGAGAGGGGCAAAGGTGCCAGTGACAGCCGTGCCAGATGCTTAAACCAGGGCCAAGGATCAGACCACGAAGACAGCAAGCCTAGCAGATATGACCGCCACAGGGAGGGGCAGATAGGAGAGGAGCAGACAGACAGGCAAACTGTCTCTTTGAGGGGGGAGGGAGCTGCAGGGCAGGCCTGAGAAAGGACAGGTGGGTGATTGTGGACACAATGGGACACAGGTTAAATGGGATATGAGTTTCTAACAGGGAAAACACCAAGGTACCAAATGACTGTTAAACCACAGTGGAGCTGAAGGGCCAAGGAACTAGAAGCCAAGGGTATCTCCTCGCCCAGCTTTCAATGGTTTCTTCTCCTCCACTGAAGGTCTAGGATTCTAATTGCTCCAAAGGTAGAAAGGAATTTTTTTGTGTTTTGCAGCTCAGCACCAACCACACGGCATAAGCTTAGAGATCTGGCAGACAGAATTAAATTAAAAACTGAAGTTTAAATGTTGAAATCATGCAGAGGAAAAATGGCAGTGCTCAGAACACTTAATGATGACTTAAGTGACATGTCCACATGATTTGTTCCATGGTTACTTAAATGGTTTAACTGATAAGGATTCTGATGAAGAATTAAATTTAAATTTAATTGAAATTAAATCCAAAATCCTGACGAGGGGGGTAAATGTTTCTCAGTTTTACTAACAGCCAACACAAAATCTTTATTATTGTGAAATGCAACATTGTTTTTCTTTTTTTTAACCCAAGATTACAGCCCTTGATATCTGATTATAAACTTTCACTGCCTCTTTAGGGAACCTTGTTATTTAAAAGAATGCACTGCCCCCTCCATTCCTCCTCAGATATTGTCTCTCTATTTAGCTCTAGCTGACCTGGAACTCAGCATTTGTGTCTACTTCTCACTTCTCCTACCCAGATTAACACTAAAAAAAATTTCCACTAACAAATTTTCTCCTCTGAAGGCAATGGTCTGCTGAGGTAACCCTTCAAAGTGCCCAGGCTGGGGGACTAGAAGCATGTAATACTTTACCTTCTCTGGACACATTTCTGTCTACACCCCAATTACCCCGAGCACGATGTCAGAGGCTCTGCCCTGGAGCTCTCCTCGGTCAGTAACCTATGCACAGAGTTATACCCTGTGTGTCATGCAGTCAGGACTGAACTATGACACATGGGTCATCTCCACTGCTGGGGAACTCCCTACACCCCAGAGCCACGGCAGGGAACCGTGAAAGTGAGTAATTACAGCGTCCCGCACAGACACAGCTGGCTCAGGACAGCATCCACTCTCACTTCTGCATCTTCTCAGAGGTCTGCAAGGATGCTGGCTCCCTTGTCACACCGCATTCGCTCCTGTTCTCCCTCTGACCAGACCGAAGCTGGTGGACCTTTCACCCGTGTGCACATCCATTAAAATTCTTCTTACATACCTGGGGAAATCACAGCGAACAAAACAAAGACCTTTGCTCTAGACACATACACTCTCACAGACAGAAACTATAATACTTAGCCTTTTTCCAGTCACACAGACTGGGCTGGGGGAGTCACTCTGCAGTGGGGCACTAGAAGAATAACTTCTCATTCAGCTCACAGCTCTCATCTTTTGGACCAAACCACCCAAAAGTTTACTCAACCTCAGATATTCCTGCTGTTTCTGCTTCCTAAGGAAAAGAAACCTGACAGGAAAACTAAAGGAGATTTGTTTTGTGAAACTTCTGGGTCCCTTAACAGTCAAGTTTAGACCTGGAGAACTCCACAATTACAATCCAGTGTGTGAGATGTGTGTGTGTGCGCACGCATGCGTGCATGACGTGTGCACGTGGGCAGAGTGTGTTCACACATGTGTGTTCATGAGTGAGTGTGTGTGTGCACATGCACACAAATGTGTGTATGAGTGAGGGTGCATGTATGTGTGTGTGTAATTTTTTCAGCCAGCACCACCTTTTATGTGAACCTATGCAATAAGAGCTCAGACTCGTCTTCCATCCTTCTTGCCTTTAGGAAGGCAGACCTGGAAGGAACTGTAGCTCAGGAAGCAGGGGTGAAATGTTACACAGTTCTGCACGGTAAGAAGGATTTGGGTTGGCAGATGGAAAATGGGAGAGAGATGATCAGAAAGCAGAGAAAGAGAAGGAATCGGAGCCCACAGGCTGTAGAAACCTGGAATTCTCCTTTGATGATGACCAAAATTAATTTGGCAGGGTAGGAGTGGCAGGACAAGGTCTCGCTACGTAGCTCTGGCTGGACTGGAACTTGATATGCAAACCAGGCTGGTCTTAAACTCTGAGAGATCAGTCTGCCCCTGCCTCCATGTGCTGGGGTTTTATAATTTTTAAAGGCAGGATTTCACTTTGCACCCATAAGTTGGCCTCAAACTCATGGAAATTTCTTTGAGTCAGAGTCTCTGGAATATGGATGTGTGTCCCCAAGCCCAGCTCCAAAATGCACTTCAGCCCCCAGCCACTCCATGTTGATGCCTCCGCCATCACTGCTCTATAAAGCCCGCCTCCCCTTCTAAACTAGAGCTCACACAGCGCTCACCGCACACCCAAAAAGACTCATTGCCTTTCTCTCAATGTCTATCCAACTTACACAGGTTGACATGTCAACCATCCAAGCGGTACCCCACAAGCTGGATCTTCCTTCCACTTCCCTTCCTCTCACTCTACCATCAGGCATTGTAAACTGTTCCTTCTCAAGCCTCTAACATTCCACTATCTCACTAATACTGTCGTCACGAAGGGAACAACTAATATTTATTCAGCACTTGGACTGCACCACAGACTGTGTCAAGGGCATTACATGCGTAATTTCACTTGATCCTCAAACCTTACTAAACAGGTACTGTGACTACTTCCTTCACGTTAGGGAATCAAAACTCAGATGGAATAGTAATTCTAAAGTCAACTGAAAGAACCTGACCCCTCTTTGCCTCAGTCCACACCCATGTCCCAAATCCAAAAAAAAAAAAAAAAAAAAAAAAAAAAAAAAGACAGGCACACAGCTTTAATCCCAGCACTGGGGAGGCAGGCACACAGATCTCTGTGAGTTCGAGACCAGTCTGGTCTACATAGTTTTGGGGAACTACACAGTGAACCCTTTCTCAAGAACAAAAAACAAAAACAAACAAAAAAGAACACCAAAACAATGATCTTCTTCATTAATTCTACCTAGTCACTTGCTTAGCAGTCCAGACCTTCGGAACACCACACCAGCTCCTGCACGGACTGACAACCAGCCCTGGCTAAGTTCTTACTGAGCACCGAGCTCTAGTCTAAGCCATAGCCATGTTTGCTTTTATTCTTTCAAGCTTCCAAATCCTACCAGACAAAAATGCTAAAGAGCAAAGAGGCTGCCCGGGGTGTGTGTGTGTGAGACAAAACCTTTCCAAAACCAGATTATCTGCACAGGGACTACAGTAGCGCCCCTCCTCATTCTGTCTCTCACCTCTCATCTGGACCCCACCAGCCTCCAGCCCACTGCAGTTATCTTTATGGAATGCAAATCTTACCACAGCATTTCCCTGCTTGAAATTAACACTTCGCTATCACTGACTGGATGAGGTCCAAATGTCTTAATGTGTTCTACACAATCCCTTCTTTTTATCATTTCATCAAATATCCACTAAGTGTCCACTGTAGAAAGTGCCATGAACCCTAAGATGAACTACAAACCAGCCCTGACCATTACTTCAACCCCCAAAAACCCAACCCCTTTAGATCAGCCATGTGCACGGCAGTTAATGTCACATTCTATAGACATAAGCATTCCTGGAGAAAGCCCATACCAATTCGAAGATCGCCTAGGATTTCTCTGACACTTTCTAGGCAGATATACTTACTTTCAAGTTCCCATATCACTTTGTTCAAAATTCTCTGAGGTAGCTGGGTGGTAGTGGCGCACGCCTTTAATCCCAGCACTCGGGAGGCAGAGGCAGGCGGATCTCTGTGAGTTCGAGACCAGCCTGGTCTACAACAGGAACCAAAGCTACAGAGAAACCCTGTCTCGAAAACAAAAACAAAAACAATCCAACTAACTCCTGGCATGCTGTAAGACACTGGATGACTAAATGTATATCCAATGAAAGAGTTCAAACTTGAAGATTAGAGAAACAAAATACAGAATTAGAATTGAACAGTGGACTGAATTAAAAGCAATGTGATTCTAGTGTGGCTCTGACTTGGCCTACATTTGACCCCTATGGAAAGCTCACGTGGAATTTGGACAGGCTGAAATGGCAAAACCTTGTTAGTTCTGGCTCAACAACGATCGGACAGTCAAATAGGACACTAGATTCCCCCACCTTCCTTCTTTACCTGCCAAAGTCCTTTTGTCCAAAGGTGTGGGGGAGGGTGTTCAAATCTATCAAAGCAAACAGAATTGACCTACTGAGATCCAACTTCATCTGTGCTGTGTCACTGTACAGGCTAGAGAAAAAAGCAAAATGTGTCCTGGGAAGGAGGCCAATTTCTAAGTACTGTGACTACAAGAATGTGACATTCTTAAAGTGAAGGCAGTTTGGATAAACTGGAGCTCACAGATTCCTCCAACTGTCCTTGCCATTGGTTTCTGTGGTTTTTTTTTTTTTTTTTTTTAAAGAAAAATTGGCGGGGTGTGGGGACGCACGTCTTTCTGATCCCACAGCCCTCAGGAGGCAGAGGGAGGCGGATCTCTGTGAGTTCCAGGCCAGCCAGGGCTACACTGTGAGAAAAGAAAAATTGATTCGATAGAGCCATGCGGAAGTGCCCCTAGGCTTCAAGCAAACACACAATCTTAAATGTAAACGGGAATACTATACCACTCCATTTAAAAGTCCTTGTGTGAAACGTGGCAGAAAGCTTCGAAAAGCCAACAGTGTTTCCCAAACGGTGCTTCGTGCGCAAATGCTTTCAAACCGAGATGCATATTTTGGAAATGATCCTCCCCTTCCCCCCCAAACATGTCAAATCTGTCTCTAGCCTGAAGGGAAAGGTGAGAATTCTCCCGCAACAGGCTGGGGCGGGGAGGAGGATCTCCGTTCATCCCTTCCAGGGAACAAAACCAGAGGGCAACTAGCTAGCGCCGCTCTGGCTCCCGACAACGTGCAGTCGCGAAGTGCAAGAACTCGTCCCCGAAGCTCCCGGTCTTAAACAGCGAGCGCCGCGCAGACCCGCATCGCGGAGCCCGGAGCTGGCACCCGCACCGGGCCCGGCCGGACTCCACGCGGCCCCCGGCCGGTTCCCTAGGGGGCTCCCCGTATCCCGACGCCACACCCCATCCCTGCCCGCACCTGGGGCGAAGTAACTCACTCCCGGAAAGCGGTGGGCTCCCCGGGGGAGCGCTGACGAGGACGCCGCCCGGCTCCGCTCCGCCGGGACTCGCCGCCGCCGATTTCCTGGCGAGAAGCAAAGTCCGGCCAAGACTTCACTTCTCAACCGCCCCTGCTGCCTTTCCCCTCGGGGGCGAACGCAGGGGGCCAACCCGACACGCACCTGAGCCAATCAATGGCGGGGAAAGGCGGGGCTAAGGGCGGGCTCTAAACATCTTGGCCAATCAAGAAGCTCGAGGGGCCGGGCCGGTTCTGCCCGTCACTCCCGAGTTAGAGTGAGCGCGCTCCGCCCTCCGCCGTCGCTCCCGGCCGGATTCTCCCTTTAGACACAGAGAAGACGCTCGGGAAGTGTCTGCGTGCACCCCGGAGCGCCGCGCCGGGCGTGGGACAGCTGAAGGGAGGGGAGGACTGCCGGAGCAGGCTGAGGGAGAACAGGTGGCGCGGGGCGGCTGACGTGTAGGTGTGCGCGAACGGCTGGGGTGGGGCGGGGAGCCAGCCCGGCCGGAGTCAGGTGGGAGCTGGGAGGACACACCTTAGGGGAAGAGAAGGGCGGTTCCTTGGGATCAAAGGAAAAAGGAACTGCGGGTCAGCGTGAGCTCCTGAGGAAGGAGGGCGATGCTCCAAACTCACACTTCTCTCCCAAAAGAAAGAGAAACGCTGCCCTTGCACCTAATGGAGCTATGCATTTGCACCCTAGGGAGAAAACTGCGCCCTGTCAACCACAGTGTGGTCAGGAATGTCAGCTCTGCACACAAATCTCTTGATTTTTCAAGGTTGCAAGGTGCCCTATGAAAGGCTCCGGAGGACTCCAGTCCGGGGAAAAGCCAACCCCGGGTCAGTCCCGTCCCTGGAGCGTCTAGCAGATCAGAGGTCCAACTCCGACCCTAAATAGTAGGTGTCTTGGAGCGACAGGCGAGGGACAGTGCTCTTCGCCAGCACACGGGGAGAGCAGGTGCTCTGCAGCCGCCAAGCTTCCGCAGTTCCAGGTGAGCGGGCCTGCCCGTGCAGGGGCGTGGCCGGGGCGTGTTCTGTTTTCGCTCCGCCCCCCCAATCGGGCCCTGTCGCGCCGCTGCGGCTCCGCCCCCCTCCTTCCGTCACCCGCTCCTTCCGTCGGTGGTGTCTTCCTTCCTGCTTCGCCGGCATCTTTCGCGACATGGGGAAGAGCGTCCTTTTCGCCAGCACCACCTGAGGGTTTCCTGGAGCCGCCCCCCGCGCCCCGCGATGGAAGAGGATCAGGAGCTGGAGAGGTAAAGTTGGAGGGGGAAGAGTGGAGCGGGGGTGGTGGGGCGGGCCAGCGAATCGGGTAGCGAAAGGGCACGCGGCCGACTGCGGCCCGGCGGGGCGGCTAGGCCTAACCCGAGGCGCAGAGGAAGGGAGGATCTAGAGTAGAGCGGGGCCAGTTTGGGAAGAGGGAGGAGAAACTGTGGGCTTATTTATCCAGAAAAGCTCAGAGGGCTACTAGCCATCCGGGAGAGGAGAGAAGTTGGGAATCCAGCTCTAAGTGCCAAACTGCCATCCCCGTTAGAACTGCCTCGTGTAAGGTCACGCACCGGGCGGTGCTGGCGTGTTAAGTCGCCTAAAGTTCCTGCAACTCCGCTTGTTCACACTGCTCGTAAATTCTCTCTGTTCGCCAGATTCCTCCTGTTAAATTTTTCACTTCCTTTCGCTTACTAGTTTCCTTACCTCTTTCAAATGGAAGCCGTAACTGAGCCTGTCACCTTGATAACTTGTGGTTGCCATTTTTATGCTAAAATAATCGTGTTTTTTTATGCCTGTCAACTCCCTTTTCATCTTCCAGCAGGGCCTATCCTATTTATTGTAACTCTGCCTCTTTTCTTTTGCTCTATTCAAAGAAAGATTTTGCAAACATTTAACTTTGTGGGGTTTTTTGCCCCTTGTGGGCAATATACATGGTCAAATGGAGTAGAGAGAAAATGGAGTTAAATATTTATGGATAGATGCTGTGGAGATAGGAAAATGAGGTAGTGAATCTTTAAAAGCTAATCACAAAATCCATATGATCTCATTCTTACAAAAAAAAAATGTGTGTGTAGAAAAATATCAGGATTGAAGACCTCAATGGCTGAAGGCGAGAGGAAGACAGCCTTGGAAATGGTCCAGGCAGCTGGAACAGATAGACAGTGTGTGACATTTGTATTGCACGAGGAGGACCATACCCTAGGAAATTCTCTGCGGTACATGATTATGAAGAACCCGGAAGTGGAATTTTGTGGTTACACTACGACCCATCCTTCAGAGAGCAAAATTAATTTGCGAATTCAGACACGGGGTACACTTCCAGCTGTCGAACCGTTTCAGAAAGGCCTGAATGAGCTCATGAATGTCTGCCAACATGTGCTTGACAAGTTTGAGGCCAGCATAAAGGATTATAAAGATCAAAAAGCAAGCAGAAGTGAACCCACAGTCTAGTCCCTCATGCAAGGTTACAAGGAGGACCACCCTCATGATGGTGCAGAACCCAGAACTAGAGTGTGTGATTGCAGCGTGTTCTGTCCTGTAGAAAGGTGTGGTTCCCGCTGTTGACCCGTTACAGCTGTTGGAATCTCTGCAAGTATATTTGCCTAATAAATTCTCTCTTTTGTTTAAACTAGTTTGAGTGGTTTCTCTTCCTTGCACATAGGTGATCCCCCAAGAATGGTGTCACCCCTTAACTGAACCAACACTGCAAGTGAACAGATAATTGGGCCAAGATATTAAAGGGTTATTCATTTCTATATGATTGAAGTGCTGAGGAAAGAGGAGATGGAACAGAACATAAACTGTAGTTAAAAATGCAGGAAAGAGATTGGCAGAGGGAACTTGTGTTTTGCTTTTGGTTTTTGTTTTTTTACGTTTTACTTTGTGCACAAGCATGCCATGGCACACATATGGGAGTCAGAGGACAACTTGTGGGAGTCGATTCTCTCTACCAGGCTTGGCAGCAAGCATCTTTACACATTGAGCCATCTTGCCAGCCCTGGATTTTTATTAATGTAAATGCATCATTTCATATGATTGATAGACTGAGTAAGGGTGAGGATGGCTTGAAGAACACTTTAAGAATTATAATTTTTCACGAGAATTTGAATTGGTCTCAAGCTCCATCTTCGTAACATTTGTAGGATAGATACCTGTTTACTGCTTGAGCACCAATGAAATACAGAGTTATGACAAGTAAACCAAACAGTTTTTATTATGTTGTGTGTGGACATGTTCATGTGGATACTCAACTCATGTGCATTGGAGGCTAGAGATCAGCCTTAAACATGGATCATCAGGAACCATCTACCTATTTATGCTTGGTTTGTTTTGAGACAAGTCTCACTAAATAGTTCTGACTGGCTTGACTTTGTAAACTCATAGATTCTACCTTGCCTCTGCCTTAATCTCCCCACATGCTGGTATTAAGGGCATTTGTTATTATTCCCCGCCCTACCTTAGATTTTGAGACAGAATCTCACTGGACTGGAGTTTGTCGGTTAGGCTAGGCTACCCTACTAGAAAGCCCCAGGGACCCACCTGTGTGTCTCCTGAGTGTTGGGATTACAGACCTACATAGCACCCTACGCAGTTTAGGTCTGTGGGTTCTAGAGAAGTTTTCACAGCAAGTCTTTTGCCAACTGAGCTGTCTACTCTTGCCCCAATTTTAATTATTGGAAAAACTGGGATTACCAGGTAACATTACCAGTCCTTAGGTGGTTGTGCAAATAGAGCCCAGGGTTACATAGAAGAGATACTATTGATAGAAAGTCAGAACTTGGAGGAAGAGATCTGTATGGAAGAAATGACATTTTGGAAACTTAAAATATTAGCAAAGTATATCACATCCAAGAATCATCCTATTTTTCTTTCTTTTTTTTTTTTTTTTTTTTTTTTTGTTTTTCGAGATAGGGTTTCTCTGTAACTTTGGTGCCTGTCCTAGAACTAGCTCTTGTAGACCAGGCTGGTCTCGAACTCCCAGAGATCCGCCTGCCTCTGCCTCCCGAGTGCTGGGATTAAAGGCGTGCGCCACCACCGCCTGGCTCATCCTATTTTTCTCTTCAGTCCTGTCTTGTAAGTATCCTACCCAAGTGTTACTTCACCCTACATATCTGGAGCCCTTGAGCCCAGTTACCCCATTCTCTAGAGCATTGTGCTTTGGGGTCTTCAGTCAAAACTTCATTGTCTGCTGGGGATGATGGTGCACACCTAATCTCAGCATTGAAGAAATTGAAGTGGGAAAACGGCAAATTGAAGACCAGACTAAATATGCATAACAAAAGCATGCCTCAGAAAAACATCACTGATATACTTAAGATATGGAAACTTTTAGTTAAATTTGACCTTTTCTACCCTGCCAAGAGCCTATATTTCCCGCACTTGGCCCACTTTTTTAAAAGATAGTTTTGCACTCGCTGAGTGTCTGCATTGTACTAGGCCTTGAGAACAGATAACAGTAAGAACTTTGTTTTTCAAGGCAAGGTTTCTCTGTATATCCCTGATTGTCTTAGAACTCACTCTCTAGACCAGGCTGGCCTCAAGCGCAGAGATCCACCTGCTTCTGCCTCCTAAGTGCTGGGATTAAAGGTGTCTCCTATCACACCCAGTTTGACAATAGGAACTTTTAAGTCTAAATTCTCTAAAAGAAGCAAATTCAGGGTCAAGTAGGGAACTACTTTGGGCAGAAAGAGAAGGTTGTCCAGAGCTATAGAGAAAGAAGGAAGTAGCAAGGTAGCGGGGAGAGCAAATGCGTGCTTGGGGGACAATGTGAACTGGTCCTAAAGACTGCAGAATTGAAAGATTTGCATGTTTTAGTGTTTGTAGCAGGCCAGAAGGAGAAGACTCCGTTCTCTGGGTTTGGGTGGCAAGGAGCTGAAGTGATATATTGCTTTGATTACAGTGTGGGATGATGGGGTAGATGTAGCAAAATCAGACTAGAAGCAGATAGAATCTGGAAGAGTCAAGGTGTCCCAGAACAGTGTTAAGCTAACAATGCAGAAAAGGGTGAAGTCCTCAAGAACCGGGATGTGGAAGTCACACAAACATGACTCCATCTTCCACCTAGGACTGGGGCCAATTACTACCAGGAGCTTAAAAGAAGTCAGACGTTTTGTTGTGATTATTGTAGGCATGAGGTGAGGGCCATGGAAGAGATCTAAGCTAAAAATAAACTTTGTGAGTCCTAATCATAAAGCTGTAAGTCAACAAAGGCTGCAGAGTGACAAAGACAGGGCCTGTTGGGCCCTAAAGCCCCACCAAGGAGGAGGTCGCCCCAAGAGACACTCTCAGTACGGTTGATGCAATAGCAAGAAGAATTTTTATTCTGCCATGGCAGAGGTCCCTAAGCCTCAAGAGGAGAAGGACCCCGCTTTGTCTATTACAGGCTCTTTTAAAGGAAAAAACCCACAAAATCAGGGAGGGGGTAGTACAGAATCAAAAGGGAGAGTCCAGAAATCATTTGTCAACTATTTTGACTAGTTCATTTAATGGTCAGCTAACTCTTAACTGATCAATGCTATGGCGGTTGCGGGGTTGGTTGAACAAGGAGGAACACTTGCAGGTTATCTGCAGGTCGTCTCCCCCCGTTCCAGAGTCTGGATCTATTGAAGAAAGACTACAAAGGGGATGGAAAGTACTCAAAGCTCCAGTGCAAACGTGGTTGGTTACCAGCGTCCTGATTCCCAGGAAGGGGAGTGCAGTAATGCTAAGGTGCCCCAAAGTCTTTCAGGCCCAAGAACCAAGCCTTGGACAACCTCAGTGGTAAAGTGTGGCGAAAGGAGTAACTGATGAGATGGCAAATTCTGTGGAAAGTGGAGCCGTGGAAGCCAGGGGAAGTGATTGAGTAAGTCAGCTGAGCAACGGGGGTTGGGGGCAGTGTCTGTTGGAGTTAGCACCAAGGTCACTAGGCTGTGGGTAGCAGCATTCTTTTGGGATCTAAGGAGAGGACTTTGCTGAGGAATGGCTTGGTTTGAGTTTTCCAAAGATAAAATGCACACAACCATTAGAAGGGGGTGTTTAAGTGGCAGCAGGGATGATGAAAGTTTGGAGTCGGGATATAAAGATAAAGAATATCTAGGGTGGCAAAGATTCTAGAAAACCAATCTCAAAAAGTAAGGAATCTTGGAAGATGTAAGAAAGCCCATTAAGCTGGACGGTGGTGGCTCACACCTTTAATCCCAGCACTTGGAGGCAGAGATGGGTAGATCTCTGAGTTTGAGGCCAGCCTGGTCTACAGAGTGAGTTCCAGGATAGCCAGGGCTGTTGAAAAGCCCTGTCTCGAACAACCAAAAAGAAAAGGGGTGGGGGAGCCCAATTAGTACACAGAAAGTGTTCCACTAGTGAGCACCACATCTCACAGTATCGTTGCAGTAAAGGATTAATTACCACCAGTCCTGGGGCATGCAGTCGGAATCTGTTTAGGGTGGCCATAAACAGGTTCACATGAAATGAAATATCTTTTGAAGGCAGATGGGTGAAGGGAGAAAAGAGTGTAATCAGGAGCATGTACCCCCCTCCCCCCTCCCCCTGCATGTGTGGAAGGAATTGTTGCCTGGAGTCAGTAGGAATTGAAGGAGGGTTGAGCCGGAGCTCGGTGTGATTGTGCACACCTTTAATTCCTGTAGGCAGAGGTAGATAAAACTGAGTTTGAGGTCTACATAATGAGTTCAAGGCCGTGAAAGAAAGGACAGGAAGAAGAATGTGGGAGACAGACATGGACTTGAATCATTTATTTATATAAATGGGGGGAGTAAAAACCTCACTATCTTACTCTCTAATAACATTGCACTCAAACCACTGCAGTGTTAATGATTCAAGATCAGAAGTTGTGTTCAGCTGTAAAATCCTGTGCCCTCTAAAGAGCCAATCATTAAATAATATGCCTACATGCCAAAGGCTTTTAATATCTAATAATTCTGAGTATTTGGCTTAGCGCTTGCCATTTTCAAAGCACTTTACAAACTAGTTCTAAATTATATATAGCAGTAACATCTAAGTGCCCTAATTGACGTAATACAGGTTTGTGCAGTATCTCTGTAGAGAAGGAAAAGTGTCTACATAAAAAGTGATCCATTTAGTTGTGACCCAGAACATCCTGCACTTCAAGAGATAGGAAAGTACATCAGATTCTTTGACCCATGATTGACCACCCTTTTCAGTTCATTTATTAAGATTGTAGTCTCCAGGAGAAGGAAAGCATAATCAAGATATATTTGAAAAAATTTAGTTAAAAATATTTGGGGGTGGGGGTTGAGACAAAGTCTGTCTATGTAGCCCTGGCTGTCTTGGAACTCACTATGTAGACCAGGCTGTCCTCAGATTCACAAAGCTCCACCTGCCTCAGCCTCCTGAGTGCTGGGATTAAAGGTTGTGATGCCATCATACTCAGCTAATACAAATATATTTTTTTAAAAAGATTATAGTCTTCCATGTCTTAGACAAAAGTCATTTTTTGGTTATAAATTCAGGTGCTGTTTGGAACATCCTTCAGTTAGAGCCCCTAAGAGATGCCACCAGATCCATCAGCTTGTTTTCAAAGATTCCAGATCTTTCCCTTTTCAGGCCAAATTTTAATATTTTATTTCTTTTAGATTTTATAAGATACTGTGGTACAGTTGCTGTGTAGGTCCTTTTACTTCAAGGATGGAATGCTTGTCACACGCAGCCCACACTGAACCTCACATTGTCTACCAGCAAGTATGCACCTGTTAGCCCCACCCTGAAAAATGATGGACACGAGAGTCTAATGAGTCATTCAAACAAAGCTTCTGTGATTTGGGGCAGGGCAGATGAGTTGTACATATGAAAAAGAAGACTTTGTGCTAATGTGTGGTGTTGCATAGGTAAGTTCGGAACATAGAATGTAACAGATAAGGCAGGCTTGAGGCAATCACTGTTTCCAGGGCACCATCCTGCTCTGACAGCTGCAGTCTATCCTAGGTGCTGAGGACAGCAAAGAAGGTAGGCATAGTCTGCTTTCCAGGAACTCTTGCAATACTGAAGCTAGTGGACTGTGAAAGAAATACCAACGTTCAAAGATATGGCTTTCCTCTTTGCAGTATAAAGGAGCTATTAGCTGGGCGCACTCTCTCATGCCTATAATCCCAGCTGCATGGAAGTAGTACTGAAGTAGGAAGGCTTCAAGTTCATTGACAGCCTGGACTACAGAGTAAGTTCAAAGCTCAGCCTGAACAGCTTGTTGAGACCATGCTCAAAACAAGTAAATGAGATGCATCACTTGCAGCTTTGTGGTAGAATTCCTGCCCTAGCCTATGTAGGTCCAGAGTTTGATCACCCCCACCAAAGGTGAGCGGGCAATAATGAGTCTTGAGTCAATATATTCCATAAATGATGGGTTTTCATCCTATATCTGTGTGCAGAATGGGTGAGTGTCAGAAAACAGTCGAGCCAGCAGTGAGTTCAGACCATATCATAGTGCAGGTGTGATGGACTACCAACATAGATGTAGGACTGGAGACTTGATAACATTGGATACAAGAAATTTCTAGAGAAGAAACTTAGATCCTATATCATGGTAAAGATACAGAGAGAAAGGTAGGAGGTGAACCCAAACTTCTGGGGCCTATGTACATGTTCACTTACTGTTGAGGTTTTTCAGCCATTCCCTCACAACTAAAAACCAGTAAGGCAAGATTAACCTCTCCCCTGGTGTATCCTACTAGTTGGAGTTAAAGAGTCAATTGCACTAAATCCATCTCCCTGGCAACCATGTCAGAACAATTGGCATCTTTTAAAGACGATGAGAATCCAGGGCTTCTGGGTGTAACACTTGGGGGTAGGAAGAGAGAGGAGCCTTGCTGTTGCCTGTTGACACCATGTGGTTGTCTTCGAAGGAAACAGTCCAGCTGGGCATGGTGGTACACAAAGCTAGTTCCAGCCCTTAAGAAGCTGAGGCAGAAGGATGGAGGGTTTGAGGCCAGCCTGGCTCACCTTGTCTTCAGAATATAAAATCATTTCATTCATTTGTTCAATAACTGTTGAGCACAGGGGCGCAGGGATGTAGCAGGGAACAAGTTGACCTGCATGCAGCTTAGTTTCTAATGGCCCAGAGAGGCAGTAAACGCATGCAGTCAGTCAATATTAGTGATTAATTGATTATTATAATATTGTTAGGCATGTTGAGCAAATTGATTGGTTTATGTGTCTTCTTGAGTGAAGATTTTGGAATAAACGAAAACTCAGTAGTTTCTGTGACTCTTTTAGCCCCAGGGAGCACTGGAAAGAAGTATGGTAGGTTCCCAGTTTGTTAAAACTTTTCTAAATAAGCCATTCTGAAATAGCATCCCTATTAATAGAATATACATAACAATCAAAAATAGGTGGGTTGGGTTTTTCCTCTTCAAAAAGAAATTAAGACTCTGCTGGAGCTTTCAAAGTCTTTCCCACACTTAAAGGTGAAGACGCAAAGCAATAAAAGGTCTGTAGCAGATGGGCACCTGGTACAGTGCCAGGTATCTGGAGTGCTGGTCGGAAGCCAGGCCTCGATCTAGGCCAGTGATCATAAACTGCATAACCATATGTATGCCTTAGTCAATAACTCCTGTTTCCAGTAAATAACCTTTTCTACCGGCATCAAAGTAAAGCTCCAGCTGGGCATTCTGTATGCACTTTAACCCCAGCTCTCTCTTGGGAAGCAGAAGCAGGCAGGAATCTTTGAATTTGAGGCCAGCCTGGTTTACAGAGCAAGTTCCAGACCAACTAGGTCTACATAGAAAGACCCTGTCTCAAAAGAAAGGAAAGAAGGAAGATGGTAGGTTTAAGTTTGTTCGTTTTTACTCTTACTCTTTGGGGGCCTTGCCACCCATCTTTCAAATAATCAAACACACAGACTTATTCTTACTTATGAATGTCTGGCCTTTGGTTGGCTGGTTTCTAGCCAGCTTTTCTTAAATTATCCCATCTATCTTTTCACTTTGGGCTTTTATCTTTCTCTATTCTATATACCTTTCTTGACTTCTTACTCTATGGCTTACTTAATAGCTGGGTGACTGGCCCCTGCTGTCTTCTCTCCTTTTTCTCACTTTTTCCTTCCCACTTTTCTTTTCTCCTTTCCACTCTTCTCTTCCTATTTATTCTCTCTGCCTACCAGCCCTGCCTATCCTTGCTCCTGCCTTGCTTTATTAGACCATCAGGTGTTTTAGGCAGGCAAAGTTAACACAGCTTCACAGAGTTAACCAAATGCTATATAAAAGAACTCAACACATCTTTGCATCATTGAACAGATTAAATGTTCCACAGTATAAATAAATATATCACATCTTCAACTAATATTCCACAACAAAGAGAGAATGAAAGGAAGATGGAAGGAAGGATGAAAGAAAGAAAGGAAGAAAGGAAAAAAGAAAGGCCTACAATCTATATAAAGAGCTCATGAGAAAATAAAATTGCCTAGAATATCTAAGGAGGAAGAGATAAACCAGTTTGCTTAGCTATGTGGACTTGAGTTTCTTTCCCTTCTCAAGGGCAGAAGAGTCTGCTCTGTAGAGCCCTCTTTTTCAGGACAGTATTATATAATGGCCAAGAGTGAGAACTCTAAGGTAAGAAGGCCTGGTGGTTCTACCACTTCCTAGTTTGTGAATATGGGTTAGTGACTAGGCTTTTCTGAACCTCTGGTTTCCTTATCTGTAAACTGCATGAATAATAACACTCAGTAGGTTTATTATAAAGAATAAATTAATTAAAATATTTAGCACAATTCCTAGTGGATACACACTCTCAGATGTCATCTGTTGTTGTATTGGCTGGTCAAGCCAGTTAATGGTGGTTAAATAATGATGTCCACAGGCTGTGTCTTGTTATCTATGGGTGTATCTGTCATTGTAACTGTACCATTGATCATTGTCCTGGCTAGTTTTCTATGAACTTGACACAAGCTCTAGTCATATAAGAGGAGGGAATCTCAATTGAGAATTGCCTTCATAGGATCAGACTGTGAAGTATTAGAAGACCCAGCCAATAGTGGGTGGTGCCACTCCTGGCCTGGTGGTTCTGGGTACTATAAGCAAGCTGGCTAGCTGGATGGTGGTGGTGTACATCTTTAATCCCAGCACTCAAGAGGTGGGAGCAGGCAGATCTCTATGAGTTCAAGGCCAAACTGGTCTACACAGTGAGTTCCAAGACAACCAGAGCTACATAGTGAGACTCTGTTTTAAAACAAAACAAAACAAAAAAAATAGAAAAAAGAAAATGAAAGGAAAAAAGAAAGAAAGAAAAGAAAGCAGGCTGAGCCAAGTCATGAGGAGCAAACCAGTAAGCAGCATTCCTCCATGATCTCTCCATCAGCTCCTGCCTGTAGGTTCCTACCCCGTTTTCCATGATGAACTGTGATATAACATTGTGAGTGAAATGAAATAACCCTTTCCTCCTCCCCAAGTTGATTTTGGTCATGGGTGTTTCATTACAGCAATAGAAATCTCTGTATACCCTAATCTCAGAAGTGATATCTCACCAGTCCTGACGTTAAATGCGAATCAGTGTGGTCATACTCCAGAAGGGAACATTGGGTAGTGGAAGCCTCGGGACCACCTTGTAGGCAGCCTGTTAGAGTCCCCTCTGAAACAGTCTTATACCCTCAAAACCATGCCTTGCTTTGGCCACCTTTCTTTAGAAGTGTTCCTTCATAGCACTTGTCATTCACTAAGCTGGGATGGCCTTGTTTACTGACTGGCTCTAACTATGAACTCTATGGAGGCTAAGAGTATCCTTGTTTGCAGGGAATGAAGGAAGGTGTGCATAGTGATTGTCTGTTCTACACAGGAAAAGAATGAAGCCCAAAGAGGGCTGAGAGCTCATAATGACCTGATTTTGCATACGCATCAGCTGACACTTGTAAACTCAGAAAGATGAAAGCATGAGTTTGTCAATGAATCATACCTATGTGCAGGAAGCGCTAGAGTAATATGCAGGTGAACGATACCTATCATTTCTTCTAACTTGATTGCAAGCCCTTTCTCCAAACCCTTCCCTGAAGGTTTTTCCTTCTATAATCTTATTGCCTTAAATATATGTGTGTGTACGTATATACGGACATATATATATATATATATATATATATATATATATATATATGATTTACATATGTTTATTGTCCGTTTCCTCTCTACCCCCCCCCCCAAATCTGGTGCACACTATAGTATAACTTCTGTGAGTACAGAGACTTTTGTCTGAATGATACTTATTCACAACCCCTGGAATTGTGCCTGGCCCATAGTGGATGCTTGATAAGATGAACTTGAATTTCAAATGTTAGAATAACTGTTGGGTCAGTTTATGGCCACATATCTGTAGCTTCATAGTCTACCACCTGCAGCTAGGTGAGTTTAGCCTGAGCTGAGGAGAATTAGATGTGTTTATCTTATCGTCTCTAAGAAGTCCAGTCTTGGGAGGCAGAGGCAGGCAGATCTCTGTGAGTTCGAGGCCAGCCTGGTCTACAAGGACTAGTTCCAGGATAGCTAGGGCTGTTACACAGAGAACCCTATCTCAAAACAAACAAACAGACAGACAAACAAATAGAACACCGAGAGGTCCAGTCTCTAGATTTGCAGTGCCAAGGCAAATGAGTTCCTCTCATGTTAGTGATAGCTGATGTGGAAGCATGCTTGGATTTGTGAGTGCCTTTTCTACTTCATATATGCACAGTCTGGTCTCAGAGTTGTGGGACTCACATACGATAATATTGCAAAAAATAATAAATAAAACTAGATGACAAACTTCGTAGGATTACTCAAGTATTAGTTTGTCCTTGCTTTGTAGTATGGAATTTTAGAAATTCCATCTTTTAGATGCAGTCTTGAACCTTACAAAAGACAAGCAAGAATCCAGTGGGGTACTCTGTGATGGGTGTCTGTTGTGCCATCTTGGCACATTTGCTTCACAATAAGAACAGGCTCTTGTAGCCCTCACTAGCATCCACATGGACATTTAGTCAATAGATACTAATTTATTTAATTATAATTTTCTTTATTCTTGAGAATTTCATATATGTATGTCATGGAATTTACATGCCCTTGTCCTCCCCATGTTTCCCCTAACATGTTCCCCTTCCAACTTCATGTTTTGTTTTTTAAATAACCCACTAAGTTTATCTCATTGGTGCATGAGTGTGGGTCCATCCACTGGAGCATGAGCAGCAGCCTACCACTGGGGACACCCTCACAAAAGAATGCCTCTCCCTCCCCCAGCAGCTATTAAATGCCAATTGTTCCACACTGAGACGAGGCCTGGCAAGCACCCATTCCCAGCTATGCCAGAATCTTGACTGGCTTGATTTTGCATGAGTAAGCACAACTGCTATGAGTTCACGAAAGGAATAGCCATGGCATGCCCAGAAGCAACATTTCACTGCACTGCGCCCCTTGCTCTGGCTCCTGTATCCTTCCTGCCTCCCTTTTCAAGATAGTCCCTGAGCCTGGGCAGGAAACTGGGGTGGTGAAGGTAAAGATTTTCCATTTAGGGCTGAGCGCCCAGTCTGTTAGTGTGTTGATCAATTAATGTGTCTGCATTGATTGCTGCCCACTGCACATGAGAAGCCTCTCCTACAAGTATGAGAGCAGCCCAGGTCTATAGCTAGAAGCATAAGTATTAAGAAGCAATGTGACAACATTATTATTTAGTGAAGTAACAATACTAGCAGGTTCTCCCCAGCTGTAGGCTCTTGATCAGGATGATAGTACCAGGTACAAAATTTCCTCTTGTGGAACAGACCTCAAATCCAATCAGAAAATGGTAGTGACCCCTCTCACAGTGCTGCAGCTACTGCACCAGTAGGCGCATCTTGCCTAGGCAGGATGGTATTGTTGCATGCGGGTCCAGTGCTGGGTAAGGTCTCTGACGTCTTCTTCCCCAGCAACCTGCATAGCACCTTCCAACACTTCCAACTAGCAGGAAGGTTTCTTGGTTGGTCTGAGGTTGATTTTTCTAGCCCTGCAGTCAAATAGGGTCTTACCACATAGTTATTATGGAGGGTAGCCAAGGGCAATGGTAATAGTTTGTGTTGTTTTCGAGACTTCTGGGGCCTGCCTCACCAATAACTCATAGGGAGGTATTTCATGCCCTGCACTGCAATTTCATTTAATAACCTGTGTCTTCTGGGAGCAGCATTGCATAAGTGTTGGTTTCTAACCAACTGGGATCCCAGAATAAGTTGTAATTGGAACTCAGAGTTCAAGGATCATGCATCACTGAGATTCCTCATTTAAAGTGGTTTCAGATCCTGGCTTGCTTACTGTTCTGCATACTTAAGCGTAAATCTTGGTGCTAAAAATACCTAGTAGAATTTTTCTTCAAAAAATGATTTATCTATGAAATTGGAGAGAGAAGTTTCAATTATCACTGCATTTCAAAGATGAGGTGTGGAGTGTGGCCATCATTTTCTTTGTCAGAGTGAATGAATTGGATCTATGTTCTGTATCAGATTCTGTGATCTAAGCTTTCAGGCTTGATGTTTCAATTTTGCTCCTGTCTGCATGTGAAGGTTATACTTTGTTCTTAAATGCTGGTGAATGGGGGCTTTAGAGGCTTATGATTAGGAACTGTCAGCCTATGGGTGTGTCACTGTCTGCTGCCCAGACTTGAGGCAGGCAAAAGCAGGTTTCTTTCCTGTTGGCTGGTTCTAATGGGTTGACTATCTGAGCTGTGTGCTTCCCAGCAAGCTAAGACTTGAGAACGCCAACGAGGCTTATTTCTAGCCAAAAGCAGATGGCCTACCTCCACACAGCTCTACTGTAAAGTGAGACCAGCTCAAGTGGGGGAACCAGCTCCACCCTCCTTTCCGAGTTGGTAGCTTCCCACCTGTAGGAAAGGAAACTGAGGTCTGTAAAAGTTAAGGAGCCTGACTTAAGTTATACAACTAGCAAGTGTTAACCATGACTTAGAGTCTGCTTCAGAGCCTACAAAAGGCTTTACTAGTAGGACTTGGTTTGTGAAAATAGAATTTTTCAGCTTATTAAACTTCATGGGCATCATCTTAAATAAATTCATTTTAACTTTTTCACTTACATTTTTCCAAAACACTTCTTGAACAGCTTCAAAAATATGGAAATTATCTTTATGGATGAGTAAAACTAAGAAATTTTTGTATGTACAAGGTCAGAGACTTGAGCTTAGAGTCATCTTTGCCCCTATGTTGACTTAGGAAATATCAGTACCACCACCCCAAGGCCTTAGTTGACTCATCACTAAAAGGGGGGGCAACGACAAGGTCAAGGGTTCTTCTGGGAATCTGTGAAGTGACATGCTGTAATCACTGTGTTTGTGATGGGTATTAGGTAATATTTGTGTGCTTTTCTTTACA
The DNA here is from genome assembly GCF_950005125.1 of Chionomys nivalis. NCBI lineage: Eukaryota > Metazoa > Chordata > Mammalia > Rodentia > Cricetidae > Chionomys > Chionomys nivalis. The sequence continues at coordinate 85,770,354 of NC_080088.1, read as the reverse complement.
AAGGTACAACCATCTACTTTGAAAAATCTTAAAATAGCACCTTATATTTATTCAATGCCTTATTGTTCCATAACTATATGATTATATTTAGTCCCCATAGAAGTTCTAAGAGGCTTATGAGAATGTCCCCATTTAACAGACCCCATAGCTCTGTGCTCTTGAATGCCACAAAAGCTACCAAATCTCCAAACTGGACTCATTGTCTCACCAGTATCATGGCTAGTCTCCTTTTCTTAGGCAATTCCAGTATGTCCTCAGTTCAAGACTAATAGAAACCTCGTCTCAAAGCGTCAGGAGTGTGTTAGGGTCAGTTACTGGGTAATTCTATTCAGTATGAATTTTTTGGACAAGAAATTTGGCTGTGCAGGTTGTGTTTTGTAGTGTCCCACAATGGCCATGGCACAACACTGGGGCAGTTAATTCCAGTCCTTGTGCTAAAATATCACATTAGGTTAGCCTTTCTTGTCTTCCCCCTAGAGTGACTGGCAGGCCATCCTTGCTTGGTGGTGGGAGGTATACTGTTGATAATTTTGGATTAAGTACTATTGTAGGAGAGGCCTCTTGTTTGTTCCCAGATTCTCAGCACTGAAATAATCACATAGAAACCATATTATTTGTAATACTGGTTGGCCAATAGCTTAAGCGTATTTCTGGCTAACTCATATCTTAAATTAACCCATCTCCATTAATCTGTGTTTCACCACAAGGCTGTGACTTACCAAGTAAAGTCCTGGTGGCTGTCTCCAGTGGGGCTACATGGTTTCTCCTCACTCCGCCTTCTTCCTCCCAGCATTCAGTATAGTTTTCCCCACCTGGTTCTACTCTGCCCTATCAACAGGCCAAGGCAGTTTCTTTATTCACCAGTGGTATTCACAGCATACAGGGGGAATCCACATCAAAATACCACCCCAAGTCAGATAATTATTTAGTCTTAGGAAAGTTAATGTCTCTAAACCATAATGTCCTTGGCTTTGTATGACAAGTTAAGCTAGCTGACTTCTAATGCTGACATGCAAGTAATTTCTCCTTGCATTTTTAAAAACACATACGATTTTACTTAATGGGTCTTTACCAGAGTGTTTTAGTTCATCTGGGGCTTTTTCATTATAAATTATATTAAACAGAGAACTATAAATACTTAGATTTGGAGCCTTGAAACACAATGTGTATAGGGACAAACAGAAGTTTGCTACATGGCCCAGCATCTGCAGTGAAAATGGTCAGCAAGTATAAAGTTTATGACTGGATGAAGCCCCGGTGCACCATCAGAATGGACAGTGTACTCTTCCACTTAGAAGTTCCCCTTGGTCTCAGTTGTGCACCTGTTCTATTTTTAATTCCATCCTAGACTCTGTGCTAGCATGGCTCCATCCAGTTCAGCTACAGCTGCTTTCTCTCTTAAGGACAGTTTGTGTTTCAGGAGTAGAGAAGATGGTTCTAGGGTGTACAGCTATTTAAAGCTTGGAATTAATGAAGGGCTAGAAGATGTGTTGAGGCCTTGTGATATCCTGTAAGACAGGATATCTCTGAATAATGTAGTTCTGCCTTAGAGTATGCTAGGTCTTGGTTCTTACCTGCTGCTTTCTGATGCCAAAAACACTGAGTGCGTGACTTTGGTGGGCTCTTCATTTAGCAGCTGATGTGTGATGGGACAGAAGCATAAAGGCTGACACAACCTCTAATGGAATCTTCTGCCTTGGGCTTGTTCACGTTAGCTAGTTCCTTCCTTTTATTTATCTCTGTATCCTTTCTAGGGTTTATGCTTTAATTAAAGAAAGGGTCTCACGCACAGACTTGAAGCTGTCACTCAGGTGCTGGGGTTGTAGGTGTGAGCCACTAGCCCTGCCGTTGAGCTAAGTGTGCACGAGAGCATGTTTGCGTTGCATCAGAACCCACAGCATCCCTCGATTTGAAGGTAAATGTTTGTACACTTTTCTTTCTAGTCATACAGTCCTGTCCTACTTGTTCAGTGAACCACCCCAATCCAGTACTTTGAGCTTTTTTAAAACATCATCTTCGGAGGGCCACTGCTCTCCGTTAGATGCCCTCCCCACCCCACCCTGTGTGTGTGTTTACTCTCTGGATTCTATTAACCTACTATATTATAGGAATGGAGTTCTCTCTCCAAGCCCTGGTATGTATATTAAGTAGGATGTTTTCTTAATTGGGGAGGGGATTTTGAATTGCCTTTCCCTACTTAAGTTCATTCTATTTGAGTTAATACCTGAATAAGACTTGAAACCTGACAATGCAGAACTTAAAGAGTCAAGAATTTGCTGAGTTGTTTTAGTAAATTATTTGTAGCGTAGGAGTTTGTACTTAATTCTTGGTGTACAAATGATTGTCTGTGTGTGTGTGTGTGTGTGCGAGTGCGTGTGTTCTGTTTTGTTGATCTCTGCTGCTTTTGTAGAGGAGATAATCATACATAATCTCCCAAAGCAGTGTTTGACACCTAAAATATGGATGATAGAAGTGTCTGGTGGTCAGGAGGAGACCAGGTCCTTCCTGGCAGTCCATGTGGCAGAACAAGGCACCCTTGCCTTGGTGTGGGCTACATGCTCGGTTTCTGTGTCTCTTTGTCGTCTACTTCCTCCTGAGCCGCGCTGTGCTCTGTACTCTTAGGCCTAGCCAGATATTTAATCCTGAGTAAAGGGTATAGAGAATGGACTTTTCCTCCTCTCTTCTCATGGTGTTTAGCTAGGCTTGTTTTTAAACATTAGTTTGTTGTTTATTGTGTGGATGAGTGTTACCAGCATATATATAAGTATACCACATGCGTGCCTGGTTCCTGTGGAGGCCAGAAGGGCATGTTGGTCACACGTGGGTGTGAACTGCCACGTGGATGCTGGGAACCAAACCTAGATCCTCTGTAAGTGTCGCCAGTGCTCTAACCATTGTGCAATCCCGGCTCAAACTTGAGATGTACAAATGTTTTACATTTTAGTTAAAAAAAAAAAAAACTCCTCAGTTCAGTTAATGATAGGTATACAATTTCCCTTTAAAACTCAGATTCAAGGGACTAATTAGTTTCTACACGTGTTAAATCATGAAAACACTTTTAAAGGAGCCTGTAGTTCTAAATATTTCTCTTATTTTCATTGGTTTTCATTCCTGGACTTTTTAGCTCTGGGTATAATTTACAGTCATTGGGTGAATCAGTGACCGAGGCCTGTGGGGTGGACAACTTGTCTTCTGGTGTAGGCCAGCCACATCCTTGACACACTGAGGAAGACACCTCCCCCGGCTGACCAGACCAGCACTGATTTCCATCTTCAAGGCCGAGAGCTCTGCAGCAGTTAGGACAGTCTGTCGGGCCTCTCTGGAGAACAGAACTGCTTTAGGGTCAGGAGAGTGATTGGTGGGGTGGTTTTCTTATGTCTGGTTCATTTATCAAGGGAGTGCGCCAAACCTCTGCCCAAGTTCAAGGGAGCTGGAGTAGAAACTCATAGAGACTGTCCACCGTGGTGCTCTTTTTGTCACAGTTTCTGTACCTTTCTCCTGTTTGCATTTTGAGCTGCTGTTTGGTAAGAGCTGGCATTTTATTTTGTGTCTGTGCTTTTCAGTCGTTAGTCACATTTCCTATCTTCCTCTTGGTTCAGGCAGCTGCCATATTAGCTATTAGCTTTGCGGGGGGGGGGGGCAGGATATTGGCTCCCTTCCATATTCATTTTTCAAGACTATAAATCCTTTTTCCTATCTGCACTATTTTTTCATCTGTCTTCTCGAAGAGCAAACACATATTTTTATTGAATAAGAAGTCCAATAATCATTTTGACCTCCTTCTCTTTTTGGGTTTATTTCTCCCAACTAGTATTTTAATAAGGCATATACATACATTTTTCAACCTAATGGTTGGCCTATCAAACAGATGTGCTGCCCTGGGGATTTCATAGTCCATGAGCTTTTCCATTTTTGAGTTTATTGTTTCCTAAGCAGCCCCCACACCACCTCACAGTTATTTTCAGTAAGAGACGTTTTTTCTTCATATATACCATGGCATGCTTGCTCAGGTCTTGTAATATGAGGTGAAAATTAATGATATTTTCTATATCAAGGTTTAGGAATAAATATTTGTAAGAATCCTTCTACTTTGAAAATGAGGTCAGCGTACCTGTGGTGAAGCAGGTGGCCTATAAACTGAGAGATGTTTCTTTTAAGAGCTGAGGTAGTGAGAACCAGCCCACATAAACTATTAGCTGTAGAAGTCATCTGTGTGGTACCAGCCCACTCTGAACAGTCACCTGCAAGTGAGGAGCTGCAGTGAGCTGAGAATACAGTCTGGGTAAAGGACGCAGTGCTCTATCTTCACTAAGCAGTTCGTGTCATAAATACAGCCCCTGCCATATTTCACTTTAGGCGGTTAAGTTATACACTCATGCTTGTACATACACACACGCACACGCGCGCACACACACACACAAGAGCATCCCTTTATGTAGCTTAGGCTAAGTTCTAGACATTTTCCATACCTTGCAGAAGAGCTGTTAGAAAAGCGTTAATTCCCTGGGTCCTAGAGTTGGCCCACCTGGATTTATATCACACACAGTACCATTGCTTACTGGCTATTGTGACATTAGGTAAGTTTTGCAACCTCCTCTGTTTCTTCTTATTTCCTCCTCTACTGATTGGCACAGAGGAGCTGAGGGTTAGGCATGGACACTTGGTAGATAGTACATAGGTACTGTTGCTATTATTTTTGTATCACATCCCCAGGTCAGTATCCAAAGAAAAATTGCTTAAGACAAAGTGGGTACCTTCATATGTCAAATGTAATATTACTGTCAGTGGGGTCCTATGCTCATGCAGTTTATGACGTAGGAAACACCATCATGGTGTTTTGATGTAGGGATTAGCTGACTTGTCTATTCATTCCTGAGGAGTGTGGATTGAGGGAAGAAATAGACAAGAGACAGAAGATATCAAGGGACTTCCAGTGACTACTGTGACAGAAGCCCCAAGTTTATTACTCGCCGTCCTTATGTACCCCAGTCAAAAGGGGAGGGCACAAGACTTCCATGATACAAAACACAAACAAGTGTAATTACCTCCTAACATCTCAAAACACCTGGTAACCATGCCCTGAGTCAAACATCCTGTTGTTCAGTAGCCTTTGGACAAACATCCTGTTATTTGTTCTTGAGAACTTTCAAACCTTTAATCAAGATAGAATGGATCCAAAACTGTGTGGCCCCTTACATTTTGATCTGTATCCTTGAATGAAAAGAATGTTTTATACTAAGAAAACATTACTAGCCCGGCATAGTGGCATACACCTTTAACCCAGCCCTAGGGAGGCAGAGGCAGACAGATCTCTGTAAGTTCAAGGCCAGCCTGGTCTACAGAGTGAGTTCTGGGACAGCTGGAGCTACATAATGAGACCTTGTATTGGGGGTGGGGTGGGGAGACAGAAAGGAAAGAAATTCTCAGTAGTACCAGCCTTGCTTCTCTTGCCATTGTAGTTCATGGTCCTGGAGGTACACATGACTTAATATATATACAGCATGGTTTGGATCTTAGATGCCCCCCCAAAGATCCACCTGTTGAAGGGTTAATTCCCAGCTTGATGCTTTTGGGAGGTGTAAAAACCTTTAAGACATGGAGCTTAGTGGAAACTGGGGTGTGGTACCCCTGTAGGGGTGTGCTGGGACCTGATTCTCTTCCTTTTCTCTTTCTGCTTCACCAACTGGCTGTGCCTTACTCCCTGCTGTCACCATCTGTGCCACTTCCCATGGACCTAAGAGCAGCAGGACCTGCTGTGACAGTGGACACAGTGCTGCAGGCAGCCGAGGCTGCATAGCTGTGCTGGGCTCCTGGACTGTCAAAAGTTAGCTGATGCTTTATGCTTGCACTTCATTAGCAGCTTCTCTAGGAAATGGAGTTTGGGGAGTGTCTGTATGTCTAATGAGGCTTCCATTTCTGTATAGTGAGCTAAACCAAAGCAGAGACCCATTCTCTGAGGTGGGTCTCTCACTTGCCAGGAAAAGGGTGATCCTCTGTGTTCTTACTAAGACTTTTGGACAGCCCCAGATGATCAAAATACTTTACCATGGAAGAAAGAACTCTAGTTTGGCCTCATTCTGCATCTGTAGTCACCAGAATCAGTGATGCGGTTGTGTTGCTGCCATACATAGCCACTGTGTCAATTGCTCAGCCAGGAGCCGTGGTTGTCCACCTCTGGCCCATGTTTTCACTGTCTGCTTTGCTGCTACTTCCATGTCGCCTACTGTCCACTATTCTGCTACAGATACAATATTTCTATTTATTTTAAAATAATAAATAAATGAAATACATTTATTTTATTTAAATAAATAAAATATAAAATAATTTATTAAGATAAAAAATTATAAAACATTTTGTGTGCCATGCTTTAAAGTGGTAGTTCTCAAGCTGTGGACCACGACTGTTTCACAGGGGTCACCTAAGGCCATTGGAAAACACAGATATCTACATTACAGTTCATAACAGTAGAAAAATTACAGTTATAAAGTAGCAGTGAAAATAATTTTATGGTTGGGGTCACCACAGTGTGAAGAACTGTGTTAAAGGGTCGCAGCGTTAGGAAGTTGTGGGATGATGCAGTCAAGCTAATTAGCTGCACGTTACTTCACGTGATTTTTTTCTATGATGAGAACTCTTGAGATCAAGGATTCAGTTGAACTCTTTCTCTGTGCCATCTCCCAGACTCCTCTCCCTCCATCCATCCCCCAGCCCTGGTTAGTACCACTTTGCTGTCTGCTTCTGAATTTAATTTTTAGCTTCCAGTGTAAATAAGATGACAGAATATTTGCTCCTGGCTGCCCTGCCCATTTTCCTCGTCAGCGTCTTCCCTGTGTTGTCACAAATAGCAGTATGCCTTCTTCTTTTAAAACTGAGAATTCTTGTGTGGGTACCTGTGTCGCACACACATAGTTTTCCTTGTCCCTGTTTGCACTAGATGAGCACAAATTACATTCAAAATTTAGCTATTGTGAAAAATTCTGTACTGAGCATGCGGGTAGAGCTACCTTCTCAGCATGAATGTATTGGTTACTTTTCTGGTACTGTGATAAACCACCATGACGAAAATAAATTAACAAGAATTTATTTTGGGGCTGGCGAGATGGCTTAGAGGTTAAGAGCATTGCCTGCTCTTCCAAAGGTCCTGAGTTCAATTCCCAGCAACCATGTGGTGGCTCACAACTATCTGTAATGAGGTCTGGTGCCCTCTTCTGGCCTTCAGGCATAACGCAGAAAGAATATTGTATACATAATAAATAAATAAATATTTTTTAAAAAAAGAATTTATTTTGGCTCCTGTTCAAGAAGGTTAAATGTCTGTAATGGTGAAAAAGGTATGGTGGCAGACCCAGGTGTGGGTGGAGGCTACTCGTTTGTTCCTGGATGCCCAGACCAGAAATATATATTTATTCAGAAACTATATTAATTAAAACACTGCTTGGCCAATAGCTTAAGTGTATTGCTAGCTAGCGGTTATATCCTAAACTAACCCATTTCTATTAATTTGTGTATCACCACAAGGTTGTGGCCTACCAGCAAAGTTTCAGCGGGCTCCAGCAGAGGTGTCTGTCCCTGGTGGTGGCTACATGGCTTCTCACTGACTCTACCTACTCTCTCTATGTATCTCTTTCAGACTGGCTTTACTCTGTTAAGTCTTTGGCTGAAAGCAGCTTTTTTATTAACCAATGGCAATAAAACATATTCACAGTATACATCACCTCCCACATCACTCAGAAAGATGAGAGATCACAGAAAGCGGGGATTGGGGAGAGAGAATAAGAAGTAGGGCCTTCAGTGATATACTTCCTCCAGCAAGCTGCAACCCCTAAAGGTTGCATAACCTGCCCCAAACAGCACAAGCAGCCTAGCTGTTCACATAGTGCTGGGATCCAAACTCCAGTCCTCGTATTTGCTGGCAAACACTCTCCCAGCTGAGCTGTCTTCCTAGCTCTCGTGTTTTCTTAGGGAAGTGTCTTTTTGGGTCCTGCCCCCATTCTCCAGTCAGGTTTTTCCTGTGGTATTTTAGTTCTTGTGAATTTTGTATTTTACCATGTCCCAATTCAAATAGCTCATATCAAACTGAGAATCTACTGTATATGTACATATATATATATATATATATATATATATATATATATATATATATATATGTATATATATACACACACACACACACCAGGCTCAGGGAGAGCTCAGCTGTAAGAGTTGAGTCCCCTGACCCGAGGAAGGTAAAAAAATTGGCCTTCATATTTCCTGTGAAATCCGGACCAGTTTGATCCAAATGAAATACCCACGTCTTGGCCTTCATATTTCCTGTGAAATCCAGACCAGTTTGATCCAAATGAAATACCCACGTCTTCATCACCTTGTGAGGCAGCTGAGACAATTATCATCATTACACAAAGCAGCCCTCTCTCCATTTCTGTTTGGTTTTTCTGCATTGATTAAATGGTACTTTTCTTCTTTCTCTTTGGGCCATGTGGACATGAAATGAAAGGGTTTCAATAGTATGCCATTCAAATTCATGACACAAGTATTTTCAAAACTAAGTATGCCACAGTGGCATATATACCTATTATCCCAGCACTCAGGAGCCAGAGGCAGGGGGATCTCTGAGTTTGAGGACAGCCTGCTTTACAAAAGGAGCTCAGGGCAGCAAGGGCTACAGGGAGAGCCTACAAAGTGAGCTTCTGGTCCTCAGGGCAGCAAGGGCTACAGGGAGAGCCTACAAAGTGAGCTCCTGGTCCTCTTGCCTCCTTTTCCTACATTCACACTACATTCCTCCATGTGCACTGCATTCAGCCGTAGAGCTCGTGTGTCCGTCTCCCTTTGCAGTACCCCCTGATAGCCTTTGCAGGGAAAGGCCTGGCTTACCTTGGAATCTGTAGTATTTACCAACTAATGACTAAATGTAAAACAACTTACAGAAATTATTTTGTGCCTCCATTTTTTGGTCATTTTAGGGGATTATGAGTTGGGGTCTCATATATGTCCTCATAGCAGAAGATGGCCTTGAACGCCTGATCCTTCTGCCTCTACCTCTCAAATTCTGAGATTACAGGTGTGCGCTTTATTCATTTGTTCCTGTGGGGTTTTTTGTTTGTTTGTTTGTTTGTTTGGTTAGTTTGGTTTTGGTTTCTTGAGACAAGGTTTCTCTGTGTAGCCCTGTGTGTCCTGGAACTTGCTCTGTTGACCAGGCTAGCCTCAAACTCAAAGAGATTCGCCTGCCTCTGCCTACCTAATACTGGAATTAAAGGTGTTTTTAAGGCAGAGTTTTGTTATGTTTCCCAAGCTGGTCTCACACTCATGGAATGGAACTTCCTTTCTCAGTCTCCTGAATGCTGGGGCCTCAGGCACATATCACCGTGCCCAGACCTTCATCTTGTATCTCTGAAAATTCTTTTCACTTTACAAATCACCTCAGTGTTCCAGTTGAGCCCCCCCCCCCATCTTCCAAACCTCCTCCATGTAAACTTTCCTCCTTGGCTGCTAACAGGGGACCCCCAGATAATTGAATGGTTTTCTGAAATTAAGTTCAAATATCCTGAATTTCTTCATCTGTTTTTAGACAGTAAATCATGAAGAACCCATACTCTGTCTTGTTTCTACAGATCCACACAACCTTGTCACTAAACAACCTCTTGCTGTTGGCTTGTCAGTAGCTGTGGGCAGCTGTTTGCAGCTGTCGTCTGGAAATCCAATCATCTGCTCATGGTTTTGTGTTTGTTCAAGACAGGCAGTCTAATACTTGCCTTAGAATTGTGCTGGGATTCCAGGCATGAGCCAGAACACCCAGTTCCCCTCCCCCTGTCCAGCCCTTTTGGAAGATGTAGCGATTGTCCACTTCCTCTTCACCTGGGAAGAAAGGCAGATGGCTACAGCGAAACTCCTCTCGCAGCACGCTCCTCACAGTGTGCGTGAGTGATTCAGTTTCTGCCACTTCCCTAAGACGCCTGTGTTTTGTCACTAAGCCTTGCTTGTTTGAACACATCCTTTATCTGAACCTGTTTTTCCATCCGCCCTGTGACATATCCTTTACTTTCTAGTTAGCCGATCAAAGGAACAAGAAGGGAAAGTGCTGTGTGTGTACCTGTGTTCTTGCTGTCCCTCAGCTCTGGATGTCTGCAGGTCACCTAACGTAGTTCTGAGCTATTTGAGATACAGCTATTCCAACTTGAGTTCTTGTAAATTCTCTTTTTCCTTTGTTCTTTATTTTTTGGTTCTTCGTGTTAGTTGCCTTAAATACTTACTACTGCATAAACTGACATCATTCTAACTCAAGGAATGGGGAGGGGCCGGTGAGATGGCTCAGTGAGGAAGGCCTACCAAACCTGCTCTGAGTTGGATCCCCAGAACCCACATGGTGGGAGGAGAGAACCAACTCCCACAAGTTGTCCTCTGATCATTACTGGGGTACTATCACACACACAGATCAATGTTCAAATTTTTTAAAAGAAAAACAGACCAAGTTATCTCAAAATGAATTGATTTGACTTTGGGTGTTAGATGATTATGACACAGCAGTCTTCTCTTTAGTGAAGAGGCCAGGCTGCCATCATAGCAGACATAGTAGTATTGCTCCTGAGGTTAAAGTGAGTGCAGGCCAATGTAGAACTCCCCATGTATACCAGCTGGTGCTGAGATTAAAGATGTATGCCACCATGCCCAGCCCCCCTCAACTTTTTTCTTCATGCGTGGAGAAGAGTACACTCTCGCTAATGATGCACAGAAATGATTGCCATTCTTGGCTCAACTGACATTACAGCTTGTTTAGTTTCGTGGTTGTTTTAGTTTTCTGAGACACAGTTTCATTGTAGCTGGGCTGGCCCCAAACTCACAGCCACCTTCCACCACACCTGGCTTGACAGTTGTGTGTGTGTGTGTGCGCGCACGTGCGCGCGTGTGTAAGAACAGTGCTCGGGATCAAATCTAGCACTTGGCACTTTATGCATGTTAGGCAGGTGCTCTGGCTCTGCACTATAGCCTCAGATTGTCGTTTTTTTAGTAGTATGAAAATTTCGAATGCACACACACATTCATCTGGCAATTCACATCTTTTGGTTATTTTTCAAATTGAGACAAGACAGATTTCTTTATTAAGGATATATGATTTAATAATTTTTATTGCAATTTCCAGTTTGTCCCCACCACTATTCCCCATAAAACACTTTTTTTTTCAGGGCTGGAGATGTAGCTCTAGGGTAGAGTGCTTGCCTAGCATGTGAGGCCCTAGGTTTGATCTATAGCAACACACACATACACACGCACACATACATGCATGCATACACACACAGGGAGAGAGAGAGAGAGGAGTTTCTGTTTCCGTTTTGTATTGAAGACTATTAGTCATTTTTAGATCATGGTCCCAGCAAGGTTCTGTTCATGCAGTAATGATTTCCAGAACTGCGTTGGTGGCTGCTTTTCAGAAATCTTCCCTTTTCCCAACAGGAAAGCCATAGAAGAGTTGCTAAAGGAGGCCAAGCGTGGGAAAACCAGAGCAGAGACGATGGGACCAATGGGCTGGTAAGTTTTTGAGAAAGCCTTCTTAAAACTTAAAAAACAAAACAAAACAGGAAGCTGAGGCAGGAGGATTGCCACAAGGATGATACCAGCCTGTAAGGCTTGACTGGAGATGCCAGAATGTGAATAGAGGTTGCAAAGTCTTGGGTGCTGTGGAGATCCCAGTGTAAGATAAGAATACTTGGGGGATAAGCACAGTGGGCACTGGGGATGTTTAGAGAATGTGTGATGGGTTTATAGCATCAATCTGGTTCACAAGGCGCCCCAAGATCTGGAGATACCTCTGGGCCCAGGTAGCAGTGTTAATCCTGTGACCATCATTGGTTTAGTCAGCAGAACCAACATCTACCCTTGGAGTCTCTATGCAGACTAGAGTTTGTCCAGATGTAATAATAGGGAGTGGGTGTGATGGCTCAGCGGGTAAAGGACTTCTTGCCTGCCAACCTTAGTTTGATCTCAGGGACCCACATGGTGGAAGGAGAGAAGTCATTTCCTCAAGTAGTCCTCTGACCTCTACATGGGCACACAATAAATAAAATGTAAAATAATATGAGCAGCAGAAGAATTGAACCGTAAGACCCGATTCTAGTCCGTTAGGCATCCTTCAGTACGGTGTCCAGTAGCTGCTCTGTAAATGTGCTGATGCTGGGTCCTCTCTACAGTAACAGCTCACCACATTGGAACACGGGTGACAACAGAAGTGTGAGTTTCCTTTACATCTCGTTTCGTGTTTTGTTCCCCCCTTTGTATTATTTCTTCTTTTTGAGATTTTCATACATGTATACAATGAAATATGATCATATCTGTCTCTAATTTTCCCTTTCCAACTCCCCCATAACCCACCTCATGTGCCCCCTCCCAACTTCTTACCTCTCTCTCTCTCTTTTAAATAACTCACTAGGTCTAGTTAGTGCTGCCCATATGTGTATGGGCTGGGGCTATCCCCTGGGGCTTCCCCCTTCTCCAGTAGCTGTCAGCTTCCTGTAGCTCCTCAGTGAAGTGTGGTACCTAGATTACCTACCCCACCTATGCTAGGATTTGGGCTGACCTGCCCTTGTGCCGGTGGCCACAGCTGCTTGGAGTTCATGACTGGGATGCCAGATCATGTCCAGAAGACAGCATTTCACAGCACTCCTCTCCATTTTTTTAATTTTTACTTTTAAATATGCCTGTTTTTCTTATTTTATATGTGTGAGTGTTTTGCCTTCGTGTATATCTGTGTACCATATATAAATGCCTGATGCCTAGGGAGGCCAGAAGAGGGTGTCAGATCCCCTGGAACTGGAGTTAGGGTGATTGTGTGAGAGTTGGAATAGAACTCCAGTAAAAGTACCCAGTGCTCTTAACCACTGAGCCATCTCTCCAGCCCTTTGTTTTGTTTTGTTTCTGAGATAGGGTCTTTTGTATCTTAGGCTGCCCTCAAGCTCCCTGTATAGCCAAGAATGACTTTGAAATTTTTTTAAGGTTTATTTATTTATTTTGTGTGTGTGTGTGTGTGTATGTGTGCGTGCGTGCGTGCGTGCATGCATATGTGTGTTCAGGTGCCCTTTGGCCAGCCGTGGGGCTGCAGTTATAGGCTGTGGTAAGCTGCCTTGTGGGTGCTGGGAATCAAACTGTGGTCTTCTCTACAATTCTCTACAAGAACAGTGTGTACTCATAACTCCTGAGCTTTCTCTCCACCACCTTGACTTTAACATTCTGATTTTACTGTCTCTACCCCCTATGTCTTAACATTACAGACATGTGTCTCTGGGGCTCTAACCCAGGGTTTTATATAAGCCAACTAGGCAAGTACTATGCCAACTGAGCTACATCCTGGCCCATTGTCTTGTAAATTTGGCTTTTAGAACCATGCACATAATTTTCATCAAATATAGAGATAAATTAAATCAAAATAAAGAAAAAATACCTAACTCCTAAAAAATCAAGCAAAATAAAGCACATAGACCGGAATAAACCATTAAGTGGGTATCTTAGACCAGAGGCGCACAAAAAGGAAGTATTTCAAGTGATCTAAAATTTGACTATTTCTAGAAGACAAAAGAACTTATTTTCCTTCATCGTGGTGTTGATGATAATGCTGATATCCTGAACACCATGGACATCAGTGGCTTCTGAGTCTGTCAGTTGAGAGTGAAGAGGAATTGCTGTATTCTCCTGTAAACATTGTAGAGTAGGGTAAGATTAAAGGTCAAAGCCAGAGAAGTAAAAACTGAATCTCAGCCTAAATGTGAATTAGAAATATCATAGGAAGTTGTACTGCGTTACTTTTCAGATAACACTTTTTCTAAGTTCTGGAACACAGAAAAGCCCTAGAAATACTGACTGCCCCACCATTAGCAGTGAGGTCTGGTCCAGCCTGTTACCAAAGTCCTGTTTCTCACAAAAAGACACAGGGATCCCTAGAGGGACCATTGCTTACACATTTGAAGCCATGCTCAGAATAAACCGGACTGCGGGATTGAAGGTCACAGTCCCCTAAAATAGCCTTCATTTCTCATACCAAGATTACCAAAATGCCCTCAGGCTTCAGAGGTTCACTAACACAGAGTTGTTGGACTCTGTTACACTTGTGGTTTCAGGTTGTTACAGGAAAGGGATACAGATGAAAGTAAAGCAGGATATGAGACCTGAAGCAGGGGATCTGGGAGGGTTCAATACCGGAAGCCACTCAGCCTCTCCCCTTTGGAACTAGAACCTGCTGCCTTCCCCTCATCAGAGGGTTGAGTGATGCCAGCCAAGGAAGGGCCATGAATGTTGGTGTTCAAAGTTTTTATTGTGGCCCATTGTGTAGGTGTGGTTGGTTGGTTGATTGATTGATTGATTACATGTTTGACTGATTGTTTTCATGGTTGACTGGTTGATTGTGTGGTTGATTTTTAGTTTCCAGGTTGACCATATCACATGACCTAAAGCTCTCACCTTACGTCAACATGGTTAATCTTTCTTGTATGGCCAGCCCTCTCCTAAGACTGAAAGGTGTGGCCAGCTCCACCCTCAACAAAGATATTTCTATCACGTATGATGTAGATTACTTTCCAGAAGCTAAAGGCAAAGGTCGCCCTCCCTTTAGGTCAAGCCAAACTCTTACTCCATAGGAACAAACACTGTAAGGTCTGGAAAATCTTGTCATGCCAGAAAGCAAAGAAACTGTCAAAGACTAATATCAGGTTGGGAAGTCTCTGGAACCAGTTTGAAGTCAAAGATGGAATAATTTGATCAAAAAAATATGAAAGTATAATGATTGAATCACCTAAAACATGTTGAAACCCTTAAGGTTGTGTGCTGGCTGGTTTTATGTCAAGTTGACACAAGCTAGAATCATCAAAGAGGAGGGAGGGAGCCTCAGTTGGGAAATTCCTCTACAGCAACAGGTTGTAGGCAAACCCGTAAGGCATTTTCTTAATTAATGATCAATAGAGGAGGGCCCAGTCCATTGTAGGTGGTGCCACTCCTGAGCTAGTGGTCCTGGGTTCTATAAGAAAGCAGGCAGAGCAAGTCATGAAGAATAAGCCAGTAAGCAGCACCCTTCCATGACTCTGCATCTGCTTGAGTTCCTGTCCTGACTTCCTTTGATGAGGAATTGTTATGTGGAAGTGTAAGCCAAATAAACCCTTTCCTACCCAACTTACTTTTGCTTATGGTATTTTATCTTAGCAATAGTAACACTGACTAAGACAGTGTGTAAGAAATATCACAGGTTCAGTCCATTATCATCATGGTGGGGAGCATGCAGGCTTACATGGTGCTGTTGGGAGAATAGCTGAGAGGCCTACATCTTACAGGCAACAGGAAGTCAATTGACTGTCACACTGAGAGAAGCTTAAGCAAAGACCTCAAAGCCCACCCTCACAGTGACACACTTCCTCCAACAAAACCACTCCTTTGGGGGGCCATTTTCTTTCAGACTATCACAAGCCCCAAGCTGGAAACCATCAAAATGGCTGTCACTTCACATATGAATGAGCAAATTGTGGTTGTGCCCCTAAACCCGCACTGCCCAAGAGTTTGGAGAAACAGAATGGTTGAGATAAATAAACAGCCTGGATGAATCTCAGGAGACACACAACGTAACAATGTGTGCTTCTATTTGCTTGGCTTTATAGAGACCCAAACTAGGAACACAGAATAGATCACCAGTTGTTGGGAAATAGAGGGCTAGAGGAGGACCTACAGAATGTTCTGTGTTTTGACTGTGGATAAAATCTAATTCCTTGAATTTGTCAAAGCCCAGAAAACTTGTCACTTGAGTAGATAAATTTGAGGACTGGAGAGGAGGAGTAGTGATTAGGAGCACTGTTCTTCCAGACCTGGGTTCCCAGCACCCACACAGTGGCTCACAAACATCCGAAATGCCATTTATGGGGAGGGGTAACTTGATACCCTCTTCTGGTCTAATAGGCACCAGACTTGTACATGGTGCACATACACATGTGCAGGCAAACACTCATACGCATACATCTTTTAAAAAGAGATAAGTTGTACACAGATTATGCCATCATCGTAAACCATATTTTAAGAGGGAGGCTGGGGACTTAGCACGGTGCTAAAGCGCTTGTCTAGCATGTACAAAGTTGTGTGTTTGGTTTCCCAGGACAGCATCTGATGGTGTCCATGCAAAGACTCTCAGTGGCTGCTGAATCTGTCAGGTGAAAAGTGATAGAATACTATCTTAGGTTTCTATTGCTTTGATAAAACACTGTGATCCAAAGCAACTTAGAGAGGAAAAGGTTTATTTCATCATACAGCTCTCAGGTCACAGTCCTGTAGAAATCAGGGCAGGAGCCGATGCAGAGGCCATGGAGGATGCTGCTTACTGGCTTGCTCGGCCTGCTTTCATATAGAACCCAGGACCTCCAGCCCAGGAGTGGCACAGTGCGCAGGGCCCTTTACATCAGTCATCCATTAAGACAATGTCCTACAGGCCAGTCCTACCTGGAGAGGCATTTTCTCAATTGCGGTTCCCTTTTGGATAACTGTAGCTTGTGTCGCTTTCTGCTGTTGTGCCATAGCCAACTGTATTAGTGATGACTGATGACTATGGTGCTGGGGATAGAGCCTGTGTGTGGCCTTACACAATGCTAGGCACACTCTCTTTTCCTGAGCCACAGCCCTCACATTGGTGATTCTTCACAAAAAAGCTACAATAAAAAGAATACACATACACACCTTAGTCCAGACACTGAGCCAGGGTCTGGTCCATCTCTAAAGGCTGTGATCACAGCATCCAAGATGTGCTGCTTCACAGGTCAAGGATGCAGTGCCTTTAACAAGTGGATTACAAGGAAAAGAAGAATTCTGTGATTTAATAGATTTGAAGCATATCGAATAATACTTTGTTAGGCTCTAAAACATTTATTTAATTATTCTTTATCAGTAAAAACTAGGGAGTTGGATATTGGGGTAAGAACCTGAATGATTGGAGAAGCAGTGTAGAAGTGACCTTCCATTTCTCTCTTCCTCAATCCAAAAAGACTGTGTTTCTCTCTAAGCCTTGCACTACTGCTTCCTGTGTCGCTATCTGTTCTTTGTCCTCCAAAACTTCTATGGCTAATTTTGGTCAACTAGTAGCTAGCTCCACCCTCTGATTCAAAGCAAACTTTATTGGCAGTCTTGGGAGCATCACAATGCTATCAAAATATCCCACAACCAGAATCTTTGTCTAAAATGACTGTTGGGGGTTGGAGATTGCTCAGTGGTTAGGAGCACTGACTGCTTTTCCAGAGGACCCAGGTTCAGTTCCCACTAACTCACAACCCTACCTCCAGTTCAGGGGATCCAGTGCACACTTCTGGTCTCTCGGGCACCAAGCACAAACATGATGCACAGACACACATACAGACAGAGCACTTACACACATGAAAACTAAAGCAACTATTAAAAGACACTTCAGGGCTAGGGGATGGACAAGCTCAGATGTACAGGCCCTTGCCTTGCAAGCTTGAGGACCTGAGTTCAGGCCCCAGAACCCAGGAACAGCTGCTGGGTTTGGTAGTGGGCTGGGAGTAGAGATAGGCTTTCCTGGCTGGCCAGCTTCGTCTACGTGCTGAGTTGCAGTCAGTGAGACCTTGTGTGAAAGGAGGTGGACAGCATTCAGAAGACTGACAGCTAAGGTTGTCGCCTGGCCTCTGTATGCATGTGTACACATGTGGACTTGCCCCCTGCCCCTTTTTAAAGACATATGAGGGAGTGAGAAGATGGCTCAGCTGTTAAAAGTATGGCTGCTTTTGCAGAGGATCCCAGTTTGATTCCCAGCACCAACGCTGAGTGGCTCCTAACCACCAGTAACTCCAGCTTCAAGCACTCTGATCCCCTGTTCTGGCTTTTGTGAACACTGCACACCTTTGCAGGTACACAGACATGCATACACATTACTAAAAAAGAAAATAAATAGGAAAGATATTTGAAGATACCAAGAAAATTTGTGGTAGGTTTTTAGTCTTGATAATGGTTTTGCTGTTTTAAATTACTAACGTGTGAGTGAGTATATGGTGTCTGAGTTTGGGCCACTCGTGGAGGTCAGGGCACAGCTGTGTGAAGCAGTTCTCTGCTTCCACCCTTACCTGGTTCTGGGGATCTATGCTGTCAGTCTTGTATAGCAAGCATTTCACCTTCCAAGTCAAATAAATTTGGTGTTTTTCCAACTTTATCTGCTTATTTGGACTCACCGGCAAGCTTTAAAACTGCTGATGTGTTTTTTTTGTCCCACCGTTAGGATTTTGGAGTGGATCTGGGCTTTGTTACTCAAAACACACACCCAGGTGATTCTAAAAGTACACATGTATTTGACAAAACACTAATCGTAGTTATTAAAAAGAATTGTAACTACTTGCTAGGCAAATTCTCAAATGGCCTTGCACCTAGGTCAGGGGCAGCCAGCACTTCTGCACTGAAGTAGCCTGGCTGGGTGTGCAGACACCAGGTCTTGCCTGGAGAGCAGAGAATGGCTCTCTGCACAGATCATAAAAGAACAGAGAGTCAGTTACTACTCACTTATAAACCATGGTTTGTTTTCCAGAGTGCATAGAAAGGCTATATTTACCCAGAATGGTTTTAAATTTTTAAAATAGGACTTGGGTGGGATTGCGTACTTTGGGATTATTCCTTAAGAATGATCCTAGGAACTTGACCAGGCACCAGAGGCTGCTGAACTAGAGAAGTGGGGGTGGGACGCCATTTTTATTTTCTACAGAAAGGGACCATTTGGTGCTGTGCATGGCCTTGGATGTGTGTCAGCAAACACACATTTGTGCTCGCCTAGCTTCCTTGTCTGCAAAGCCATTTTTGTTCTGGCCCCTGTAGTAGGAGCTGCGGGCCTGCTTTTCATCCTGCCCGGCTCCTGTACGGCTAGCTTTACACCAGAAATAACAACACACAAACTGTATTCTTTTAAACACTGCTTGGCCCATTTCTATTCATGTGTGTAGCACCCCAAGGTGTGCTTACCGGGAAGATTCTAGCCTACGTCCATCTTGGGTCAGAGCTTCATTGCATCTGCTCTGGAGAGGAGAGCATGGCGTTGTCTCTCAGAGGAGCTGCCCTGCATCTGCCCGGGAGAGGGGAGCATGGCGTCTGAGCTCACTTCCTCTTCCTCCCAGCATTCTGTTCTGTTTACTCCACCCACCTATGTTCTAACCTATGAGAGCCAAGCAGTTTCTTTATTTTTTTAACCAATGACCTTCCTCCACCAGGCCCCATTCACTTTAGCTTCTCAGCAGCCCAGGGTCCTTCCCAAGTCTGATGCCTGAGGGGAAGAACCAGCAGTTCAAGGGTCCATGGAGCAGCAGCTCCATGTAGTTTCTTAACACGGTTATGTTACGGTAAATGCTGGGTGCTTTCCTAAAGGGGTTGGGGTCAGTCTGGAGACAGGAGAGCATCTACATTATGATGCTGCTTTTTATGCTGTCTGCTTTCTACTTGCAAGTGCTGGGAGTTGACCCAGGACTTCTCACACACACCTCAGGGACATTCCCAGCACTGCTGGGAATGGTTGATTACTAGAAAGCAAATCACTTCCCCAGTTTCTATGCAGACATACAGTTTTCCAGATCCATTTGGACTTGCTGCTTGCCATAGGTAGTCCAGGCAGTTCGGCATGCACTGGTGGTGGATAGACAACAGAGGTGATCCCAGTTCAATGAGGAGGCTGGTAGGGTGTGCCTTTGTCACAGAAATACCACCCTTTGCAGTATTTATTTTAGGACAGCAGAGATCCAAACCTTTATACTTTCTTTATTCTTCAAGATCATGGGGCCCAGAGAAGTTTCCTGAGACCTTACTCCCACCCCCACCCCACCCGACTTTCTGGTGAGAGACTGAAGCCTCACACTGTCTGCTCCCATGCCAAGCCACCACTCTTTTCTTACTGCCTGATGATGCTCTGTGGTGCAGCACTTATTGGCTCTGCGTGGACTCCTATGGGATCATAGTCTGGACAAAGGGTGTGCTGGGCGCTGGAAATCTTTCGTCAACGGGTCTCAGCAGACCTGTGTGTGCCTACCTGCTTCTGTTCAGTATTTTCCCACATAGCAGAGATGCGCCGACTGATAGCCTGGTTTGTCTTTGCCACACAGGCCAAATGTAATATCCCACAGACGGAAGGGACTTGGATTTTGAAAATGAATAAACACACACACACACATATATTTGCACACATGCACCCACTATTTCACATTACTTTTAGGTACAGTGTCGGGCACAGTAAGCTTCAGGAGTGTCGTATAAAAGGTAATTAAGGAGTATCGTTTCTCAGAGGGCCACATGCTGAGGCGTTTGATTACCAGACTGTAAACTGCACTCCCGTGGGTGATCATGGTAGCTGTGGTAGCATTCACATGAGTTGTAATCAGCTATAGCATCAAGATAACTATCACCTCTGCACTAAGGGCTTGCAGTCTGTCTTTCCAGAGACGTCATTCTAGTCTTCTAGCCTCTGTAGTGTGAAGGGTTTTTGTGAAGCAGATGGACTGCCAGTCAGTTGCGGGTGTGGGGATGGATTTGTCTACGCCAGGGGGCAGTGAACTGCACCACACACAGCCTGTCTTCAGGACCAAGGCATTTGTCTGCCATAAAAATAATTGTGACTCACCAGTCCCTGGTGCTTGTCATACTGTACGTACCTCAGAGTCAGCCGATGCTTCTGCCCCGACACTGTCCCTGCTGTGACTGGCCTGTGTCCCTGAGTAGCCAGCCATCCTTAGCTATGTGTGCCTCTGTTCATTTCTGCCGGACGGAGGAACCTCAGCTCCGAGCACAATGATGCACTTCCAGCTGCGGTTGCTTCCCTGGTTCTGGTTACTAGCCGCTTAGAATGCAGCCAGTTTTCCCCGATTCTACAGTGCCCAGGCTGTGGTGTGAGGGCTGACTCTGCCGCTGTGGTGTCTGAAGTCTCCTGAGGTGACACAACAATGCACAGACACAGGGCCACTGCACCATCTTCCCAGGGCCCTGCTGTATGTAGCACCCTGACAATTCGACCTGGTACTTGAACTGTCATGTGTCTCGGGCTGACCTCAGATTCATGGCGGTCCTCCTGCCCCAGCACTGCGTGGCAAGGAAAGCTAAACCAACACAGAACCTTGGTTCTTTGGGAGCTGAATTTTTTTGTACTGGTCTGGATAGTGGGTCACGTTGGGAGGGAATGTACCGCTCTTGTTATGATGGTTTGTTCCTCCCTCTTGTCCTCCACAGGATGAAGTGTCCTCTCGCTGGTACAAATAAAAGATTCCTAATTAACACCATTAAGAACACATTGCCCTCCCATAAAGAGCAAGACCATGAACAAAAAGAGGGCAGCAAGGAACCTGGCCAAAGCCAAGACCAGAAAGAAACAAACTCAAAGAAGCACAGAAGCCATTCCTCTAAGCGCAGCCTGCACTCAGCCCGCAGCTCACCCCCAAGGAAGCGGGCCTCCCGGGACAAACGCGACTCCCGAGCCAGCAGGCGATGAGCAGAGGTGCAGGGCCAGCCCAGTACTGCGCCTTCCTTCCACTGGGTGCAGTGAGGACAGGGAGGTGGCAGGCCTCTGACACCGAGAATGACTTTCCAATGCGTCCTCTGCTCTAAGGTGGCTGTTGTTACTGTGTTGTTGTTGTTGTTAATAGGCAAAAAACAAGAAAAACAAAACCCTTTACTAAAACAAACCTTACCTACCTTGTCCTGCAGGTGGTGTGACAAGAGTGAGCTGACTTAGCGTTGCCGTGCGCATCCATGTTGTTTTTATCTTAGCTTGTTTGCAAGTTAGTTTCAAAACAGGCAGTTCTGGAATTCGAAATTTTCAGATTGTTAAAAACTAGTCCCAGTATTTTGATGTACTTTTTGTGGTCATTTCCCAGAATTTCTCAAAATAAACTACTTACAAACGCTATGCTGTCCTCTTTAGATGCCAGAGGCTAAGCTCGGTCTGACTAGTGCCGTCCTGGTAAGACTCAGCCGTGCTGTGTGCTCTCTAAGTGAAGAGGGGAGGCGTGTTCACGTGACTTTGGACTTGATGCTCTGTATCACTTGTTCCATTCTCAAACTCATCCCTTAAATAAGGTGGTTTTCTGTACTGACTTTTAGATACGTGTGGTTTGCACAGTTCTTTTGAAAGAACCCTCAATAGTTAAGAATATCATATTTTTTTTACCAGTTGATAGCAAGCCTGGTGTGCTCTCTATGCAGCAGGCACAGCTGAACTGAAGATGACGGCTGCCGGGCCTGGGAAATAGGGCTAAACAGACCAATTACAGGGAAGACCAGCAAGATTCTGGCAGTCCTGTAGCATGTGAAGTCCTGCCCATTTATGTTCCCATCCATTCAGCCAGCAGGCAGTGCTCACTTGGAGAAGCAGGCACGAAAGAAGCACACGCCGGTGCCACATGAATTATTTCACCACCGCCCCCAGATCTTCTAGGCCGTGTGTGTGCCATTTTTAAAGGTGTGTAGGACTTGTTCATTACACTTGCTTCCTCCTGACTCCCCCTCCCCCGGTTCCCACCTTCCATATTAGTGAACTGTCAGTAAATGGTATGGATTCTCTCATTTTCATTTTGGAAAAAAATAGAAAACAAAACAAACACACATCTTTTGGTCTAGCGAGATGACAGTGGGTAAAGGTGCTTGCCACAAATCCTGATGATCTGAGTTCGATTCCTAGAGCCTACACAGTAGGAGAGAGCCAACTCCTGCAGATTTGGCGTTTGACCTCTACATACACATACACACACACATACACACTGACCTCTATGTACGCACACAACACAGTAATAAGTAATTTAAAAAATATCTTAAAATACAAAAATTTCAATTTAACAAATTCTAATCAATGACTCATATGTGCATCTCCAGAGTATTACTAAAAGACATGACAATAACATCTGAGGTGCAGTAAATGGGGACCGAGACTTTGTATTAGGATGACATAGCAATAGGTAATGTTTAGCATGAACTACAGAAACAAACAGAGGAACCGTGAGCACTGGGGCAAATTCAGATGACCAAATACACTGATAGCTGGTGTCTCTAAAAGTAGGGCTAAGTTGAGAAAAATATTTGCATACATAATCACAAAAATTTTCCAAATATAACAAAATCAAAGCCAAATTGAGGGTTTATGCTTATAATTCTAGGACTTAGGCAAAAAAGGCATGATTCTGCAAGTTCATGGCTAACCTGGGCTACATAGTGAGTGATCTGCCCTGGGCTGTAAGTGAGACACTGTTTCAAAACAAATAATAAAAATGGTAAATGCACAAACACAAAAAGCTCAACAAACTCTAAAAATAAGAAACACAAGGATATGAAGAAAGCCACAGCAAGGAACACGTGATGGATCGTCTTGTTTGTCCGCTCGGTAGATTGAGAAGTGCCCAGGAGATTACTGAGGCACACCTCTGTGTATCTGTGAGGGCGGCCCCAGGGGTGGCTGAGTAAAGGGAGCAGTCCACCATGATGAGAGCTGTACCATCCCATAGCTGAGGACCCAGATAAGACAGCAGTACAGGGGAAAGGAGAAAGCTCACAGAAAGGCAACCCATTTAGTCTCATTTTCATATTCTCTCTGTCTTTCTCTCTCACACACACTGGATTATTAAAGGGATTGATTTGAGAAGCCCCTGAGAGACCATCAGTGCTTACCTTTGGCTATGTGTGGGAGGATGTTTCCAGAAAGGGTTGACTAAAAGGTGAAACTTCTCCCTGAACACAGGGAGATACAGGAGAACACAGGGTCCCCACAGATTAGCGACCTGGATAGAATAAAAGTAAGAAAAGGAGGTAGTGATGGTGGCGCACACTTAATCCCTGCACTCAGGAGACAGAGGCAGGCGGAAGTTCAAGGCCAGCCTGGTCTACAAAGCAAGTTCCAGGGCAGCCAGGGAGACACAAAAACTCTGTCTCGGGGGTGGGGGGGCTGGAGTGCTGGGCGGTGGAAAAAGGGGAACCCTCTGGGCACTGGCATTTTTTTTTCTTCCTGGCTCCCATGAGACAAACTCTGTCCCACCTTACCCTCCCCACCACAATGAGCTGAACTCTGAAACTGATTCTGCAAGTCTTGGCTTCCTTACATCTGGCTCAATTACTGCATCTCAGTGATAAAGTCTGGATAATACAGTGAATAAAATCCAAACCGCTTTAAACCATTGGTGGCGAGACATGAAAAACAGCCAGTGGAAAATACTGTACATTCAGAGAAAAATGAGAAAGAATATCATAGCTCATACAAGAAATCTCAGGACTTGGGAAACTGAAGCAGGAGGGAGGATTACCATGAGATTGAGGTCAGCTGGAGCTGCATTGTAAATTCCAGGCCAGTCTGCCTACGGAGTGAGACCATGTCTTAAGACAAAATGTCATCAGTACAGCAGAAACAGACAAGATACCAAAATACAGAAAGAAAGTTAACATTGTCAGCCCAGAATTCGCCACCCCGATGAAGAATTTTCTAAAGTCAAATGTCTTTGCTAATGCCCTCGTCTTAAGCCCTCACTAGCCCCACCCTCACCCCCAGCCACTGCACACAAAAGACCTCAAGTGATCCAAGAATCCCAGCTCCACACAGCTGCCACCAGCCTGAGCCTTGTGACTTGTGCGGGAAAGTACTGAGTAGAGCCACAGAGAGGCACTGTAGTCTTGGGATTTTCTTTTCACATAGTTTTTTTTGTTTTGTTTTGTTTTCTTTTTTGTTACAAAATTTACACATTGTTTTTATTTGTTAAGAGACAGGTAAATCACATTCTTCATATAAAATTTCAAAAGGCAAATTCTTGGTACTTTTTTCTAGACAGGGTTTCATATACACCAGACTGGTCTCAGTCTGTAGTGAACAGTGACCTTGAATTATAATCTTCCTGCCTCCCTTGTTGAATGATGGGATTACAGACAGGCACCTCCATACCTGGTCTATGCAGTGCTAAGAGCTCTATGCATCTCGGTGCCCCGTCAGCTGAGGTACATTCCTTCTACATGCCATTACACACGATTCTGGAGGGTCTAGTCCAGTGCTGCTTTAACACGATAAAACTTAGTAAGATATCAGAATAGAGTAATTTAAACTCTTGATTTGCATTTGACATGCTTTTTTCCATATAGAATACACTGTAGTGTCTTCCAGGACTATTGACTAAGAACTGAGTAGCTACCAGAACTTTTAGGGAGCTTACTGTGGGTACCAGGTGTGGTGGCACACCTTTAATCCCAGCACTAGGAAGGCAGGTGATCTCTGTTAGCTTTAGGCTAGCCTGGTCTAAAGAGTAAGTTCCAGGACTGCCAGAGCTATGTGGAGAGACCCTGAAAAAAAGAAAGTTTACTGTGGGGCTAGACAGAAGATGGCTTAGAGCAGTGGTCCTCAGCCTTCCCAATGCTGCAACCCTTTAAGACAGTTCCTCATGCTGTGGTGACCATAAAATTATCTTTGCTGCTACTTAACTGTAATGTTGCTATTGTTATGAATTGTAATGCAAATATCTGATATGTAGGATATCTGATATGTGACCCCCAAAGGGGCCGCAGCCCACAGGTTGAGAACCACTGACTTAAAGACTGAAAACACTAGCTATTCTTTCAGAGGACCTGGGTTTGATTCTCAGCACCCACATCAGGCACCTCACAACCGCCTGTAATTCTAGTTTAAGGAGGATCTGATGACCTCTTGTGGTCTCCAGAGGCACTACACACACGTGGTGCATGTGTAGACAAAAAGGCACACACCATAAACATTCCCATCACACAGACACGCACACACACACACACACACACGCTCATCACACTCAAGCACACATATCCAGTAATAATAAATTAATATGAAAAATCAAGCAGAACAAATTCTGCTTCCCAATACCAGTTCCACAGTAACATCTCCCAAAACGTGTGGATTTGGGGGCTGGAGAGATGGCTCAGCAGTTATGAGCACTGGCTGCTCTTCTACAGGACCTGGGTTCAGTTCCCTGCACTTGTATGGTGGCTCATGACCATCTGTAACTCCAGTTCCAGGGGACCTGATGCCATTTCTGGGCTTCATGGGCACCAGGCATATGGATAGACATACAAGTAAAACATTCAGACAAATAAATTCATTATATATATATATATATATATATATATATATATATATATATATATATATATATGTTTTACGAGACAGGGTTTTACTGTGTAGCCCTAGCTATCCTTGCTTTGTAGACCAGGCTGACCTTGAACTCATGAGATCCTCCTGGGAGTCTTTGTTTCCCGAGTGCTGGGATTAAAGGTCTGCACCACTATGCCTGACCTAAAAAATATTTTTTAGAATAAATTACATTAAATTCTAGGGGAATTTTAAAATAATGGTGATGATTGACTAGTGACGTCAAAGTAGACACAAATAAAGTTGCCGTTCAAAGAGAATGTACATAAGCAGCTGATGAAATAAAGTGATACAGGAGATGAGACAATTCAATAAAAGGAAATGCTGAAAATGCAGATTGAAAGTTTAGAAATGAGAGACACGGTAGGAAGCATCTTCAAGAGGGTGGATCAGGTGGAAGAGGAACTACCAGCGATGGAAGATGAGTTAGGTGACAAGAGAACACTCTGAGACCCAGGTCATGGCTCTAAGTACCTTCCTTAAAAAAATTATTTTGACTTTAAGCAATGGGGGTAACTTTGGGGGTAAACTCTCACTATACCTTCAAGATGTCCTTTTCCTTTGTTCAGCTAAAGCCTTATAGAAAGCCGGACAGAATCAGGAGGACTTCTGTCTGTCTTTTTAGCATCTGCAGGATGTGCTTACAGCCTTGAGCTGAGAGCATGCTGTGGAGAGCTCTGAGGCCAGGATGGAACGTTTTAGGGGCTGGGAAATATTTCATACTTTATTGACTAGCTATAAATAAAGATGCCAGCAGGTACCCAGGCACACACACAGGTCGTAAGGAGGAGGGCACACAGGCCTACAAACAGACAGACACAGGCAGGGCTGGCAAAAGCAAAGGCTTCTGAGCTCAAGGTTGTGTTTTGACAAAACCCACACAAAAGTGACATTCGGAATCGTTTTATAACAGATTACATAACTGTTTACCTTGGGGTTTCCCTGGACATCCTGTCAGCCATTATTAACTGATTCGTGGCCTTTAGATGTGCTCTGTCAACCACATTTTAGCTGACTCATACTCGATGCCTGTGTCTTTGCCTTGTTGTCTAAACGCCATGACCTGTACACAGCTTTGTTGCTCACAATCCACTAATGCATTTGGCACCGTGCCTTCTCATACTGTGATCCCCAACTGAGCATCCTAAAGAATGTATCTGCTCCATTAATGAGGCAGGACACAGGCATTGTCATCCTATCTCCATCCACCTTAAACTGAGACTGTTGCAGGCAAATGTGTCCAAGAAGTGGCGTGCCCTTATTCCATCCAGTCCACACTGATGGGAACAAGGCTCTACGTGCATCTTGGCACCAACAAGTTTCCTTATCACTTCCCTGATTCATGGGAGATGATTCCACGCCAGCAGATCATAGGAGATGGTTCCATGCCAGGAGAGGCAAACTGAGAAAACCTGAGGTTACACTGTAATTGGAAGTTTCTTTCCTGCCCACCAGTTCCTGAATAAACACTCAGAGGCTTATATTAATTATAAATATTTCTCCAATGGCTCAGGCTTATTACTAGCTAGCTCTTACATTAAAATTAAACCACATTTCTTATTTCTGCTTTGGCACAGGGTTCGTGGCTTGGGCTTGTTAGCTCATTTTTTTACATGTTTTGCTTCCTTGGTGGCTGGTGTCTCCTTGACTCCATTCTTCTTCGCCTGTATCTTTGCTTAGATTTTCCACCTGGCTCTATCTTGCCTTGCCATAGACCAAATTTGCTTTATTTATCAATGAATGAGAGCATATTCACAACATATAGAAAGACCCACAGCACTTCCCCCTTTCTGTCTATTCAAAAAGAAAGGTTTTTACTTTAACATTAAATTACATATAACAAAACACTTATCAAGTAAGAATTAGTTATAATATTTAGTCTATTTGTATTTGGCAAAATTAAAGAAAATACCCCATCATCTATCCTATCTTTGTGAACCTAAAGTTTCATATCTAATTTATTTTTTATCATAACTAAGGAAAATTATAACTATCTAGACTTCAACTCCATCAAAGACCCTAGAAGGATATAATATTACCTGAGTAATTATTATATTACCGTTACATTGCAAGTAACTTCCAAAATTCTAAAAGTGACAGAGACATCTGGCTGCCTGGACAGTCACCCAAAGTTCTTCTGTAATGTTGGGGCATCCATCTTCAGCCCATAAGCCTAGAGTGTCTGGCTGACTTTTCAATGAAGCAAGAAATTTGAAGGACTGTCCCACCTATATTGGCAAAGTTTATCAGTCACTTTCCTCTGTGTCCTGCAGAATGTCTGGCAGCTTCTTCTGTGAATCAGGAACCTGAAGGACCATCCCACCTTGTTTTGGCAAAGTTTAGCAGTCATTTTCCTGTGGGTCCTGCCTGTCCAGTTTATATAGCATTGATGTGGGAAGTCCTTTTGTTTATAAATGTTTGCTTACATTTAAAGGGAAATATGCTATAGAGATGGATACTTGGCATTGGTATGGATCTTGGTCTGTTGATACAAATTTTAGGTCAATCATATGTATTTCTGCTCTTGATTAAGGTGCGTTTGTATAGCTCATTTAACAATATAATATAATTAAAAATACAAGTTAATAAATAATCATCTATAATAGTCAAGTGTATAGTCATGTTAGTTAGATTTCCCAGATGTATAGAGATATATTTCAGTTGGATAGTTATTCTTCAAACCTTTCAAAGACTAACAAATATGGCAATTAAAATGTTTTTAAAACTTAGGACTTTTCATGACAATGAAACACATCTGATCTTGGCAGCACTAGGGCATCAAAGAGGCTCCTTATGGTGTTTGTAGCCATTTGGGCAAGAAACTGCTCTTGCCTGGACTGCTTGATGCTATGCTGTATAA
Organism: Chionomys nivalis; assembly: GCF_950005125.1. Taxonomy (NCBI): domain Eukaryota; kingdom Metazoa; phylum Chordata; class Mammalia; order Rodentia; family Cricetidae; genus Chionomys; species Chionomys nivalis. Next base: position 85,741,375 of record NC_080088.1, on the reverse strand, counting down.
GCTAAACATGCAGGACCCACAAAAAAAGGACTGCTAAACTTGCCTTAAAAAGGTAACACTGTTTTTCGGGGTTCCTGTTTTATAAACGAGTATACAAGACATTCTGCAGGACACAAAAAATATGACTGACAAACTGTCAATATAGGCAAAACTGTCTTTAAAATTTGCTGCTTCATGAAAAAGTCTGACAGATAACTATGGGCCAATAGGCTAAATAAAGATGGATGCCCACAACAGTACAAAAAAAACCTTTGGGGGGCTGGAGAGATGGCTCAGCGGTTAAGAGCATTGCCTGCTCTTCCAAAGGTCCTGAGTTCAATTCCCAGCAACCACATGGTGGCTCACAACCATCTGCAATGAGGTTTGGTGCCCTCTTCTGGCCTGCAGGCATACAGACAGAACATTGTATACATAATAAAAAAAATAAATATTAAAAAAAGAAAAAAAAACCTTTGGGTGACTGTCCAGGCAGTAAGATGTCTCTGTCGATTCTAGAGTTTTAAAAGTTGCTTACAATAAACTTCCTGTTTTCTTAGGTAATATAAGATCCTTCTGAAGTCTTTGATGGCTATAAAAATAGCTATAATTATAGTTTTCCTTAGTTATAATAAAAGATAAAGTATATATAAATATTGTAACTGTAATTCTTGCTTGACACCTGTTTTGTTATATGTAATTTTACTAGGTTAAAGTTAAAACCTTTCTTTTTATTTAAACAAAAAAAGGGGAGGTAATGTGGGATTCTTCTCTGTATGCTGTGATTACCATTAATAAATAAATAAACTGCTTTGGACCTATAGCAGGGCAGAATAGAGATAGGCAGGGAAAACTAGACTGAATGCTGTGAGAAAGAAGGTGGAGTCAGAGAGAAGCCATGTAGCCCTGCCAGAGAAAGACGCCTGATGAAACCTTGCTGGCAGGCCACAAGCCTTGTGGTAAAATATAAAATAATAAAAATGGGTTAATTCTAGATGTAAGAGGTAGCTAGCAATATGCTTAAGCTATTGGCCAAACAGTATTGCAAATATTATGGCTTCTGTGTAATTATTTCAGGGCTGAGCAGCTGGGAACAAACAAGCAGTCTCCTATAACATAGCATACATATCAAGCAGTCCAGGCAAGAGCAGTTTCTTGCCCAAATGACTAGCCTTGCCACATTGGAAGCAAATTCCATAACACATTTATTTGGTCCCCATCATCCTCTTTGAAGTAATTGGTGCTGCCAAGAGCAGATGTGTCTCACCATCAAGAAAAGTATAAGTTCTTAAGAAAATGTAAATGCAACATTCTGTAGGTCTTGGAAGTGTTTGAAGATTATCTACTGAATTGAAATATATCTTTGTATATCTAAAACACCTAACTGACTATAAGCTTGACTATTATAGATGACTAACTATTGATCTGTACTTTTAAATTATATATTACATTTTTTAATGAGCTACATAAACATAATACTTTAAACAATAGTAGAAATATACATACAATATAACAAAATTGACCTTAAGTTTATATCGATAAACTAAAATCTATACCAAAGTAAAATATTTCGAGACTAACAGTTGTTTTTTAAATAAGAGTAGAATCAATAATCTACCCTTTTCTCCCATCATTTCTACATCATACATCTCTATCTCATATCCCCTTTCTTCTTTTAGAAAGGGATTGCTTATGACCAATAGCAATTTATAATCAACCTCCTTTACATGAAAACAAACATTTCTAAACAATGTTTTGGGAATTTAGGCATAGTTCTCGAGACTACTTCCTGCTGATTGCTGGGATCTTATGGGAACCTTATGGGGACCCTGAGAAAATTTGAGATAATGGCCAAGTCCTAGAAAGACCAGTTATAACCTTTGTTGAGAGATACCACCTGTCAAGGTTCAGGAGGTCTCCCTTTATCAAACCTGGTCCCATCTTAACCTGGAACAAACCCATAACCTCTTGTTTCCTGTGGAAGCAAAAGCAAAACCGCTTCTCCAAAGCAATGCTTCTTTTACGTTCCATCTTACAAATAATTAATTTTACTTCTGTTTTAAAGTTAAGGCATTTTAAAAATATTTCAGTTGGTGTATTTTATCAGTCTCTCTTTTAGTCCCATGTCTCCCAGTAGCTGCCTCTTGTCCATCAGCCATCAAAAATTCAAAATCAACACAACAACACACAGGATCCAGATTCCCTGTGTATTTTCCTTCTCTACATGGTTTATTTTTTCATTGTTTTAGTTCTCTCTTTAAAGACTTTTTATATTTTGAACTATGTATTCTTTTCTATAACTATTGATACCCTTTTATTTCTTTCTTAAGCCTACACACACTGTAAAACATGTTGGAACCTGTTTAGAGGTTTTTCCATCTGGACCTCTTCTACTGTTTATCTTTTAGTCTTTTTTGACTGTGTGAGCAAACCTTTAAACTGCTAAGTGGTAGGGACCTCTGCCCAAGGCTTTGGCAGTTGGCTCCACCTGTTTCTTGGATTGTGATAAATCTTTCCCAGAGCTCTTAAATGCCAATGACTGTGTTGCTGCAGGCATTTTTACTTAGTTTAACGCACTAGTTGCTCAAGGGCTCATTGTCCCACAGAAACTCTTAAAGAAGCCATCTCTTCTGTTTGTTTTCTTTTTTCTTTTTCTTTTTCTTTCAAGACAGGGTTTCTCAGTAGCTAGGGAGCCAGTCCTGGAACTTACTCTGTAGACCAGGCTGGCCTCAAATTCACAGAGATCTGCCTGCCTCTGCCTCTCATCTTTTTTTTTTAAAGCTTTCTTAGGCCCTATAGAAATTTGAGAGCCTCACATTGATACATCATTTGTAATCAGAGGTTTCTCTCCTGCCCACTAATGCCTGAATAACCACTCAGAGACTTATATTAATTATAAATATTTGGCCAATGGCTCAGGCTTACTACTATAGTGCTTTTACAGTTAAATTAGCCCATATTTCTTTGGTTTTTTTTTTTTTTTTTTTTGGTTTTTCGAGACAGGGTTTCTCTGTGGTTTTGGAGCCTGTCCTGGAACTAGCTCTTGTAGACCAGGCTGGTCTCGAACTCAGAGATCCGCCTGCCTCTGCCTCCCAAGTGCTGGGATTAAAGGCGTGTACCACCACCGCCCGGCTAGCCCATATTTCTTATATGCTTTGCCACATGGTTCATGATTTCTTACCTCATTTTCTACATGTCTTGCTTCCTTGGCAACTGGCTGGTATCTCCTTGGCTTCACTCTTTTTCACCTGTATCTCTGCTTGAATTTCCCATCTAGCTCTATCCTGCCTTGCCATAGGTCAAAGCAGCTTTATTTATCAACCAATGAGAGCAACACTTATTCACAGCATACACAGATCATCCAATGGCGTTACGCTGCCAGTCCTACCCCATCATTATGACTAGCTCCTAAAGTGAAAGTTATTAGAGAAAACCTGGCTCCCTCTCTCTGAGCACTGCTGTTTCCATGGATGTTCCTTTGGGCAAGCACTGGGAGGAGACAGCTTTCCTTGCCTTTTAAAGTGTGTAGTAGGTTCACCAAGCCTTGTCAAGTCTGAGTTCTGAAGCCAGGGAAAGAGAATCATTAGGAACTGGGAAATTAAAGGTTCAGGGAGCCACAAACAGATGTTGTTCTCTCTAGGTGAAGGTGTTCACTATCAGTCCCAAAGGCATATTTATACAGACTCACACAAAAGTAGCATTTTACCAGAAATGGTTATACAGTGAATCACATCATAGTCATATTGATGGCTAATCGGTGTTCTCTCAATAGCTAGCAGCTGCCATTTAAACTGAGTTATTCTGGAAATCCACACTGGACCCATGTTGTCTAAACCTTTCTATGGCCCTTAAGGCCTTTCATTTCCATCACGGGTACACACAATCCTGTAACTACTACTGCAATTGTGCTCCAGCTGGGCCCCAGTATCAGCAAACCCATTACAAACTTTAATTTTGCAAAGCAGATTAAAAGTCAAGTGGTAGACACCTTTCATCCCATCTCTCAGGAGGCAGGAAGATCCTTGTGGTTTTGAGGCCAGCCTGGTCTACAGAGCTAGTTCCAGGACATCCCAGGGAGACACAGAGAAACCCTGTCTTGAAAAACCAAAGAAATAAATAATAAATAAAAGTCAAGTAAGATTTGTGTAATCGCAAAACGCCTGAAGTAGGTAGCTTTATAGTTTGGCTGAGACCCCTACCCCTCTTTGTTTTTAATGGGGCACCAGCCACTTGTGGGACCACCCCGTCCCCTCACCCCGCTCCTTTTAATAGCCAACCCCTGTGAGTCATGACCACAAGAAGACCAACTGGAAACACAGATATTTACATTATGATTCATAACACTAGCAAAGTTACAGTTTTGAAATAGCAGCGAAATACGTTTATGGTTGGGGGTCACCGCAACGTGAGGAACTGTATGAAAGTGTTGCAGTGTTTGGAAGGTTAAGAACCACTGAGAGGCCGGTGGTGGCGCACGCCTTTAATCCCCTCACTCAGGAGGCAGAGGCAGGCAGATCTCTGTGAGTTCGAGGCCAGCCTGGTCTACAAGAGCTACTTCCAGGAAAAAAAAAAAAAAAAAAAACACTAAGAATCTAATAAGAAATGGCAAAGTGTATGACAGGATTGCCATCTTAATCCTCTGTGATGTCACACCCCCATGTCCTCCCACCAGACTAGACCAAGCCTCTGAAAGGTCCCATGGCCAAGGGATCTTGGGATCCAAGGAGCAAACGTGAGAGTTGTTATTTCCGTGGCTTTGCTTTTGCATTGTTGTGTTCCAGGCTTGGAAAGAAAACAACCAGCGACCCCAGTGGCTAGCAAACTGGAGAAGCTTGTCCCTGTGGGCCGCAGCTTGCGTCTGTTTCACACCTGAGGTTTTCCCCCAACTCTCCCGAAGTTTCTCCAACTTCAGGATGCAGAGGCAGTGACCATCCCTGGGCATTCACCTGTTCTTACGGTGCCAAGAGGCTCTTGCTCCGTGTCGCCATGGAGCTTCTGTTTCCGGAAGTGAATGATAATTGACTCAAAGCGGCCAAGCCGCAATGACCCTGCTCCGAGAAATGCTTTTGGGAAAGGGCATGCAAGCTGTTGGTTACTTTCAAAATATTTTCGGAGTTATTAGCAAATCTACGGCTCTTCTTCTGCAGATGAAAGCCACTTCCAACCTTCTCCAACCAAGTGACTCTTAAAGGTGTCAGAGGGCGTTCCGTGCCTGTCTCTTGATAGACGTTGCCGCTGGGTTCTTAAAGATTTATTTTTATGTATTTGCTTGCACGTGTGTATGCACACCACATGCATGCCTAGTGCCCTAGGAGGCCACAAGAGAGCGTTGGAAACCCTAGAACTGCAGTTACACACAGTTGTGGGTGGCCGTGAGGGTGCTGGGAATGAAATCCTGGTCCTCTGCACAACCAGAAAGTGCTTGCAACTGCTGAGCCATCGCACCAGCTCTGCCACTGGCTTTGTTGTTGCTGTTGTTGTTAACTGAACAAAATCTTCTAGACTTAGGGGAAGAAAAAAAGAAGTCAACCCACAAAACACTGATTTAAATCTCAAAGTATTTTTATTTATTTAAATACCCTTTTCCTCTCTTGAGAAATCCACTTGAGAAAGCCCATTTGACAATGAATATTACAACAGTTTGTAATGGGCAACATTAGGGCAAAGCATTCTGTCCTCTTTTGAAAAATCAATTTGAGTTATTTACAATGAACTTAAAAACCATGAACTCTGATGAAAAGGCTTGACAGGTCTGATGTATGATAGACTAAAGTTCAAAACAACAACAACGTTTTGGCTTTGGAATGAAAACATGTGCCTGCCTAGCCCTTCCCTCAGCAACACTCCTCAGGAACAGAGCAGCCAAAGAGAGCTGCCTTGTGATCAGAAAACTCCTACAGAAAACCGGCTGACAAAGGAGATGTAAATGTTTTCCATCAATGGAATAATGTAGCAGGAGGGGGCTGTGTCTCTCTCCACAAACAGCGTCAGGGGTGTGTGTGTGTGTGTGTGTGTGCATGCACGCGCGCGTCTCCAAGTTAGCGACTAATACTATTTTGTTCATTTGGGGTAACTCCTAACAATTACTTTTTTCCAGGCAATCACAAAATGCCTAAGATCCAGGACGTCCTTGGAGAGGACTCTGGATCCTGGCCTTGGATAGATGGACGTTCCCAACACAACACTTGCGGCCTTTGCATCCCAGCTCCTTGCTTGATCAATGCCTCCTCACTGATGCTACGCAGTTTTCCAAGCGTGGTCTTCAAGCAAGTGTTTACTCTGACCGCAGACCCTTGATTTAGAAGGAAGATTTTTTTTTTCCAAAGAAAATTTATACACTGTTCCCATGTCAAATAATTATGTCACAGCATCTGGGCCCAAGTCTTCAGAGCTTTGAAAGACCCCACAACTTACTTTGTTTGTCCTTCTTACTCATTTCCCTCTTATATCCCATTTTACAGTGATCATTCAAATGACTGCGCTACATGGTCAACTTGACAATGGATGCACAGGGCTGACTGTTTCCAATAGGAGAGGCTGAACAGCTACTTCAGTACAGCCCTTACCGGCTTAATACACCAGGAAGGGCAGCAGTCAGGATGAAAATGGGTCCGGAGCACAACTGGATGCTCCTGAAACACCTTGTGCAGCACAAAACCGAACCACCAACCTGGAGATTTTATCCCTTGTTTGTGATTGTCTTCAAGACAGTCTTTGTAACTGTTTTGCTGTTGTGGTTCTCTTCTCATTTTAAAGTTCTAGGGAGAACCAGGTCCTTACCCATGCCGACCAAGCGATCTGTCTGAGATACACCTCCAGTAATATTTGAAACTGGTTCTTCACATGAAATAAGGGGGAAAAGCCAGACGGTGGTGGTACAGAGCTTTAACCCCAGCACTCAAGAGGCAGAGGTAGGTGGATCTCTGTGAGTTCAAGGCCAGCCTCCTCTACAGAATGAGTCCCAGGATAGCCAGGGATACACAGAGAAACCCTGTCTCAAAAACAAAACAAAAAAACAAAAAAGGGGGCTCACAATTGTAAATCAGTGTAATTAGATATTATAATGAACTATAACTTATAAATAATTATGATTTTAAGTGATTAATGATCTCAATCTAATTAATAGTAAGTCAGTGACTTTGCATATAAATACAAAATTATTATTTAATTGGGAGGCTCTCTAACTTTGGGTTTTATACCTTGTAACATTCTTAGACTCTTCTGCTAGGCTTATTCTTTGTGATAAATATATTCTTTGGTTTGATTTAATATTTAGTTTTCCTCATCATTTTTATTTTATGTATATGAGTGTTTGCATGTATGTCTGCACACCATGTGCATGCAATGCTCTCACGGGCCAGTAGAGGGCGTTAGATCTCCTGGGACTGGAATCAGCCCATTGTGAGCCAACATGCGGGTACTAGGACTCTAACACAGGTCCTCTGGGTGACTATCCAGTGCTCTTAACTGTTGTGCCATTTCTCCAGACCCTTTAATATTTAAACTATAGAAAGAATACAGCCTTAGGTCCCTCTGAATTTGATTTGACTCTCCATTCATGTGGTTGTTACCGGTCAATTATGCCCTCTCTTGCCTCTAAGCTAGGATAGCAATCACACTACAGTTGGGATACTGGCTCTTGAAGTAAGGATTGCCAGTGTGATATGGTGGTATGTCTGAGAAGAACATAGATCTAGAAAGACTGAAAAATAGATGATAAACTTTGTCACTTAAAAACTCTCTCTCTCTCTCTCTCTCTCTCTCTCTCTCTCTCTCTCTCTCTCTCTCTCTCTTTCTCGACCAGACCAGCTTGGGACTTGTGGTCACTCCCTCCCTAAGTGCTCCATTGACAGCTTTCAACAGAAATATTTCCAGCAAATGGGAATCCATTCCCTTTCCCTATCATCCTTTCTGCACACAAACATTTTTCAAAGAGGTATGGGGGGGGGAGTTGAATCTACTTTTGGGGCAAGAGAGGTAGGTGGCTCTGCAGTAAAGAGTGCATATTGCTCTTACAGGAGACCTGAGTCTAGTTCCCAGCACCCACATGGTGGCTCACCAGTGACTGTAAGTCTGTTCCAGGGGATTTGATGCCCTCTTCTGCCCTCTAGGAACCACAAGCAGGCATTGTACATATACATACACAGGCACCCAGTAGACAAAACGAAAACAGCTTTTTTTAAAAAGCTAATTTTTACTGGGTGTGGTGGCACACACCTTTAATCTCAGCACTCGAGAGGCAGCAGTGGGTGGAGCTTTGTGACTTCAAGGCCTATTTAGTGAGTTCTGAGCTCTGGGCCAGCCAGTCCTACACAGTGAGATCCTCTCTCTCTCTCTCTCTCTCTCTCTCTCTCTCTGTCTCTCTCTCTGTCTCTCTCTCTGTCTCTCTGTCTCTGTCTCTCTCTGTCTCTCTCTCTGTCTGTCTTTGTCTCTCTGTCTCTCTGCTCTGTCTGTCTCTGTCTCTGTCTCTCTCCCTCTCTCCTTTAATAAATGTTTATGCCTATTTTCTGTGTCTATGTGTCTTTTACCAGCCGCCTGTCCACATCGGCCCGCTTGGCTCTCCCGGACCCGCCGCAGGCTGGCTCTCCCGGCCGCATGGCAGGACCAGCCCACCGGCCCAGGATGGGCACCCGCTGGGAATCCACCAGGCTGGGACTCGCCACCACTTGCCTCTGCCAGCTGCTCGGGGAACCGCCCGGGGAATAGGAACACGGAGATTTTAGAAAGAACAGGTTGATCAAAATGAAGTCTTATCAAGTTGCCCAAGTGCGCATTTATGTTGACCTAGGACCTCTGCATTTTTAACAGTATCAATGCTCATTGGACTTTGCTAGAGTTTCCACCAAATCCGGGCATTGTGGCTCCACGTTGTAATTCCAACTACTAAAAAGGCTGAGGGAGCATGACCACAAACAAATTCACTGGGCAACTTAATAAGATGGGGCATTGCTTCGTCTATATCTTTAATAATAGTCTTTATAGAAAATCAACAACTTATTTATCTGAGTATCTTCAGCCATCCTATAAATGAATTGGACCTGAGAGGGGTCTTGTGAATCCTGATTTATAGTCAGTTGGATGTAAACAGAGATAAAAATACTTGGAGCCACCCCACCCTGTATAGCGGGGGACAGAGTCGCAGGACTAATGTGGAAACCCATACTGTCCCCAGGAAGACAAGCTCAGAACTGAACTCATTGGAGGACCCTCTGCTGGTATTTGGGGACCTCAGTCCCACACGTACCTGGTGTGAAAATTATGAGGTGATAGTGCTTTTGTTCAGGCTTACCTTCCCTTGTCAATAACATTAAGCTTAGCGTGGAAAGACCGATTAGAAATTTAAGCTTAGTTTTGTTAAAACACTACGAGGGGATCATGATTGTGAATTCAACCTTATAAAAGGTGTGTGCGTGTGTATGTGTGTGTATGTGTAATGAGAGAGAGAGAACAAAGAGTGTGTGTGTGTGTACAGGTCCACATGGGGTCAGAGGCCAATCTTGGGAGTCATTTTTCAGGTGTTGCCTACCCAGTGTTTTGAGACAGAATCTCTCACTGACCTGGAGCTTGTGAGTTTGGTTAGACTGGGTGACTGGCAAGCCCTGGGGACCCGATTGTCTCTATATCTCCAGCTAAGAAGAAAAGCGTGTTGCCATCACACCTGGTTTTTTTTAAGAAAGGAAATTTTGCTGATGTAAGTATTCACGTCATTTCTATTTATTTATTTCCTGTGTACGAACGTTTTTCTGTATGCAGGTATAATGTGTGCATGCAGTGTTCATGGGGACCAAGAGAGGACACCAGATCCCCTGGTACTCAAGTTACAGATGGCTGTGGGTCATCATGGGCCTGTCAGGAACTGAACCTGGGCCTCTGCAGAACAGTAACTGCCCTCTCCCTCTTCCTCCCTCTCCCCTCCCTCTCCCCTCCCTCTCCCCTCCTTCTCCCTCTCCCCTCCCTCTTCCTCTCTTCTCTCTCTCCCTCTCCCCTCCCTCTCCCCCTCCTTATCCCTCCCTCTTCCTCCCCTCTCCCCTCCCTCTTCCTCCCCTCTCCCCTCCCTCTTCCTCCCCTCTCCCCTCCCTCTTCCTCCCCTCTCCCCTCCCTCTTCCTCCCCTCTCCCCTCCCTCTTCCTCCCCTCTCCCCTCCCTCTCCCTTTCTCCTCCCTCTCCCTTTCTCCTCCTTCTTCCTCTCCCCTCCCTGTTCCTCTCCCCACCCTCTCCCTCTCCCCTCCCTCTTCCTCTCTTCTCTCTCTCCCCCTCCCCTCCCTCTCCCCTCCCTCTTCCTTTCTTCTCTCTCTCCCTCTCCCTCTTCCCTCCCTCTCCCCTCCCTCTTCCTTCCCTCTCTCCTCCCTGTTCCTCCCTTCTCCCCTCCTTCTTCCTCCTCTCTCCTCTCCCTCTCTCCCCCTTCTTCCTCTCTCCTCCTTCTTCCTCTCCCCTCCCTGTTCCTCTCCCTCTCCCCTCCCTCTTCCTCTCTTCTCTCTCTCCCTCTTCCCTCCCTCTCCCCTCCCTCTTCCTCTTCCCTTCCTCTTCCTCTCTTCTCCCTCTCTCTCTCCTTCTCCCTCCCCCCCTTCCATAATATAACTATGGCTTGGTCTGTGTACTCACTATTTTTCTGGTTGCCATGACAAAATACCTGCTAGAACAGCTTGAGGGAGAAAAGCATGTGCTTCCAGCTTCAGAAATTTGAACCCATTGTGGTAGGAAAGGTACCGTGGAGCTCATGGAGGGCAAGAACCTGTAGCTGAGGCATCTAAGCCACACTGTGATGGCTCAGGAAAAGAAAGCCAGACTCAAAGCAAGGCCAGGTTGTCATCTTCAAAGCCCCACCCCTCATGCATGGCCTGTGACCACCAACCAGACTCTAGGTCCGTCCTATAAACTCTGGGAACTGCACCACCCACTGGAGACCAAAGGTTCAAACACATGGACCTCTGGGAGACATTTCAGCTCCAAACTCTGATGGTCTGGATTCTTTGTTTGTGATAAACACCAAAAGTGGTTTGGGGAGGAAAGGGTTTATTTGGCATATAGGTAATAGTCCTTCATGAAGGAAAGGGAGCGCGAGCTGAAGGCAGGACCTTGGAGGCAGGAGCTGGTGCAGAGGCCATGACTCTTCCCCGTGAGTGCTCAGCCTGCTTCCTTATACCACTCAGGACCACCTGCCTAGGAGTGGCACCACCCACAGAGGACTGGGCCTCTCACACCAATCATTAATCAAGACACTCAGGTGGAGGCATTTTCTCAATTGAAGTTTCCTAGTTCCAGATGACCCTGGATTGTACCAAATTGGCAAACAAAACAAACAAACCCAGCAAGCAACACACGTGGGCACCCCCCCCCTAAAAAAAACAACAAACAAGCCCTCAGGATTTCTAGATTATTCCAGCCAAATCACCTTTGTTTGTGAAAGACTAAACTGATGGAATGTGATACTTTCTTGTTCAGAAAGATAATAAATAACCCCAGTACAGATGCTGAAAAATTTGAAAAGGAAACACAGAAGACACAAAGTTTCTGTATGTTTCCCTGGAGGCATTGCCTAGACAGTAGGGTGCCCTGCTTTCCTCCACTCCGCTTTACCATGAACTGTATAGCCACCCCCACATGTCCCCACTCCCACGAACTCTGCTGCCCCACAGGCCCAGCAACAAGGACTAGGGACTGAACCCTCTGAGACTAGGGCTGAAGTCAATTCTTCCCTGAAGTTGTTTCTGTTTGACATTTTGTCATAGTGATGGAAAGTCTGACCATAAGCCCCTTATGCTCCATCAGGAGGCGGGTGGGGGCGGGGAGTACAGAGGGCTGGCCCTGCGCCTGAGTATGCAAGGCTCTAAATTCTATCCCCATTGCCTCGACAAGAAACACCAAATTGTGGTTCATGAAGGATGCTCACAGGTTTTCTTGGTCATGCCCAAAGGACAGGGTCACAGATGACCACAGGGTTCATGTAAGTGGTTCCCTCTCTTTCCGTGTCTCCTGTCACACCTCACACAAGGCGCTGCTCCTGGTGATTGTGCTTCCACTAACAAATATGGGAAGGTTCGTGAGAGTTCAGAGCCCCTACTCTAAGGAGCACCCCGAAGGCCTCCCAGTGAGTCCTAGAATATCGGTGCCTATGACCTCCAGCCTCATCCACCATCCTATCTCCATCCCACCTCCATCCCACCTCCATCCCATCGCCATCCCATCTCCATCCCACCTCCATCCCACCTCCATCCCATCTCCATCCCACCTTCATCCCATCTCCATCCCATCATCTCCATCCCATCATCTCCATCCCATCATCTCCATCCCATCTCCATCTCATCTCCATCCCATCATCTCCATCCCATCTCCATCTCATCTCCATCCCCCCTCCATCCCATTGCCATCCCACCTTCATCCCACCTCCATCCCATCTCCATCCCATCATCTCCATCCCATCTCCATCCCATCATCTCCATCCCATCTCCATCCCATCATCTCCATCCCATCTCCATCCCATCTCCATCTCATCTCCATCCCATCTCCATCTCATCTCCATCCCATCATCTCCATCCCATCTCGATCTCATCTCCATCCCATCTCCATCCCATCTCCATCCCACCTCCATCCCATTGCCATCCCATCTCCATCCCATCACCATCCCATCTCCATCCCACCTTCATCCCATCTCCATACCATCATCTCCATCCCACCTCCATCCCACCTCCATCCCACCGCCATCCCATCGCCATCCCATCTCCATCCCATCTCCATCCCATCATCTCCATCCCACCTCCATCCCATCTCCATCCCACCTCCATCCCATCACCATTCCATCGCCATCCCATCACCATCCCATCACCATCCCATCCCATCACCATCTCATCTCCATCCCATCTCCATGGGGAAAGCAGCAACAAAATTCCTTGACTGTTGCTCTGACTTACACAGTGCTTTTCCCCTTCAGGGAGATATAACAGAAAACCCGTTTATCCTTTCTCATAAAACAGCCAAAATGAGAGGACAGGCTATAAGTCCTCATTTTGCAGCAACCAGAATTCACTTTTCTATGGCAAGAAAATGGGGCAAGCTGGGACTTGAATGCCTTCTCGTTGGGGGACCGTTGTTGTAAGTATCAACACCTCTGTGCATAAACAACACTTTCCAGTTCCCGTTTATCTATGCCTGGGTGCCAGGCAACTCTCAGACTGTCTGCTGTGCATTTCTGACTGACAGGCATACGCGGAGACCACTGCAAAGATGCAAAGGAGAGAGAGAGAGAGAGAGAGAGAGAGAGAGAGAGAGAGAGCTCCCATGGCCACACTTTGCTTAAAGATCCTAAAACACAAAAGCTTCCAGGGACAGCCTTAAATAACTAGTGTTAAACAAGTGCCTTAGAGCACAGGACAATGTTTCACGGTTTTGCATCTAAGCAGCCTGAGACCCAGGGGCCACATTTGATGATTCAGTTATGTTTGGACCATTTCCTTCATTTGTGTTAATTAGTACAAACTTCTCCCAAAGGAGCAGAAGTTTCACTGAAGCTTTTCAGGCAGGGGCAGGAAGACGACGAAGAGAGAGCCTGGTAGAGAGAGGCCCAACAGGGAATTGTTGGAACGATATGTCTGTTCACTGTGGCAAATACATTCTTGAGGCAGGTGCTTGAATTCACAGGCTCTTTTAGAGAGAATTTAGCAGCCCCAGGAATATATTGGCTAAGAAGAAGAAAGGAGGGGCAGGGGAACATCAGCTGCCAGTAGCGAAACCGCTAAGGGAGGGACTTCTCTGCCAGAGAGAGGTGCAGCTGCAGGAGCAGCAAGGTAAATGAGCATTACATTGAAATGGATTTTGCAGCGTAACTCTGTTCTCCGATCAATAGGGGAGATTGAACCCCAGCATCATCCTGTTATTTCTTGGTAATGCCCCATTTGGGCGCTGACTGGGTGGTCTTAAGCCCACTGCCACCCTGGCTAACACCGGCCACACCAATCAAGGCCCCACAGCTGAGACCCTGGGTGACCTGCTTCAGGGTCTTTTTCAAACTCCAATTCACTCATTTGTGTGGGATGCTTTTTTTCGCTACTTTATTTATGGGATTACATAAATGAGCCATTAAAAATGTAAATCTTCAGAATGGTGGAATAATACAGATTTCCAACAATAAGCTCAGGGCGGTACAGTACAGAAACCACCCTGCACTGTCGCTATCGCCCCAGCGTGACTATGGCAACCATAAAGGGTTAAGGGAAGGACAGAGGGGAGAGAAATAAAACATCTCCACATTGGAGCAGTCACCAGCATCAGAGAAAGATTAGGATGTGTGTGTGTTAAAGGAGTATTAGAACAATAATGAAGACATGCTATTATAATCAACAAAAGGGACAGGACATCCCACACAGTGTGGTGTCAGGACAATCAAGTCGACTGCAGATCCAAGAAGTTTATCCACCTCATGGCAAAGTCTTTAACCCTTTGTGTGTTTTGCAAAAGAAAAAAAAAGGAAAGAAAGGAAAAGAGAAAGAGGAAATTGGGAGGAATTAGAATTGGGACAGAATTGCTCCTGTGTCCTCCCTGAGCTGAGGTGGTTTAAGGGTTGTTTTTGTTTGTTTGGTTTGGTTTTTTCGATTTTTTAACATAGGGTTTCTCTGTATAGCCTTGGTTATCCTGGAACTCATTCTGCAGACCAGGCTGACGTTGAACTCACAGAGTTCCCAAATGCTGGTAGTAAAGGTGGGCCCCACCACTGCCAGGCTAAGGGTTGTTATTTTTTAAACACTGCTTTGGCATGTGGACTCTACGGGAGTCTCCCAGCTGGCTTGTCGTTCTGCGTAGCTCCATCCTGGGCAGTTCAGCCACTGGTAGGAACAGGGATGGAGTGCAGGGTTCAGGTTATTTGGCACGTGGGAGCCGAGACAGGAGATGTTAGCCCTTGGAAGGCGTCCACAGTGCTCTAGGGGTCTTTTCCCATGCTGGCTAGCCACAGCTCAGACTCTGGAGCTGAGAAGGGTAACAGATCTGAAAATGGAAGCCATATTAAGCCAAGGCAGAGGAGGCTGGGAGAAGAAGATGCAATAGGGTGGATGATGAGACACATGATGACATGTCAGAATGTGATTGAAAAGCAGGTGCACGGCCATGTTTATGCCATTTTAGAATCGTCTGTAGCCTGGGAGGAAGTAGCTCAAGTGGTCAGTAATGCGTAAATTCATCAGTGTGATTGGTCCATGTAGTAAAACATTATTTAGCTTTGCAAAAGGAGCCCTTGGCACAAGTTACAGCATGGATTATTAGGTTTCTTTTCTTGGAAGTGGAAACCTCATTTGAGAAAATGTCTCCATCAGATTGGCCAATAGACAAGCCTGTGGGATATTTTCTTGATTGATGATTGATGTGGAAGGGCCCAGCCCAGTGTGGGAGGTGCCACCCCTGGGCCAGCCAGTAATAAATAAACCCTCTCCGCCCCAAGCTGTTCATAGTCATGGTGTTTTTCAAGGCAGCAGAAAACAAACTAGAACCAGGTCCTTATCCTAAGTGCCCTAAATACTCAAAAAGTAAGCAGTGTGTGATTCCTCAAATGCGAAGCTTGACAGGGGAGAGCAGCCAGATCCATAGACACAGAAGAGGAGCAGTGGTTGGCAGAACTGGGGAAGAGGTTTTAGTTTGAAATGAGGGGTTTCAGTTTGAACTGATCAAAAATTCTGGAAATGAAGGCTGAAGATGGTTGAGGAAGAAGAAGAAGAAGAAGAAGAAGAAGAAGAAGAAGAAGAAGAAGAAGAAGAAGAAGAAGAAGAAGAAGAAGAAGAAGAAGAAGAAGACTGAATGTATTTAATGCCATCAAACAGGATGCTCTCAAGTAGTACAGACGGTGATCTCCGCATGTATTTTACAACAAGTTTTAAAAGGCAAATAGCCACAAAGAAACATTCCATTGGTATTGAGGACATCAAGAAGTAAGTAGCTACCAGGCGTAGTGTGTGTGTGTGTGTGTGTGTGTTGTCCTGAGACAAGATTGTCAGGTTCCGGCACCTTATAGACCCTGTCTTGAATAAATAATTACTTACACGCATACATACATGCGCACATGCATACATACATGACTAGTCGCTAGTAACACTTCCAGCCTTCATACCTTCTGGGGGAAGATCTTTGATTTGAGGATCACAGGAAGGAGCCAGCATGGCCTTGTGCACAACGTGGCATTTCAGACTCGGGTTTAGCAGAGGAAGTGTCTGTTCAAGGTGCCCCGATGTGGAGATGTGAGAGAGCCAAACTGCTGAGGGCATCAGACAGCAGGGCCCTCCGTGCCGTGTCCATTCCTCAGCTGTGGGTATCAGACACCAGGGCTCTCCATGCTGTGTTCTTTCCTCAGAAGGGGTTGCCCAACCTGGGGTTTGAGGCCATTCTGCCAAGTCGGGGTCCAAGGCCATTCTGCCAAGTCCTGTTTGGAAAATTCCTACCTTAACTGAGGTCCTGCCCCTTCCTGGCCAACTCTAGCAGCTAATGGGTTATTATGATGGTGAGGGTGCCAATGGGCTGTCCATCATCCTGGGCTCCACCATCCCGGGTGGAACCTGTAACCCACTGTTCAGCAACTTCCTAGAGAAAAGAAGTGAAAGAAGTGGGGCCTAGTAGGGCAGGCAGCCCCAGGAAGACACAGGGTCCTAACTTGTGATCAAAATGTGAGCTCTCAGCTCTGTCTGCCGCAATGCTTTGTTCTGCAAGCATAGGCTGTCACCCTCTGAAATTAAACCATTAAACGCATTTAACCAATGAAACACATTCTTTTATAAGTTACCTTGGTCATGGTGCTTTGTCACAGCAATAGAAAAGGAGCAAGATGCCCTTTATATCTGCTACACAGACAGAGCAGTCTGCTATTCATAGGTGAAAGTTAAGACCCGCTTGAAGTAAAATTCTCTAAATAGCTTGAATATGTACATATTCTCAGTTACACTTCCACATCACTGTTACTCACTGAAGAAGTCAGGACAAGAATTCACCCAGGGCAGGAACCAGAAGACAGGAGCCAGTGCAGAGGCCATGGAGGGGTGCTGCTTACTGGTTTGCTCCTCGTGGCTTGCTCAGCCTGCTTTCTTATAGAACCCAGGACAAATTGACAGAAAACTAGCCAGCACAAATGGAACCCTTGACAACCTGACACACAGCACATCACTGTTTTCTTCACCTTTTCTTTCTTGTTCATTCCCAAGATCACACATTAATATGAACATTGCATTATAATCATTCAAAATTTTAAAATCTGATCTTTAAAAATTCAAACACTTAAGAATTCAATTTCTCTCTCTCTCTCTCTCTCTCTCTCTCTCTCTCTGTCTCTCTCTCTCTCTCTCTCTCTCTCTCTCTCTCTCTCTCTCTCTCTCTGTTTTGTTTTTTCAAGGTAGGGTTTCTCTGTAGCTTTGGGGCCTGTCCTGGAACTCACTCTGTAGACCAGACTGACCTTAAACTCACAGAGATCCGTCTACCACTGCCTCCCGAGTACTGGGATTAAAAGTATGTGCACCACCGCCCACCTAGAATTCAGACTCTTAAAAATATCTAATCTATTTTAAAATCCAATGTCTCTCCATTGTGGGCTCCTATAAAATAAAAAATAAATACTTTCTTACTTTAAGAGGGTAGAACCAGGACATGGTTACAATCAAATAAAAACCAAACCAAACTCCAACTGTAAATACCTCAGCAGCCAAGGTCTGAGATCCATTCGCTGTCTCTGGGCTCCTCCAAATGGCTTGGGTCACTTCCCGGCTCCATCCTCTGCAGCACCTACAGTTTGTCTTCTAGGCTCAAGCTGGCTCCACTCTGCGGCTGCTGCTGTTCTTGGTGGTCATCCCATGGTACTGGAGACTCCAAACTACTGGGGTCTCTATTGCAACTGGGTAGTACTTTCACCAATGGCCTCTCCTGGCCTCTCACAGGGCCAAGCCTCAGGTGTTCTCCATGACCCCTGCACACCTTCAGAACCAGCACCACCTGGGTGACTCTTACACATTACTGAGTTCAGCTACCAACCAAAGGTATAACCTAGGCCACCTCTAGAGCACAGCTTTTGTCTGCTGACTCTCAGGAAACACTTCCTAGATGTCTTCACCTCAAAGATGCTGGTCTCTTCTTAATCACTGCTCCTTTCTCAGCTCCAGCTAACCCCAGCAACAGTTATCCCAGTAAAGCAGGGTTTCACTTCAATGGTGTTGGTGCCTTTGTTAACCACGGTTGACCCTTCAGTCCCAGCTCACCAGAACCACAGAATCTTAATTCAAAAATAACAAATATGCAATGGTCCAAAAAGTCTTTAAGTGACTCTCAAAGTTCCATATGAAATGTTACAAGCCAGGCCTCCATCATCCACATTTTTCTCAATGTTCTTTTCTTCCGAGCTCCCACAGAACAGCCCACCAAACTGTGAACCCCCAATGGCTTATTTTACCCAAAGTTCCAAAGTCCTTCCACAGTCCTCCCAGAAACACATGGTCAGGTCTGTCACAATAATACCCTACAACTGTGGTACCAATTTCTGTATTAATCAGGGTTACTATGGCTGTGAGGAACACAAAGACCAAAAGCAAGTTGGGGAGGAAAGCATTTATTTGGTTTACACTTCCACATCACTGGAGTCATCATTAAAGGAAGTCAGGACAGGAAACTGGAAGCAGGAGCTGATGCAGAGGCCATGAAGGGGCGCTGCTTACTGGCTTGCTCCTTATGGCTTGCCAACCTGTATTCTTATAGAACCCAGGACCACCAGCCCAGGGTGGCACCACCCACAATGGGCTGGGCCCTCCCCATCAATCATTAATTGAGGAAATTCCCTACAGACTTGCCTTTAGCCCAGTCCTGTGGAGGCATTTTCACAGTTGAGGCTCCCTTCTCTTTGATAAACGCTAGTTTATGTCAAGTTGACATAAAACCAGTCAGCACAACTCAGAACTGAAACATTTTCATCTTCACCTTTGGCGCCGTTTACTTGACTCTTCATTTTTATATCTCAGTGATGTCTTGTTGTCTACTTTTTGAAATAGTGTCTTGCTAGGAAGCTAGCTAGGCTGACTGAAGATCTGCATTCTTCCTGCCTCTGCCTCCGTAGTGCCGGGATTATAGGTGAATGACACCAAGCCTGCTGAGTTTTTACTTTTTAAATTTCAAATATTTAAATTACAAAAGTGGGAGCTGGGGAAATGGCTCAGTCAGTAAAGTTCTTGCCGTGCCAACCTAGGAATCTAAGTTTGGATCCCCAGCACCTACATAAAAGCTGGGCTTGCATCAACACACACAGTGCTGGGGAGGCAGACACAGGCAGGTCCCTGAGCTCACTGCCCAGGGAGCCTAGCTGAATCAGTGAGAGCCTGGGTTAGTGACGGACCTTGTCTCAAAAATAAGATGGAAAGAAACTAATGAAGACAACTGACACTGACCTCTAACCCTCACTCATGCCTGCATACACACATTTATACATATCACACAGAGAGAGACACGTACACACACATATATACACAGAGATACTTATTGAAACAATTCAAATGAACTGCTATAATAAAATTGACGATCTGACTCTTGCCCTCCTTTGCCAATTTGGAACATATTATTCCACATTTCATTATATGAACATGAATACCTATCTATAGATAAGGTTATTTGTTAGCCTTAGATGAATGTGGAATATATTTGTATCAGTAATGTTTTCCAAACAATAAATAATGCGGCCACCAAAGTCAATTCATATATTTCATTTGTTCTATTCAACAGTGACAAAAATGACCCTCGATGAGTGAACTGTAGAACACCAGCTCACACATGATAAATGTCTGATTAAAAGTCTTTATGTCTCTACAAGCCATGGTGCGCTTTGTAGGTGGAATTTTCTTTCTCGCCCACCAGTCTGACATGGAGACTCAATATTAATTATAAATACTCAGCCAATAGCTCAGGCTTGTTACTAGCTAACTCTTACATTAGCTTTGCCACATGACTTGGTACTTTTTCTCAGCACAGTATGCCCATCTTGCTTCTCTCTGCCTCTGGTTGGCACTCCAGACTCCACCCTTCTCCATCCCAGCATTCATAGTTTGGCTCTCCCACCAAACCATATACTGTTCAGCTTTTAGCTACTCAGCTTCTTTATTAAACCAATCACAGGGAAATTTAGTCACATGGTATATAGGAATACTCCACATTTCTCCCTTTTTGTCTAATTAAAAGGGAAGATTTTAACTTTAACATAGTAAAATCATATACAAAAAAGTCATCAAATAAGAATTACGGTTATAATATCTAGTTCATGTCTATTTGGCAAAATTAGAGAAAATACTTTATTATTTATCTTATCTTTGTTAGTCTAAAGTTTTATATATAATTTACCTTTTATCATAATGATGGGAAACTTCAACTATGACTATCTAGTCTTCAATTCCACCAAAGACCCCAGAAGATGAAATATTACCTAATGACAGGGACAGCTGGTTGCCTGCACAGTTATCCTAGTCTCTTCTGTAATGTTGGGGCAGCCAACTTTGGCCTACAGACCTAGTATATCTGACAGATATTTCTGAGAAGCAGGGAATTTTGAAGGACTTTCTTACCCTGTCGTGGCAAAGTTTGGCAGTTGCCTTCTTTTGTGACCTGCTGGTCTAAGTTGGACAGTATATTGTCAGCATTTGAGGCAAGGGTGGTTTCTTTGCCCAAATGGCTAGCTTTTGCTGTAAAGAAAACAAACTCCATACAGAGTTTCTTTGATGCCCATCATGTTCTCTGAAGTAGATTGGTGCTGCCAGGTACAGATTTGTCTCACTGTCATGAAAAGTCTTAGATTATTAAACATATTAAATGTCATATTCTGTAGGTCTTTGAAGTGTTTGAAGACCATCTATCTATCTAAATATATCTGTGTATGACCTTGAAAAGATACCTAACATTACTATAAATTTGACTCTTATAGATTACTACTAATCTGTATTTCTTAATTTTATATTACATTTTAAATGAGTTGCATAAACATAATATCCTAAACAAGAGTAGAAACATACATAGAACATAACAAAATTAACTTTAAATTGTATCAGTAAACTGAAATCCATACCAATGTAAAATATTTTGAAATTAATAGTTGTTTTTTGGATTAAAGTAGATTCAATAATCTAACCTTTCATCTCATAATTTCTGTATTATATCCCCTTCTACCTTTAGAAAGAGATTTTTGAATTTAACTCTTTCTTTTTTTTTTTGACTAAGATTAATAACAATTTATAACCAACCCTTCTTAAATGATTATAAACATCCACAAACCAACTTTTGGAAATGTGGTTGTTGTTTTCTCTAGACTGCTTCCTGTTGTCTGGGAGCATTGGCATCTTTGGGGGAACCTTGAGAAAATAAGGATAATTGTTAAATCTTGGTTGGAGTATTCTATGAGGCTGGATCATCTCAATTAACAGTCTTGAAACTTTTCTGGATGCTGAACCACCTGAGCCATTTTTTTTATTGGTATCTAGTCCCTTGTTCTGAAAATACATAAACTTTTAAAGGTAGCATACATATCTGTATTACTACAAATATAAACTGTGCACTGTACACAAGTCATCCAAAGATTTTTGTTTTTAATGTTTGAGCAGGTAAAATATAGGTTACATATTGTAGTTTTTCTAGGTTTATTTCTTTATGTTTATAGCCAGGATTTTCAAGAAATCTTCCTCTATCAAACCTGATCATCTTTAACTTTGAACAAATCCACATTTCATTTCATAAAACAATAACCTCTTCCCCAAAGTAACATAACTTTTTTATGAATTCCATTTTTAAGTCAAGATATTTTAAAATATATAGGTTGGTTTAATCTAGCAACTTTCATAATCCAAAGACTCTTAGCAGCTATTGCTCCTTCCTCAGCAATCACAAAATTCAAAGGCAACACAATAGCATATGGGATCCAGACTCTCTGTGTATTTTCCATCTTTATATGGCTTATTTCTCTTATATTATTTTATTCTCTTTTACTTTACTTTTTAAAAAAAAACCCTCCCCCCCCTCTCTCTCTCTGTGTGTATATATGTATATTCAAGAAGGTTATATATTTTTTGTTTGTTTTGTTGGTTGATTTGGTTTGGTTTTTCAAGACAGGCTTTCTCTGTGTAGCCCTGCCTGTCCTGGAATTTGCTCTATAGACCAGGTTGGCCTCAAACTCACAGAGATCTGCCTGCCTCTGCTTCCCAAATGCTAGGATTAAAGGTGTGTGCCACCACCGCCCCCCCCAGGCAAAAGTATATTTTTTAAATCTATGACTATATATACTCTTCCTCTTCTCTCTCCCAAGCCTATGTATAGTTTTAATCATGTTGTAACCCATTCAGAAGCTTTTTTCTGACCAGATCTGTTTTCACCAAGCATTTGTATTGTTTTTTGACCACATGATCTGAATCTTAAACTGGTATGTCAGCCACTGCTAGTGTAGTTTAGTGTATAGCAGTAGTGCATGCCAGCCAACTCTCTTCATAGGCAGCTGCCAGGAGACCACGACCCATGTGAGTCTGTGGGAACCCTCCAAATGTCTTAGCTCATGGCATGCTGGCAGGACTCAGGCTGGCAGCTGAAGTCCACAGGCAGCAACTGGGAGATGCATCTCAATATTGTGGTCAGCGTGAGAGACATGAGACTAGGAAGCCACCCTGGATTCATTTCCATGTTTCTAGAACCCTTTTCCAAGCTCTCTCAGGCTTTGTGTGGATGTAGTTGCTGAATGTTTAGGTGCTAATTTGTTAGTGAAAGTTTCTGTCCCACAAACTGCTCCCAAGTAACCACTCAGATCGTAATATTAATTATAAATGCTTGATCAATAGCTCAGGCTTATTATTAGCTAACTCTTACATTTAAATTAACCCATATTTCTTGTCTATACTTTGCCACATGACTTAGTACCTTTTTTCAGCATGGCATGCCCATCTTGCTTCTCTCTGCATCTGCTTGTGACTCCAGACTCTACCCTTCTTCTTCCCAGCATTTTCAGTCTGGATCTCCCACCTAACCTTATTCTGTTCAGTTATTGGCCAAACAGCTTCTTTAGTAAACCAATCACAGAGACATATATTCACACAGTGTATAGTAAAATTCCATAGCACTTGTCAACTTCATTTCTAGAAGTGATATTTCTGTTTCAGAAGTCATACTGTTTTTAAACTTGAATAAATGCTTAGTAAGTCTCGAAATCTTCCTTTTCAAGAGAGAAACAGCACCTAACTTTGACCTCATTTTTCCTTCCCTCACTATTCCCCTCAAACCCCTCCTTTCTATGTACACACAAATACCACTTTTATTTGTGGGAGTTCATTGTCCCATATCCCTTATTGCTGTCCAAACATTATCACAGGCTTGTGACCTGAGTTAACAGACAAGTGGCTCCCTATGTATACCCATCCTGTGTAGGTTTTGAAAACATGTTTTGTTTGGGAGACAGTTTAGTTTTGTTTTGTCTTATTTTTTTCCCCAGAGATAGGGAGGGAGGGAGGGAGGGAGGGAGGAGAGAGAGAGAGAGAGAGAGAGAGAGAGAGAGAGAGAGAGAGAGAGAGAGAGAGATTCTACTAACTGCCTCCACCACTACCAAAAGATACGGTAATTTCGAGTCTGAAGTCAGATGTGGCTTCTGCCTGTCATCCCAGCACCTGTGTGGTTGAGGCAAGAGGATTATGCTGAATCCAAGAGCAACCTGGACTATGAAGTGAGTCTCAGGCCATCTGAACTGCAGAATGTCAAAAAACCTGTGTTCAGCTGAGTGGTGGTGGTACACACCTTTAATCCCAATACTAGTAGCAGAGGTAGGTGGATCTCTGTGAGTTTGAGGCCAGCCTGATCTACACAGAGAGTTCTAGGACAGCTAGGGCAACACAGAGAAACCTTGTCTCAAAAAGCAAAACAAAACAAAATAAAACAAACAAAAAAGTGTGTTCTTAGGATGTAGTAGCTGCAAACCTTTGATGCCACCACTCAAGAGGCAGAGGCAGGTGGATCTTTCTGTGAGTTCAAGTCCAGCCAATATGTATCGTAAGTTCCAGATCAGCTGGGGCTACATAGTGAGACCCTGTCTCAAACAAAGCCACTCAAAAACCTGTGTTTTAATCTTCTAGAGAATGTTCATTCCTAGACTGGACAGTTGGCTCAGTGGTTAAGGGCACTTGTTGTTATGAAAGACCTGGGTTCAATTCCCAGCACCCACATGGGAGGCTCACCACCTTCTCAGGCACCAAGCATACATGTGGTGCACAGATATATATGCAGGCGAAACACTCATACACATAGAATAATACAAATAAATCTTTTAAAAAAAAGAATGCTCATTCCCACTGTTGCCAGTACCGCATGTTGTCTTCTACAAGCACATAAGTAAAATGCTGGACTCTCATGGCTAAAATTTTCACTTCCCTGCACATTATCAGATGGAACAGTTAGGCAGGGTGAGTGTGGAGCTGAGGGCAGTGCTGGGTACTGCACCTGAGGTCTTGCTCCACTAGGCAAGTGTCCCACCTGACTTACACCCTGCAGCCCTAAAATATAGCTACTTTCTATGTAAGGGTCTGCGTGCCTGCCCTCCCCTGATCGTCAGGATCCCAGAGGCGTGTAAAGGCTGTAGTGCGTAGCCACGCTTGCAGCAGGAATGCAGCAATGGTTAAGAATTACTTGCAATTGTGGGGAAAAAAAAGAATCACAGTCATTTTCTTCCTCCCAGCTCAATAGAGTGATGTTCTTTCTAGAAAGGGTTTCTCTCAGTCATTGCCACGGGTTAGAATTACCAGGAAAATACTTTAAACCCCAGCCTGGTTCAGGGAATCTGTCCACCAGCCTGCAGTGCCTCAAGATCTTGGGAGGTTGGCAGAAGCTCTGCCATGTGGTTTGAATGTCTTTCCAGAGTGGGGAGTCACTGATCTTAAGATAGTACAGGGGTCTGGGCAGGTGGCTCAGTGCTCAACAGTGCTGGCTGCTCTGTCAACGACCCAGACTTGTTGTTCAGCTCTCACCTCAGACGCTCACAACTCCTGCAACTCCAGCTTCAGGGAATCTGATTCCTCCGTACTCACATGTACACCCCACACACCCAACACAGACACACTAAAAAAATATATAAATTAAATCTTTTTTTGTTTGTTTTGTTTTTTGTTATTGTTGTTGTTTTGTTTTTCGAAACAGGGTTTATTTGTAGCTTTGGAGCCTGTCCTGGAACTAGCTCTTGTAGACCAGGCTGTCTGGCCTCAAATTCACAAAGATCCCCCCTGTCTCTGCCTCCCAAGTGCTGGGATTAAAGGTGTGAGCCACCACCGCCCAGCTATAAATTAAACCTTTCTTTCTTTCTTCCTTCCTTCCTTCCTTTCTTTCTTTCTTTCTTTCTTTCTTTCTTTCTTTCTTTCTTTCTTCCTTCCTTCCTTCCTTCCTTCCTTCCTTCCTTCCTTCCTTCCTTCCTTCCTTTCTTTCTTTTTTTCTTTTTTGGTTTTTTGAGACAAGGTTTCACTTTTTAGCCCCTGGCTGTCCTGGAACCCACTTTGTAGATCAGGCTGACCTCGAACTTACAGAGATTTACCCACCTCTGCTGGGATTAAAGGTATGCACCACCACCACCTGGTAAATTTTTTTAATGTGGATGAGCTAGAATTGTCAAAATGTAGTCTTCTTCGATGTCGCAGCTGTTGGACTGGAGTTCAGGTTAGACAAACAGTATACTAGGAGAAAATGTTGATGAAGGGGGAGCATACTTTTTTCTGATTCCAATAGGAAATGGAAAGATTGTTAGATGATGCTATTTATTTATGGTAGGCATCAGATGAAGAGATATCTAGAGGGAGGGACTGGGGATGTAGCTCAGTTGGTAGAGTGCTTGCCTAGCATCCTTGGCCAGCACAGCTTTAAATGGGCGTGGAGGCACACATCTAGACACATGAGAGAACAGGTGGACAGCCTTCCTTCTCAGAGCTTACATTCCAGCAAGGGACACAGAGATCACACAACGACCCAGACCATTGTCTGAATTACAGTGTCCACAAGCACTACAAAGGGTGTCATGGAAGATGCCCCATATCTACACTTCTCTAGATTGCTGCCCAACCCTCTATCCCATAACCTCATCCTCTCCTGAGTTACAGAGTGGGACACACTGATTGAATTCACCCAATCGAACACTTGCTGTTAGCTGATGAGAATTTATAAGCTGAGAATCAGCCTCAAATAAGCGGGCCTACCATTGCCTCTCTAACGCTCAAACTGGGACAAAAGCTTTTGATGTCTTCGGCCACAGTCCTGCAGAGCAGGGCTGACCTGCTGGACCTAAACTAGGAAAAGTAATCATGAAAGAACAAACCCACAAGTTCATAATAATATTACCATTATATATTGTAGGAGGTGTGTGTGTGTGTGTGTGTGTGTTGGAGCAGGGAGACAAAAGGACCCCCCCATAGAGAATACACAGACCTCATTGTCAAGGACGGTCTCCACTACAAGTTGCTTTCCCCTCCCACCTGGCCACTGGTTTGGGCACTACTGGGTCCCATCACTGTTCCTAAGATTTCCCCAGAGCCTTAGAAAAGCAGACCACAGAAGGCACACACATCACTGATTGGGTCGCTCACAGTATAGCTAATGGAAAGGAGCTACAGGGAGGAAGCTCTGGATTACTGGCAACTCTGAGTGACACACAGCAAAGTCAGGCATAAAAGCCAAAGGGAGCTGCTTCTTAGTTTGGGGGTGTGATTTTTGGCCTCATGAAACATCGGACAAAAGCTTAGGAGTCATTCTGGGGGCCAAGATTGAGGTTTTTATCCTATGAACAAAGAAACTTCTAATAGGAAAGCCTTCAATCCCTGCAGTAAGAATATTTACAGAGAAAATACTAGGGATTGCTGAGTACCCCTTATCCTACAAAGGCTGCCTTTTCCCTACCACCAGGCTGTGTGCATTCGGAACACTCCTGCCCTCTCTGGCTCCCCAGCCTTTTAAATTCCAAACTGGCTACCCTCCCTCTGGGTTTATCAGAGTGCCCCCCTTACACACACAGCCTGGTGCTCTCTCTAGCAGGTGCTAGAGCCTTTGTGTTTCATCATCTCCACATGGCAGTGTTTGCCCAGTCAGTCCCTAGGCTGGTTTGTTGCTGTCATTTGTTTCTGTGCAGGAGTGGAACCTGCCCCTGTACAGTTTAGTCTCCGCGTTTAGCACTGTGCTCCATGGATCTACAAACTTCCTGAGTAACTGATGAGACAAATAAGAAGCAGGCATGGTGGCACACCCCTGTGAGCCCAGAGCTCCAGGGTAGGAGGCAGGAGGAATATCATGTATTCTTTCTTAAGAAAAATTTTTAGCCAGGCATTGTGGCACACACCTTTGATCCTAGCATTTGGGAGGCAGAGGCAGGCAGGTCTCTGAGTGAGGCCAGCCTGATCTACATAGCCAGAGATGAATAAAAGAGAGAGACCCTGACTCAAAAAGACCAATTTTTTGAAATTTATTTTTATATTATGTATATGGGGTTTTTGCCTAGATATATATCAGCGAGCCACATGAACACAGTGCACACGGAGGCCAGAAGAGGGTGTTGGGTCCCCTGGAACTGGAGTGACAGTGAGCCGCCATGTGGATGCTGCCAATCAAACCCAGGTCCTCTGCAAGAGCTTTTAACCACTGAGCCATCTCTCTAGCCCCTGTGTTTTTTATTGGTTAAGAGAACCACACTCTTTCAGACTCTTTTCATTTTCAGATTAGGGAAGCGTGTTGAGAAGCCATTGAGCACCTAACTTAAATGCTTGCTGGCTCACACGTGTTCCCAAATTGGAACTTCTGTGCAAAAAAAATGATGACTTTGTAATGCTCTTTGAATTCTCAAGCTGGGGCAGAAGGCTTCTAGTGATGGACTATGAAGCTTCTAGTGTGTGGACGAGAACATCTGCCGGATTCAGTGGATGCCACAGTGGAGATGAAGCAACAACAGGAAGACAGGCGGCATGGGGGGCGGGGGAAACTGGGAGCGGCTGTTAGCCGTGCGCATCACTACGCTTCCTTTACTGGGTAACGTGGTAACTAAATGCCAATTAATTTTCTTCATACTGGCAATACTGTGAAACTGCAGAGTGCTCTGAAAGGGTTGCCATTTGGTCTTTTGTGCCCTGTGGTTTTCACCCCGCATCTTCACCTGGGTGGTGCTTTGCAATTTTGTTCATTTGGGCGCGGGGTGGGGGGTAGGGGCGCGCGAGGGAGGGGCTGGCAGGCAAAAAAACAAGAGCGCAAAACTGTAGTTTTTGCAAGGATTTTTAGCAGGGCTTCTCTGCCCCTCTCCCAGTGAGCAAGCAGGAGTGATGTTTTTAGTTGTTTATCCACAAATAATACATAAACTCAGAAGCGCCGTCACATCTCCTTTCATTATCTCGCTGCGTTGAGGCGAAGAGCACTTTGAAAAGCCTTGCCTCAATTCATCGTCTGGATTTGGCCTTCTTTAAAATTAAAAAAAAAAAAAAGGAGGAAGAGCCAAGCCCCACTAACTAGTTTAAAAGAGATGGCACAAACAAAGCAGGCTTTTTCCTCCTCATGAGCTGTGTATATAATTACTTGAATAATGCTGAATTTCACCCATATGCTGGGAAGGGGGGAAAAAACGATCAAAAAAAAAAAAAATAAGCAGTGTGAATTCAAACTGCAAATGAATGGAGCCGGCCTCATTCATAAATGTCATATGAAGCTTCGGATTAAAAGGAAACTCTGTCATTCCAGGGACAGCAGCTGTTGTTATGGTGAACAAAATGGATACAAATGGGTATTATTTTAAAGTGAAATGCTTAATTTCAAACCTAACAAGCACACTGTCCTCTGTGTAGCCTGGAGTCACAGGCGCCGTGGTCCCCAGTAGAGGGCTTGATTGCACAGGAAATCAAACTCCCAGGCGCGGCTGCCCAGGCCCACAAACACACTGGCAATGTTTGAGTTACTATGGCAATCACAAAATAGGAAAGCCTTTTCTTCCCTTCCTCATCCCTGCATGCAGCCTCGAGCCGCTCCTGAATAGGCCACATCTGCAAAAAGTTTTAACACGGTACTCAGATAAAGAAAGGGTCCCCCAAATGGGCACTGACCCGTCTCAAAAAATGTTGCAAATTTTACATACAAGAATTGGGGAGCTGGGCCACTTTGGGCAGGTTATGTCATAATGCAGACACAAAGGGATAAAAGCGCACGAGGCTTGGCTGTCAGGTCCTGAGAGGACAGAACAGCAGCAGTAAATGACAGCTTAAATGCAGATGTAAGGAGAAAAGTCAGGGTGGGTGACAAAAAGTTACTGGTCAATGAATAAGGGAGAAATTTCAAACACACGCACACACACCGGACAAAAGGGGGAAATACAATAAAAATCTATCTATAGAGATTTACTGAGAAAAACTCCAAAGCATATTTAGCAAATCTTAGAACTATCAACCCCCGTGAAGCCAGCACATGGCTCTTTAGAGCAGGCCTTTGTGGGACTTCACATCCCACGGCTGTGTCCACACAGCTTATCCACAGCCCAGGGTGTTTCAAACAATGGCGGAGCCCCCCAGGGAACTGGTATTGTCCACATGGCTTGGTAAAAAGGATGTTTACTGGTAAAACACACATGCACATACACACACTCTTACACACATGTACACTGATTCATACACACATGCATACACACTCATACATACAATGTACACATGCACAGACGTGTCCACACAGAGAAATATGTTTAGATGCGAACCGGAGACAAGGCTTTTTGGAACGTAGGGGCCACCAGTTCACAGTTGGTCCGGGTTGAGAAGACCCCCTTTTCTACTCACCCTTTCTTGGCTCGCACACACTGGTTAAAGATTCGACACTTTGCTTTTACTTGAGTCTACTGTCTCTCCCAGACTCCAAGACAATTTGGCAGCATCTCAGAATGGAGCTGCCTGCCCGTGCCCTTGGTGTGAGGAGTGAGGGAATTGTGGTTAGCTGGCCATTCCCCTCTGTCGCTCCCCACCCCTCCTCCATAAGCTGGGAGTGAGCAGTCAGGCATCCAGAAGCAGCAAAAAAAAAAAAAAAAAAAAAAAGCTAAAATTAATCTTCACCTCTTTCAACTTCAAGAGCTATTCACGGCATAAAAGAAATTAGAAAAGATTTGGGTGGGTAGTGGGGCTGAGAAGCCACCATTTGCAAGAGTTGAAACTCAGAGTGAAGAATACTTTTAAATAGCATGAACTCACCACAAAAAGTCACATTACTGAAAGGCGGCCGGAGCCCAGTAAAACTGACACTACATTTCACATTCATTGACTCTTGTTCTTTGGGGGGAAGTTTTCATATGAAGAGAAAGAAACAATGGAAGACAATGGTGCTACCTTACCAAAGTTCATTCATGCAGCTACTTCAAATACTTTGAACTGCTTGTCAATGGGTCTCGCGAGTCTCTGGGTTTCTAAACGTTCTGTCACGTTTGTGTACCAACCACTTAAGTTCGGCTAAAGCCTTGTGACCTGGACTGCCTCCCCTTTATGTGGGTCAAAATGCAAGGCGAAGCCATTGTGTCCACGGGCCTTCATTAAATTCATTGATTTGACCTGTATTTTAAAGACCAAAAGTCAAATGGAATGGGAAGTTAAGATTCCCATACAAAAATCTCCCCTTGGGCCAGTTTTCGACTTTTTTGAACAATCTTGTGTGCTGGCGAAGGGCGTTTTCGGTCTATTTGAAACCTGCCTCGTAGAGAGACAGGCTGTTGCATGTGTGTTCCTTCGGGGAGGTGGAGGGGGTAGGATTTGATTTTGACTTTTTTGCAAAAGAGGGGAGAGGCACTAAGGTTGAAGGAGGGCTAATGAATTTGATTCTCCCTCCATCCCCCCCCGCCCCCGCAAAGTGATTTTAACCACCTGATGTAGAAATTATGTGAAGCTGTAGGTTCGACTTGGCCCCTTGGCTGTGAACTGGTAGGGAACCGTTCAGGTTGCTTCTTTGTGTGTTTGCAGTGCCCACTCTGGGACTGAGGTGGGCTGTGGTTCTCTTTCAGATATTATAGAGTAATGGCAGCATTTAAAGCCTGTCTTTTCCTTGTGAATGTGTTTGTGATAAAATCAAGAGCTCATTCAAAATACGGAAGGGAAGGGAAGTGGAAGAACTGCTAACAAAAGCCAGAAAGTTGGGCTGGAGGGTGGTTCAGTGGCTAAGAGCACTGGGCGGTCCTCCAGGGGACCCAGGTTCAATTCCCAGCACCCAGATGGTGGCTCACAACCACTCACAACCGTCTATAACTCTGGTTCACCGGGAACTATTCTCTGTGGGCAGTAGGCACACATGTCACACACATACATGCAGGCAAAACATCCATATACATCAAATTAATGAACAAATATAAAATCCAAAGAAACAAAGCTCCCCCAAACCAGGAAGTTGCCCTTCACCAGCCCAGCTCTGGTGTTTCTTTCCTTCTTCCCCGCCCCTCCTGTTCTGCTTCCTACTCCCTATTCTCTCTCCCCTCCCTCTTCCTATTTCTCTTCTCCTTGCTGCCTTCTTTGTCATTTTCAGCCTTAAATATTCCCCCACTTTGTACAATTACAAAGAACAGAAAAACAATTAAGTGGAAAATTTAATTGTAGAAAATAGAAAAAATAAAATGTTGACTCTACTTACCTCATACTTTAGTTATGAAGATTTAAAAAACAATTGATTAACACTGTCAGAGCCCATAAATGTGGACCGAGTCCACCTTCAGAGGGCAGAGAACTCAGGCCTATTCTTGCTCTTCAAGGTTATGACAGCAGGTTTGACCCAGGGTGTGGCTGGCTACAGGATGACTGACCTAATGTGTGGTAGCTGCCTAAACAACAGAATTCTTGGAACTCAGGAGATAGTTACTTGATGTTTCAGGTATTGAAGAGGTAATTGCTCTGTTTGCTCTTTGTATTGTGGTAAGCAATCTTTTACTTTCTTCTCCCCCTTTGGGATTGGGATATATAAGCATATGGAAAATAAATGCAGGCGAATTCAGTATTCACTGGGTTGCCCTCCCAACTCTATTCTGTGTCTCTATGTCTTTTGTATCTGTTTTTTCTAGCTGACACTTCTAATCCACATGCCCCTACTCTGGGACGTATGAACCTGACAAGGCTGGGCCCCAACATAACACAACTGAACTAGAGCAGAAAACACCAGAGAAGTGTTGAGGATTCAGAAGCTGGCGAGATGAAGTCCCCGACAAGCGGAGCTGGGGTCCCACCCAGAAGCTGTATTGAGCTGAAAATGATACAGAAAGCCCAGTGCAGGAAGATGGGTGTAGAAAAGGTGCTTCCTGAATAAAAGCAGCCACCTTGGGGACGGCAGTCAAACACCAAGGACCAGAAAGAGTCAAGGAACCAGATACCATCAATATGCCCAAGACCAAGAAAACTCTATCCAAGAATGACTCCAGTGAATCAGAAAATGAGATCCAAAAGCCTAAAGCACCAAGCAAGAACCATAAAGATGATACCAATTCAGCGGGCTCTTCTCCAGCGAGCCAGCCTGTAGACCTTTCTACTGAAGATAGAAAGTCAGGTAATGAAGTTTCCAAATTGAATATTTCACATGAAATCATGGTAAACCAAGATGTCGTGGAAAAAGAGAATGATTTTTCTGAAAGCAGTGGCCTGGAAAGCAACTTTGTGGAGACTATGTAGCTGTGCAGAACCTAGAGAGCATAAAAGATCCAGTAGAGTTGCTGAGGCAAGAATCTAGTCATGTTGTTTTATCTGTTTTCTGTTGTTAATAATGTGCTATCACAGCATGGGTTAACAATAAAGAGAAAAAATAAAAAAATTAAAAAAAAAAGAAAAGAAAAGGTGCTTACTGCCAAGCCTGACAACCCAAGTGGTGGAACCCTCATGGTGGAAGGAGAAGACTGACTCTTGCAAGTTTTCCTCCCACCTCCTCACATGCCCTGTAGTATGTGTACCCACCCACCCACACACACACACACACACACACACACACCCACACACACACCCCCACTCACACCGAGAGAGAGAGAGAGAGAGAGAGAGAGAGAGAGAGAGAGAGAGAGAGAAGAAAGAGGAGAGAGAAAGAGGAGAGAGAAGGAAGGAAAGAAAGAAAGAAAAGTCACCTCTACACACACAAAGCTTGACTCTAAGTTTTGTAACTGAAATTACTTGGCGCCAGTGGGAAGGAAACTCGGAACACGCAACAAACCCACTTAGGAGTTTATTAGAGAGGGCATGTACAGGCCTGGGGAATCAGTGTGGAGAGAGAGAGAGAGGGGAGACAGACGAGAGAGAGAGAGAGAGAGAGAGAGAGAGAGAGAGAGAGAGAGAGAGAGATGGTGTATCCAGCTTTTAAAAAGCTGCCTAGCACATGCGCACAGGGGGTTGATGCGACTATGTTATATACAAATGACCCAGATGACGGGCTCACGCATGCGCACAAGGGCTTAGCTGAGTCATAGTGTATGTAACCACTCACGCACGCACGTGGGTCATGTGGGGCCCTTTAACATTCAGGCCTTTCTGCCTGAGGCCTTGTCTGCATGTGCACGGCTCTAGAACCCATAAGTATCAGCCTTATGTGACTGAAATCATTACAGCAACTACTAACCCAGCAAGTAACACGGCTGACATGTGACTTATGAATGAGGAAAATGAGACTCAAAGATCAAATAACTTTCTAAAGCGACCCAGAAAAATGAAAACAGCATGGAACTGAGATCTGTGGAGCCACCAAGTTCATACTCTGAGGGAAACCAACTCTAGCATTCGGTGGGTGCTTGTGAGAGCCAGAAATAGCATGGGAATATTGATGAGGACCAACTGGGGGTGAGGTTGGGTTCTGCAAGATACCAGATTTCTTCCTATTGTTTTCTTTTAATCTTCTGTATTTTTAAAAATAGAATAAAGATACAGCCTCCAGGCATAGTTAAAGTACCCTTGACCTTGGCCTTCCTTGAGCCCACATACTAAGCTCCGTCTAGTTCCCCAAGACTGAGGGGAGGGGTGGTAACTGGACCTGAGAGGTAGCTGATCAGGGCTTCCACTCAGTGCCCTGGCGTGGCGTGTGTCCCTGGCCCTGATGGCCTAAGGATTATGGCTCTGTCACTTTCTGTCAGGACAAAGAACTGTGAAGACTCACTCCTAGAAGGTTGTCATTTCCTGCAGGTTAGAAGTTGTCTTTATATTTTTACACAGACAAATTTACTAGTTCAATATCCTACTTCTACCACTAGGAGAGAAAGAGAGTCCAGAGACAAGTGGGATCTGAGTTCATGGTCCTTTGTGGCCATGTGTTGAAAGGCAGCTTCTTTCCTTGCTGTGGTTGAACTGAAACAGGATTTGTTAGCATTATTTTTATTAATCATTAACTCAAAAAATCCAGGCCTGGGGCTCTCCTTTTCTCAGCTCCAGAGGGCCGGAGGACTGGGGGAAAGAGGAATCACTCTGGTGGGCTAGAAGGGCCACCCATGTGGGCCCGCAGGACAGGACCAAAGAGGATTATTCTCAAACCTTAAAGCCAGGGATTTGCTTGGTTGGATTTTGGACTTATCTGAGACCTGCGACCCCTTTCTTCTTACCAATTTCTCCTTTGGGGACAGGAATGTTTGTTTCAGGCCTGCTCAAGAGGAGGTGGCTACTGTGTTATCTGGTTACTCCAGATTTGTGGCCGCAGAATTATTTTACCCCTGGAGAGACACACCTCAAGTCACATTTATGCTTGGCTTAGGTAAGTTGAGAATGAGTCAATTCTGTGAGGAGTTGGTATGAGGAGACTGTATCTTCCAAGTGAGAAGGGCATGCATTTTAAGGGAGCTGGAAGGCCAACACTAGTGGCCAAATTGTGCCTGTAATGGATTAAATGAAATGCTGCAAGATCCCCGATGCTCGAGCGGCGGCAACAGGCATGTGGTGGCAGGCAGCGGGCACACCACAAGACCACACTACAGGTCTCCAAAGGTGGCTGATCCTGGGCAGGGAGCCACACAGTGGTGGGTGGGAGGTAGAGACATGGATAGGCATGCCATGCAGAGAGAGGTTGGATATTTATTTAGTGGGTTATGAAAGGGAAGAGGAGAGAGAGAGAGAGAGAGAGAGAGAGAGAGAGAGAGAGAGAGATCAGGTGATACACACTTGTAATCTTGAAGCACTGGAGAAATGGAAGTAAGAGGATCAGGCCAGTCTCAAAACTGGTTTTGGCCTAAAAAAAATAAACTAGCAGAGACTAGAGAGATGTCTAAGCCGTTAAGAGCACTATTGCTCTTGCAGAGAACTTGAGTTCAGTTCCCAGCACCCATATAGCAGCTCACAGCTATCTGTGACTCCAGTTCCAGGGATATGACTCCCTCTTCTGGTCTTTAGTGGCACCGCACACACATGGTGCACCTACATACATGTAGGCAAACACTCTTAAAGTAAAAATGAACCTTTAAAAAACAAAGAAGAAGAATTTAGAAGGGGAAACCACATAAAGACGGGGTGGGGGGGAGGGTAACCACGTGAGCAAAGGAAGAGTCTTAGAAGACACTGTTTTTGCTGGAGTTTTGACCTCAGACTTCTAACCTCTAGAACTATGAAAAGACACATTCATATTGTTCAACTCACTTGCTCTGTGGTCCCTTTGCAATAGCAGCTTTGGCAAACCAATAGGTTGTAGTTCCCACATTGCAAGCCCCACTCCAGGGTTTGGTTTTGTTGTTTTTACTACTTGGGGGCTACAGACACATAGTTAGAGCACACGTTTTTTTCTAAGATGTCTTCACATGGAGACAAACAATTTGATCTTTGTTCCTAAGAAAAGATCTCCTAAAAACCAAGGATGCTATGTGTCACAGGAGTCTTTGCTGTTCGTGTGGGGTTACACTTGTGAGACCAGTCAGGGTGGTGCTTTGTGAGAACCGGAGTTACATTTGAAGTTTTAATTACTTTGCCTAGGAGATCCATGAGACACAAATGCCTTTAATGTTCAAGCCCCTGGCCCAAAGACAGACCGTTCCTGAAATGCTGGAGGTTATTGTTTGTGGGCGATAACAAACCACATGTTTTCACTCCCCTAACAAGTTTGTTTGACCCGTCTGCACCGGATGTGCTTGACCCCATGTGGGCAGGGGTTTCACAAACAGGAAATGCATCAAGATGTACACTTGCCCCGATTGGATGTAGGCTGAAGGTACATCGGGATGTATGCTTGCCTCTGATTGGACCTGATGGGAAACGCATTGAATTATGGATTTGCCTTCTTAAGTCATTGCCATACTTGATTTTGGGCCATTTTCTGGGAACCTGGCCATGGACCTGGCCAGAGCCCATCCACCTGAGCAGTATTTAATTAAAGTTTGCTTCAAATTTGTCTTTAAACTGTGACCGTGATCTTATTCTCAATCGGTAGGATTAACAGACTAAGGAACCTTCTTTGTGATAGAAAACAGGACCCACAAAGCAACTCTTAACAAACACAAAAGAATTGAAATAATTTTGGATACTCATCAGATCAATGGTAGAATCAATAGCAAGAGAAATGCTGGAAACTATATAATTACTTAGTGGCTGGACAACTGAATAAATAGTATGTCGTTGGAGAAACGAGGGTGGAAAAAAAAAGAGTTCCTGAGTCCCCATGGGGCTGGAGAGATGGCTCAGTGGTTAAGAGAAATTGTCTCTCTTGCGTAGGACCCAGGTTTGGCTCCCAGCACACACACAGCAGCTCACAGCACTCTGTACCTCTAGGGGGGTCTTACAACCTCTTCAGCCCTATGGGCACTGCACACGTATGACACACATATTCAGGGAAACACTCATATGCATAAAATAAAAATAAGTCCTATCTTACACTTCTTGAATAAAGTAAAAATGAAAGCCCAAGTTCCCCAAACTTTTGGGATAGTACTAATGAGGCTTTCGGAGGGAAGTTCATACCTGGGAGGGTTTACATCCAATATATATATACTTCAAATAAATAACCTAAAGATGGTCCTCAAGATTTTGGAAAAATAAGGAGCCAAACTCAAAAGTAGCAAGTGGGAGGTGGAGAGAAGGGTTAGTAGTTAAGAGCACTGCTGCCCTGGAGAGAAACTGGAGTTCAGTTGTCAGCACCCACGCTGGGAACTCACAACCCTCACAATGAGATTGAAACAGTAATTAAGAATCAGCTTCTTGCCAGGCAGTGGTCCAGCATTCAGGAGGTAGAGGCAGGCAGATGAGTTTGAGGCCAACTGGTCTACAGTGTGAGTTCCAGGACAGCCAGAGCTACACAAAGAGACCCTGTCTTGAAAAACAAAACCGAAGATAAGTTTCTCAGCCAGGCAATAATGGTGCACACCTTTTATCCCAGCACTTGGGTGTCAGAGGCAGGCAGATCTCGAGTTCGAGGCCAGCCTGTTCTACAGAGTGAGTTCCAAGACAGCCAAGGATACACAGAGAAAAGCTGTCTTGAAAACAAACAAAGAGGGGCTGGAGAGATGGCTCAGAGGTTAAAGAGCACTTGCTGCCCTTCCAGAGGTCCTGAATTCAATTCCCAGCAACCACATGGTGGGTTACAACCATCTGTAATGAGATCCGGCGCCCTCTTCTGTCGTGCAGGCATACATGGAGGCAGATTGTTGTATACATAATAAATAAATAAATCTAAAAAAAAAAAAAAAGGAGTTGGAGACTAGCCTGGGCTACATGAGACTCTCTCAAAAAAAAAAAAAAAAAAGAGCCAGGCGGTGGTGGCGCACGCCTTTAATCCCAGTACTAGGGAGGCAGAAGCCAGGCGGATCTCTGGGAGTTTGAGGCCAGCCTGGTCTACAAGAGCTAGTTCCAGGACAGGCTCCAAAGCTACAGAGAAACCCTGCCTCAAATCAATTCACCAATGAATTCTATCAAACCTTTTTTAAAAAAAAAAAAAAACTAAGCCTGGAGCTTGAAGAAGCATCAGGAGGGAAAACTGCTGTGTAAACATGAGAACCTTA
The DNA here is from genome assembly GCF_950005125.1 of Chionomys nivalis. NCBI lineage: Eukaryota > Metazoa > Chordata > Mammalia > Rodentia > Cricetidae > Chionomys > Chionomys nivalis. The sequence continues at coordinate 85,703,497 of NC_080088.1, read as the reverse complement.
GTTTGCATCTTTAGCACTCACACAAAACCTCCAGGCATGGTGGCATGAGCCTGCGGTGCCAGCACTGGGAGCAGTGGGGCTTGGAGCTAGGCAGAACCTGAGGGTTGCGGGCCAGCCAGTCTGTTGAATTGGTGTACTCTAGTTTCAGTGGGGGATCCTGCCTCAAAAAATAAGACCGGGAGAGACATTACGGGAGATACCAGAAACTGACCTCTGACACCTGTGTGGTCATGCACAAGGAAACAAACCACACACACACACACACACACACACACACACATATACAATAAATAAATACATAAATGAAAAAGAACAAAAAGCAATGTGCCTCAAACTGTTTTATAAAATAGAAAAGGTCCTCAACCAAGTTCATTCCACCAAGCCCGTGTAGCCCTGGTAACTGGATGAACTACAACAAAAAGATAAAGGTTGGGTGACATGGCGCCGAGTAAGCAATAAACATGACTTTTGGATAACTAATCATGTAACCAGCTGTGGCAAGAAACCCCCTTTGCATGATCCTCTATAAAATGTCCTTAGGGTCAAAGGTGCATGCTCTCACCTAGAATAAAGTGTGCCACATTCGCCAGTGGCTCCATGCATCATATCTTTCATTTCCCAGCTCCTAACAACTCTGTCCCTAGTCCCCCAGTCTAGTCATTCTGTAAGCTTCAAGTTCAGCAAGAGATTCTGTCTCAAAAAATAATGCAGAGGAGAGGGGCTGGGGAAATGCCTAAGGGAGCAGTGTTTACCGTGTAAGCGCAAGGACCTGAGTGGAGATCCCTAGAATCCATATAGAAAGCCGGACTTGTTTGTAATCCCTTATTCTTCTGAGAGAGGGAGACAAGAGAGTTTCTGCAAACTCCAAGGCCAACTGAGCTGCTGTAACCAGTGGTGAACAAGAGACAGTCTCAAGAAAGGTGAAAGGTGAGGGCAGACACCTGAGGGTGCCCTCTGACCTGCATAGAAAGGCCATGAAACATGCATAAGCACTCACACACGAGCCTGCACACACACATGTGTACATAAACATGCACAATTACAGAGAAAGAGACTTTTAAAAAATCTAAGGTGGAGAGAGACTAAAGAAGATACCCAAGGTCAACCTCTATTCTGTACACACATGTGTAAGTGCTCCTACATATACATGCATGAACATACACACAGAGAGAAAGAAACAAAAGCAAAGGGAGAGAGAGAGAGAGAGAGAGAGAGAGAGAGAGAGAGAGAGAGAGAGAGAGAGAGAGAGAGAATAGGAAGACACAGGCAGTTTCCAGAGTGCTGCAGCCCTTTTTAAAGTCAATAGGAAGACTCCAGGCAAGATAGTAGATTAGAAGCCTCTTCCCTGAAACTCAGGGAATGGAAAAAGTTAAGATAATACACAGTAAGTTCTTATCCTGCAAGAAACAAGTTTGTGAACAGTCAGGGAGAACTCTGGAAAAAAAGAAAATAGTCTGCAGAGGTGAGAACCAGAGCCCAGCAGCAAGTCCTCTCCCATTGGCACTGTGCCAGGCAAATCAAGGTGCCCAGGGAACAGTAGAAACTTCAAGAGCTGCTCCTCACACAGGCTGGACCCTCCACACCAGGAGGGATCACAGTGGAACACAAAGGTCTGAGGGAACCAAGAAATCACAACTTCCCTACACCACATGCGCGAACAGCTCATGGAGGCTGAAGGGATAAGTGGTTTCCACTCATCCCTTCTCCAGGAAGGAGCACATGGAGCCTGCCAGAGCCGGGGCATCTGAGAATGTCACCCTTAAAGCCATACAACTGTCTCAGGCACTTACTCGTGAGTACTGCTTAATCTTACCCTTGCATGTGTGTATATGTGTTTAATGGTAGTTTTGCTTTTATTCATTGCTCAGTCGGAATTTAGAATGGTTCTGTATATTTCTCTGGTGAGTCTACATTGGGGCTTTGGTGGGTGGAGGTGCATTGGACAGATGGCTCAGCAGTTAAGAGCACTGACTGTTCCTGCAGAGGACCTTGGTTTGATTCTCAGCACCCACATGGAGGCTCACACCTATAACTCCAGGTCCAGACATTTTTGACACCATCATCTGGTCTTCACGGGTGCATGCATGCATGCATTGCATATGAACTCGAATAGGCCCACACATATAGACATAAATAAATACAAATTTTAAAGATTTACTGTGTGCCTCTCTGTGTCTGGATGGGAATGTGCACATGAGTACGGTGGCCAGAGGTGTCAGGCCCTCTGGAAGCTAGTTACAGGCAGTTGTGGTCACCTGCTGTGTGTTGTGAGGAGCAGCGGGCTGCGTTCCCAGTGCCCGGCTGCCTGGCTAGTTTTCACCCGAAATAACACACAAACTGTATTCTTTTAAACACTGCTTGGCCCATTAGCTCTACCCTCTTACTGGCTAACTCTCATAACTTGCTTAACCCATTTCTAATAATCTGTGTAGCACCACGAGGTGGTGGCTTACCAGGAAGGATCTTAACCTGCATCCATCTTGGAGAGGAGGGCTATAGTGTGTCTACCTCACTTCCCTTCTTCCCAGCATTCTGTTCTGTCTACTCCACCCACCTATGTTCTGACCTATCAGGCCAAGCAGTTTCTTTATTAATTAACCAATGAAAGCAACAGATAGACCGATGACCCACCCACATCAGCTGCGGGTGCTGGCAGCCAAACTTGGGTCCTCTAGGAGCAGCAACCACTGGGCTCGCTCTCCAGCCCCATAAGACATTTTTAAAATATACTGTCTCCCCATATCATCCACTTCCACTCTTGTTCCTACATCCTTTTCACTTTCTATCACTCATATACCCTCCTCTTTTCCTAAAATCTGTGGACCCCATGCCCTCCCTGACACTTTGTTCACCTCGGTTTTGTTTTGTTTTTCTTTTCAGAGTAAATTTAATACTTACGCTTACCTGGATACCCCCTACCATGCATAAGCTTATTAACGGAAACCTAAGTATGTATCATTCTTTGCTTGGCTGTTTATCCTCCAACAGTCATTCAAGTCAAAGAGAGCACTGTTGTTAATGGACTGGTATGACATTTATATTGCGATACTACCCAACAGCCGTGACTGTCCCTGTAGTTAATATTCTACTCAGGGACTAATATAAAGTCTGCACCAGGCATGCTGAGCTCCTAGACTGGAGAAATCTCTTTTCTGCACCACACACATCATTTCTACCACACTGAAGTTTCACTTAAACTTTGCAAATGTTCCAATTGAAGGAATATATCTGGCCAATAATAATAATAATAAGATCCCAAGCAAATGAATACCCCAGATGCATAAAATCTAATACATCAGAAACATGAAAACCAATGCAACATAACTCCTCCAAAAGTTCCTAATTCTTCAGTAATGGCGTCTGTGAGAGCGAATTCAGTGGACTCACAGAGAACTGAAAAGGAGTAACTACAATGATGTTCAAAGAGGAAAATAAGCTCATGATGGGGAACACAAACATCTGGATGAAATAAAGTAGATGACGCAAGACATGGAAGAGAAGTCAAGCAAGAGATAGAAATGTGAAGAAAAACAAACCAAGAATGCTGGAAATGAAAACGTGGTAAGCCAAGTAAAAAGCTCTATGGAAACTCTCGTGAATAGAGTGGATGGAGAAGATAGACTATCTGAGCTTGAAGACAAGGTGCCTGAATTGGAACATTCCAGCAAGGGTAAAGAGAAAATCGTAAGAAGGTACTAGTGTGAATGCCAAGACAGAGGCAACACTTTGGAAAGACCTGATCTGTGTTGTATAGGCATAGAAGAAGAATTGCATTCCAAAGACATAATTTTTTTTTCAAAATAATTACAATAAAATTTCCAGGAGTTAGAAAAAGAGATACCAATTTAGGTACAGGACACTGAGCAGATAAGAGCAAAAAAACAAAAACAAAAAACAAAAACACCAACAAGCAAATAAACAAACAAAAACAAAACTATAGTGGAATATGCTTTAACTATGTAAAGATGAGATGCATTTGTTTATGTTGCAGAATATTACTTTAATTAGGCAAAGATTTGTTTCATTTGTTTATGTTGCATTTTTTTAATAATGTAAAGATGCGTTGCTTTGCCAGCCGAAGGGGCCTGACTGGTCTAACAGAAAGAGGGGGAGATACCTGGGACCAGCCAGTCAGACATGAAGGAAGCAGGAAAGAAGGACACACAGAATGAAAAAAAGATAAAAAGCTCCACGACAAAATGCAGATGAAGAGAAACAGGTTAAGTTAAGTTATGAGCTAGTGGGACAAGCATAAGATAAGGCCAAGCATTCGTAACTAACAATAAGTCTCTGTATCATGATTTGGGAGCTAGTTGGTGACCCAAAAGAAAGTCAGCTACAAAAAAACTCCTTTTGTAGAAGGAGCAGGTCACATCCTGCCACCCAGCTAGCTTAACCCCCAAAATAACCACACAGAAACTGTATTAATTAAATTACTACCTGGCCATTAGCTCTAGCCTCCTATTGGCTAACTCTCACATCTTGATCTAATCCATTTCTATTAATCTGTGTTCACCACGAGGTCATGGCTTACCGGGAGAGATTCAGCATGTCTGACTCTGGCAGCTCCATGGCAGGTCTCTCTCTGCCTTCTTCCTCCCAGCATTCTGTTCTGTCTACTCCGCCCACCTAAGTGCTTGGCCCTATCAAAAGGCAAGACAGTTTATTTAACCAATGAAAGCAATACATAGACAGAAGAACCTCCTACACCAAACTCCCATCATTAGGCTGGGTGGTGGTGGCATACAGCTTTAATCCCAGCACTCAGGAGGCAGAGGCAGGTGGATCTCTGTGACTTTGAGGCCAGCATAGTCTACAAGTGCTAGTTCCAGGATGGGCTTGATAGCTACTGCAAACCTCATCTTAAAAACAAAACAAAAAACCTTCCCCTCATTATATTATAATTAAAAATAATAAATATACAGAACAAAAAAATGTATTTTGAAAACAGCAAGAAAGAAACACCAAGACACATACAAAAGACAGCCTATCAGAATGACAACAGATTCTTCAAGTTTAAGCCAGAAGAGCCTGGGCAGATGTGAAAGGTAACTCCTGCCATCCCAGAATGTTAAACACAGGAGAACTAAATAATTGAAGGAAAATAAAACCTTCACATGATAAACATAGGTGAAAAAAGGTATGACCACTTAGTTGGCTTTGCAGAAGACACTTGGAGGAATTTTTTGAACTGAAAAGAAAAGTCAATCAAACCCTGAGACCACAGAAAGAAACACACCATGCTAGAATCGTAGTTAAACATAAGAGGAATCAGAGGGAAAAAAAGCAAAACACTACAAATGACAGAAATCAATGTACACATTTCAATAATGTCTCTGAATATGAATGGTCTCTATTTTCCAACTAAAAGCACAGAGTTGTAGACTAGATCAAAAATCAGGAACCATCTATTTTCTGCTTCCAAGAACCACACCTCACCATCATAGGCAGATACTACTCTAGGGTGAGAGGATAGAAAAAGATAGTCTAAGAAAATGGACCCAGGAAACAAGCATTTATCACTGTTCTTATATGTGACAAAAATAGACCTCAAACCCAAACTAGTGAATAAAGATAAACGTGATTACTTCATGCTGGTTACAGGAACTATTGATCAAGAGGACAGTATGATTCTAGACATATATCATAACCCAAGCAGGGACACCCAATCTCACAAACATTACTTTATGTGATGCCCCAGATTAACCCTAAGAGTAATGGGTAGTCTATTTTAATGCCCAACTTTCATTAGCTGACAGGTCATCCTGACCAAAAAAATATATAAATTAAGTAATTGAGAAGAACAGAATGGACCTAACAGATGTCTAGAGAAGGTTCATCCAGACACTAGAGAAGACATTTTCTCAGCAGCCCATGGAGCTTCTCCACATAGATCACGTGTTGGAGGTAGTAGGACACAAAAACAAGTCTCACCAAATGCAGGAAAACTAAAATAATTCCTGTATCTTCTCTAATCACAATGTAATAAGACAAGAAATATCAACAGCACTCAGGAGGCAGAGGCAGCCAGATCTCTGAGTTCAAGGTCAGCCTGGTCTACAAAGAGAGTTCCAGGATAGTCATGGCTACACAGAGAAGCCCTGTCTCAAAAGAAAAAAAAAGAAGAAAAGGAAAAAAAAGAAAAAGAAAAAGAAAACAAACAAAAGCCCAGGCCAGATCCTCTGTCTACAACTTGTGGAGCAGGTGTAAGCTCTCAACTACTGCTCCACACCATGCCTGCCGCCTGCTGCCACACTCCCCACCATGATGATCATGGATTAACCCTCTGAAACGATAAGCAAGGCCCTAGTGAAATGCTTTCTAAATTGCATTTGTGTCTTATCATAGCAATAGAACAGTAACAAGATGGCCTTGGAACTTGGCCACTCTCTGTCTCAATGCCTGCAGGTATTGACCTGGCATGGTGCATGCTCTGGGGACACAGGTGCTAACTCAGCATGCTTATATTTTTTTCAAGCTTCTAGAAACATGCTTCCTCTTTTTTTCCCTCCTCCTCCTCCTCCTCCTCCTCCTCCTCCTCCTCCTCCTCCTCCTCCTCCTCCTCTTCCTCCTCCTCCAGGGATGGCTTTATTGACAGGAAGAATTCAAGAGGTCTTAGCTCCCTGTGGTCAAGCATGCCTTTAATCACAGCACTTCAGAGACAGAGGCAGGTGGTCCTTTGTGATGTCAAGGCCAGCATGGTTGATTTAGCTACATGGTAAGTTCCAGACCAGCCAGGGCTCTATAGTGAGACAGACAGACACACAGACAGATAGAAACATCATCAAATGAGGTGCTTAAAACATCCAGCAGAAATTAACCAAGGTCTCCTTGACGACAGACAGCTGGAGTCCTCACTTAGATGCCTAGGTAGGACAGAGTATCCCCCTTCGGGTTGGATTTCAAGCAAAAGAACAAATGTCATCAGACAGAGATAATTTCACATTGGGCAGTCACAACATCCATCAACCGGGGAAGTTAACGCAATCAGCTAGAATTCCCCATAAAACTTTCTCTGCATGGCTGAACTCTCGGCTTCTTTCTCCTACTGCAGGCATTTTTATATCATGGGACAGACACTAGTGACCCCTGTTGTAAATGGTTTCCTTCCAGCTGTCCTCAACTCAAACTGTTGTTATTTCTGGGCTGTTTTGCTGTTCTCTTCCCTCCCTGTCACAGAGTTAGAGGACTGCATATCCCCAGACAAGGGGTTTAGAGAACACTTTGAGACAAACATACCTGGGTCTACAATGGAGAGGAGCATCCTGCTTCCAAAGCCAGCTTGTCAGTAAGCTCAAACAGCACATGGCAATTTACCAATATACCAATATAATATACATTATAAACTGGAATTATCTTCTGACCTCCGCATGCATGCTGTGGCATGGTATACACGCAAATAAAAATGTGCAGTGTTTAAAAAAAGATGGAAGGAATGGAAATAAAAAAATGGAAAGAAGGGAAAGGAAGGAAAGGAAAGAGAGAAAGAGAGAGAAAGGGGAAAGAAAAGAAAAAAGAAAGGAAGGATGGAAGAAAAGAAAGAAGCTTGATATATAAATATCTCACTCTGTATCTGTGAAATATCTTAAAACCTTCTTTGGGACATTTTCATAATACAATGCCTGAAACAAGTTTATGTATGCTGGATCTGATCTCATCCGCTCAGGACCCCATCCTCTCCTCATCTATTCAGGACCCCATCCTCTCCTCATCCACTCAGGACCCCATCCTCTCCTCATCCACTCAGGACCCCATCCTCTCCTCATCCACTCAGGACTCCATCCTCTCCTCACACATCCACTCAGGACCCCATCCTCTGCTCATCCACTCAGGACCCCATCCTCTCCTCATCCACTCAGGACCCCATCCTCTCCTCATCCACTCAGGACCCCAAACTCTCCTCATCCACTAAGGACCCCATCCTCTCCTCACACGTTCACTCAGAGTTTTCTCAGCTCCCTACACACAGAGGCCAGAAGAGGGCTTCAGATCCTGTGGAACTAGAGTTACAGACAGTTGTAAGCCATGTAAGTGATGGGAACCAAACCCTTATACATTCATTCAGGGTTTCCTCGGTTCCCTTTAATTTGGCTCTCAGTTTTAAAGGCTAAATGGCCAAATTCTACAGTGTTCAGGTTCTGGTGAGGACCAAATAATGGGTGGCATGATGGTGGGAACGTACACAGAGAAGATACTATAGCAAGGCAGGAAGCAGAGAGTTTAGGTCAGGCTTGCAAGCTTTACAACTATTTGCTCTCATGGGATCCAGTGAGGACCTTGTCCATCCCTTCTGAAGACATGCCCTCCAGTGATTCCATCATCTTTCACTAGGACCCACTCCTCAAAGCCTTCTTCTGCCTCAACACTATCACACTGAGAGCCCAGTTTCCAGCCTTTCTAGGGCACATCCAACCAGTATCGAAGTATTGTTGAGTGGATCTTAGTGGCTCATTGAGCTTGGGTCCAATGCTTGGGTCCAATTCAGGAGCAGGGCAGTTTCTGAAACATAATTTCAAATTCCCTGGGAGAAGAGAAACTCTTAGGAGTTTGTAAAGGGCTGGTCTCTTCTTTTCCCTGGGCTGATATTCCCTGCCTTCAAAACAGATGCTTTGCCTGACAGCCTGGGTGACAACAGAGTCACCTCTGTGCTTCCTTAGGGACATGATTAAGTTCGTTGACCAGCAAAGAGAGGAATGCATCTCACTCCTCATGCCTGAATCACCTCTCACAGGCTGCACCCACTCCCTACAGGTCCACTGCATGCTTAGGAGTCTGGTGGAAGCAGTGGTTTCCAGTGCTGAACATTCCAAACAGAGTCATGCCATTTCCTCCTTGAGGCATCTCTGGGGGCTAACAAGACTATTTCTCCCTTTTACAGAAGGAAAAACAGAGGGTCCAATTATTAGTTAATGAGACTGGAGAGTCATTACCTATAAAATCTGCATGCCTAATGGCATGGTTGTAGGAAGTGAGCCCTTGTCTTCAGAAGTACCCACTACTTTTGTCAAACTTCCAGGAATCCTAACCCATTCACTAGTCATCTTTAGCCAATGTCACCGCCTAGCTATCTCTATAAGCAACACCAGTGAGGTCTTGCAACTGTTTGCGGAAGCATCAGAAAGGCTCTCCTGAGACACAAGTGTCTTAGCCTCAGGGTAGATGACATTTTAACCCAGGTAACTCTTTACAGGGGGGAGGTAGGAGCCTTCCTGTGTGTATGTGGGGGGGGGGGTGTTCAGTGACATCTTTGGCCTCTTTGTGACACACAAAAATGCCCTAGACATTGTCAAATGTACCTACGGGAAGAGCTGAAGAAACTCAGAGAATTTGGCTTATGGTATCCATCCTTCCATCTTATCAGAGTCCAGAGGAGTTTGTCCCTACTGTAGCATTTTGACATACTATAGTTGCTGAGACAGGCTTGACCCATCCCAACTGCTGTAATTAAGTATGTGGCACCCATCAGTCTACGAACAATTAAATGTATATTGTCAATGTTCTGGAATATCTAAGATCAAAAGTGTTAAGTGGGCTCTGGGGTCTTCCTGTAATCTCAAGCTACAGACAGAGAGCAGAAGAGACTTTGGAAATCATTTTTCATCAATTGCATTCCAGAGAGCACTCTCATGAGCTGATCACTTCTCAAAGTGATAACATCACCTTGGAGCTTAAAACTTCAGCATAGAGGTCTACAAGAACTAGTTCCAGGACAGGCTCTAAAACGTCAGCAAAATCCTGTCTCAAAAAACAAACAAACAAACAAACAAAAACCTTCAGCATAGAAATCTGGGGAGACAACCTACCTCTGTAGGCAGGGTTTTCTGTCCTCTCAGTTCTGTTCTACCAGCTGGCTACGAAATAACTACACAGAGACGTAATATTAATTATAAATACTTGGCTGATAGCTTAGGCTTGTTACCAACTAGCTCTTACAACTTAATCCATATTTATCTAAGTTCTACCACTTGGCTCATAGCGTGTTACCTCATTTCCTACGAGTCCTGCTTCCTCTGCACTGGCTGGTGACTCCAGTGGAAGCTCTTCTTCCTAGCGTCCTCTCTGCCCTGAAATTTCTGCCTAGCCATTGGCAAGTCAACTCTTTTATTAAATCAATCAGAAAGTGTCTTGGCAAAGACACATCTTCACAGTGTACAAAAAGGTTATTCCATAGCATTTCCCCCTTTTTAGGCAATTAAAAAGGAAGGTTTTAACTTTAACATAGCAAATTTCTATGCAACCAAAACAGTTATCAAGTAAGAATTATGATTACAATATCCAGTATTGTATTGGCAAATTCAGAGAAAATATTCTATTATCTATCTTATCTTTGTGAATCTAAAGTTTTATACCTAATTTACCTCTTATCATAACTAAGGGAAACTTTGTCTATTTATTTAGACTTTAATTCCATCAAGGACCCCAGAAGGGTATAATATTACCTAACAACAGGGACATCTAGCTGCCTGGACAGTCACGCAAAGTTTTTCTGTTACATCGGGGCATCTATCTTTGGCCTACAGGCCTAGCATATCTGACAGGCATTGTTGTGAATTGGAGAATTTTGAAGGACTTTCTTACCTTTTCTTAGCAAAGTTTAGCAGTCACTTTTTTTGTATCCTGCTCATTCAATTTGGACAATATACTGTCAGAAATTGAAGCAAGGGTAGTTTCTTTTCCCAGTGGTTGTATGTGAATATTTCTGACTGAACTTTGGGCACCATTTGTAGGCAGGGTTTTCTGTCCTGTCAGTCAGTTCTGTCCTACCAGCTGGCTACCAAATAACTACACAGAGACTTAATATTAATTATTAATGCTCGGCTGATAGCTTAGGCTTGTTACTAACTAGCTCTTACAACTTAAATTAACCTGTATTTCTTTTTTTTTTTTTTCTTTTCTTTTTTTCTTTTAAACACTGCCTGGCCCATTAGTTATAACCTCTTATTGGCTAGCTCTTACATATTGATCTAACCCATTTCTAATATTCTGTGTAGCACCACAAGCTGGCTTACCAGGAAAGATCTTAACCTGCGTCTGTCTGGAGTGGGAGAATCCTGTATTTCTTATCTAAGTTCTCCACATGGCTCATGACTTGTTACTTCATTTTCTACACATCCTGCTTCCTCTACATCTTGCTGGTGACTCCCATCTCTGCCCTTCTTCTTCCCAGTGTCATCTCTGCCCCCAAAATCCTGCCTAGCTATGGGTAAGTCAGCTGTATTATTAAACCAATCAGAAGGCGCCTTGGCAAAGACACATCTTCACAGTGTACAAAAAGGTTATTCCATAACATACTTCATCTCCTGCCCTGAACTTTGTGGGAAACTCAGGTGTCCCAAATGGGAAAAGTGAACTTTTTACTCTTCCCAATCCTCACCCAACATTCTTACCATCTTTGTCCACCCAAACTCCCAGGAGGGACATGATCTTCATAGAACAGATACTCTGGTCCCCAAGGTCCTGGGGATGACAGCTTTGCCGGCCCTGCTAGCCCAGAACACTAGGCTACTTAGAAAACTATAAAGACATTTTTACATTTTTATGGTCATTTTCTTTTCTCCATTGCCATTTAGTGGAGAGAAAGTCTGTCACCAATCCCCACTAACAGTGTCTGTTAGCTGTTTTTCTATTGCTGTAAGAAAACACCACGACCAAGGCAACTTACTAAAGAGTGAGTTTCTTTGGGCTTATGGCCCAGAGAGCTAGAGTCCATGATGGCAGAGTGGAGGCAGCAAGCATGGTCATTGGAGCAGAAGCTGAAGGCTCACATCTTGAGCCCCAAAAAAGAGCTAATTCTAAAGGCCCAAGAGTAAAACTCTCGAAGTTCACCTCCAGAGAAATACTTCAACAGGGTCAGAGTCTCCCCAAACAATGCCATTGACTGGGACCAAGTGTACAAATGCCTGAGACTCTGGGGGACACCTCATTTAAACTATGGCACTGTGCAAAGGGACAGCTGGCTTCCAGGTCTCCAGAGCTCCTGAACCCAGGGAAGAACAAAGAGCTACAATCTTTTCTTCTCTCTCTGCCTTATAAGAAACTGAATATTTGTTGTTTTCAGTTGGGCGCAGTGTTCACTATGTGCTAAGTAAGGATGTTTTACAAATATTGACTCTCTGCTTGACAGGTGTTTTAACCAGTGGGCTGGTACGATTGATTCCCACAAGCCGTTCTTCAGTCTCCATTTGAGCATGGTGGCAAGCCTGCATGTACACACACATACACACATGTGATCTTAAATTTTGTTAATTAATTTATATGTATGGATGTTTGTCTACTTAATATGTATGTGCACTCATGTCCTAGGAAGACAGAAGAGAGTGTCAGATGGTTGTGAGCTGCTATGTGGGTGCTAGGACTTGAACCCGGATCCTCTGGTAAAGGAGCCTGTGCTATTAGGTACTGAGTGTATCAATCTTTCTTGTTGAACTGTCTTTGGATCACCAGCCCCCCAAAAAACTAAGTGGAGACTTATTATTAATTATGGGCCCTTAGAAAGCTAGGCCTTTAGCTTAGGCTTGTTTCCAACTAGCTCTTACAGCTTAATTCACTCATATTTTTAAAATCTATATTCTGTCACACGACTCAATTACCTCATCATAGTATGGCATGCCCAGCTTGCTCCGAGTCTGCTGGCCAAATCCATGCACCTAGATTCCCCCTTCTCTTTCTCTCTCTTCCTGGAAATCCGCCTAGCCTCTTCTGCCTAGCTATTGGTCATTCAGCTTTTTGTTACTCCAATCACAGCAATACATCTTCACACAGTGTCCAAATATCTCACAGTTGAGCTCTCTCCAGCCACCTTAAAACTTCTTTAAAGAATTGGGATCAAGGCATTTGTTTCTCCTCTACGTACCTGGCAGCATAGGAAACAATGTGATAACCACTGGAGGCCATGTGTACCATTTTGTGTGCCAAGCAGTAGAGAAAGTCAGCAAAGAGGGGGGCAGAGGTAAAGGGCTAGAGGAGCCTTGAGTTCAAATATCCAGGTCATTGCCGGACAGGCTACACACTGCACACTCCTGGGTCTTTATAACGACCTCCCACATTTTGCATTAGGTAAAGAGAGAAGGAAAATATGTTACCAGAAGCCAATTTCCATACATTCTAGGCATCTGTGTAGGATGTGTCTTACATCACCACTGTAAAGAGAACCTTGGCATTTCCATGGAAGAAAGATTTGGTCATAAATCAGGATGATTTTATGAGCACTTAAGTCTAGTGCTCTTCATAACCCTTTGGGGTGTATGTGGTGCAGAAGCCAGATGTGGAAAATTTTGAGGGGGAAGCAAGTGAGCAAGCCAGGGTTGGGAGGGGGTGGTTAGGACGGCGACCCTACTGCAGGCCTGAGTGACAAGAGGAAGGGGAAGACTGGAAAGGCTAGGGACAAGTAAGGGTCAAAGGGACCATGGACAGCCTAAGGCCAAGAAGTATGTGACTGTCGGGGCCCAGGTAGCAGCACCCAGGGCTCATTCTGTCTCTAAGCATCCAGAACTCACACCGAGAATTCTCAGCATCCAGTCCACACCGTGTGTTCTTAGCATCCAGTTCATACTGTGTACTGTTAGTATCCAGTCCACACCGTGTGTTCTTAACACCCAGTCCACACTGTGTGTTCTTGTTAGCATCCAGTCCACACCGTGTGCTCTTAGCAGCCAGTTCACACCATGTGTTCTTAGCATCCAGTCCATACTATGTATTGTTTGCCCCCAGTCCACACTGTGTGTTCTTAGCATCCAGTTCATACTGTGTGTTCTTAGCATCCAGTTCACACCGTGTGTTCTTAGCATCCAGTCCACAGTGTGTGCTGCCCTTCCACACATGGTGTCCTAAGTGTTTATTCAGCTAATACTAACCAGAAATCCATTATGGGTCAAGTAATTGTAGACATTAAAAGAAGATGAGCTATAATGGCAGGTGCCACTATTTCTCCTCCTCCTTCTCTTCCTTCTTCTTTCTCTTCCTTCTTCAAATGTGTTTCATGTATATATTACGTTTCTGATTGTTTGTACGCACATGTATACAGTGCCCACAAACACCAGAAGAGGACACCAGATCCCCTGGAACAGAAGGGAAAGATTATTAGGTGCCTCTATGTAGGTGCTGGAGACCCAACCCTGGTCCTCTGCAAGAGCAGACAGCGCTCTTAGTCACTGAACTGTCTCTCCCTTTTTATATGAACCTGCTTTTAATTGGGCCAGAAAATATTTTTACTTAAAAACCAGATGAGAAAGTTGATCAATGGTAATGATAATTGTAGCTATTTCTTTGACTTCCTTTGTTTCCGGCTCTGTGATCAACATATTTGTGCCTTACCTCATTTCCATGCAGAGAAACCCTAGGGTGAGGGTGCTGGCATTGTCTCCATTCCGCACGCAAAATCAAAGGCTAACCAGTCCCCCACCCAAGGTCACACAGTTCCTAGGTGGCTCAACCCTGACTTCGACGCAGAAAACATTCAAACACTATATGCTCTCAAAGCTCGAGCCGAGGTAGATGTCTTACCTGAATGGGAGTGAGCCCTCCACCGCAAGAGGCTTTGTAGAGACAAAACCCAGGCTTCCTCACAGACCCCAAGCTCCGAGATTCAGGCAAATACTCATGGAAATGCCAGGCAGGTCACCTCTGTGGCCAATTGTCAGAGCTCCCCTTGGCGAGAGCCGTGGTTCGGGCAATCCATCATCGGCTGACTGCGGCGCCAGCAGTGGACTCTGGCTGCCGGTGCTTGATGCTATTAGCACCATTTAGTTTTTAGACTTATCCTATTAAGAAAGGTTCCCACCGGCAACAGCAAAAAAATCCTTACCACCTCTTTCATTACCCCAGCTTTTCTTCCCTGTAATTACTATTGAGCTCCTGGCTGATTAAATTAGGTTTTCGGGGGTCCTTTCTCAAATCTGGGGGAAATTATCTAAAAATCATGAAATCAATTCCCTTCCGCTGTTTTAATCTTTTATGCCCTCTGCTCAAAGAGGGATGGGCAGACAAGGGCAGGCCCTCGGAGAAGCGTGCAGTTCTACACTTGCTTGCCAGCCTCCTAGGGCCTTTGTGGACCATCTGGGTCAATTTCCTTCCAGGCAAATGAAATGCAAATAAAAATTCCAGCAGTTTTTCAGCTGCAGGCTGCCTAGCTGATTAGCATGACAGAGGCTGGGAGAAGAGGCCTGACCCAGTGCACTTCCCGTCGGCTCATTAAGTTGTAACTCCGCCGAGGCTGCATTCACGGTGTGTATTGACGCTGAAAGGCGTCATTATCCAAAACTAGCTAAATTCACATTCAGACTTTTTGCCTGCAAGTCTCGCCTGCTTCGGCACCCACATGAAAGTGAACCTATTGTGGCCGGCTCATGAGTCCCGCTGATTCTAAGACAATCTGGAGGTTTCCCAAAAAAATGTTTATCTCCCAAGTTTGTGTCCTTTCCAAACTCCCTCCCCCATCCCACCCCCAGCCTCCGAGTGCCGAGAGACTCTGGTGTGGGAGGAGATGCTGAGCGAGCATGGGAGGAATTCCTAAAGTCAAGTTCTTGGGGGGGGGGGGGGTTGGGATGCCCTGAGAGAAGGATGCTGGCCTGGAGGACTCTGGGATCTGTGGGGTACCTGGGGCAGCTTTGCAGACATGTTGGTGGCCCAGGGACTAACGTCCTTGGTCTCTCTTCTAGAAAGCATGTATAGGTTAGTTTCCTTGATAAAACATTCTATCCATTAACTTTATGAAAATAAATAAATAAAAAATAAAAACCACCATGCCTGTAACCTTGGTTATTGTAGACCGTCCTCGGGTTGTGGCTTCAGTATTTGCAAAGCAAGACTGTTATTGAGGTTGGGAGGTTCCACTTTACTCAAGAGAATGCCACAAAACAAGGGGTAACAAGAGCCATTTCTCTTTGAAAACTAAGATGAGGGGAGAGGATATGAAGTCTAAGAGGGCAACGAAGTCACTACTATTTGTGACTCTCCGGTTGTGCCACAAATAAAAGACTAGATCAAAAACCCAGTCTCACTGGTCTTGTTAGAATCACAGAGGGAGCGAGCATTGACGTTTCATGAAGGCGTGGTTGATGGTGACTTCAGGATATGAAAACAGTGTGATGTTTCTTGATTCGGGTTAGCATGTAAGAGGTGGAAGTGTGCAGATCTGCATTGGTAAGGGGCTGGAGTCCTTGCAAATGTACTGCTGACATCATCAGAAGTCCAGGGAAGTTCTTTGGTGGTTCTTAGAGTAGAGCCCACGGCTCCACGTGGGCTAGTCAAGTGCTCTACCACTGAGCTATACTCTCAGCCCAAAACATTTTTAAGCAAATAAACAACTTTGGTGAAAGATTCACTGTGTGACCCTGGCAGGTCCCCTGGCAGGTGGGAGACAGAGAGATACACCCGGGTATAGAGTTTAATGGGCAAGGGTATTGTCGGGGGGAGGGGGGGAGGAGAAAAGAGGGAAGGGAGAGTCAGTAGTTATCTCTTCAGAAGAAGGAGAGACAGAGCGAGAAAGGGGATGGAGAGAAGGCAGGAGATCAGCTTGCCTCTGAGGGTAGGGGGAATTGGAGGTGTGCGGAGTTTGTGTCTCAAAGGGACAGGATACCCAGGTGACAGGGAAGGTCAGGAGAATGATAATTGAGTCTGATATAATGCTTGAACAGCTGTGTGATTTCAATGAGAAATGTCCCCCGTAGGCTCAGCTGTTTGAATGTTTGGTCCTCAATTGGTGGTGCTCTTTGGAGGCATCTTGGAAAACAACCTTGAGAAAATAAGTAGGTGACTGGAGGTGGGCTTTGAGAGTAAAAAGCTGTGTTCACTCCCAGTTTGTTCTCTGTTTCTTGTTTGTGTTTGAAGATGTGACCCTGCCATGACGGCACGCTGTCGTCTGTCCCATCATGTGTGCCCCCCCAAACAAGATCCTCCTTCTGTGAGTTGCTTCTGATCGTGGCGTTTTATCTCATGAATAGAGCAGACACATTGGTCCACTAGTCTCATGCCTTCTGGCTATTTTAATATCCCAGAGCCCAAATCAACAGGTTGGTCACTCTATGGGTTGGCCCTGATTTTCCTGGCTGCTGATAGGACAATTTATTTCTCTTCAGTTGGCCAGCAGTGGGAGGGGAGCAAGGCAAGGAGCCATAAAAACCAGCCAGCACAGTCACAAAGACATTGGGTCACGAAGGAAGTTGGGTAATAAATGGCTATTGTGGGGGGACTGAAGATGACCCTAAATAAGTTAGCTCTGGATTTGTGACAATCCAATCTCCCCTCATCACTGGATGGTTAGTATAGGGCGTGGTCTTTTCCAAGAACTTTCATTCGTGAGGTGAGTATCCGGATTTGGCTTTGGCAAACTTCAACAACAGAAATGGGCTGGCACTGTAAGTCTGATTAACCAGGTAGCCTTCCTATGGGGTGGGATTTGGGTAGAGAAAGCATCAAGGCAATATCTGATGGGTGCTGCAGACGGTGAGGGGCATGGATAGTCCCTGAGAAGGCATCACCTACCGTAAACCATCTGCATCCTACATTTATCTGAAGGTGCTATGGACAGCAGGGACAGAAGCACAGTCCCACACTGTCACTCAACACAGCTACTTACCATGGGAGAAGAAGAAAATCGGGTTGTTTGGTTTCCTTCAGCCGCAAGCGTTCCTCAAGTTATAGCACAAGACTTGTGAGCCCAAGGAGATAGCCACTTAAGTTCTACAGGAAAAAGCTGAGAAGAAAAGATCTTGTTTTTTTTCTACTTCCCATGTAGATTAGATTCATGTATGTATCTCTTAAGGTCCTCCTTGTTGTCTAGGTTCTCTGGGATTGTGATTTGTAGGCTGGTTTTCTTTGCTTTATGTCTAAAAACCACTTATGAGTGAGTACATATGATATTTGTGTTTCTGGGTCTGGGTTACCTTACTCAATGTAATGTTTTTAGATCCATCTATTTGCCTGCAAATTTCAAGATGTCATTATTTTTTTCTGCTGTGTAGCACTCCATTGTGTAAATGTGCCATGTTTTCCTTATCCACTCTTTGGTCAAGGGGCATTTAAGTTGTTTTCAGGTTCTGGCTCTGATAAACAATGCTGCTATAAACATAGTTGAGCACATGTCCTTATGGTACGATTGAACATCCTTTGGTATATACCCAAAAGTGGCATTGCTGGGTCTTGAGAAGGTTGTTTCCTAATTTTCTGAGAAATCACCATACTGACATCCAAAGGGGCTGTACCAGCTTGCACTTCCACCAGCAAAGCAGGAGTGATCCCTTTTCCCCACAACCTCTCCAGCAAAAGTTGTCATCGGTGTTTTTTATCTTGGCCATTCTTAAGGTGTAAGATGGAATCTCAGAATTGTTTTGATTTGCATTTTTCTGATGACTAAGAATGTAGAGCATTTTGTTAAGTGTCTTTCAACCATTTTAGAGTTCTCTGTTGAGGTCTGTACTCCATTTTTTTTTTTAATTTATTCTTTTTTTTTTTTGGTTTTTTTTTTTTTTTTTTTTTTGGTTTTTCGAGACAGGGTTTCTTTGTGGCTTTGGAGCCTGTCCTGGAACTAGCTCTGTAGACCAGGCTGGTCTCGAACTCAGAGATCCGCCTGACTCTGCCTCCTGAGTGCTGGGATTAAAGGCGTGCGCCACCATCGCCCGGCTTTACATTGGTGTTTTGGCCATGGGTGTGTTGGGTCCCCTGGAATGGGAATTACAGACAGTTGTGAGCTGCCATGTGGGTGCTGGGAATTGAACCCAGGTCCTCTGGAAGAGCAGTCAGTGCTCTTAATCACTGGGCTATCTCTCCAGCCCCTGTACTCCATTTTTTATTGTTATTTTGATAGCCAATTTCTTGAGTTCTTTGTGTATTTTGGAGATCAGTCCTCTGTTTGATGTGGCTGTAGGCTGCTGTTTTGTCTTGTTGACTGTGTCCTTTGCTTTACAGAAGCTGGAGGAGTCTTTTTTAACCTTTACTATTGACGTGATTTTTTTATGGAATTCTGAGGCCTTCAGCACATTTCCAATCAATAATTGATCAATTTCTGCATTACCTTGTCCTAGAGGACCTGGTAACATGTATAGTACTGAATGTGCGTTATATATATGGAATGATGCCTATTCCTGACTGTAATTTGTAACTGAATAAATAATAAAGTCAATTCTGTATCATCTCATATAAATTTAGTGATTTCAATATGCAAAACAACTATTTCTGCATATTGCAAATTGGTAGCCATGTTGAGAGGTTCTTTAAAATCCCTTAGTACCATGAGAATAGCATATAATTCTCATTTTTGGACAGAATCATACAAGCCTTGATCAACTTTACTTAAATTTTCTGTTTTGTAACCTGCCTTTCCTGATTCATTTGCATCAGTATAGCATGTAGGAGTTTTAGTTATTGGTGTGTCCTGTGCAATGCAAGGAAGGATCCAGATAGTTCTTTTTATAAGTTGAATTCTCTTGCTTTGGGGATAGTTGTTGCTAAACTCTCTCAAAAAAAATTACTACGAACTCTTTTCCAGGGCTCACTGTCTTCCCATAATTCATGAATTTCATCATTATTAAAAGGTACTATAATTTCTTCTAGGTCTATTCCTGCTAATTGACAAAGTCCCAATTTTCCTTTTATAATTAACTCAGAGACCTTTCCCACATAAGTTTTTTTAATTTTTTACTTGCTTTTGGAATAAAAAGATCTACTCTAAAATAATATCTTTGCTCTGCATTAAAATTCCTGTAGGGGAATGTTTGGAGGGTAATATAACCAGAATGTTGTTAAGATTCAGATCCACATGTTACATATGTACCTTCTGTAATTTCTCTTCAATCAAAGCCAATGGTCTCTCAGCTTCAGCTGATAATTTTCTGGGACTATTTAAGTCTGTGACACCATCTAAGGTTGTGTTTAAACTGATCACATCATCAGAACCTATCCCAATAGTACACTGTAGATGGAAAATTCTCCTAGCTATCTAAGTCATTAAGAGTCTGCAATCCATCTCTCCTAATTTGGGGTCTAATTTTTTGTAAACATATTTTATAGCCTAAATAATTAATAGAATCTCCTTGCTGTATTTTTTCAGGAATAATGTGTAATCCTCAACAAGACAAAATTTTCTTTACTTATTCAAACATTCTTTCTAAAGTATCTATATTTGACTCAGATAGTAAATTGTCATCAATGTAATGGTAAACTACAGATTCTGGAAATTGTTTATGCATGATTTCCAATAACTGACTTATAAAATATTGGCAAAGGGTGGGGCTATTTAACATTCCCTGTGGGAGAATGTTCCATTGATATCTCTTAGCAGGCTGAGAATTATTGTAAATAGATACTTAGAAGGTAAATTTTTCTGTCTTTTTCTTGTAAAGGTATAATGAAGAAACAATCTTTTAAATCAATAACTATAAGAGGCCATCCTTTAGGTGATAGAGAAGGCAAAGGAATTCCAAACTGCAGAGAGCCCATTGGCTGAATTACCTTATTAACAGCTTTTAGATCTATTACTATTTTCTATTTTCCAGATTTCTTTTTAACAAATAATACAGGAGAATTCCAAGGACTGTTTGATTATTCAGTATGCTGAGCATCTAATTGCTCCTGTACCAGCTGTTCTAAGACCTGCAGTTTCTCTGTTGTTAAAGGGCATTGCACAACCTATAAAGGTTTGTTTGTCATCTATTTTAAAGATAGGGCTGTTGGTGCCTTTGGAAGGTCAGCAGCTATTGTGCCCTGTTCTTGTACAACCTTAATGGTTGGAAACTGTTCTTTATAATATCTTATAATATTTTCCCCAGAAACACATGTTAATTTATGGGTTGTTTTTAAAACTGAGGGAACATTAATCTGAGTATTCCATTGTTGTCACAAGTCATGTTCCCATAAATTCATTGCTATCTTAGTCACATATGGCTTTAATATTTATCTTTGTCCTTCTGGCCATATACATTTGACCTATCTCACACTCTGATTTACCTAAGATAAGGTTCTGGTCCCTAAAAACTGAACATTTACACCCTAAAGAGGCCAATTTGGATGCCAAGATTCTGTTGAAATTATTGTTATATCTGCACTTGTGTCTACTAGACCTTCAATGACAATGTCATTTATTCATATTTTTAATTTTGGTCTTTGTTCATTTATAGAAGTTCTCTAAAATATTCACTTTATGGTTTCTCCTGAACTTTTTGTTCTGTCTTTTATAGCTGTTCTATTATCCAAACAGTATGGCTTCTTACAATAGTCACTAGGTTCTTTAATTGCTTTGGGAAGGAGTTTTCTCTGTGATGATAGGAAAGGACTGAACTGGATGTGGCATAGGGGCCTGCAAGAGGCCCCTCATGGAGTTTTCTAACAAAGGATTACCTTGACTATCCCTTGTTGACCTTGACCTACATTCATTAGTTAGTTCAATGCCTGCCTTTGCCCTACTTCCTATATAAGAGAGGGGCATTCTGAATGGATTATGCTTAGGAAAAGCATTATTTCTAGGAATGCCTTGTTTACAGTCTCTTTTAAGGTGACATTGTTTACCGCAATTGAAACACTTGACATTTCAATTTTTCTTCAAACCTCTGGAAATCACCTCTTCTATCCAAACATTATCATGGTCATAAAATTCAATATTAATTGTATCTTGGATCCTTTCCTCCAAAGGTGCTGGCCTTGCCTTTAACAGCCCAATTTTCCTTTTGCATTGAGAATTATCATTTTCAAAAGCTGGAAATTCAATTATTATTTGTAAGCTTCTGAATTTGGTATCTTTTTTTTTTTTTCTGCTGATGTCCATCTTTGTAAGAAATCCATGAAGGTTACTTTTGGGCCCTGTATGACTTTAGTAAATGATTCACCCTTCTTTTCTACTTCTTCAGTTCTGTCCCTAGCATTCAAAGCTGCTGCACGGTATAAAGACATATAGTGATTGACTTTCTTTAGTAGCATAATTTCCTTCCCCAATAATTTGATCTTTGGGGATTTCTATACCTCTAGCTTTATTCCATTGTTCAATAGACTTAGCCTCTTCTCTGAATCAGGTACTCTATTGCAATTGTGAACAACCTCTAAAACAGCTTTAACCAAGTCTATCCAGTTTTAGGGATAATTCTATCACAAACTGACCACAGGTTTAACATTTGTCCCACAAAAGGTGAATGTATGCCATATGAGACTATTGCTTCCTTGACTCTCCTTAAATCTAGCATTGGAATAGAAGTCCATTCAGCTCTTACAGAGCCTCTAAAATTTGGTAATTCCTGTAAGGCTACTGGATATATTAAAGTTGGCTTTTGAAAATCTTAGGCTGTTCCTTTCTATTCTATTCTATTTATTTTTGGTTTTTCGAGCAAGATTCCTCTGTAGTTTTGGAGCTTGTCCTGGAACTCACTCTGTAGACTAGGTTGGCCTGGAACTCACAGAGATCCAACTACCTCTGTCTTCTGAGTCCTGGGATTAAAGATGTGTGCCACCACTACCTGGCCTGTATGACTGACCAGAATGGCTGCTTTGCCCTCTGATCTTCAGGCAAGCTTTATTTTATTTTATTTATCTTTTTCAAGGCAGGGTTTCACTGTAGCTTTGGGGCCTGTTCTGGAACTAGCTCTTGTTGACCAGGCTGGCCTCGAACTCAGCGATCTGCCTCCTGAGTGCTGGGATTAAAGGCATGCACCACCACCACCTGGCTGTAACCTTTATTTATTGAAACACAAATAATATACCACTATACCTCCCTTCTTCCTTCCCTCCCCCCTTCATTCCTTCCATTTTTCCCTCCCTCTTTTATCTCTTTCTCCTTCCCTCTCTTTCTCTCTCCTTCCTTCTCTCCCTCCCTGTAGCATTATTAATAAAAACCCAGAAACAGAAATTGGGGTTCAACCTGAAGGTCAGAAAAGCAAAACAGCCAACCACTGGTTCTTACCTCTACCTCAGTCCAAAATTGTGATCCTGCCTCCAGGAATCTCAGAATGATACTACATCTGAGAGCTGTCTCCTCCCATCTTATATTCCTCTCTAGTGCTAGGCTTAAAGGTGTGCACCACTACCACCCAGTTTCTATGGCAAACTAGTGTGGCTACTGGGATTAAAGATGTGTGTCACCACTGCTAGGTCTGTAAGGCTGATCAGTGCAGCTATTGTATTCTCTGGACCTCAGGCAAGCTTTATTTATTAAAATACAAACGAAATACCACTACACTTCCATCCCTCCCCTCTCCTCCCTTCCTCCCTCCCTCCTGCCCTCCCTTCCTCTCTAGTATACCACTTTACCATGTTTCTCGTTTGCTCGCTCCCTTCACTCGTTTCTCTCTGTGGCTTCTTTCTCTGGCCTAGCTTTAGCGCTTTGTCTTTGCTATGATTTGCCATGATGTGGTTTGTGTTTCCTTTGCTCTAATTTTATGGGTTTTTTTAAAGGCTTTCGCATGTAAAAAGCCTGGTCAGTTCTGGCCACTGCCTCCTTATTTCTTCTGCGCCCCTTTTCAGGGGCTCCAGCTATGTGTGTGCAGTCACCTGGCTCTATAAAATACTGACACTAATCATGTTTCAAAAATTCTTTGTTGTTTGTGATGCTTCTGTTGTGGGATAGACTTCCTAGGAAGATGGAACACCACACACATATACACACACCCCACACATACCACAAACACATGCGTATACACATACCCCACATAGACACATACCCCTACACACATATACACACACCACATATACACACCACACATATATACACACCACAAACACACACACAACATACACTCACACCACACATACACACATAGCATGCACACACACACCCCTCTATTCATTTCAGAAATAACCCAGGACAGATCTAAATAATGATTGCACCAAAGTCCAACTTGGTGAACCAATGAATTTTTATTGGGGTGCCTTACAGGAGTAGGGGTGATACAGAACTCACTGTGTCACCATAAACATGGGTGACCAGCCAAGAAAGCTGTAACCCTGGGGCTCACTGCACAACCTGCTCTCCTCCCCTGCTGCTGGACTGGCCAGTCTCCACACCCTGGAGTGCTCACTCCTTTTTTGGTTTGTTTGTTTTGGGGACAGTTTTTCTGTGTAGCCTTGGCTGTCCTGAAACTCACTCTGTAAACCAGGTTGGTCTCCAACTCACAGAGATCCTCCTGCCTCTGCCTTCTGAATGCTGGGATTAAAGGCGAGCGCCACCAGTGCCCGGCTACACACCTTTTTATAATGTGGGTGAGGGAATGTGCTCTAAGCCCTCACCACACTGGATGCCTGAAACCCTATGTAACACTGAACGCTACACATGCTGTTTTCCCCCACTCATCCACACGAGGCCATGTGTTACTCACAGAAGATACTGATGAGAATCACGAACGAGAAGGACTGTAAAAATCTTCGATGAACTATCCAGCGTCACTTACTCATGCATGTTGGGACCATTACTCTATAAAATAAGAGTCTGCTTGGCTATGGAGCTACATGGCATTGTGCCCATAGACCCCATAGCTGAGCAGACTGTGTGGTACCGGTCCGGTAACCTGTACAGTGTGGAAACACTGGCGAAACAAGAGAGGAAGATCGTGGCACACTTCTCTAAATGGTCCACAGTTGAAGACTTCTACTGTTTATCTTTGCAGCTACCTATGTAATATTTTCGGACTGCAATTAAGCACAAATAACGGAAGCTGCGGAAACCCAAACTGTGCATAAGGGATGTGACTACCACACCCCCGCTTTACTAATGAAAACTGAAGGACCATAGAGGGCTGGGTTGCCCGCACAGTGCCCCTCATCCAGCAGATGGCAGGGCTGTCATTCTGTCTGTCTCCCTACAGGCAGTACCTGTAACTACCCTCTTGCAGAATCTTTGACAGAGTAAGGACAAAAGTTACATAGGATTATGGACTGAGAAGAGATTCCCTCCCGTGTGCCCTGCGAGAAACTGGAGGTTGTGCTCCAAGTCTGGAAGGAGTAGATTGCTGGGCAGGTGACAGTTTCCCAAAAAACACAAATCTGTCCCCAATTCCAACACATTCATTCTAGTTTAATGCACTTGTCTGTTGTGCTCTTTGTTGAGACCACTCGGAACACTCCACGTTGGCTAACAGACCGTAGAACTTCCAATGCAAAGCAGAGGACCAGCCCCATCCAGGCGACCATCAGCCTGCAGCAGTCAAGCGACCTCCTTCCTCTACTACCGTGGGCCGCTTACATTCACAATTCTGGACCCCTCTGAAGACCACCAGCAATGGTTCCCCAGGTTCCTCGGCCATAAAGACATGGAGAGCTAGTCTCTCCGCAGCGGCTTTTCCGTGTGTCTCAGACTTGTGAAACTGACAGATGGGTCCTTAACTAGGGCAAGGCCTGGCGGCTAACCTCGTACACTCAGATAGCTGCCAGGAGCCTCAAGGCAGGCCCCATCTTCATGTGACTTTCCACGGTACTCTCAAGTGTCCTAGGCAGGGGGCGGTCTTGTCACTCAGGGAGACACAATAGACGCAGCACGGCACATCAGCTTAGAGATTCTGGTTTCTGAACATTTTCATAACCTTCCCTTTGAATTTTGCGCACACCTGTGGGAGAAGCAGGCGAATATCTTTTGTTTTGAGACAGGGTCTCACTCTGTAGTTCTGGCTGTCCTGGGACTCACTGTATCAACCAGACTGGCCTCGAATTCACAGAGATCTGTCTGCGTCTACCTCCCAAGGGCTGGGGTCAAAGTCATGTACCACTATGCCCAGTGGCAGGCAAGCATGAATATCTTTTCTGTTGAGAACATTTAGGCTCAGAGAAGCTAAACACTTGTTCAGGGTCACACCTGCGATAAGATTTGGGACTGGCTATGGCCAGAGGTCAGAAGGATTCTGAGCCCAATGCTTCTTCACTGGGGCAGCAGCTCCCAGCATGTGGCCCCAGGAAAGGGCAGTCCAGAGCCACAGCCATCCCCAGTGGCATGGCTGCTTTGCAAATAAACCACTGATGTGTTTGGCCAATGCAGCTACAAGCAGCCCACTCTGTCCACACACCACGACACAGCTCCACTCATGTCAGAGACCTGGGAATGCCTCCTTCCCCACAGCCACAGGTACTCCTGTAAATGTACCGTTTTCCAAATTCATTCAGACAGAATTTTGTATTCAGGACAGGGCTTCCTTGGGCTTCACTGGCTGAGAGTCTGTGGTACCCATACGGCACCAAGACCCCTTATAATGCTTCCAACAAGCAATGTAATAATCGCTGATTCTAGCCGACCCAAGTCGAGAACAAAGGAAGACATGAAAGGACCAAGGCGGCTCTCCCCATCCTCAAACAGCAGTTCCCGGGAACCCACGAGCGGCTGACTTGCCACGCATCCCAATTTGTTTTCTGGCTCTCATATCTGCATCCTCTTCAGTCCTCGTGAGTCCTTGTCAGGACAGAAGCACCAGGGATGTTTTCTACAATTTGCAGACAACAAAAGGCTTTGAATGTCTGAATGGGTGACTGTTAACAGTCAGCTATCACTGCGGTGTGAGCAAGCCAGCATCCCTAACGGAGATTATATGCCCTAGGGAAGGAAAGTGGGGCTGGAGAGACTCGAGGGGAGGGCCAGAGGCTGGGACTCTGGCTGGGAAGAGAAGGGGCAGAAAGTCAGGACACAAGCAGAGAAAAAGAGAGAAGCAAATCCCACTTGTGGGTACCTACCAGCGTACGCACAGTGGGCACTGTCACCTGCCAGCCACCATGTTATGGCTACAAGCGAAGC
The DNA here is from genome assembly GCF_950005125.1 of Chionomys nivalis. Taxonomy (NCBI): domain Eukaryota; kingdom Metazoa; phylum Chordata; class Mammalia; order Rodentia; family Cricetidae; genus Chionomys; species Chionomys nivalis. The sequence continues at coordinate 85,676,811 of NC_080088.1, read as the reverse complement.
AGAGCCTGTGACAGCAGGAGGGGTGCTGGGAAGAGAGCAAACGCTCACCACATGTGGTGTCATCAAGGACTGTGTTCTGGGACTTCTCCCATATTGTCTCACAGACTTCCCCACTGGCCCTATCAGACGAGCATACGATTTCCATCAAGCCCAGAGCCACGCCTTGGCGTCTGGGAAACAGGCCTTCCCTTCTGCCTCTTGTGTCCTCCCTTCCAAAATACGTCTGTTCTGCTACACAGCAAACATCACCTTCTCATTGTCTAAATTTCCATCTCAAAGCCCTGGAACATTCTCCAGGTCCTCCTCTGAACCTTCCTGGTCCATGTGGGGCCTTTGTACTTTCCTTTGTTCATGTTCAAGGTTCTGGGAGGCCACCGATGGCACCTCTCTTGTTCCTACCTTGCTTGCTGTCAGCACAGTGGATGGCTGTTAAAAGAGAAGGAATCAGAGACTCTCAGCTCTGGCTACCACTCCGCTGGCCCCCCTGGATTCCTTCCCAGTGGATCAGAGGCACCTGTAACTGATAGTGTCTCAAAGAAAGAACCTACCTCGTTATGGTTCTAAAGTACTGCACAGGCTGGGCAGCGGTGGCGCACATCTTTAATCCCAGCACTCGGGAGGCAGAGACCAACGGATCTTTGTGAGTTCAAGGCCAGCCTGGTCTACAGAGTGAGTTCCAGGACAGGTCACTTGTTAGAAGTGCCAGAGGCAGAGTTTACTGAGAGGCCTAGGTCATGAGGGCAGGATTGGTGTTATGAGGGCATGTCAGCTACATGGACAGTGAACTTGTCAATAAAAACCACGCTTGGCCTACTCTTGCTCAGCTACTCTTGCCTTCTCTTGCTTTTCTTTCTCCTGGAATGATGCAGAAGGAAGGCCTTTCCCCACGTGGCCTCTTAGTCTTGGATTTTCCAACTTTGCAGTCTCAAGCCAAATGCATTTCCTTTTTTTTTTTTTTTTTTTATTTTTTGAGACAGGGTTTCTCGGTAACTTTTTGGTTCCTAGCCGGGCGGTGGTGGCACACGCCTTTAATCCTTTTTTTTTTTAAACTGAACAGAAGTTTAGAATAAGCAAGTCAAAAGTCCCACTTAGAGTGGTCTTTTCTTTAAAACTTACCCAGCCTTAGGTATTCTGTTCTAGAAACACAAGCCACACTAAAAGAGGTACTTTATCCTAGGCTGAAGAAACAGTTTGCTTCTCCCAATGGCAGCCGAAGACCGTGTGTCACTTTAAGTTTTCAGTTTTTGAGGGGTTAGGGGAAGCTGAGGCTACACCAGCAGCCAGGGACTGATGTGGGAGATCCCCCTCTGTATGCTGTGAATATGTTTGGTTACCATTGGTTAATAAAAAAGGTGCTTTGGCCTACGGCAGGGCAGAATAGAGCAAGGCAGGAAACTAAACTAAAAGCTGGGAGAAAGAGGGCAGAGTCGGGGAGATGCCATGTAACTGCTGAAGGAGACAGACACCGGAACCTTACTGGTAGGCCACAGCCTCATGTTGATAAACAGATTAATAGAAATGGGTTAGTTTAAGATATAACAGATAGGTAGAAATATACCTAAGCTGTTGGCCAAGCAGTGTTGTAATTAATATAGTTTCTGTATGATTATTCAGGTCTGGGCAGCTGGGAAACCAATGCGCAATCTCCTTTTACAAAGGAAAAGTGAACGCCTTCTAATGATGTCCCCGCTGCCTCACAGCCACTTCCAGGAAGTGGATGTCTCCTCTTCATTCCTTCTTCAAGCTGCCCCATCACAGAGGGGTTCAACCTTTGAACCTTGAGGACCCACATTGTCTGCCACAATTGTGCTGCACCACCTTCATGGCTAACCCAGGACACAAGCTCAGGAATTCCAGGTTGGCCACGGCGACTGGAGGTCCTGGTGTGCATGGCTCCTGTGTCTTAGTCAAGAGCAGGCAACTCTGGCTGAGTCTGAATAAGAGGGGCCAGTGCTTAAATCCCTGCTAACCTCTGTGGCTGCCTGACTTTGGTGACATGGAGAAAGAGATGAGCCTGGCCGTCTTGGCCACACTACCCAAGAGTGAAGAACTTTCTGGCATCAAAGGAAGGACCTCTCCCATAGCTGACCAGGTGGCTGGGCCTCTTGGACTATGGCTGTTCCAGTCTTGAGCATGGGTAGAGGGTGGGAGGGGTGGAGGTAGAGCATAGAGGACGGGACTGGGACAGGGCATCCTTCTTCCTTTCATATATCTCACGGTTAGGGTTTCCCCAGCTCCATCGAGTAGGAATCACTTCCCTGCCAGAACCCTCTGGGGATGGAATCAACATCTTCCCTCAGCAACTTTCCCTTAATGCCTGAAGGAAGAAACCAGAATAAGAGCAGCATCACCCCCACCCCCATCTCCGCCAGCTGTCTGGACAAGCCAAAATCCCCACTGCTGAGAGCTCCGCCATGGTGGCCTGTGGCCCACAGCCCACCCTGTCAGCAGCTCTGCCCCTCCTTCATGGAAACAGTCTATGAGTTCATAGCAAGCTAAACCGTGGCCTGAGAAAAACCCAGCCCCCAGCTGGCAGGCACAGCAGCTCACTGCATTCATTGCAGCCCCAACTTTAACTGCACCTCCATCCATCACTGCCTCCTGCCATGTGAGAATCCAAACTCAGCCTCTGAGTCTCAGCGATGGCAAGGTCTCTTTGTCCTGGGGTCTGTGCAGGAAATGCACCTTGTTCCAACAGTCCGTTCCTACGCAGAAATCTAGAGCGGGGCGAGGAGACTCCGCATCTCTGTTGCTCAAATGGAAGGAGGCAAAGGTGTGGCCTTTGCCCTTCATGTTATTATCATAGTTGTGATGGCTAGAAGACTGCACATTCACGGCCAGCCTGGGTTACTTATTGAGTTCCAGTCATGTGGATTATGCAGCAAGATGCTATCTACCTTGAGTAAGTAGGGGCTAGAAAAATTGGCTCAGGGATGAAGAGCATTGCTGATCTTCAGAGAACCCATGTATAGTTCCCAGCACCTGTATCAGGTGGCTTACAACTACCTGAAACTCTAGCTCCTGAGAATTTGCTGCCCTCTTCTGGCCTTTGGGGGCTATTACAAACACACACACACACACACAATTTTGTTTTAAAGAGCAATAAAAATTGTGTCAAGGGAAAAATAGAGACTGCTTTGAAAACCCTTAAGAACTGGATGAACCCTGAAAATAGATCAGTCTTCCTTTGGAAAAAGCTCTTTTAAAATTCAGACTCACTGGCCAGGCAGTGGTGATGCACGCATTTAGTCCCAGCACTCAGGAGGCAGAGGTAGGTGGGTTTCTTTGAGTTCAAGGCCAGCCTGGTCTACAAAGCAAGTTTCAGAACAGCCAAGGCTACACAGATAAACCCTGTCCTGATAAAAACAGTGTGTGTGTATGTGTGTGCATGTGTGTATTCAAGGGGGTGTAGCACACATCTTTTATCCCAGCACTCATGAAGCAGAGGCAGATGAATCTCTAAAGTTCAAGGCTAGTCTGATCTACATAGTTCATTTAAAGCCAGCCAGGGCTATGTAGAGAGACTCTGTATCAAAAGAACACAAAAAGAAAAACGAAAAGAAAATATTGCTATATGCAAGAAGCCTGTCGGTGCACCTTAGAGAAAGATGAAGGAAGATGGAGCTGAGGGATGGGGATAGGTTATGGAGAAAGGAGAGACACTTGATGGAAACAGGTTACAAGATTCTTGGAAGTCTTGGAGGACAACAGACTTCCCAAGTGTGTTAGTCAGACTTCCATTACAGCCACCAAGTACCTGAGACAGTCAACTTGAGAAGGAAAAGGTTTGAAGGCTACTCGCACAATCGAAGCCAGGAAGCTAAGGAAAAAAAGAAAGGGCTGTTGTTCCAATGGCCACTCCACAGGCAGGCCACATGACCTAATTTCCTTCCAATAGGATCCACCTCTTCAGTGTTCCACCATGTCCTAATAAAGCAACAAAATGAAGGTCACACCTCTAATATATGAGTCTTTGGGGGGACATAGCACTCCTGTCCCTTAGGACATCCCATAGGAGTGTTATGTCCCTGGGATGGGCGAAGTATCCAGTATGGAAAGGTCATGAGCTGCATGTGGCTCCATGGTGTCCAGGGACATCTAAAACCAAGATGTGTGATGGGTCAGTGAATAAAGCACTTGCCACAAATTGGAGCTCAGATCCCTAGCAACCATATGGGTAAGTATGGTAGCTCACCTATAATCCCAGCATTCAGGAGTCAGAGGCAGGGGAATCCCTAAAACAAGTTAAAAAGTTCACTAGACTATCTGACTCAGTGAGCATAGAGTTCGAACAAGAGATTACCTAAATACATAAAATGGAGCATGATCAACACCCGGTGCCAACCTCTGCTTGTTGTGGAATGGAATAGTTGTGTAACTACGTAAAGATGTGTTACGTTTGTTTTACCTTGTTTGCCTAAGGCACCTGATTGGTCTAATTAAAAAGCTAAACAGTCAATATTAGGCAGTAGGGGGAGAGGCAGGACTGGCAGGTGGAGAGAATAAGTAAGGAGGAATCTGGGCTCAGAGATGAGAAAATGAGAAAAAGAGGGACACACCTAGGACCAGCCAGTCAGACATGGAGGAAGCAGGAAAGGACATACAGAATAAAAGGTAAAAATGCAGGGGAAGAGAAACAGGTTAAATTAAGTTATGAGCTAGTGAGACAAGCATAAGCTAAGGCCCAGCATTCATAATGGTGAAAAGTATCCCTGTCTTTATTTGGGAGCTGGTTGGCAGCCCAAAAAAACCTACTACATCTGCACCTACACCCTTTACACATATGCAAACATTCATGCATCTACACAACATGTACACACATACACACAAAAAATCTGTAAAAGATCCATGAGACCATTTATGCTTTCTGATTCTCTGAATGTCAATGATGGCATCATGTAAAATCGCCAGACTTCTGATCCAGGGCATATGGCAGGGTCAGGGGTCAGAGGACTGTGGAGGCAGCTCAGTTAGTAGAGGACTGCTGTGCGAATATGGGAACTGAGTTTAATCCCCAGCACCCATGTGAAAAGCCAGGCATGATGTAAGCTTGTAAGCCCAGCATTGGAGAGGCAGAGACAGGCAGATTCTTGAAGTTTGCACAATGTGGACCCAGTCTCAAAAAACAGAAAAACAAAAACAAAAACAAACAAACAAAAAAAAACCAGGGCAGGTAGATCTCTGTGTGTTAGAGGCCAGCCTGGTCTACAGAGTGAGTTCTAGAACAGCCAGGGCTACACAGAGAAACCAAAAGGAGGGAGGGAGGAAGGAAGGAAGGAAGGAAGGAAGGAAGGAAGGAAGGAAGGAAGGAAGGAAGGAAGGAAGGAGCAGGCAGGAGAGAGAGAGAGAGAGAGAGAGAGAGAGAGAGAGAGAGAGAGAATGACATTTTAAAAACAGTTGAATGGCTCCTGGGGAGAGACACTAAATATTTACCTCTACCTCTGATCTACACACACACACACACACACACACGCGCACACACACACACACACGATTCTGGGAATTGGATTGGGGGGGGGTAATAGCTCAATGTTAGAGCACTTGCCCAACATGTGCGAGGCCCCAGGTTCCACCAGCAGCACCAAAAGTCGAACATCCAGACAAACAAGCCACATCCACCAAAAAAGAAAAAAAGAAAAAATTTAGCTGAGGACTGATGGAGAGTTATTCTGAAGTGTGTATATTTGATAGGTCAAGCATCAGAGATGTCAACCACGGAGGCAGGCAGAATCCGCTGTATTTTGTGCAAGCGTCATTTCACAAGCAGCCATCCTAGCCCCATCCCCACCCCCACCCCTGCCGCCGCCCTGGGAGATATAGACATCAAGCAAATTAACATAGACTTATCTGTGCTGTCTTGGATATGTGGAACTCGTGGATGGGGTCTGATCACCAAAGCAGCTAGGACAGGTTCAGTGGTACATTGCCTGCATAACACACATGTGGCCATGGTTCCACTCCCAGTACTACAGAAACAAAAGAATGGAAATGAGAAGTTAAAATGTTTATTTATTACTACAGACTTAACACTAGTAAATCATTATAGGCTAAGGTAAAGCACTGTTAATAGATTCTCAAGAGCCAATCATTTTCCGTCATGCCAATAATGGCCTCGAAAGATGACATTGAGGATGGATCCACACTGACATTACCGGCCTTTACCACATAACAACTCAACATAGTCTTCTAAATGCTACTCCTTTTCCAAGACTTAGCTCAAAGGACTTTGTATCCGTTTTAATACTACATAACAAGTTCAGAAGCATTTGTAAGGCGGGTGGTGGTGACGCACACCTTTAATCCCAGCACTTAGGAAGCAGAGGCAGGTGGATTGGAGACAAGCCTGGTCTACAGAGTGAGTTCTAGGACAGCCAGGGCCACACAGAGAAACCCTGTCTCAAAAAAAAAAAAAAAGAAAGAAAGAAAGAAAGAAAGAAAGAAAGAAAGAAAGAAAGAAAGAAAGAGGGAGAGGGAGATTTAGGCTCTAAATCTATTAAAGGAATACACTTCCTAGCCAGATATGGAACCAGCAGGTAGAGAGAGAGGGAGAGGGAGAGAGAGAGAGAGAGAGAGAGAGAGAGAGAGAGAGAGAGAGAGAGAGAGAAGAGAGAGAGAGAGAGAGAGAGAGAGAGAGAGAGAGAGAGAGAAAAGAAGAAATTGGAGAAGCATTTGATTATCATAATCACTGCACAGATAAGCTATGTGGCTGTGCCCATCTGGACTTGGTTTGACTTACATCTGATGGGTGTACTGCTGTATCTACAGGCAATTTGGCAGGTCCTCTGGGAGCCAATTGGTCTAGGTGAGCCGTGACTGAGGTAGCTTCTGTCCTACAGCAATTTCCTCCAGAGCTTCTATCTTTCCGAGGACCTCAGTAAGACTTGAGATGTATTACACAGAGGTGAAGCATTCCATCTTGCAGGGAAGCCCTTAAGTTCAGAAAACACACAACTCCAAAGTTCCAGAAAGTCCCTGAAACTGACCACATACCTGAGGCCCTTCCCTCTCCAAGCATACATAAGCAATAAGGTCTGCCGAGAGACACTCTGCCAAGCTGAGATGCCTGGAAGCAGAGATTGGGCCAACCTACCTTGAAGAGTCAGAGACCAACCAAACTAACTGGGAGAAACAGAGACTAGCCAAGATGGGTGGAAGGGGGTTCCGTCCAACTGGTCTACCTGGAAAGGACACGCTCCAGCCTATCGAACTTCCTGCAGGCTGTGCAGTGCACTCCGGGTTTCCAGCTTTCATCACCCACGTTGGGGTGGGCTTTTGGTGACACAGTTGTCTTTGAATCATTTCTGCTCCTGTAAGTAATCCCTCAGCCATATTCCTTTTAGCAACACCAATAAAACTCATTGCTTCTCTATGCGGGACTTCGGTGGCATCTGTTCTCTCTTGTTGTCAGTTCCTCATCTGAGGTTAGTAGACACTGCTCATGTCTCGCCAGGGACAGTGCCACACAGCAGCCTCTGTGTGTGGTTAGTGGCTAGCTTGGACTTGTTCTCAAGGTGAAGGAGGATCTCCTAGAGAGCACAGAAGTACGTAGGACTTGGAGTCAATGCCTCGTCACCTTCCTTGCAGCCACTGGCCAAAGCGAGGGACAAGATCAGTCCAGATGCAAAGGCTAGGGCTGCTTCTTGGTGGGTGAGTTGCAACCAGAGAACACTGGAGCTCTGAGGCCACCATCTGTTCTGAACAGCTCTCTGTAATTTCACCACTATGGTGGTTTGAAAGCAAATGGCCCACATAGGCCCACAGGAAATGGCACTATTAGGAGGTGTTGATTTGTTAGACTAAGGATGGCTGTAGCACGGATTCTAGTTGGTCTTAATAATAAAATCTAGAGTCAGATATAGGAGTTAATGCTGAAGATCAGAGAAGCAGAGAGGCCAGCCACTAGAGAGTTCTTTGACCTCTACCAATGATCAGACCATAGGGTTGATCCTGTCCTCAGACTGCGTCTCCAGACTCCACCTGTCTCCACCAAGCCTCAGACTGCACTGAGCTCCTGTCTCCTTCCACTTTATCTTGCTCTCTCCACACACTCCTCTCTCCACCTCCCTACTGCTGGGATCACCTTTGTGTGAGCTCTAGTTCTCTTTTAGACAGGTTCAATCTTGTGTAGCCCAGGGTGGCCTTGAACTCACAGAGATCCCTCTGCCTCTGTCTCCCAAGTCCCGGGATTAAAGATGTGTGCCATCACTGCCTGGTCTCTAGTGGCTTGGCTCTGCACTCTACACTCTTCAGGCAAGCTTTATTTGTTAAACATAAAGAAAAATATCACTACAGGTAGCCTCATTGGAGGAAGTATGTCACTGTGGGGGCAGGATTTGCGGTCACATAAACTCAAACTATGCCCAGTGAGACATGCAGTTGCTTCTACTGCCTGTGGATCAATATGTAGAACTCTCAGCCACTTCTCCAGCACCATGTGTCTGCCTGTACAGCACCATGATGATAGTGGACTAAACCTCAGAACTGTAAGCCAGCCCCAATTAGATGTTTTCCTTTATAAGAGTTGCCATGGGGGGAGGGGGAGGGAAATGGGAGGTGGGGAGGAGGTGGAAATTTTTTCAATAATAATAATAATAATAATAATAATAATAATAATAATAATAAAGAGTTGCCATGGTTGAATGATTGGAAGCATCACCCCAGCCCCTGGCCTGGGAGTTGCATTAGTCCAAACTCCAACTCCCAGCCTGCCAAGCGTTGATGCTTCCCCGGGGAGGGTCAGGACCACTCCCACAGGCTCTTTAGGCTCGCACCAGAAAAAGGAACACATGGTCTCCGGTGTTTGTGTGGGCTCCTCTCCCCGCCATGCTGTCTTGGTCCAGCTGAGAGTGCTGCATTTATTAAACATGGGCATTTTAATTTGATCTGATCTGGTTTAATTGGAGTTATCTGTATTGGCGGAGAACTTTTCTTAAGATTAAACCAAACAGTGGTCATGGTGGTTCTTCACAGCAATAGAAACCCTAACTAATACAGCCACCAAGTTTGGACTGAATGCTGTTCTACACAGTAAGGAGAATCATCCTAGGTAGCCATGCTTTCCAGATTTGCACAAGTGAGTTTAATACACCCATAGCAAGCAAAAGTAAAAGAATCAATAGCAAGTAGCTAGTAGAGAGAAGCAGCAGGCAGACAGCCAAGCATCTTCAGATCCTGTGTCCATGGCATTCAGCAGAGATGCCTGGAGTAGCCCAACAGAGGGAGCAAGCTGAAGTAATATCATCAAATACTGCTACAAAATCATGCAAAAACTGAAGGGGGGGGGCGGGCTTGCTGAGTCAGCCAGTTCCTGTGTGTGGAGCAGTTTCTCAGTGGACAAGCTTGTTCCCATAGCAGATGTTTTTTATGCTCTGGGATAAGCAAGGGCAACCTCATTTGTAAACAGTGTGACTTTTTGCTGTTCTCAAGGGCACAATGTTTTTTAAGACCCTTAGCTGTTTGTCATTGCCCCTCTCTTCTATAGAGCCAAGAGGCCACGCTGATCCAGAGGGGAAGTTTTGAAGCATGCTTTGAGACAAGCACGCTTGGGTCTGACTTATCTCTGTAACTGGTTTGTCAATAAGTTCACTGAGCGGAAACTTTCCACTTAGCAAACTTTCCATTTTTCTGTAGGCAGAGGCTGCTCGTTTGTTCCCCGGCCACCCAGACCTGAATAGTCACATAGAAACTGTATTAATTACAATACTTTTTGGCCAATATCTTAGGCATATTCCTAGCTAGTTCTTACATCTTAACCCATTTCTAAAAATCTGTGTACTGCCACAAGGCTATGGCTTACTGGAAAGGTTGTGGGTCCTTCTCCTTCGGCGGCTACATGGCATCTCTTTGACTCTGCCTACTCTCTATATATATCTCTTCCAGCCTGGCTATATTCTGCCCTGCCATAGGCTGAAGCAGCTTCTTTATTAACCAATGATAATAAAACATTCACAGTATACAGAAGGGGAATCCCACATCATTTTTTCGTACCAGTAAAAACAAGGCAAAGCTTCAGTGTTGGAGGTTGACAGTTTCGGGAAATGCATATTCTGGTGTCCTGGTGACAAGACATAAATTAAAACAGTGAGCACAGCTGCAGGCATCCAAGCCTTCACAATAGGGGTCTGTTTTGACCCCTCCTCGGCTTCGAGTATTTATTGGCATGTGAACTGGAAGTTAAAGAAATGGTTTGCAATCATTTAGGTTTTATAATATTTAACAGTTGAAACATTTCTAAATGTCTAATAACAAGCAATAGGCTAAATTGTTGGTTCGTTGTTGGGCACAGTGGTGCATGCCTTGAATCCCAGCCCTTGGGAGGTAGAGGTAGGTGGATCTCTCTGTGAGTTTCAGGTCAGCCTGGTCTACAGAGTAAATACCAGGGCAGCCAGGGCTATACCTTGTCTCAAAAAAAAAAAAAATCTTGGTTTGCTTATTTGTTTGTTTAAGACAGGGCATCATCCTGTACAGCAGGCTGTCCCAGACATCACTATGTCACCCATTTGGTCTCTTCCTGTCTCAGACTCCTGAGAGCTGAGATTGCAGGGGTGAGATATCATGCCCAGTCTTAATTGTATGGATCTGTACAATGAAATTATCATGGGTATTTATCTATTTTGGCTACCAGGCATTGTAGTTCATACTTTTAATCCCAGCACTCTGAGAGGCAGAAGCAGGAGGATCTCTGAGAGTTTTAGAAGCCAGCCTGGTCTACAGAGTGAATTCCAGGCCAGCCAGGACTGCACAGTGAAAACCTGTACATAAATAAATGTTATTTGAACTGGTTGTATTAATGAGTAAAGGTGTTTATTAAATAAAAATATCAAATTCTAATAAGTATATAATCTATTTTCCACATGGAAAAATCCGTGGGTGGAGGAGGTGGGTCTAGCTGAGGATTTAGTCCAGTGGCAGAGCACTTGTCTAACATATGAAGGGCCTACAGGGTTTCTGTTGTGAGCACACAAAATAATGAATTTCTTTAGAACATTGGCATACACATAAAGGTCTAGGGGTCTATTCCCTAGGACAGCAACAACAACAAAAATCTGGGATAATACAAGTCATAGTGCTGGGAATTACCCGTGAGTGAAAGATTTAAGAATTTTTCGTTTCTGTGTCTTGTCATTTTGTTTCTTTTTAGACTTATTTTATTTTTATATGTGTGAGTGTTTTGCTTGCAACAGAGGGACTCGTGTTGACTACTTCTGCCCAATACCTGTTTTGGACTTGGAAGAAAAAGATCTGTGCCGTGTTTAATCACCAGTGCCGTTTACAGGGTGATTGCATGCTGGTCTAGCTTGCTTTCGACCCGAAAAGAGGGAGTCCTCTCCCACCCCCTCACACCTCACCCCGTGCATTGATGAGGAGGGTGAATATATTTCCTTCCACGTCAATGCAGTTAAGTCTCTATCCTTTCTTTTTAACCCAGCACCATTTCCAAATCAATTTCTATGGAGAGCGACTACCTGGACATTTAAATCCATCAGAAAAGAGTAAATGAGCATTTCAGATACATCTATCAAGAGAAATGCCCCCTTCTCCCCATCATTGTGGGGCTTTGTCAGTTGCCTGTCAGATGAATGTCCCCATAAGTGTTTATTAATCATCCTCATGCTCGCTGATGGGCCCGGACACTTTGCTCTTCTACGTCTGCGGCACACAGAGGAGACAGTGGGCTCCTTCTATCCGTCTTTCCGTGCAGTTACTTACTTTGTTAAAGTTAATTTCCGCTCATTTCTGGCTTTGATGGGAAGACTCCTTTATCAATTCAATTCATGTGTGTTGTCTGCAATCAAGGCAATATTGTCTGCTAATGTGAGGTGCATTCGGTGCTCTCTCTCCATCTTATGCTAACGCCTTTCTTCTGCTGGTCCTGGAATGGAGAATTTTGGACGAGGCTCCCTCCCCGGCCTTCGGAGATGGGCTGTGTGTTACTGAATGACAACCAGTGTTCTCTTCCTGGAATTCCTGGCTTGGCTTGAAAAAGTGATGGGTTTCTGTTTATCCCAGGAACTGCCTCGGTTGAAAAAACAAGTTGATTGAAAAAAGAAGGGATTGGAAACGTGTGGTGTCAGCTTGGTATTCGGGCCTTACCTTCAGGGCCAGTCCTCATTCCATAACTCAACACTCTGTGGACTAGGCCTTACAGGAAGGAAGCTTTCCCACTCAACCTCCTGATTCCCCCCCTATTCTGCCATCTCCCCACCCAGACTTCCACACCCCTTCTCACGGCATCATCCCAACCTCTCTCTCTCTCTCTCTCTCTCTCTCTCTCTCTCTCTCTCTCTCTCTCTCTCTCCCAACCTCCTGCCCTGTGTTGTTTTGAGCTCAGGGCTTTCTGAGCGGAGCGTGGGAAGCTGGGAAAGATGATATGGTCCGGTTTGCCCTGATAAAAGAGGGGAAAGAGGCATGCACAGGAAGCATCTCTAGAGGATGTCTGTTGCTCCGTTGCTGTTGCGTGCTGTCGCCTGACTGAGCTGTTGGCTTCTGCTGCAGAGAAAGAAAGGGGAGAAGATGGACCAGCTCACCCTAGAAAGTCTCAAAACCAAGCTTGCTGGTGGGGATTTGTCAGTGTGTCACAAACAAATCTGATTGGGACTCAGATCACTTTCACCTGTCAGGGGCAAACTGTTCCCAAGGCAAGAGCTACTATGGCAGGTGGCCATTTTTTCAGTACAGTCCCCGTAAGTACGTTGCGTCTGTCTGCTCAGACCCGCTAGGTGAGATCCCCCTCTAGAGCTACAAGTTTCTCTCCTATCATCCTCACTGTTGACTAACATCCTCCAATTAACAAAACCACCTTTGCTTCAGGTAGCGTCAGTGTGCAGGGCAAGGCTGAGGTATGTTCCTCAGGACGGAAAGGCCACACGCAGAGAAAGCTTCACCAGTGGCCTGACGCCCTCTCACACAGGGAAAAAAATCAGACGAAGCTTCCTAGGACTGAGAGCCCATTCTGTCCCTGAAGGGTGCGCTCAGAGCTTTAGAAATACGCAAACAGGGGCTCCTGGATCAAGACCTAAGAGGTAACACATCTTATCTCAGACCAAGCCCATGAGCTCAGAGTCTCTGCAAGGGGAGAGTGTGGGGTTGTCTGTCTGGCCAGAGATGGCATGCTGCTATGTTGTCACATGATCACAGGCAGAAGAGCAAGCAGGCACATGGGTGAGAAAGAGAGCCGGGAAAGGTTAAAGGCACCAGCTAAAGACAGGTTTTGTGGGGGCTGGGGAGGGTGCAGGTGCAGTGCCCTCAGAGGCCAGAGAGGGCATCAGATCCCCTGGAGCTGGAGTTACAGATGACTCTAAGCCACTTGATGTGGGTGCTGAGAACTGACCTTGGGCCCCATGGAAGAACATCAAGAAGCCTTAGTCATCTCTCCAGCCCACCAAGTCACCTTTACAACAAAGATTCTCTTGCAGCAATGACGGGACCTAGACACCTCTTCAAGCTCCCAACTCTATAACATTGTGGATTATTCCCAACACACGGAATCTGGGGGACACATAAAACATTAGCAATGGGTAATAACATGAAATAAGGGGGACGCACCTGTTTTCTAAAATTAGGAGATGCAGGAATCGAAAGGGTTCTCCAAGCCTTTCAGATCTTCCATGTGATCAGTGAGCTATAGTTACTGATACAAATCTCCAACCTTAAACACGCTAAAAGAGCTCCAGGGTTGGGGCATCTCTGCATTCCTTTCAGACATCTACCTCACGAGCAGCGTTCCTCTTAGAAGGTTCTTCCTTTACTCTTCTGTCGTAGGCTTTCAGGTGAGATGCTGCCTGCCAATACAGCCTCATTCTAAGGAACACAGTTTGCTAGGCATGTGGTCCCAGACAGTTTAGGGACTCTTGAATACCCCTGAGTGAAAATCCAGCACTGTGGTCCCAATATAAAAAGGGAGGAGAGCTTGCCTACCACACCTAAGGCTCTGATTCTGATTCTCAGAGCCAACATACCAACCATGTCCTCTAACTGGGTGTGAGAACGCAGGTAGACTCAAGGAAGGCTGAAGTAGGAGGCGGATCCCTTGAGTTCAGAGGTCATCCTGGATGACAGTGAGACTCAAGAAAGAAAGGAGGCTGGAGAGACAGCACAGCAGTTAAGCGCATGTACTGCCCTTGTAGAGGAACTGAGTTCTGTTCCTAGCACCCACACTGGGCGACTCACAACCACCTGCAACTCCAGCTCAGGGCAATCTGTTGTCTGAAGACTCTGCGGACACCTGTATTTGTTTACATACACACATACACATAATCTCTAAGTAATTAATTTAAGAAAGAGAAAGGCCAGGTGTGGTGGTGAATGCCTTTAAGGCAGAGGCAGGTGGATCTCTGTGAGTTCTAAGCCAGCTTGGTCTACAATGTGAGACCCAGGACAGCCAGGACTACACAACACAGTGAAATCCTGTCTCAAAAAAGAAACAAAACAAACAAGAAAGAAAGAAAAAAGAAAGAAAGAAAGGAAGGAAGGAAGGAAGGAAGGAAGGAAGGAAGAAAGAAAGAAAGAAAGAAAGAAAGAAAGAAAGAAAGAAAGAAAGAGGAGGAATTTGATATTGTATGTTTCTAACTATGGGTTTTTGTTTCGAGACAGGGTTTTTCTGTGTTGCTCTGGCTGTCCTAGAACTCACTCTGTAGACCAGGCTGGTCTCAAACTCACAGAAATCCACCTGCTTCTGCCTTCCCAGTGTTGGGATTAAAGATATACCCAGCTTTTTCTTATTAGTTTAAAAAACAAACAGATTTTTTTTTGTTGTTATTTTTTCATGACAGGGTTTCTCTGTAGCTTTGTAACCTGTCCTGGAGCTGGCTCTTATAGACCAGGCTGGTCTTGAACTCACATGGCCCTTCTTTCCCCTCCCCCACTACCTCCAATTACTTAAAATTTTAGAGCAATAAAAGGGCAAAGAAATCCTAAGGCAAATGCCAGGTCCCCTCCTCCTTTGGCCCAATCCTGATATGGGACCCTTCAGAAGTAGGTCTCTAATAATTCTATCTAGCAGCTGGGGCTATAGCTCAGTGATGAGTGCTTATGTAGCATGCATGAGGCCCTAGGTTCAGTTCCCACCACCAAAATAATAAAAATTGATACTACTAATAAAAGCTCCACCTAAACTGAAGTTGTTATCTGGAGAGTTCCAGGTCATCATCATCAGGAGCTCTGAGACACCACCCCACATAGAGAATCCAGCATCCCACATAGAGAAGTCAGCACCCCACTTAGGGAAGTCAGCATCCCACTTAAAGAAGTCAGCACCAGGGCTGGAGAGATGGCTCAGCGGTTAAGAGCATTGCCTGCTCTTCCAAAGGTCCTGAGTTGAATTCCCAGCAACCACATGGTGGCTCACAACCATCTGAAATGAAATCTGATGCCCTCTTCTGGCCTGCAGGCAGACACACAGACAGAATATTGTATACATAAATAAATAAATAAATAAATAAATAAATAAATAAATAAATAAATAAATAAATAAATAAATATTTTTTTAAAAAAGAAGACAGGGTGCCTGGAGAGATGGCTCAGAGGAATAGAGCACTGGCTGCTCTTCCAGAGGTGCTGAGTTCAATTCCCAGCAACCACATGGTGGCTCACAACCATCTGTAATAAGATCTGGTGTCCTCTTCTGTACTGCAGGATACATGAAGGAAGAAACCTATATACATAATAAATAAAAATCTTAAAAAAAAAAAAGAAGTCAGCACCCCGCTTAGAGGAGTCAGAACCCCACTTAGGGAAGTCAGCACCGCACTTAAAGAAGTCAGCACCTGCCGGGCGGTGGTGGCGCACGTCTTTAATCCAAGCACTTGGGAGGCAGAGGCAGGCGTATCTCTGGGAGTTCAAGGCCAGCCTGGTCTACAAGAGCTAGTTCCAGGACAGGCACCAAAGCTACAGAGAAACCCTGTCTCGAAAAAACAAAAAAAAAAACAAAAAAAAAAAAAGAAGTCAGCACCCTGCTTAGAGGAGTCAGAACTCCACATAGAGAAGTTAGCACCCCACTCAGGGAAGTCAGCACCCCACTTAGGGAAGTCAGCACCCCACTTAGAGGAGACAGAACCCCACATAGGGAAGCCAGCACCCCACATACAGAATAAACACTCCACTTAGAGAAGTCAGCACCCCACTTAGAGAAAAGACAGAACCCCCCAGAGGAGACAGCATCCCGCTTTGCATTCAGAAAACCTGACTTCCAGGGGCTGGAGAGATGGCTCAGTGGTTAAGAGCATTGCCTGTTCTTCCAAAGGTCCTGAGCTCAATTCCCGGCAACCACATGGTGGCTCACAACCATCTGTAATGAGGTCTGGTGCCCTCTTCTGGCCTGCAGACACACAGACAGAATATTGTATACATAATAAATAAATATTTAAAAAAAAGAAAAAAGAAAAAAAAAAGAAAACCTGACTTCCTTCCCAGAGCCACTGGCAAACTGTGTGGTCATGGGCAGCCCCACCCCCCAGTCCGGCTTCTCTGTGTCTAGGGGTTGGTGATGTGCTGGCGCTCTGAGCAGCTGTCTCACTCAGGAGCAACCAAGCTAGACAGAGGACACCAGCTAAATCTGAATTTTAAACAACTGAGTATTAATGTTATTATATACATTCACATAATATTGGAGGCAAAACTATACTAAAAAAATTCTTTTGTTTATATGAGATTCAGATTTGTCTAGGTATCCTGCATTTTGTTTGCTAAATATAAAAGGCCTTCCTGGGTGGACCGGCCTATATATTGCTGCAGTTTTTCTTTCTCGGTGCTTTTTCTGTGTCTGGTTACCTTAATTACTTCTCTATTGCTGTGGAAAGACGCCATGACCAAGGCAACTTATAAAGGAAAACATTTAATTTGGGAGTTCACAGTTCCAGAGGGCTAGAAGCCATGACCATCATGGTGGCAAGCGTGGCAGCATGGCAGCAGGCGGGCAAGCTTGGCACTAGAGCAGTAGCTGGGAGCTCACATCCTGAAACAATAACCACGAGGCAAAAAGAGAGAGGTAACTGGGAATGGGGTCATCTAAGAAGGCCACACCCCCTTATCCTTCCCACACAGTTCTATCACCTAAGGACCCGTCATTCAAACACATGAGCCTATGGGCAATATCACTCAAAATACCACAGCTATCTTCTGGGACGACTCCCCCACTCCCATTTGTCTCCCTAATGTGAGGGTTCCCCCAGGAAGATATCTATGGTCCTCTTTTACCTCCCTCCATCCAGCCTAAGATTAATGCTACCATTTTGACAGACATGTTTCAAGCCTCCCCCCATTTCTAATCAAGCCTAGGTCTGTGTATTCCTCTGCCCGAGGGACATAAGAGAACGCTCTGAAAGTTAACAACTAAAAGGCAGCACATCAGCAAGATGCGCATCAGTGCGGTGTAACTTGGAAGCAGAACTATCATAGAGGCCACGGGCAAGTTTCTTGCTCTGGCCTTTGATTGTTTTGCCCACTCATCTTTCTAGTGAGCAGCAAGGAGGTTGTGGGCGTGATGGATCTTCCTTTCTTTCCCGGTGTTTCCCTCCAGCACATGCATGTGTGTGTACACCTATGCACTTGCACACTCCCACATCCATCCCTCATCCACCCTCGCCTTTAATTCCCCTTTTTCTCTGAGGAGTTCCTTTCTCTGGTCCTGCCACCCCATCCCACCTCAGGTGGTCATCACTCATCCCTTGGCCTAGCCTGGTCTTCTTTCTTTCTTCTTCCTGTTCACTAACTAATTTGCAGACTAATTTGTTGGGCTCTTTCTGTCTCCACCAATAGACCCTAACTCACATTTCTCAGCCTCACAGCTGACTTGGTTACTCCCCTGGCTTAAAAATCTTGGCACAAGGGGCTGTAGAGAAGACCCAGTATTTAAGGCTGTGTACTGCTCTCACAGAGGACCCAGGTTCTATTCCCAGCACCCACATGGTGGCTCCCAACCCTCTGTAACTCCAGTTCTGATGCCCTCTTTTGACATCCAAGGGCACCATCATGTATTTGGTGCACAGGCATGCATGAAGGCAAAACACATATACATTTAAAGCCAAAAACAAACAAACAAAATTATCCAGGAGTAGTGGCACATGCCTTTAATCCCAGTGGTCCAGGAGGCAGAGACAGGCAAAGCTCTGAGTTCAAGGCCAGCATGGTCTGTAGAACTAGTCCCAGGTCAACCAGGGGTACACAGAGAAACCCTTGTCTTCCAAAACCAAAACCAAACAAACAAAATCTTGGGGGCCAGGCATGGAGGTGTACTCCTTTAATCTAAGTTCTCAGGAGTCAAAGGCAGGTGGATCTTTGTGAGTTTGAGGCCAGCATGGTTTACACATATCCAGTTTCAGTACAGCAGGGAGGGGCTACATAGAGAGACTGTCTCAAAAAAAAAACCCTAAATAAATATAAATAAACCTTGGAACATGAGCAGAAACAAGGGGGTGTCAGCCTGGTCCCCCATGACTTGGCCTCTGCTTCCTGTGCACACCCATGTGTGATGGATGTGACCACGCCCTCCTCAGGTCTTCCTCCCCTGGCTCCAGGCAGCCTTCCCTGGCATCCCAAGCCCCCTCTGCCTCTCCACCCATTGGAACAGCTGGCAAGCCCCTGGGCCAGTTGTCTAGACACTGGCTGCTCAGGAAGCAGTTTCTGTCCTGCAGGAGTTCTCACTGGCCTCCTAGTCAGAGACTAAACACATCTCTTCCCTTTCCCCAGCCTCTCTCTCTCTCTCTCTCTCTCTCTCTCTCTCTCTCTCTCTCTCTCTCTCTTTTTTTTTTTTTTTTTTATTTTTCGAGACAGGGTTTCTCCGTAGCTTTTTGGTTCCTGTCCTGGAACTAGCTCTTGTAGACCTCTTATATAACAGGAAAGGTCTGAGCCATGAGAATTTCCCACCTCTAGAAAGGTCGCTGGAACTGCCTTGAATAGAACCCATTCTGTCTCTATGAGAATCTGCCGAGGAGGTTGGGGGGCGGGGAGCACTGTTTGGTTTATTTGTCTGACGTTCAGTTAACAAACACATTGAGCTCTTCTGACGTTCCAGGTCCTCGGGATGAGGAAGGATGGGGAGATTCAAAGACCTTTGACCTCCAGGGTCTCACAGTGTCTGTCACTCCAATTAGGTTCCTCAAGGTCCAGGTGGAAAATCTTAAGAAAACCCTAAGAGGTCCTGCTTCCTGAACGAGTTCTTTCTCGTCGATGTATTCATCCAACAAGTGTGTATTAGGCATCTACTATAAGCGAGGGACGGTTTGCCGCAGATAGAGCAGAGCCTCATTCACCCAGAGCGTGCATTTCAGGATGGTGAGGGAGACAGAACAGCCAATGAGCAAAGGGCACAACAAACTTAGAAATTTCATCCAAGACCAGCAGCCCGGCAACGGTGAGGTGGGGGGGGGGGCGGGAAGCGACGACGCGAGGATGTCGGGGAAGAAGGGTGGTGTTTTAAATAGGCGGTGGGCTTCTCTCTCTCTCTCTCTCTCTCTCTCTCTCTCTCTCTGTGTGTGTGTGTGTGTGTGTGTGAAGGAAATACACATTTCTGCAGTTTTCTCTGCAAATATCTCACAAGGGAGGCCGTGTGGTGTGCACGGGGGAGAAAAGGCCCGGATCGCAGAAATGATTCCAGTTTGAGCTGTCTCTGATGGACACTTGAAAACCGGATGGGAGCCTGGAAGCAGGCTCTGGGGCCGAGGGGCTCGGGACCCTGCCGCGGTGCTGTCAGGCTAATCCGGCTGCCTGCTCCCACCATGCCCCTCCCTAGGGGGCGTTTGCTCTGCGGAGAACAGTTGAGTAGTAGCGAACTCTGCCAGTCGTTTTAAGCAGAAAAGCAGAGAGGCCGCGGGAGAGGCCGCGAGAGGGACTGGGGAACCACAGGCTACCGCAGAGGCGGTGGATAGGGCGACGTGGCCACCGTGCGCCGCGGGCGGGCGCGGGCTTAGCAACCCATGCTTCTCCGGGGCGCAGAACTTTGTATTCGGTAACGGCTGGGCTGCAGCGGTGACCTAGGAGCACCGAGCAGGGAGCCCCCTGCCCATCGAGGCCTTTGGAGCTGACGGGTTGCGAGCGTCTTCTCTACTGGACTCGTGAAAACACCCCGGGACAGGATGGTCCCTGCGCCAGGGCTCTCCCGCTCCTAGTTGCACAACCAATCGTTTCAACATTTCGCCGTAAACCCCGATCCACTGTGGGGCCGCACATTAAAAAGTGTTATTCGCTTTGAAGGTTTTGTCTAATGGTTCTAAACTGAAAGAAAATGTTTTCCTATTACTTAATTCAATCATAGCGAAGAGACTTGGTAAAAAGCCCACGGATTTTGTCCCAAAGTGTGACAGAGTTCTCTTTGTGTTTGCTTATCCTCCGCTGTCACACACTTTAATTCGCCTCTCTTTATCTGGCATTCAAAACTTTCTTCAATGACATTCAATAAGGTCCAGGGGCTGGAGGGAGAGGGGGAAACTGGTTATTCCCCCCCACCCCTCCATATTCTTTCCCAGTAGCTTTGGCCTTGCTTGTATTCAAGGGCTCTTAACCCCTTCCTAGCCTGGAGTGGTGGGCAGCTCCCAGGAGGGCCCCAGCACTGGCACCTCGCTGACTTGCCAGCTCTAGGGCGCAACGGCTTCTCCTTCTGCCCTGGGGCGGCATCCACACCCACTCCTCCCCAGTCCGCCTCAGCCCAGCGGGAAGCCCCTCTCCAGTCTTCCAGTCTCGCTCTCCGCCACCCAGCCCAGCCCAAATTTCCCAGAGAGCAATTAGAACGGGAATTAGGCTGCATTGATGCGTACCGGCTGGTTTGCAGGCGCTTTGGGACCGAGACCGTGGCTTGGGGACACCCCATGCCAAGCACCAGGAGACCATTGAGCCCTCACTCCTGCTAGATGGCGAGATGGCACGCCCTCTATGCAGGTTAGTTCCCCCTATTGCGACTCTCCCATTGAAGAAGCAGTTGCTCTCACGCACACTCTATCTCCCATAACAAATCATCTTTAATTTTTTTTTAACCAGTTGTTTGTGGCTGCTTGTACTGCACGGATGTCATGCACAGTGCAGACCGGTGCAGACGCCTCGGGTTTGGGCAGCCTTGCACTGTTTCCCCCACCCCCATCCTCGGAAAGCTCTCCATTCCCGGTCTCACGATTCCGTTCACGACTCAGAGCTGGTGACGGCAGCGGTTTGTAAAATCGAAAGTAGTAAATTCGAAATATTTATGCTAATTCCCCATTGTATGGAAAGCGCACAGGAACGGAAACAGCTCTGAACCGCGGATGATTTTTTAAAACTGAAGATGTGTACACAGAGCGGGGCATTTGAAGTTGTTTAACCATTGTGTGATGGGGAGGGAGGGTGACGCGACGGGAGGAAGAAGCAAAGGGCAAGCGAAGCTGGGAAAGACAGAAGACCGCCCTTTCTTTCTCTCCAGCCGTGGGAAGACAACGGTTCCGAGGGCACCCAGGAATCTAGTGGAGTGCGCACGAGTGGAGAGTGCGCGCGCAACATCTGCGCGAGTCTAGACCATCCACACACACCACATTTTATGGGGTGGTAGAGATTCACACAAATGACATGGCTTTCACTCCCCACGCTCTGTTTCCGTGCACGTTTTCACAATCTAGCCATCCGGCCACTCTTTTGGTGCTGTTGTTTTTGTTGTTTTGTTTCTTTACATCCAAGGCCCTGTTGTTGATGGTAAGGGCTGGTTCACCACGATTCACCAAACAAAGACTAGGGATCATAGGCAACACTAAAGTTGAAACCATTTGAAAGATTCAAATAAAAAAAAAAAAACCAGAAGGACAGAGACTAAGTTAGTCTTGAATGAAGAATAGTGAGCCCCTCTCCCTCCTCTGAGGAGCATTGTCTACCCCAAAACCCTGTTCTGTCTCCAAATAGGAGAGAAGGAACTCTACAGGTGGGAATGATGGCCGTCTGCTAGGACGCTCGCGGAATACGGAGCTGAGCTGAAAGAACTAAGAGAAAGCATATACTTGCTGTGTCGGCGTGGGGGGCTACTCAAGGAAGAGGTAACAGAAAGAAAAGAACCAGGATCAATTGGGCAGAGGAGATGGGTGTGTGTCCACGAGGATCTGTGGAAGGGAGGCAGCACGGGTGCAAAATCAATGAGATAAATGGGCCGATCGCCAGCGCAAAGCCGAAGGGGAGTAAGAAATAAAGAGAAAGAAAAGAATATTAAATCGCGGGAGAATGAGAAAATAAACCCGAAAAGGAGAGAGGAGGGGGCGAGAGCGCCTGTTACGGCGTGGGTGGGGTTGACAAGAATAGAGTACATTATGCAGTTCATTTAGTTAACAAGTGAAATAATGAGGAAGCGTGCAGAGAGAATGCCAAGAGAAAGGGCACAAAAACCCTATTGAGAGGCCCCGGCCGCTCCTGGCGTAGCCCATCACATGGCAATAGTCCTATTTAAGCGGCGCCGCTGGCGTCTTTCAGCACCACTAGCGCTGGCCAGCACCTCGCGCGCTCCGGGCGGCGCCCTCAGCAGCAGCCGAAGTGACTTAAGCTCCGGCTTGAGCCGCGCGTGGAGCCTCCCGGGTCCGGGTAGCTGCGGGAAGCAGCGACCGGCGAAAGCGAGTGCAGGACACGCAGTTCCCTCGGGCGCCAGGGGTGGGCTGGCGGCGGGTGGACCGCGCGCCGGCGCCATGCCGCGTTCCTTCCTGGTGGACTCCCTTGTGCTGCGGGAAGCCAGCGACAAGAAGGCGCCGGAGGGCAGCCCGCCACCGCTCTTCCCCTACGCGGTCCCCCCGCCGCACGCGCTGCACGGCCTCTCGCCCGGCGCCTGCCACGCGCGCAAGGCCGGCTTGCTGTGCGTGTGTCCCCTGTGCGTCACCGCTTCGCAGTTGCATGGGCCCCCCGGGCCGCCAGCTCTGCCGCTACTCAAGGCGTCCTTCCCTCCCTTCGGATCGCAGTACTGCCACGCGCCTCTGGGCCGCCAGCACTCGGCCGTGTCTCCTGGAGTCGCCCACGGCCCGGCCGCGGCCGCAGCAGCTGCCGCGCTCTACCAGACTTCCTATCCGCTGCCGGACCCCAGGCAATTTCACTGCATCTCCGTGGGTAAGCGGGGTCCCCGCGCAAGCTGGTATGGGAGAACCGGGGCTCGCAGGGGGCAAGTGGGAGAGCTAGGGATCGGGAAAAGGTGCGTTGTGGAGGCGGTGAGGATCCTATGCCAGATCCTCGAGGGGCGCTCACAGTGGTGGGCTGGGACAGGACGCAGGAACCGGGGTGAAGACCGAAGATCTTAGGTCTGGGGAGTTGTGGGGCGGGGAGTGGGGTAGGAAGGGAGGTCAGCTTCCAGGAGTTCTATAAAAGGATGTTAGGGACGACCTGACAGAAAAGGGATTCTGTGGTTTGGCGAGGAGAAGCCCGCCTGTGGATCGTGGTGAGTGGAAGGGGTGTGTGGGAGAGTCCAAGGTTGAAACTAGCCGCAGCTCCACGGGAAATCAGGCCCACTGCTCAGACGTTTGATGGCTTCTCTCTCTGTCCCTGCGTCGCTCCTCCAGACAGCGGCTCGAACCAGCTGCCCAGCAGCAAAAGGATGCGGACGGCGTTCACCAGCACGCAGCTCTTAGAGCTAGAGCGGGAGTTCGCCTCCAACATGTACCTGTCCCGCCTGCGGCGCATCGAGATCGCGACCTATCTGAATCTGTCCGAGAAACAAGTGAAGATCTGGTTTCAGAACCGCCGAGTGAAGCACAAGAAAGAGGGCAAGGGCAACAACCACCGCGGCGGCGGGGGCGGTGGCGGAGGAGCTGGGGCGGGAGCCGGCGGAGGCGCAGCGCAAGGCTGCAAATGCTCTTCGCTCTCCTCGGCCAAGTGCTCCGAGGATGACGACGAATTGCCCATGTCTCCATCCTCCTCTGGGAAGGATGACAGAGATCTCACAGTCACTCCGTAGGTGCGCCTTTCAGAGGACCACTGGCCGCCCTCCGGCCCTTCCCGCTCCTCAAAGACTGGTCCCCCAGGCACCCGTTGCCAGTCGATGGATTTTGGTAGGGCTTTGCCATGGTACCCAGCTCTAGGCAGAGCTGAGACTTTAGCAGAGACTTGAAGGCAGTGTCCTTGTCCCTTAGGCTCCAGGGTGTCTAGAAGGACTCCAAGTTCGCCAGGTCCTCTTCCCAAGACACAGCCTTCCCCGGAGGGTGTAGGCCCGAGCCCAGCGCCTTGCTGGCCGACGGCGTGCCTCCTCGCCCGCGCATTCTGGGCTAGTTCAGGCTTTCCCTCTCTCTCTCTCTCTACCCTCTCTTCCTCGGTCAAGCTGAGTCTTTCACTCCGCGAATGGCTGTTTGCGTCCGTTATAACATTTTCCCCCCTTGTGCTCAACTCTTTCCCACAGTGGTCATTTATGCAACACGTTTATGAAGTAAACTCTTCCTTTCCCTTCCCCCTCCCCAGGGAGTCTCTTCCTTCAGTCCGTTTGTCCCTTGACCAGGGACAGGTCTTGCTGTTCGAAGTCCTCTTAGCGGAGAGGAAATGTCTCCAGTGGTGTTGTACTGGGGAAAATGACTTAGTTTGTTTCTACATCCGTCAAATGAAGACTGATCCCTCTTCTCCACCATAAACGACCTCCCTCACCCCCTTCCTCCAGGTCCTGACCCCGCTGGGGACTGACTGTAATTGTATGGTCTCTGTAATGCCAGAAGATATTTATTTATTTATTTATGTACAAAATTTTAAATAAACCTTTGTTTTCTTAGAGACTCCTCTGCCTCTGGGTCCCTAGGTTTAGAATGTGGGCTAGGTAGCCACAGGCATGGGCTGTCACTCTCTGCTGGGGCCTTGCGGAGGTTCAAGGGCAGCTTCTCTCACCTTACAGCTAGCCACCGCCCTCCCTCACCCTCAGTCCCCCCCATGGAGCTCCGGGTTCTGCTCCAGCACGGCGCCCTTCCCAGTGTTCCTGTGTGGGGGCTCCACATGGTGCTCCCTCGGCTCTCCAGCAAAGAGCAGAAACCAGAGATGCACCTCTCCTGAGCTTGTGATGACCTAGCCTTCTTTAGAAGGGGTGTGCCTTGTTTTGCTCCCAGGCAAAAGATCCTGGCAGTGGTGCACGACTCCAGGTGAGAATTCCCACGACTTGAAGAGACCCCACTGCTGGAACTGTAGGGAGTCATCCTCTGGGGCTGGGACCTCGCGTTTTGGTCAATTTTATTAACAACAACAACAACAACCCACAGTTGCTATGATGTAGACTCCACTGTTTAATCTTCCTTGGAGGGACTATGTTGGTTGGTTTTTGCTTTTTTTTTTTTTTTTTTTTTGCGTCTGTGTTAAAAGAGGTGCATGGAGTTCCGCTGGGACCATGAGCGCATAGACGCTGGACACCCAGTGACAGGTATTTCTGTAGTCAGGGATTAAAAAAACGGGCAAAGAGCAGATCCAGGGGCTACCGCCTGAAGATTTTCCATTTCTTATCTGATACCTAAGAATCTTTTTTTCCTTCCAGAAACTCGCCCTTCTGCTAACACACTCAGAAGAACCCCGAACTCGCTGTATCTAGGCAAAAACTCTGCCATGGAGAAAAGACGTGTAGCTGGGGTTACTCAGCGTTCGGGATGCTTCTGGTAGAGTCTTCTCGTTGAAATCAGGCTCAGTGCGAGGGTCTCCTGTTTCCCGTAGGACAGCGTGTGTACCCGGGAGAAAACACTTTTGATTCTCCCCTCTTTATTCAGGAGAGACGGAACAGTTCACTTGCCCCTGCCTCCCACCCCCACTCTCATCCTTTGGAACTTCAGTCCCACTCGGTCTAGTTATCCACCCTCCCTGAAGGTGCCAACCTAAAGGCAGCCAAGGCTCTCCGGACTAATGCTGAAGAGTAGTGATTGACAGTTCGCTGCTGGGCGGGCTGCAGGGCCTTCCCGGCTGATGGGACCACGTAGGGTGTGTTGATGGGTCCTTCGGTGCGTCTTTGGCAAGGATTCAGGGGCGAATTGCCGCAATGGCCCTCAGTGTGCAGAAGTCTGCAGTGGGTTCCAAGCACTTGCTTAAAACCAGGTCTTCACCTGGTTTACCTGAATGGTGGCTTCTGCGCAAAAGGACAGGCTGCGTGGGAGGCTGCTCCACAAGAAACTCTGTTTCAAACCTGAGGGAGAGTCGAGGTGGGAGCGGGAGGCCCCTAGTCTCCACCTTTATTTGGCATCAGTGAATCTTGCTCCTTCGGTTCTCAGTGACCTGCAGAAGCCGGGTGCCGGTTTGCGATGCGTCTGCGGGTGTGTCGACTCCACACCGGTTCAGTTTTCCCAGGAGCCAAGTTTCTTCCTCTGATCTCTTTCCCAGGGCTTAATTTTTCTGCCAGTCTTGGGGCCCAGAGCGCTAGATTTTTGGCATTCTGGTGAGCGACCCTGGAGCGTAGTGGGATAAGAGCGCAGCCTGCTCCTGCCAGCTCTTGGTCTGCTCCTGCCAGACCGCGGTGAAGCGCAGCGGAGGAAAATGCGGAAGCGGCTTCTGTAGCAAGGAGCAGGGCTCAACACCCTTCGGTCTGAACCACAGTGACCCGCATCCCAGGAACGCTACAGGATTCGGCTCGCACAGGCCTACGGCCTCCAGCCTGACAGCGGAAATACTCTGCCTTTTATAAGGATCTAGTCTCCAGACGCTGAAGTAGGGGCCAAAGTCATTCCTCCAAGCGCAGATTGGGGTTGCAAACCGCATCTAGGAGACACAATCCAGCCTTCAACCCCATGGTTTGAGCTGGAATTTGGAGTTTGTAAGGCAAATTGTAAAATTAGATTCAAACCGAATGATCAAGATAAGGTTTCCTGTGCATTACTGTTGAGTTGGAGAATCCGCAAACAGATCGCCAACTTTATTTCAGTGACAAAGTCCTTTTCTCAGTAGAGTTTAGGTGGCTAGGAGTTTGGAAGGCTAGAATTCAGTCTTGGGTTTGCAAACTCTTTCTACCGTTCACTTCAGCAGGGTGCTTGTGCTCGGTTTCTGTGAGATATTGGAGGGTTGAATTCACATGGACTGCTAAGCACGATGTCCGGCAATCACTGCCGTTGTCGTTGTTGAGCTGAAATGACTACCAGCGGTGTCCATACCAGTGGCAGGAGCATCGTTAGTGCTGAATTATTTAGGAAGTGCTGAGGTCACCAGTCACACAAACACTGACCTGAAGAATCCCAGCACATAAGCTGGGTGTGGTGATGATGCTTACCCTAATCCCAGCACAGAGTATGTAGAAGCAAGAGTTCCAGCAGTGAATATGGGCTGCCCTTCTGCTAGGAAGCTGGGGATCACTTCAAAGAGGGGTCCTCTCACCGACTTCCGATGGGCCAGCTCCTCCACCTCCCCTTGCTGATGTCTTAGTTCAGATGATTCTCTTAGGGGTGTGTTCTATTCAGGATGCTAACCTGCTTCCTTGGCCTCTACCCTTAACTGCCAGTAGATCTGTCTGTCTGTCTGTCTCACTTGTGACAGTTAAGTATTGTAGCCAAGTCTCCTGGAATGGTGAAATCTTTTCAGACTGAAAACCACTAATATGGATCTGAATTGCCCCTGTTGAAGTCCCAAACAGCCAGGCTTGCACAGCCCGATTCTGGGCATTCTTCCTCCCTCTCTCTCTGTTCCTGTCTCGTTCGTGTTGGGTGCTGGACCTGCACTGTGGTCTGGTAGTGTGGAGAAGGGGAAAGAGGAATGGAGGTGGTGGCGTGGGTGGAAGCAGCCCAGCAAAGGTCTCTCTTCAGGGGGAAGGTTGGGGTCCTAGAAAGCTTGCTGGACGAGTGGCTACAAGCTGTCTTCCCAGAGCGTGCATGTGGTTCAGGGCTTGTAGATGCTTGGGATTCATGAACCAAGTGCCGTGCATAATGTCCATGTGATCTCACAGGGGATCTTTAGGGAAATTATTTTGGAAGTGGAGGTATGTCCCAACAAATCTCCCCCCCCTTGTCCCCCCTGTCTCCTCTGTTATGTCTCTTCTTAGAACACATTCAGATTTTATCAGTGCTTGACAGTTTAAAGCTAAAACTCAGTTCTTTTTTTTTTAATTAAGGTCTCTCATCTTCTCTTTAAAGACAGACACTTCTGAAAACAGGGACTGATGTTGCTCAGTGACAAACGTATGCTGGTCATATGAAAGGTTCAAACCAGAGCCATCAAAAATTCACAGACACGCTGGGTGTGGCAGCCCAGCACTAGTTCAAGGTCAGCCTGTGAGTTCCAAGACAGGGCTACACAGAGAAACCCTGTCTTGAAAAGCCAAGTAAACACGATAGATAGATAGATAGATAGATAGATAGATAGATAGATAGATAGATAGATTCACATGCACACACCTCTGCAGCCCTTGACTTTTTCTGTGAAGACTCTAGAAAGACAAAGATGTAGAAGGGTTTTGAGGACTGGGGCACAGGGAAAGGGGAGGGGACCTGGAAGAGCTGCGAGGACAGGAAGAGAATTGTGGGCCCAGAGGATTCTGGATATCACTCTGGTGCCAGTCTGTGTTTCTTGGGGTTGTGTGCCTCCCACTCACAAAATCAGGGCATGCATTTGTTTAACAGACCCTTGCAGAGCCAGCTTCACCCACAAACTGTATGAGTAGTTCCAATGGGGCAACATCTCACAAACCCACTTTCTCCTCAACCTCTCATGGAATAAGTTCCTACAACGATGGTCTCTCTTGTCCCAGGCCTGAAGCATAATCAGAATTCAACCCCCCCATATATATATATATATATATATATATATATATATATATATATATATATATATACACACATATATATGTATATATAATGTTGTAATGCCATACAACACGATGAAGCTTACTTTATAAATTAACCAAGAGACTAGTCATTAACAACAGAAAATGTATAAGAATATAACAATAAAAGTTATTTATTTATTTATTTTTTTTTTTTTTTGCTAATGTTGAACATAGGTAACTGAGTCCAAAGAATATAAAACAGTGCCAACCAGTGGTGGTGCACACTTTAATCCTAGTACTTGGGAGGCAGGCAGATCTCAGTGAGTTTGAGGCCAGCCTGGTCTACAAAGTGAGTTCCAGGACAGCCAGGGCTGTTACTCAGAGAAACTCTGTCTCAAAAAGCAAGCAAACAAACAAATAAAATATATAAAACAGCACATAAAGGAGTGGCTATTGTAGTAGTAAGTTTATGTGTGTGAGCATGTGTTTTGTGTGTGTGTGTGTGTGTGTGTTAGAGAGACTAAGCCAAAATGAAGGGTTTTTTGTTTGTTTGTTTGTTTGGTTGGTTGGTTGGTTGGTTTTGGTGGTGGTGGTGGTGGGGATTTTGTTTTTGTTCTTCAAAAAAGGTTTCCCTGTGTAGCTCTGGCTGTCCTGAAACTCACTATGTAAAGCATGCTGGCCTCAAAATCTGCCTGCTTCTGCCTTCCGACTGCTGGGATTAATGTTGTATGCCACAAGGTGCCTGGCACAAAATGATTAAGATTTTTAAAAATATAAGAAAAACAATTAAAAGGGGGCTGGGGCTATACAGTTGGTATAGAGTTTCCTGACTTGCATGAAGCTCTGGTTCCCATACCCATCTATCCAGTACACAGCATGCACCAGGAGCAATCACAGCACTGGGGAGGTAGGGGCAGGAAGATTGGAAAGTCCATGTCACCCTTGGCTGGACAGAGAGTTAGAGGCCAGCCTGAGCTACGTAAAGCCCTGCCTTAAAAAATTAAAATTAAAAATGAAAACAAAAACCAACTGGTGAATCTAAGGCGCCCAGGTTAAGCTCTCTACGTAGCAATTAGCTTGCCACCACTTTGGCCCCGCCCTGGCATCCCTCTGCTGCCTTTGAAGCACCAGGGAAGGAGGAGGCTGGTGATCTCTGGCAGCAGCCTTCTGGGCTCCTTTCGGTGAGTAGGCATTCTCAGTTCAAGGGGAGAAATGCCCCTGTCAGGCCCAAATTGGAAGGCATTTTGGTGTTTTTTTTTAATTCCTTTCTGAAAATTGTATACATATAATTCACTTAGATCATATCAATCCCCATTCTCGCTCCTCTTAGCCTATCCCCCTCTCAACTTTATACCCCCGTTTCACAACCTGCTGAGTCCAACTGGTGTTGTTGTGTGTGGGGTGTGTTAAAGGCCTATGGGCCACTTGTGCTTTGGCATACCTTCAGGGCTATGGTAGGTAAGGAAGATATGGCCTCAGGAGGCCTGCCTGCCTTGTCCCCATGGTCAGACCGGGCCCAAGTTTATAGTCAGCCAGCATTTACTCTGGGGATCTTTACAGGAAGGAGTTTCTTCTGCTGGTCCTGTTGGGCTGGACTGTCTGGCAAAGACACAGACACACTCAGAAAAGGCACAGAGAAAGCTGGGTACCCCTGATATCCCAGCACTGGGGAGGCAGCAGGTTTAGAAGATCAGGATTTCCAAGCCAGCCATAGTGAAACTCCAACTTAATTAAAAACAAAACCAAAAGCACATGGAGCAGGTAACACATACAAACCAGAGGAGGCCACAGAGAGAGACTCACTACTACCATCTCGGCCTTGGATTTCAGCTTCAAGAACTGTGAGACAGGTTGGGCGGTGGTGGCACGTGCCTTTAATCCCAGCACTCGGGAGGCAGAGGCAAGTGGGTCTCTGGGAGTTCAAGGCCAGCCTGGTCTATGAAACAAGATAGCCAGAACTGTTACATGGAGAGAGACCCTGTCTCAGAAAAACAAAAAACTATGAGACAATAAATGTCCCTCATTTAAGATGCTTGGTCTGTGGTATTTTGTTAAGGTGGTCCTAAGTGAGTCATACAAATTCCAGACTACTTCAATTTTGTCCTTGTTTCTCTGCTCAGCATCTGCTTCCCTCAGATCCTTACACCCACATTCTGTTCTGCCAAACACATATTAAAATCTTGCTGGGAGGTGGTGGCATAGGCTTTTAATTCTAGCACCTGAGAAGCTGAGGCAGGAGGATCTTTGAGTTCAAGGCCAATGTGGTCTACAAAGCAAATTCCAAGACAGCCAGGGCTACACAGAGAAACCCTGTCTCAAAAAGCAAAACAAAACAAATCTCTTCCAGAAAAGAGCATCTATTGAAATAGACACTTTGGCCTTGTGGGAAATCACTACCAAATCAAATGGAGGCTAGATATTAGCTGACCATCTCACCTGGTGCTCAGGCCTGGGAACTGATGTGGGCCCAGCTATCTGGGTCTTTCCCCCAGCAGTCTGAAGTAAGAGAGGAGTAACTCAGAGGTGCATGCCATGTACCAAGTGTTCCCTAGTGAGCCTCCACATGATGGCGAATGACCAATGGTAAAGTCATTGTCCTAACGGACACCTCAGGGACACCTCAGAGATGGCCGTTACCTGGATGGTGGCCCATAGCAGAGACCTTGCCTAGACCTGCTCTCCTTCTGCTGGCTTCTAAGTCATTTTCCAGTTTTCCCACTGACTATCAGGTTAACTAGCCTGAGTTGGCTTCCACAGCCTTCAACCAAGAACTGGGACTGACGCATGACCTACATCACGATCAAGTCGCTTAGAACCTGCACAGGTTGGTGAACTGGCTGGGGGAAAGCACCAGACTCCTCCTGGAACCGAGTTGTGTCCTAACTGGTGGGTGGGTAAGTGAATCTCACTTAGACTTTTCTATCCAGGGCTCCTTGAGGCATCTGGGCAGGGGTGATGACCGAAGTCATCATCTAGAGGTGACCCAGGGTCACAGCCAGAGCAGGACCGACCTTTCCTTGGTAAACCCTCAGCTCTCTAGGCAGCAGTGGTGGGCCTCCTCCCCATGTGTACTGAGAAGCCATGTATGTCCTCTTATGCAGACTGTGTCCTTTGCAGTGACCATCATGTTGTACACAGATTCATTCAGTTTTGCTCTGACGTCACACATTCACCACGACATGTGTGCCCCTCCACACAATAATGGTAGCCTAAATGATAAATACTTCTGAGTATGGTTGGAGTCTTCTATTTGATTTTATTTGCTTTATAGCCCAGGCTAGCCTCAAACTCTTTACCTTCCTGTGTCTGATTCCCCAGGGCTGATATGACAGGGATGGTTTCATTTATAAAACATAAATTTTGGTGGCGAAAGGTTTGGAGCCCTCAACACTTTTCCGAGTGTTAGCATCCCTGAGATCAAAAAGTCTGAGAGGGGCTGTGGCCGTGTCCTAGGCATGATCCAAATCCATGTCTTAAAAAATTACTGTCATGCATATGGATGCTTTTCCTGTGTGTATGCCTAGAATCTGCAGAAGACTGGAAGTGGCATCAGGTCCCTGGGAACTGCAGTCAAAGGTGGCTGTGAGCTGCCATGTGGGTGCTGGGAACTGAACTGGGGCCTCTGCAAGAGCAGCCAGTGTTCTTAACCACTGGGCCATCTTGGCAGCACCTCTAACCCCTGTCTTAAAGAGAAGCAGGATCTATAGATGAAGGAAGAGGCTGAGGGACTCTCAGCCCCATTCCGAGGCCATGTTCTCAAATGTATTCAGTGCCTGCTTCTGGGAGGGGGTGTGCGCAGTGGGGCATTGTGTACAAGGACCTGGGCCCCATTTCTAGCACTAAATTTTTAAAAAGAAATCTTAAGACTTACTCTGTGAGCCACAGTCTGAGTGCCCATTCCATTTCAGGGGCTCAGAAAGCCCTGACATCATACCCTGTCCTTCAACTACCCAGTATCTAAGCCTAATAGCGACAAAAAATAATTTTAAAATAAAATAAGATAAGCCAGCGATGTTTTCTGTATTCCCAGCATTCAGGTAGCTAAGCTGTAAGAGAGTCAAGGGTTTGAGGCTAGCCTGGGCTATATAATAAGATCTGGTCTCAAAAATTCAAGCACAAATTCAATTAATCAATAAGTTAAACACTTGCTCGACCTGATGAGGCATGCAAACAACCCCATCGAGAAGATTGTGGGTTCCAAGGCTATGCACCAAGACCCTGCCTCAAAGCAAAAGAAAGAAAAAATTTAAGAATATGATGAACTGCAAACCATTTTTAAAGTTGTGCTGTGAACAGAGTCATAATCTGTTTCTTCTTTTATTATAAAATGTTATAATAATTAAAATATTTTATTTTATTTTTTAAGACAGGGTTTTAATATGTTACCTTGTCTGTCCTTGAACTCATAGAGATCTGCCTGCCTTTTATTCCCAATGCACAGTTTCTCACAGTTTCTCTCTCTCTCTCTCTCTCTCTCTCTCTCTCTCTCTCTCTCTCTCTCTTGAGACAGGTTTTCTCTGTGTAGCCCTGACTGTCCTGTCCTAGAACTCGCTCTGTAGACTAGGTTGGTCTTGAACTCACAGAGATCCTCCTGCCTCTGCCTCCCAAATGCTGGGATTAAAGGAGTGCACCACCTCCGCCTAGCTCACAGTGTCATACTTAATATCGGCAAATCTGACTTTGGAAACAAAATGTCAAGAAATCCAAATCCAGCCACTGGCAGTAGCATTAGTTCAGGGCTGTTTTGTTCTGTTGGCCTCGGAGACAAAGCCTTCCCTGTGCTGCCCAGGCTGGCCTTAAACTCCCTGTCTAACTCAGGTCACCTTCCATTCTCAGTCCCCTGCCTCCTCCTCGGGGCTGGGATTACACTGCATGCTGCTACCCCGGTTCTCGATTCATACCTTGCTATTATTACACTCTTCAAATGGGCAAATGCAAGTGGCAGCCATGTGTGTTACTACCTCCTATGCCATTTTGTCTGATGCCTGTCTACCACTGAGACATTCACAGCTCCGATGTCCCTTAATATTAATAGCATCCTGGTCAGGCAGTGGTGGCCCACACTTTTAATCCCAACACTCGAGAGGCAGAGGCAGGCAGAGCTCTACGTTTGAGGCCAGCCTGGTCTACAGAGTGAGTTCCAGGACAGCCAGGGTATACACAGAGAATCTGTATACACACACACACACACATATCACAACATGTAGGTGAGTTCAAGAGAATTCCAGTTATAATGACATTGCCCAGTTCAAGGCCCTCTGGTGCTCTTCAATGTCCTGGGTTTCTTTGCATGCTCTAATCTGTATGTAGCTACGTGATTTCTCTTCATAACCCTGGCCCAGTGTATCAAGATTGATATGACATTTGCTAAACAACAGAGCCCCCTTTCCCTCAAGTATCTTTTAATTAAAATGTTAATTTGGCCATGTATAATTGATCTTAACTCTAGCCCAGAAAAGAAGGGTACTAACTTAAACAGCGGTTCAAAATTCTTTCATCAATTTAAGGCATTTGGAGGCTAGGAAAGATGCTTCAGAGGATGAAGCCGTCAGGTATTGTATGTGTAAATAAACCTTTTAGCTCACTGGCAGAATCCTCGCGCTGTAGGGCTAGAAAAGCATTCTGGGTATTGGCATGCAAATGAGCGTGTCAACAGCAGTTCAAGTGTACCTTGGGGTGGTAAACAAGCTGATTGCCATGGGAAATGTAGTCGGCTGGCCCTGTTTGAAACGCTTACAAATCCCTTGTCTGGTTAGATCTCTGAAAGTTGAGTTTGTGAACTCAGTAATACGTCTTAATACCAAGCTCCCAGCCACACTGTCTTGGATGCCTGACAAGGTTGTGCAGGCTTTAAAGGAGGGACCAGCAGCCATGGCCAATTAGGTTTGGAATGAAGGGGGTGGGGCGGGGCTGAAGGAAACACAGAGGGTTCAAGTGAGATGTGGGTTACAATTAGGAAATGGCCGTGGGACGCAGTTCTGTGTGGACCTCGTGTCCCACTGTGGAATGGCCTTGACCTTGATGGCTGTGCTTGAACCCCCATGTCCTCCAACCCCAGCCTGGCCTCTCTGAGGAAATCTCCTCCTTCCTGGATTCCTCAGGCAGAGCTGTTTCTCTGGCCCAGGGGTTTCATCCGTTCCCTCTGACCAGTGTTCATTTGTGCAGACTGGCCGCTGGCCGCGATGACCGGCAAGAGGATGCCATCCGTCTCCAGAGGCAGTGGTGCTGCAGACAGACTGAGCCTTCTCCAGCCGCGGGACTAGGTGTTGGGGACACTTGTAGAGGATGCTGTCTATGCATTCTCAGCTCCTGTCCTCCTTACCTGGAAGAAGAAGTCAACAACAAAACACCTGTATCTCCTCCCACCCCTCTATGTGTGCTTTGCGTCTCTGTGAACCACAATTCCAAAGGAAACCGGCTTAAGGGAGGAACGACTTGTTTGCACTCCGGATTTTCGTCCATCGTGACAGGGAAAGGATAGCCAAGAAGCAGGGACAGAAGACAGATGGGGAGGGGGGCCGGCAGGGCGGGCAGCTATTCAATCTTCAAAGGCCTGCTGTAGCCTCAGCATCCTCTCCTTTCACCAGGTCAGCGCCATCTTACACAGGCTCCCCCAAAGCATCTGGTCTGGAAGCCCTTAGGACAGGACAGTTTAAAGTCAAACCACAACACTGTCCTGCTTATAGACCGCTTCTGGGGCTTCCTTATATCTTGCTCTCCTGAGGGACCAGGATTCTATCACCATCCTCTGACACCTTTTCAGCCGGGTGGTGGTGGCGGCGCAGGCCTTTAATCCAATCACTTGTGAAATAGAGACAGGCTGGGGCCAGCCTGGTCTACAGAGTGAGTTCCAGACCAGCTAAGAACTACAGAGTCTCAAAATAAATAAATAAATGGATAGATAGGAGAAAGGTAGATAGATAGATAGATAGATAGATAGATAGATAGATAGATAGATAGGAGATAGATAGATAGAAGATGATAGATAGATAGATAGATAGATAGATAGATAGATAGATAGATAGATAGATAGATAGATAGATAGATAGGAGATAGATAGATAGATAGAAGATGATAGATAGATAGATAGATAGATAGATAGATAGATAGATAGATAGATAGATAGATAGATAGATAGATAGATAGATAGATCCTTGTCAAAGCCCTCCTTTCCTCAGAGCCCTTCCGGGTTTTGTCCCTGTACCCTAGGCTGACCTTGAACACCTGATCCTCCTGCCTCTCTTTTCCTGCGTGTAAGAATTACAAGTGTGAGCCTCCAAGCCTGTTTCTATGCAGTGCAGAGCTCCGTGCACGCTAAAGGCTGCTCTACTGACCAAGTTCCGACCCCAGCATCTTTAAGTGTTCTGTTTTAATTTTCATTGTGTATATCCATTGTACACAGAGTTGTGCTACACGGGAAGACATTTCCAGACTAGTGAGTGTTTGTCCTCTGTGCAGATGCCCCTGTAACTCCTTGTTAACCTGCCGTCCCCCTAGTCAGTCTCCCTTCTCCTTCCTTGTCATATATATATATATATATATATATATATATATATATATATATATGCTTTTATGTGTCTCTGTAAGAGCTAGGAACCAAAATTGATAAAAAAAAAATAGATGGTATTTCTCTTTCTGAGACTACCTTAATTTGCTTACTATGATTTTCTCAGTGGTATTCATTTTCTTAAGAGCAAGGCAATTTTATTTATTTGTGGCTGAAAAAGATTCCACTGTGCCTCTGAGCTCCGTTTTCTTCATCCACTTTCCACATCCACAACTTAGTTATGGTGGAAAGTGCGGCAGTGAACGCTGATGTCCATGCGTGCTCCTCTGTAAAAGCCTCCCCCCATTCTAGATCCCACCTCTCAGAAAGCCCACAAGGGTCCCCTCCTCCCTGGAGCTCATCAAGACCTGCCTACAGGGTATTTAAGACCTAACCACCAGACTTGACACTGCTCTCTCTCTCCTGCCTTCCTGAGAGACACCTGGGAGTTGATTTGTTCTGCTCTGTTTATTAAATCTGGATTTATGAATTTGGATTGATTCAGTTTATTGCATCAGCGGAAGAACCCAATAACTGGGGATACAATACTTGTCAATATGTAAGTCTCTGCCCAAATGCCCAGGGATAGATAGAATGGCTGAGTAATATGGAAAAATCTACTTCTTAAGGTTTGTTTATTTGTATTTTAGATGTGAAAGTGTTTTGCCTATATGTATGTCCCTGCAATGAGGAAGTGCCTGGTGGCCATGGAAGTCAGAAGAGTCCCAGATCCCTGGGAACTGGAGCTGAGGACCATTGTGAACTACCACATGGGAGAAGAGAATTGAACCTAGACCCTCTCGCAAGAGCAGCCAGTGCTCTAACCACTGAGCTCCTGCAAATCAGTTTATTGCGTTGTGATGAGCCTCTCCACTGATTTCTGTAGTGGCTGCACTTGTCTTGGTCCCAGCATGTGTTGTCATTTGTTTCTGTGTTGACCGCACTTCTGACGGCTAATGACATCATATTTTCTCATAGCTGTGCTGGCCCTATGTACTTCATTTCTTTATAACTCCGCTCATTTCATCAGCTCATTGACTGCATTAGTTGATGTCTTTATATTTGATTTCCTTAGCTCTTTGTGTATCCCATATATTCATGCAAATATTTTCTCTTATCCTGCAGGCTCTTTTAAACACACACACACACACACACACACCAATTTTGCCGGGCAGTGGTGGCACGCGCCTTTAATCCCAGCACTCAGGAGGTAGAGGCAGGAGGATCTCTGTGAGTTCAAAGCCAGCCTGGTCTACAGAACGAGTTCCATCCCAGGCACCAAAGCTACACAGAAAAACCCTGTCTCGAAAAACCAATAATAATAATAATTTTAAATGTTTTTATTTTTATGTGCATGGGTGATTTGCCTGCGTGAGTGTAGTACCTGTGACGGCCAGGAGAGGCATGAGTGTAGTACCTGTGGCGGCCAGGAGAGGGCGTCATATCCATGGAACTGGAGTCACAGAGAGTTGTGAGGAACCAAATGTGTATTGGGACATCACGACAGGTCCTTGAAAAGAACAGCCAGTGCTCATAAACACTTGGCCACCTCTCCAACCCCTCTGTAGTCTTTGAAGAGCCTTTTGTCCTTGAAGCCATCCCTGAAGATCCCTTTGACACAAAGGGCATGGATTTTGTAGCAGCCACTTGACACATCCTCCCCCCCCCCCCCCGCCCCATGGCCCAGGTGAAACCAGTAAAAAGGTGCCTGGGCTGTGGAAGGCTATTATCTCCTGAGGTGTTAGACATGGGAAGTCCCTTAAACATGTATGTGAGCCAGGGTGGGGAAGGGCCTATCCAGAGGACTCCCAGACCCACAGCACTACTTTTGGAAGGAAAAGTTTGGTTATAAGTCAAAAATGTCGGGGCTGGAGAGATGGCTCAGCGGTTAAGAGCATTGCCTGCTCTTCCAGAGGTCCTGAGTTCAGTTCCCAGCAACCACATGGTGGCTCACAATCATCTGTAATGAGGTCTGATGCCCTCTTCTGGCCTGCAGGCATACACACAGACAGAACATTGTATACATAATATATAAATAAATAAATAAATAAATAAATAAATAAATATTTTTTAAAAAAGACAAAAATGTCATTCACATTCTTATTGAAAACTAGAGCTGAGTGTGGTGGCATCAGCACTTGCGGCAGATAAGGCCACACTGGTCATAAGAGTTCCAGGTGAGATCCTGTCTCAAAGACAAAACAACCCCCTGACACACAAAGAAACCCTGTCTTAGTCAGGGTTTCTGTTGCTGTGAAGAGACACCAGGACCACAGCAAGTCTTCTCCTTTGTTGTTTGTCTTTTTTGGTTTTTTGAGACAGGGTTTCTTTGTGTAGCTTTGGAGCCCATCCTGGAACTCACTCTGTAGATCAGACTGGTCTCAAACGCACAGAGATCTGCCTGCCTCTGTCTCCTGAATGCTGGGATTAAAAAAGTGCACCACCACCTGGTGACCACAGCAACTCCTATAAAGGAAGACATTTAATTGAGGTAGCATCTTATAGTTTCAGAAGTTCTGCCCATTAGCATCATGGTGGGACACGGTGGCATGCAGGCAGACATGGTGCTAGAGAAGGAGCTGAGAGTTCTATACCTTACAGGTAACAGGAAGTGCTCTGTCTCTTTGGGTATGACTTGAGCATATGTGAGACCTCAAAGCCTGCCTCCACAGTGACACACTTCCTCCAAAAAGACCACACCTACTTCACAAGGCCACGCCTCTAATAGTGCCACTCCCTTTGGGGGCCATTTTCTTTCAAATCACCACACACACACACACACACACCACCCTGGGGGGAAAAAAGGAAAAAAAAGAAAAAAAAATGAGAAAGCACTTTCATCAAACCTTGCTGTTGGGTTAGCTATCTTGAGACACGCAGGTTGAAGCTGACTCCCTGGTCACTCCATATGTGATTGTTTTAGAACAGGACATTCAAAAGGGGTGGCCAAGCAAAATTAGATATTAGTGTGTCCCTGGGCTGACCCAAGTTTTGGGGTTTTTTAAAATATTTTTTAAAATAATCTTTGAGAATTTCATACAATGCATTTTGATCATGGTCAGCCTCCTTCAGCTGCTCTGAGATCCATGCCTACTTCCCTACCCACTCAACTTCCGTTCTCCTCCTCTTCTTCCTCTCCTTCCTCCTCCTCCCTTTTCTCCTCCTTCTCTTGGGGACCAAACCCTGGAGCAAAGTCAGCGCTACTAGTGTCTCATCCTTAAAGGGAACGGACTCCCTGAGCAGCCAATAGCTCCTCAACCAGGACTGGGACTTTATGCCCGCCTCCCCTCCCCCTCTCCATGTTAGGATTTTGTCTGCTTGAGCTTGCTCAGGTTCAAGTTCTTACAAGAAGAAGGGCCTGGAACATGCCAGGAAGTAAACGCACAGCGCACACAAGGAGCTGGCCATCTACAACCCAAGGAGAAAGGTCTTGGAAAAATCAAAAGTATCAGCTCCCTGAGTTTGGCCACCCTCTCCTCACCACTGTGAGGTACATTTCCACGTTCATGCCCAGTCTGCGGTGGCAGCTGCCGTTGACTGATCCTCCAGTACACATGGGACCTGCACTCAGCAGAAGCCGTGGGATCTGCCATTGGCGGGAGACTCGGGCAGTGTCTCCCCTGTCAGATGTAGGGATCCTGTCGACAGCCACCTTTGGGCAATAGCTACGCAGTGTTCCAAGTTTTCCGGGCATACCAGAGCCAAGGCGAGGCGAGAAGTCATTGACAGCCACCAGGCTCCTGATCCTTTCTGGAGAGTTCTGAGAGCTCTGGCCCTCTCTTCCCACTTATGTGCTGCTTACTCAATAAATAATTCTCAAGTACAAGCAGTCTGCCCGTCAGGGCGCAGAGAGAAAGTCTACCCTGATTTACAAGCTTACAAGAGGCAGGAAGCAGAAAACTTCAGGAAATCATGACAGGTGGTGGAGGAAATCAGGAAGGGATTGCAAAGAACTGAGGTGTCAAAAACCGATCAAAGGGCCGGAGAGATGGCTCAGTGGTTAAGAGCACTCACTGGCTGCTCCTCTAGAGGTTCTGAGTTCAATTCCCAGCAACCACATGATGGCTCACAACCATCTATGGTGGAATCCGATGTCCTCTTCTGACATAGAGTTGTATATGCGGATAAAACACTCATATACATAGAACAAACAAATAAGTCTTAAAAAAGGAAAGAGGCTGGAGATGGCTTAGTGGTTAAGAGCACTGACTGCTCTTCCAGAGGACCCAGGCTCAATTCCCAGCACCCACATGGCGCTCACAACTGTCTATAACTCCACTTCCAGGGGCTGTGACACTCTCACACTGACGTACATGCAGGCAAAACACCAATGCACATAAAATAAAAATAAATAAATCTTGAAAAAAATCTTAAAAGAATCGGTCAGAAGAGGAGGCAAAGAGAGGAATGTGATGGGAATTCAGCTTGTACAAAGGACTTGCAGGCAGGGCCAGAACGATGGCTCAAGGCTTAGAACCCTGGCTGCTCCTCCACAGCACTCAGGTTCAATCCCTAGAACCCACAACGTGACTCACAACCATCTCTGACTCAGTCCAGAGGATCTGATGCCCTCTTCTGGCCTCCATAGGTACTGCATGCACATAGTGCACAGACACACATGGAGGGGCACCCATACATCTAAAATAAAAATAAATAAATCTTAAAAAAAAATAAAAAGCAACCTGTAGTAGAGCACAATAGATCCTAGGGGAACAACTGGGGTTGGGGGGGGGGTTAGTCAGAGACTGGAGCCAAGCCTGTCTGGGAATTGAACCTAGCGTTTGCCCATTCCAGGATCCTCAACCTTAAGCATTCTCGTTCTGCAGTCATTTGACTGCACAGCTGACTCCGAGGCTGTAGACCAAGGGCTTCCAGGATGTAAAAGGCTTCCCTATCAAAACAAACAAATACACAAATGATCAAGGGCTTCTATGTGGCTGCGTGGCTGTGAGGTCTGAAACAAAGACAGAAAATGGGAACTTTTGTGAAGGGACTAGAAATTGAGGAAGAGGCTGGGCGGTGGTGGAGCATGCCTTTAATCTCAGCATCCCAGCACGTGGGAGGCAGAGTTTGAGGCCAGTGTGGTCTTAAGAGTGAGTTCCAGGGCAGCCAGAACTACATGATGAGAACTTGTCTTGAAGGGGGGGGACAGAGAGACAGAGATAGAGGAGCTTTAGATTTTATTGTATGAACGATTTTAAATGATTAATTTATGGATGAGGATGGAAAAATGACTCAACTGTTAAGACCACTTAACCAGAGGACATGAATTTAGCCCCAGCTCCCACATCAGGTGGCTCACAAACACCTGTAACTCCAGCTCTAGGGGATCCCATCTTCTGGTCTCTGAGGTCACCGGCAGATGCTCACACACACACACACACACTCATTCACTCACACACAAATCAAAATAAAAAGTTAACATTAAAAATAAAACATTCCAGGCACAAGTCAACCTCTCCTCCATAGCTGGGACTCTTGGTGTTTGGTACCACCACGCCTGGCTCTGGATTTTGAGACTATGAGAATATAAATCTATGACTGGATAATTCTTAATAGGAGGTCAGACACCTGGTGTGTGTTATCAAAGGCTCATCCAGGATGCTAAGGGCAACAGAGTTTAGGGGCAGAGGCCAGGCCAGCTTGCTGGCTGTAGTGTGGGGCCAAGCTGGTGGCAGCTGGAACCAGGGAGGAGACACAAAGGCACAGAGTGCTGGAACAAACACAGAGAAGGCAAAGCCACCATCCCTGTGTGGGGACAAGCAGAGGCTTGCGTGTGTAGGAGACACTAGACCTGTGCTGCCATTCATGGTCGCCTATCTATGAGATGGAGACACCTGGGGAGGCAGAGGTCACAATAGGGGAAGATGTCACTCAAGAGGACTACCTGAGCCATGCTGTGTTGGTGTGACTTTTTCTGGAGAGGCATGAACAAACTCCATGCACCTCAGATATGATGTGGGAGGTGATGTATGCTGTGAATATGTTTTATTGCCATTGGTTAATAAAGAAACTGTTTTTGGCCAATGACTTAACAGAGAAAAGCCATGCTGAAAGAGATAGAGAGAGAAGGTAGGCAGAGTCAGGGAGAAGCCATGCAGGAGACAGACACCTCCACCAGAACCCACCAGAACCTTGCCGGTAAGTCACAGCCATGTAGTAATACATAGGTGAATAGAAATGGGTTAATTTGAGATAAAAGAGTTAGCCAGAAATATGCTTAAGCTATTGGCCAAACAGTATTGCAATTAATACAGATTTCTGTGTGATGATTTCGGGAGCCTGTGTGGCCCAGAAACAAACAAGCGGCCTCCCCAACACCTGATAGGACACTGGTGACAGACCAAAGACACAGTTCCACCTTAATCCAGCTCAGTGAACTGGTGAGGGTGGGGGTTTTGTTTTTGTTTTGTTTGTTGGTTGGCTGATTGGTTGGTTTTGTTTTGTTTTCTGTTCCTCACACTAACTTAATTAACTGGTAAATAGACTCCAGCTAGCACGGGTGAGAACTCCAGTGGGGTGTATTCCTGGAACCCCCTGAATAAAGTACCGACAGCTGGGCCAGCTGGAGCGTCCACTCTCTCCAGCCATTGCTACCTCTTCTATAACCTTGGGGAGGGCCTTAGTGAATCTGTAGCTCTCAGAGCTTCGAGAGCCTGGCAAATGTGTGAGCCTCTCTTCACCCTGCAGGAGGAAGTGCCTCAATTCCCCAAAAATGGCTATTCCAAAGATGTCCGTCAGACTTGGCTAAAGGAGGAACCAGGCAGCTAGCGTAGGTATTTGAGTTTTTTGGGCAGAAAGGAGGACAATAGGGACCAAGGGAAAGGGAGACCCCCTGAGGAGACAGAACACGGCACGAGAGACATCCACAGCTTGCAAGAATGAAGACCCCAGGGCTGTAGAGATGGTTCAGCAGTTAAGGGCATTGCCTGCTCTTCCAAAGGTCCTGAATTCAATTCCCGGCAACCACATGGTGGCTCACAACCATCTGTAATGGGGTCTGGTGCCCTCTTCTGACCTGAAGGCATACACGCAGACAGAATATTGTATACATAATAAGTAAATAAATATTTTTTAAAAAAGAATGAAGACCCCTCTGGCCACATTTTCCCACTCTACCACATCCCTCAAATATCTCTAAGCTCCCTGGGCACAGCCTGAGGCACCCAGGATGTATTAAGCAGAAGAAGACTTCCAGAGCAGAAAAGCTGCCACTGGTCATGTGAACACCATGCCTGCAGGGCAGCCATGCAGCAGACAAATCCAAAAGCTCAGCTGGAGGAAGCCTGAGCTGAACTGGGCTAGGAAGGAGGAGCAACTATGTTTGCAACTATGCAGAAGGCAGAAGAGGCCCTCACTCTCAGAGGGAACACAGTACACACGATGCTGGAAGGAAGGCAAAGCCAGAGACCACCATGGGAGGGAGCTTGGAGTCCCCTGAAGTTGACAAGAAACCACACAAAAAATTATGCCAAAAGTGACAAGACCGAAGGGGACACTGGAAAAGTCACTAACTAGAAAGCGGCTTGGTCTCCCTCTCTCTACCTCCATGAGGACATGTGTCCCCGCTGCCTCCT
This sequence comes from Chionomys nivalis, assembly GCF_950005125.1. NCBI lineage: Eukaryota > Metazoa > Chordata > Mammalia > Rodentia > Cricetidae > Chionomys > Chionomys nivalis. Next base: position 85,633,073 of record NC_080088.1, on the reverse strand, counting down.
TGCCTTGCAGGAAATTCCTCTCAGGCCTTTGCTGGGTCTTTTGAGGACTGCCATCTTCCAACCCTGGACTTCTCTCTCCTTACTAACACCACCATCAGTCTCAAGCCTTCCCAGGAGCCCAAGCTATAGACTTTAGTCCATCCATCAAGTCTCTGAGGGGCAGCTAGGATCAGGCCTGGTCCATGGTGGAAGACAAGCCCAAGTCACCCCTTTCTGGAACCCAAATTCCAGGGCAATCAGCAATCCACATAGAAGGTTTTGTGATTCATTTACCTTAAATGAGGGCCACTGGGAGCGGGGATCACGGGCTTCAAGAAGAGAGAGGCAATGTTGTGTGGAATAGTGAGGTGTGTTCTCAGGAGAGAGACCCACTGTTGCGTGAGGTGGGAGCGCTTTCTCAGGAGAGAGACCCACTGTTGGATGCCGTGGGAGCACTTTCTCAGGAGAGGAAGGCAGGGTTATGTAGGACAGAAGGGTGTTATTCCCTGGGTGTTCCTACAGGAGGCACCCAGTGTCGCATGGGGGTCTGCGCAGGGTGCTGTCACAGGATGAAGTCAGTAAACACTCTATGGGGAGCTTAAAAAACATGGCAGGGGGCGCTGGAGAGATGGCTCAGAGACTGTTCTTCCCAGAGATCCTGCGTTCAGTTCCCAGCAACCACATGGTGGCTCACAACCATCTGTAATGAGATCTGGTACCCTCTTCTGGCCTGTAGGCAGACATGTAGACAGAACACTGTATACATCATCAATAAATCTTAAAAGTAAATAAATAAAATAAAATAATAAAAGAAAAATGCTGCAGGTTTTAGTAGTCAGCCTTCCCCGGTAGGTGGTAGCTTAGGGTACAAGTATGCTAAATGGCAGACAGAGGACTTTATGCAGAGGGAGAGGTTTAGTGCAGGGTCCAAAGAAGGCTCACAGAGCTTCAACCCTCCCCGAGCCCGGCGGATGCCATATCTAGCATTCCTCTTGAGAAGCAGAGTTCCTGTTACAGTCCAGCTGCCCAGAGAGAAAATCATGGCGGCAGTCCATCGCGGCAGTCACCATCAACACTTCCGGAAAATAAACTGAGTCCACGCCTCCTTTTCTCTCTCCTGAAAGCTACTGGTTTTCCCACTGTGCTTCCTCACTTGGCATTTGTCCGGGTCCTCTTGGAGCCCTTTGGACGTATTTATAGCTTCTCATCTGGAATCACTGCCCTATGCATTAGCTAACTCACTTTTCTCAGAGAAGATTCAGGTGAGGGTGCTCATTGCTGGAGGAGACGTAGTATGAATATGGGGATTCATATTGCTTGGGGTTTTGTGGCTGGGCCTAGGCGTCTGGACTCGGGTTATTGGTAGTGCTCCTAGGCATGGATATTGCCCTTTCGTTGGACGGTTGTTTGGATTCTTGATGACTGTTCCTCCACCTTGTCAGGGTGTGCACCCACTGAATTATGCTTGGTGTGCAGTCTCGGGGCCACTCTGTGTATGAATGGTATATCAGAAGTTGTTGTGGGATAACCTCTTTGTACACTATGAAGATGTGTCTCTGCCAAGGCACCTTTTGATCGGTTTAATAAAGAGCTGGACAGTCAAGAGCTAGGCAGGAGAGGAGAGGTGGGACTTGTGGGTAGAGAGGGAGGAACTGGGGGGGTGCAGATCTGACAGGTAGGGATTTCGCCAATGAGAAGCTGAGGACGTGGGACATTCTGTACGGAGGAGAGGTAAGGAACCACCTGGCAGAACATAAATTAATATACATGGGTTAATTTAAGTTTTAAGAGCTACTTGGGAACAAGCCTAAGCTAAGGTCAAGCTTTCATAATTAATAATAAATTGCCATGCCATTATTCTGGAGCTAGGCGGGATGAAGAAAGTCCAACTCCAGGAAGTGGTATCAGTTCAGCTAGGAATAGGTGCAACTTCTGAGCCTAAGAGTGACTTTCTGTAGACCATTCGCTCTGCCTATCTCGGAGGTTTGTGCAGCTTTCCTGAATTTCACAGGCAGTCCTGGAGTTCTCAGCTGGATCCCCAACCTGCCGCTGCTGGGAGGAATAGCAGATGGAGTGACAGGTAGGCCTGCAGGATTGAGCAACCTAACAACAGCAGGTCCCCGGCAGAACTCCACACTGTACGGTGCGGTGCGGAGGTAGGTGGTGGATGGGCTGACCGCAAGGCAGGCGGCAGGAAAGTGGATCTCTCCCCTGCGAGCGGACTGGCTCCTGGGCAGTTGCTTGTTTCTAGACGACAGCGGGCTTAGAAACGCGGATGCAGTTCAGCAGTGCCTTCTTCAGACTCCAACTAGCTTGGTAGAAATGAATTCCAAACTCCTTCTTGCATCCTCCACTCCAGCCTTATCCACCCCTGCCTGAGGCCATGGCTTCAGAGCACCCTCCCTGACTCCCCTGTATTGCCCCAGCCACACTAGTAGCCCAGCCCTGTCTCCCCTCAAGGCCTTTGCCCGTTTCCATTAATTTGCTTTTCCTTTGCTTTGATAAAACACCATGATCAGCAGCACTTTAGGGTGGAAAGGACTTGTTTGGCTTATGTCCCCCAATCATGGTTCATAACTGAGGGGTGCCAAGGCAGGAAAACAAGCAGGGCAGGAGCCTGGAGGTAGGATGTGAAGCAGAAACCATGGAGGAGCGCTGTTTGCTGGCTTGCTTCCCGTGGCTTACTCAGTTTGCTTTGTTTGTTTGTTTCTGTTTTTGTTTTTTGGATTTTTGTTTGTTTGTTTGTTTGTTTTTCAAGACAGGGTTTCTCTGTAGCTTTGGAGCTTGTCCTGGGACTAGTTCTTGTAGACCAGGCTGGTCTCGAACTCACAGAGATCCGCCTGCCTCGCAGGGATTAAAGACCTATGACACCACCTCCTGGCCTCAGTTTGCTTTATTATACAACCCAGGATCACCTGGCTATGGATGGCACCGCCCATAGTGGGCTGGGCCCCCTCAAGTTCATCAATCATTAATCAAGAAAATGCCCCACAGGCTTGCCTGCAGGCCAATCTGATGGGTGCATTTGCTCAATTAAGAGTCCCCTCTTTGGGGCTGGAGAGGTGGCTCAGAGGTTAAGAGCACTGACTGCTCTACCAGAGGTCCTGAGTTCAATTCCCAGCAACCACATGTGGCTCACAACCATCTGTAATGAGATCTAGTGCCCTCTACTGGCCTATAGGATATATGTAGGCAGAATACTGTATACATAATAAATAAATAAATAAATAAATAAATAAATAAATAAATCTTAAAAAAAAACAAGAGTCCCCTCTTTCCAAATGCCAGCTTGTGCCAAGCTGACAAAAGAAAAAAAAAAAAAAGAACTAACCAGCATTTAGGCTCTTCTTTCTGCCTGGAGCTTTCTTCCTTGGCTTTCCTAATGGCCACTTTTGTGAAGCCTCAGCTCCCAGTTAAACTTCCTCTCCCAGAAGCTGTTGTCATTTGCCCTGCCCAAATATCGCCCTTAGTCCTTGTTGTGTGTGGCTTTATTAGGTAGGTCGTTTTCAAGTAGCACAGCAGGGACCAAGGCATCAGGGCGTGGGTGCCGGGTCCCCTCATAATGCTGGTTGTACAGCATGGTCCTTGACTACAACGCTGTGAAGTGGGTGGACCTTTGGGAGCCACCGGGACCTTTGGAGGAGAAGCCACCGGGATCTGCATCACTGAGGTGCTGGGGGCAACCCACACGTTCTAGCTCTTTCCTTCCAGCTCCTATTTCCCTCCTTTCCCCATGCGCACCAGACTCGGGCCTGCTCAGGGACAGAGAGAGGAGGGTCAGAAAGCTGCTTTGGGAAATGCCTTTGTTGGTATAGCTAATAGCTGGGCCAGGGCCTCCTGGGACTGAGTCCTTCTTCCCTTGACTGGTCCTTGTCTCGGGTCAGCCCGCAGGATCGGAGCAAACAGCCCAGCCTGGTGTAGTCTCTGCCGCAACACAGGGTGTTCACTCTCAGAGGACAGAGTACACGCTGCGAGTAGAGGGGAAGTCTGGACAGTCTGCGGTCACAAGCGGGGGGTGGGGGGGGGCGGAGCAGAAAGAAACTGAGGAAACCAGGGTGATATGGGGAAAGAGGACAGGAGGTTGCCCACCTGCTGTTCGAGGCAGAGAGGATTTAAGCTTGTTTTCTCAGCTCAAATCTTGAATGTTCCCCACAGGCCCAAGTGGGAAAGGCTTGATCTCTGGATAGCCCTGCTAGAAGGTCCTGGCGACACGCCCTAGGAGGGAGCTGAGAACTCTGGCTAGCCTTTGCTCTTCTCTTTTGTCCCCTGGCCACGAGGTGAGTAGTTTGTTCTGCCACCCACGTCCCACCCCGACATACAGTACGCCCCCCAGATCCTTGACATACGGTAAGCCCACCAGAGCCCTGACATACAGTAGGCCCACCAGAACCTCAACATATAGTACACTCCCCCAGGTCCCCGACATACAGTGTGACCCCCAGATCCTTGACATACAGTACGCCCCCCAGATCCCCAACATATAGTACTCCCACCAGAACCCCAACATACAGTACACCCCCCAGAACCCCAACATACAGTGTGACCCCCAGATCCTTGACATACAGTACGCCCCCCAGATCCCCAACATACAGTACGCCCACCAGAGATCTGAGTTCCCCCATCTCAGGCTAATGCCTCCAGAACTCTTGGCTAAAAAACTCTGTTTTCCCTCACAGATAGATAATCTTTTATTTATTTATTTATTTATTTATTTATTTATTTATTTATTTATTATAGATTTCTGCCTCCTCCCCGCCACCACCTCCCATTTCCCTCCCCCTCCCCCAATCAACTCCCCCTCCCTCAGCAGCCCGAAGAGCAGTCAGGGTTCCCTGTCTTGTGGGAAGTCCAAGGATCTCCTACCTCCTTCCAGGTCTAGTAAGGTGAGCATCCAAACAGCCTAGGCTCCCACAAAGCCAGTACGTGCAGTAGGATCAAAACCCATTGCCATTGTTCTTGACTTCTCAGCAGCCCTCATTGTCCGCTATGTTCAGCGAGTCCGGTTTTATCCCATGCTTTTTCAGACCCAGGCCAGCTGGCCTTGGTGAGTTCCCGATAGAACATCCCCATTGTCTCAGTGTGTGGGTGCACCCCTCGCGGTCCTGAGTTCCTTGCTCGGGCTCTCTCTCCTTCTGCTCCTCATTTGGGCCTTGGGATTTCAGTCCGGTGCCCCAATGTGGGTCTCTGTCTGTGTCTCCTTTCATCGCCTGATGAAGGTTAATATCCAGGAGGATAACTATATGTTTTTCTTTGGGTTCACCTTCTTATTTAGCTTCTCTAGGATCACGAATTATAGGCTCAATGTCCTTTATGGCTAGAAACCCATTATGAGTGAGTACATCCCATGTTCCTCTTTTTGGGTCTGGCTTACCTCACTCAGGATAGTGTTTTCTATTTCCGTCCATTTGCATGCAAAATTCAAGAAGTCATTGTTTTTTACTGCTGAGTACAGATAAATAATCTTGAGGGTTTTTTTTTTTACCTTTTATATAAAAATAATTGTGAATGTGGGTCTGTACGTGTCTAGTACCAGCTAGAAGCCTTGGACCCCCTGAAGTTAGCATCTTAGATCATTGTGAATCACTGATGGGAGACTAGAGTCAACCATGGGCTGCAACCAGTGCTCTTAATCACTGAGCCATCTCTAGCCCTGGAGCTTTTTGTCCTTAAATTTTCTGTGTAAGAATATTTTGCCTGAATGTATGTGTATTGTGGGTGTGCCTGGTACCCATGGAGGTCAGAAGGGGGCACCAAACACCTTGGAACTGGAGTTAATGTTGGTTGGAAGTCACCATGTGAATGCTAGGAACTGAGCCAGGGACCTCTTCAAGAATAACAAGCACTCTAAACCCTTGAGTCAGCCCCCTCTTAAAGTTCTGAGTTTGTTGTTGTTGTGTTTTATCCTTTTTTATTTTTGCAGCTGGATCTTGCTTGCTATGTATACAACTACCAATCCACCTGCCTCAGCCTCTTTATTTTTTTAATTTATTATATAGACTGTGCTCTGCCTGCATGTATACCTGCACATCAGAAGAGGGCACCAGATCTCATGATGGATGGTTGTGAGTCACCATGTGGTTGCTGGGGATTGAACTCAGGACCTCTGGAAGAGTAGCCGGTGCTTTTAACCTCTGAGCCATCTCTCCAGCCCCTGGCTCAGCCTCTTGAATGCCGGGGGGTGTGCAACCTGCCATGCTCAGAATGAACTGCTGCTCTCTTCAAGTGCCAATGGTAAACTTTGGTATGGAAATCTGCGTGCTGTGCAAAGCACAGAATGTATATTTCTCCTAGGGATTTAGAAAGCTCTTGAGAGGGCTGAAGAGATGGCTCAGTGGTTAAGAGCACTGACTGCTCTTCCAGAGGTCCTGAGTTCAATTCCCAGCAACCACATGATGGCTAACAACCATTCATAATGAGATCTGGTGCCCTCTTCTGGCTTGCAGGCACACATGTAGACAGAACACTGTATACTAAATAAATAAAGTTGAAAAAAATTAGATAAAAGAAAAGAAAGTTCTTGAGAAAGAACTTATCTGAGATATACAGGCATGCTTCCCCCCACCCCCAGCCTCCAAGATAGGTTCTCTCTGTAGCTCTGGCTGTCTTGGGACTCTCTGTAGACCGGGCTGGCCTTGAACTCACAGAGATCCGCCTGCCTCTGCCTCCCGAGTAACCGTGCACCACCACTGCCTGGTTGTATCCCCCTCTTTGCAACTGTTCAGCTTCTGTATGGTCTGGGTTTGATAAGGAAGACCTTGACACTGGGAACTTTCTCACAGTCAAGCTGATCCAGATGAAATTGAGAGGCACATGAAGGTTGGTCGCAGAGCCCAGTCGGGATCCAGGAGACCAAGAGTGGCATAGAAGAAGCCCTGAAATGAATATTGGTGTAGTATGTTCAGATGCTGAATAGCAGACACCACTAAGAAGATGACAACATGTTAGGTCCAACACAGAATACAGGTGAAATCCCCAAAGGGCGAGGGAGGTAATGAAGTTGGGCATTTAGTGAGGAATGGAAAAGGAAGCATGGGGGAAAAAGAAGGCCAGAGGCAGTAGCCGTGACTTCCCAATGGAAATCCATGCTTTTTCAAGCCAGCACCGGTGACAGTGTTAACCCCAAAGATGGGAGGAGAAAGACCACTGCCCCAGATCATCATGGCCAAATTAATCAAAGCAAGCAATTAATTAAAGCAAACTTTTTAATTCATAGACACAGGCTGCCTCCCCATAAGATGTTTGAGAAGTCAGCATAGGATGTGTGAGAAACAAGGCTTTTATAGCTCTGGAG